>NC_079193.1:129432516-130068766 GCF_029499605.1 Hyla sarda
CACAAACCCCCCTCAGAAATAGGTAGGTACAGTACAACCTAACTGTATCCTTTTACATAGTGTCCTATACAAACGAACACAGTAAAATTATCTAATATTTACACATATATATTTTCCTTTGGCTGTATAGGAAGGCTGCACACAACGCCATCCAAGGACCCTGAGGGAGACTATCCTCTGTCCGGGCTTGGTGCTGTATTTCAGTTTTTTTTATTAATAAACACACCACCTTTTACACATTGGTTGCGCCAGTATTTATCTATATTTTTTATATCCATTTATTTATGGGAGATAGGGACCCATAATTATACAGGGCAGCAACACGCACCTATATATATTAGTGTATATGTATTAATATATATATATGTGCACTATTGAACATATAGGTGTGTATATATATATATATATATATATATATATATATATATATAGACATATCTCTCTGATGTATCCAATTGTCACCCACCCCATAGGAGCGCTAGTGATAGCGTTTTACCACATTTGCACAATACACAATAGAACCATGTACAATGAAGGTCATCTGTTTTCTTACTAGCAGCCATACATTTCTAGGGCAGAATACATATGGCATATGATAAAATGTGCTGTTTTTTTTCCCCTCATGGGAAGACCTATGGAGGAACATAACCCCTAAGTGGTATTTTGAAGGTTTTCACTTTATACTATTTCAGCGAGATCAGGTATAGAGATGTGAGAAATTTTGAAAAGTTCAAATCCGCCGGGCGTTCCATACGTCCGGAAAATGTTTGATTTCGGTTTACCAGTTCTCTGGGAACGAGCAATGAAATGAGACTCAAAATATGTATGTGACACTGCTTAAAGGGGTACTCCCGTGGAAAACTTTTATTTTTAAATCAACAGGTGCCAGAAAGTTGAACAGATTTGTATTTCACTTCTATTAAAAAATCGTAATCCTTCCAGTACTTTTTAGGGGCTGTATACTAAAGAGAAATAAAAAAAAAAAATGTATTTCCTCTGTCATGACCACAGTGCTCTCTGCTGACCTCTGCTGTCCATTTTAGGAACTGTCCAGAGCAGCATATGTTTGCTATGGGGATTTATTGATTATGAGTTGTGTATGTATGAGCAGCAATGGTACAGACCGGTGGGAGTTTTAGTAGGCAGCAAAACATCAGGGGTGGTGGTAGCACAGTATACTTAGTGACATCTGGCACAGGTGGCTTAAATTTCTTACTGCTCCATGCCTGATTCATTTAACTCCTTTGGGACGGAGCCCATTATAACCCTAAGGACGGGAGCATTTTTTGCAATTCTGACCACTGTCATTATAAGCATTAATAACTCTGGGATGCTTTTACTTTTCATTCTGATTCCGGGAGAGTTTTTCAAGACATATTCTACTTCATGATAGTGGTAAATTTTTGTTGATACTTGCATCATTTCTTGGTGAAAAATTCCAAAATTTGATGAAAAAATTGAAAATGTTATTTTTCTAACTTTGAAACTCTCTGCTTATAAGGAAAACAGACATTCCAAATAAATGATATATTGATTCACAAATACAATATGTCTACTTTATATTTTCATCATAAAGTTGACATGTTTTTACTTTTGGAAAACATCAGAGGGCTTCAAAGTTCAGCAGCAATTTTCCAATTTTTCACAACATTTTCAAAATCGGAATTTTTCATGGACCAGTTCACGTTTGAAGTGGATTTGAAGGGCCTTCATATTAGTAATACCCCATAAATGACCCCATTATAAAAACTGCACCCCTCAAAGTATTCAAAATGACATTCAGAAAGTTTAATCCTTTACGTGTTTCACAGGAATAGCAGCAAAGTGAAGGAGAAAATTCAAAATCTTCATTTTTTACACACGCATGTTCTTGTAGACCCAGTTTTTGAATTTTTTTACAAGGGGTAATAGGAGAAAAAGCCCCCCAAAATTTGTAAGCCAATTTCTCTCGAGTAAGGAAATACCTCATATGTGTATGTCAAGTGTTCGACGGGCGCAGTAGAGGGCTCAGAAGGGAAGGAGCAACAATGGGATTTTGGAGAGTGAATTTGTCTGAAATGGTTTTTGAGGGGCATGTCACATTTAGGAAGCCCCTATGGTGCCAGAACAGCAAAAAAAAAAAAAAAAAAACACATGGCATACTATTTTGGAAACTACACCCCTCAAGGCACGTAACAAGGGGTCCAGTGAGCCTTAACACGCCACAGGTGTTTGACAACTTTTCGTTAGCCGAATGTGTAAATTAAACATTTTTTTTTCATTAGTGTTTTTTTCCCCCCAAATTTACCCCCCAGAATTTGTAACCTCATCTTTTTGGAGTATGGAAATACCCCATGTTAGGGCCTAAAATGCTCTGCGGGTCAACGACAATGCTCAGAAGAGAGTCGCATTTGGCTTTAGGAAAGCAAATTTAGCTGAAATGGTTTTTGGGGGGTATGTCACATTTAGGACGCCCCTATGGTGCCAGAAAAGGCACAAAAAAACACATGGCCTACTATTTTGGAAACTACACCCCTCACAGAATTTAATAAGGGGTGCAGTGAGCATTTACATCTACTGGCAGATCTTTGGAACAGTGGGCTGTGCAAATGAAAAATTACATTTTTCAAGGGGCGTGGCCTGGCTGCCGGACTACATGGTCGCATCTTAGCTGAGCTCCAGAGATTTCGGCTTCCTAACGCGACTACACAGCGTGTACCTGGATTATAATTACTCCCACGGACAACGGAATCCACCAGGAGTATGCCGGATAGGAGAAAGAAAACTTACAAGCAGGGATCGCTGGCAAGATTTTGCTTCTCCCGTGTGGCGACCGAGAATCAAGATGGCGCCGGAGGACTGAGTGAGCTATCACGATCCTCGCAGCACAATACCTGTGACGCAGCAATCCCGCTACACAGAAGATCACTGTCAGACTCGGCTCTGCATGACCCACGAGACACCGCCGGGGAAGCGGTATGTACCTCTGCACCTACCTCCCCTAAAACTCTATCTGCCTCGTGGCCTCTGGGTCGCAGCGCTGCCATCACTGGGGAGGGTCCTCCTGCGTGCATTCCAGCGGCCTCCCCTACAGGGAGCACCCCTGAAACAGAGGCCCCGCTATGCATCCCCCGCCTGGAGATTGGAGAAGCTACAAAAGGGGGAGACTACTTACTTACCGGCAGAAGACAGCAATGAGCTGAGGGCACTTTCAGTTAGCGGTAGCTCCCTGACAGATACTATGATGAGACATGCTCCTAGTTCTACAGAGGTCTTTTCGTAGAGACATGCAAGCTATGTTTAACCCTTTACAGACCACAGTGGATGATCTCGGACACCGGGTAAATCATATTGAGACAAAACTTGGGGAGTTTGCTGGCTCCCATAATGATCTAATAGAAGCTCATGAGACAGTGGAAGATGATGTGGCGACATTAAAAGCAAAAATTGCAGATCTGGAAGATCGCAGCCGCAGAAATAATGTGAAGATCTGTGGGGTACCAGAGTCAGTAGCCCCTGCAGAGGTTATGCCGTATGTTTGCAAGCTTTTACAAACCGTATTACCAAATTGTTCAACAGTGGAACTTGAGGTAGACCGTGCACACAGAGTGCCCCACCCAAGACACTTAGATGACTCAGTTCCCAGGGACATTTTGGCCCGCATACACTTTTTCTCAACAAAAGAACGATTGATGGAACTTTCTAGACTTAATAATGGACTACCAGCTCCATATCATCATATTTCGCTATATGCGGACCTCTTTGCGGCCACTTTACAACTGCGCCGCAACTTACAACCTGTAACTGGAGCTCTCCGAGCAGCTAAACTGCCGTACCGCTGGGGGTTTCCAGTACGTCTCATAATTCGCAAAGACAACCAGACTTCTATCATCCGTACCCTGGAAGAAGGCCGTGCATTGTTATCCACCTGGGGGATCCCATTGGAAGAACCACCAGGAGGGAAAAAGACTCCACCGCAGAGAATTTATCAAGATTGGGCTACTGTGAAATGATCCTGGTACTTTTTGTCACTCGCCGTGGGTGAGGCTAAGGTGTTGGACTAGTGGTCTGGCTTCGGCATGGACTTGTCCCCTAACAGTGTCTTCGGCTTTGTGCCGATGTGTGTTCTCCTTTGCTGTTTGCTTAAGTTGGTTACTAAGCATATTTCAATGTTGTGTTTGATTTCTTTTACGTTTTCTAGGTGGATCTCTTTGCACTTGTCCATGCTGTGGTCCTTATTTGTCTCTGACCCACACGTGCTGGCTGGGGGGCGTGGTCAACTATTATTGTGACATTATCATACCAAAACTCTGATATATATGTTTGTTTATGGTCATTAAGCTAGTCAGCATGAATGTTAACGACTTGAATAGCCCACAAAATCGCTCTTATTTTTGGAGAGACACTCTAGCCCTAGGAGGCGATATTGTATGTGCACAAGAGACGCACCTTTTAAATACAGATACATTTCGTTTGAAACACCACTCTTTTCCCCATATTTTTCACTCCAACCATACGTCTAAGGCTAGAGGGGTCACTATAGCTATAAAAAACACTGTGGCGTTTTCTGTAGACAAAGTAATAAGTGACAAAAATGGTAGATATGTCTTATTGAATTGTGTTAACAATGACCCATACACTATTCTCTCTTTATGCACCTAATTTAGGACAGCAATGATTTATCACTTTACTGAAGAAAGCCTCCAACATGAGGGTGGGTAAGTTGGTCGTGTGTGGCGACTTCAATGTGGTCTACGAAATGTTGCTATTGATACTAGTTTAACACATAGAACTTCGCAAGTTGCCTTAGCTCCATTGCTTTTGACATATGACTTATATGATGCCTGGCGACTTATGCACCCCGGCGAACGAGATTATACTCATCATTCAATAGTTCACAATTCCTATTCTAGATTGGACATGGTTCTGGTGGATAGACCTCTACTACCGGCATTGGTTGGTACCACCATAGAGACTATCAGGTGGTCGGACCATGCTGCAGTAACTTTGTCTTTTAGGGAAAACTTTCAAACTCCACGGACATATCTGTGGAGAGCAAGTCCATTCTTGTTGTCTCACCCGAAGCATGCCCAGTCTCTACAAGCTGACCTACACTCATATTTCCAAACTAATGCTGCCACTTCCCCTGATCCAATTACACTTTGGAATTGTCATAAAGCGTTCGTAAGAGTTTTTTTTTTTTTTTTATTAAGTATGGTTCTATATGTAAGAAACAGAGGGAACAAAAACTTAACAACCTCATTTCAGAACTTAAATCAACAGAGGTGCTTAACAGATCTCAGCCTTCTCCTTCCTATTTACAGAAGCTAACTGATCTACGCACGGATATCAGAAACTTGTTGTTAGCATCTTGTGAGAAAAATCTTAGACGTACAAAAGCGAAGTATTACTCGCAGAGTGACAAAGCTGGGAAGCTGTTAGCTGCACGTCTTAAGGCTAAATTTGACAAAGCTTAAATTGCACAACTCTCACATCCTATTACCAACACCACTCTTTATACACTCAAGGATATAGCCGATGGCTTCCAGACCTTTTACGCCTCTCTTTATTACTTAGCTCTCTCCACTCCAGCCCCTCCGGATCTGTCCTCTTCCATTCAATCATTTCTTTCCTCTACTCACCTGCCAAAACTAACGAAAGAACAGCTGAGCGCTTTAAATGTAGATATCACTTTGTCTGAAATTGTGAAGGCAATTAAAGCTTCTCCTGTGCAGAAGGCCCCAGGCCCTGATGGGTTTCTTAACCTCTACTATCGTACATTCTGTGACATACTTTCCCCATACCTGCGTGACTTTTGTCAGACAGCTATGGAGAGGGGCAGTTTCCCGAGGGAGAACTTACAGGCTCTCATAGTGACAATACCGAATCCAGGAAAATCCCCTACGGCTCCACAAAATTATAGGCCAATTTCCCTCCTGAATCAGGATCTAAAAATTTTCGCTAAAGTTATAGCAACACGCCTAGTGAGTATACTACCTAATTTGGTGCAGTCAGACCAAGCAGGATTTATAGCAGGTAGACAGGCGTCAGACAATACTAGGTGCCTTCTACATATCTTCCATCACCTAGAGACTAATGACATCCCTGCCTTGGCACTTGCCCTTGACGCTGAGAAGACGTTCGACCGGCTTCGCTGGTCGTACGCCTTCTCAGTCCTCCGACACATGGGGTTCGGTGGAGCTATTTTTAACGCTATCGCCTCATTGTACTCAAGGCCTTCTGCAAAAGTTTTTGCTAATGGGGCACTGTCGGAGGATTTTGAAATCACGAACGGCACAAGGCAGGGATGTCCACTATCTCCTCTTATATTCATACTCTGTTTAGAGCCTTTGGCGCAGGCGCTTCGCACATGTCCTGAAGTCTCTGGAGTACATATCGCAGGTAGACACCACCTTATCTCGCTATATGCAGACGATATAATATTGGTCCTCTCCAATCCTCTATCTTCAGTTGGTAAGGCATTAGAAATAACACATTTTGGAACATTATCATACTATCATCTGAATGCCACAAAGACTCAGGCTCTTCCCTTCCACTTAGACTCAATTACTGTGAAAAGACTTAAACAACAACACCCATTTGACTGGAAGACGGATAGTCTAGACTACTTAGGTATAAAACTGTCTTTTCCGCATAAACTGCTGTATTCACATAATTATGAGCCTTTTCTTAAAACCATTCAGGAAGAGGCTGACAGACTAACAGACTTTGACATTTCTTGGACAGGAAGAGTGTCGGCTTTTAAAATGTTCTTACTGCCTCGCTCTCTGTACTTGTTTCGCACTTTACCTATTTCTCTTCCTCAATCCTTTTTTCTTAAAGCTAACCGTTTACTCTCTACTTTTATATGGGCGGGTAATAAACCTAGAGTGGCAGCAACACTATTGACTAAGACGAGGGCAGCCGGGGGGATGGGAGCACCAGACTTGCAGGGCTACTATATTGCAACGCTAGTTGCACTGTTGAGACACTGGTGGAAGTCAGATCTTACACTCCCATGGGTGCATATTGAACACTCCTTAGTTACACCATACCAAATTAGGGATCTTTTATTATTACCCCTCTGGAAGCCTTTGATTATTATCAAAGCGTCTTATGTAGCTTGGACTAAATATTTGACTAGGGTGTCCTCCACACAGCCCCCGAACATTGAATCCATACCACTCACACTGATTCAATCATCTATTCCTCATCTTAATTTGAACCTCTGGATTGCCAAAGGAATTACACATGTTAAGCACCTTAGCTCCGCGGGACATTTGGTTCAGTTCCAAAGCCTGCATGACTCCTTCGGTATTCCTCATAGGGAATTTTATAAGTTTTTACAAATCAGACATTTTGTGCATTAATTAGCGCCCACAGGAATAGGAACACATGACCGTGCCTTTTTATTTCTAGCAAGCAACATGAAAGGTTTACAACCTATATACACAGCTTACACTAAGTCTATGACATTTCATAAAACATACCCCTTTCGAATGTGGGATATTGAATGTGTATTATGTATATTAATGGCCCATACAAAAAATATGGAGAAAAACTGTTCCAGGTTAAACCCCCCCCAAAGGATGAGGGGGCTTTCCCTCCGTCTGGAGAAGAAAAAGTTTAGTCTCAAGGGGCGACACGCCTTCTTTACCGTGAGGACTGTGAATTTATGGAACGGTCTACCTCAGGAACTGGTCACAGCAGGAACAATTAACAGCTTTAAAACAGGATTAGATACATTCATGGAACAAAATAATATTAATGCTTATGAAGAAATATAAAATCCCATCCCTTCCCCAATATCGCGCCACACCCCTACCCCTTAAATCCCTGGTTGAACTTGATGGACATATGTCTTTTTTCAACCGTACTAACTATGTAACTATGTAACAATTTGGGCTTTCAAATGTGTTTTGCATATAGAATCCGGAATGAAAACTAATATGAGATGGTATTATACCCCTGACCGCTTAGTAAAAATATATCCAGATATGTCACCGTTATGTTGGCGTAGATGTGGTCATATAGGAACCTTTCTACACACACTCTGGGATTGCTCTAGTATACAGCCTTACTGGGGGACATGTAGGGGCTTGATAGAGGAAATATTATCAATACAGGGGAAATGGTCACCACGATTAGCACTACTATTCATGGATATGGATTCCATTCCTAGTAAAAACAGAGGCTTAGTGTGTATTATCTGCATAATAGCTAAAATATTGCTTACTAGTTATTGAAAGACAAGTGACGTCCCAATTTATGAAACTCTGCTAGCTAAAATGAATACGGCCTTTATGTATGAAAGAATTATTGCTTTAGGTGAAGGTACATACCATAAGTTCATCTCCTAGATGGAAACCATGGGCTAGATCTAAATATGCCTTAACTGAACCTGATAGCCATTGATTTTGTTATCCTATTACACACGGTCTCTCATATTTTGATATCTGGATACTCGCGTTCTATTATATAATGTCACACCCTTCTGTACATTTCTAACGAGTGGGCTATATGACTGTAGATGTCAAATCCTTTCTTGATAGATAGGGACCATTAGAAGAATACAATCTGTTTTAAACTGATGGACTCATGGACTTTCTTCTTGAATATTTTTATGGCACGGATAATCTCTCTTCTTCCACCTTTTGTTTCCTTTTTTTTATTTCTTTGTTCATTTAAATTTTTTGCCCGTAATGTTTTTTGGACACATACCTTTGAGATTATGATGTACGGAAAATCTGTTTATTTGAAAATTCTCAATAAAAAATATTGAACCAGAAAAATTAAATTTTTCATTTTTACGGACCACTGTTAAAAAATCTGTCAGACACCTTTGGGGCGTAAATGATCACTGTACCCCTTGTTATATTCCTTGAGGAGTGTAGTTTCCAAGGAGGCTTTGTAAAGACACATTGCCTTCAATTCCAGCCTAATTCTCTCTCAAAAAGCCCAATGGCACTCCTTCTCTTCTGAGCATTGTAGTTCGCCCGCAGAGCACTTTACATTCACATATGGGGTATTTATTTTTGGGGGCTTTTTTCCTATTATCCCTTGTGAAAATGAAACATTTTTGGGCAATGCCAGTATTTCTGGGGAAAAAAACACATTTTTAATTTTCATGTCCAACTTTAACGAAAATTGGCAAAGACCAGTGGGGTGCTAAGGCTCACTATACCCCTTTTTACATTCCGTGAGGGGTGTAGTTTCCAAAATGGGGTCACATGTGGGTGTTTTTTATTTTTATTTTGCGTTCATCTCAGAACTGCTGTAATGATCAGCCACCCTTGTGCAAATCACCAATTTAGGCCTCAAATATACATGGAGCTCTCTCACTCCTGAGCCATGTAGTTTGCCGCAGAGCATTTTACGTACACATATGGGGTATTTCCATACTCAGAAGAAATTGCGTTAGAAATTTGGGGGGGTCTTTTCATTTTCACAAGAGGTAAAAGGAGAAAAAGTATGGGGCAACTCCAGCATGTTAGTGTAAAAAAATTTATATTTTTTTACACTAAAATGCTGGTGTAGCCCCATACTTTACCTTTTCTTAAGGGGTAAAAGGAGAAAAATCCCACCAAAATTTGTAACGCAATTTCTCCCGAGTACGGAAATACCCCATATGTGGCGCTAAACTGTTGCCTTGAAATACGACAGGGCTCTGAAGTGGAAGAGCGCCATGCGCATTTGAGGCCTAAATAAGGAATTTGCAATAGACCTGATTGCAATAGACCTGATTACCTACAGTAAATCCCTACAGCAGTGTTTCCCAAACAGGGTGCATCCAGCTGTTGCAAGACTCTCAGCCTCCCAGGACAATCTATGGCTGTCCAGCAATACTGGGAGTTGTGGTTTTGCAACAGCTGGAGGCTCCATTTAGGAAACACTACCATATGAGACTTTTTTCATTTTTATTGGGGGGGGGGGGGGCGTGTAAGGGGGTGTATATGTAGTGTTTTACTTTTTATTATTTTGGTAGTGTAGTGTTTTTAGGGTACATTCACACAGGCGGGGGTTCACAGTAAGTTTTCCGGTGGGAGTTTGAGCTGCGGTGGAAAATTTGCCACAGCTCAAACTTGTAGAAGGAAACCCACTGTAAACTTGCCCGTGTGAATGTACCCTGTACATTCACATGGGGAGGGGGTAACCCCCAAACCTTCAGCTGTGGCCAAACTACAACTCCCAGAATGCACTGACAGACTGTACATGCTGGGAGTTGTAGTTTTACAACAGCTGTAGGCACACTGGTGGGGAACCAGTGAGTTACAAAACAGTGATTCCAACCAGTGTGCCTCCAGCTGTTGCAAAACTACTACTCCCAGCATGTACGGTCTGTCAGTGCATTCTGGGAGTTGTAGTTTTGCAACAGCTTGAGACACAAGGGTTGGAATCACTGAGTTTGAGAAACACTGAACTAGAGTCTGTTTCCTACCAGTGTGCCTAAAGCTGTTGCAAAACTACAATTCCCAGCATGGCCAGGCAGTCAGGGATGCAGGCCTGTAGTTATGCAATATCTGGCCCTTCAGATGTTGCAGAACTAAAACTCCCAGCATGCCTGGACAGTCTGGGCATGCTAGGAGTTGTAGTTATGCAATAACTGGGGAAGAACAGTTTGGAGACTGCTAAGTAGTGGTCTCCAAACTGTAGCCCTCCAGATGTTGCAAAACTACAACTCCCAGCATGCCCAGACTGTCCAGGCATGCTGGGAGTGAAGTTCTCATGAAAAAATCCCAAGATGGGTTAGGGTCCAAATTATACAATACCAAAAACCAGGGGGAACCCCTGGTCACAAAAACCCTTATTTAGTTCCCACCCCTTAAAACTTAGTTTTTATTTAGACTTTTAATAAAAGTAGTGAAAGAATTTTAATGTTGAGTCACTTAAAAACCATAATCCTGTAGCATGCTTGTCAGTATTCAAGTCATATGCTCAGTGCACAAGTAGCATCAGTTATCACCAGTGGCCTGCAGTAAACCTGGTGCTGCAGCTTATAGGCATGTAATCAGGATCACTATTTAAAACCTAACAATGCCCCCTCTACATGTTTTGCTGCAATAGTAACGTCCTCAGGAGGGAAATGGGCATCAACCTGTTTCTACTATTGACATTCTATTTATGCACCCTGCGTGTCAGGGACATCCGCCCCCTGATAGCATACCAGACAATCAGCGCAGCGATATTCATATCACTCTCAAACTCTCACGTGTGTCTAATACACCGCTTGTTATGACAGCCTCCTGCCCAATCCCGATACTCACCATCTCAGACGTCATCTGTATGTGCGCATCCTCACTGGGGAGCTGTATGTGCTCTCCCTTCCGTAACTGGCAAATGCGCATATCCCCATCCAGGTTCCGAAAATTCGCACATGCGCAAATCCACAATCTCCGCATTTAGTTCTTAGAACGGCCACATATTCCATCTGTGAATCTGCGCATGCGCACAGCCTCCTCTGTAACCACAGTCCAGTTTAAGTACACACATGTACCACAGTGATATACTATTTTGATATTATGATACTAGTACTTCATTATTAATTATGATTCGAATATTTGTTCAGAGTTACGCTTCAATGGTCATGGTATGGAAAGTATTTAAGATTTAACCATATTGTAGTGTGCCATTACCCGTGATTGTCTGCCAGTTACAGTAACTGGATACATAATAGAGACCATTGTATGTCAGATCATATTACTCAATTCAGCTCCATATTCTGGATCCAATCACCGAATATAAAGCGAGACATACAATGAGCCAGAGATGGTCAAATCAGACTTGCCAGTCATGACTCCTAGATGTTAATACTTTATAAGCATATCTTACTCTATATAAACTGATCTCTACCTATCTTAATCCATATTAAAGCAGCTAAATATACTAGGATAGAGTCAGATAATAAGATACGATTACATAATAGTATACAGTCAAGAGACTGGACATTGTGTGAGAGTTGAACCGGTTGTAGAAAACTCAAACTTTATCTCTTTGCGTAGTATAGTGCCGTATACGGTCAATATTTATCTGTCGCAATTTCACAAAAATGCTGCGAAGGAAAAACCTTTGTTTAAACCAGTAAGTGATAGGCTTTGAAGCCTATATATCCACCTCGCCTCTTCTTTAAGTAAGGCTTTATCAATGTTGCCCTTCATGGGACCTAGGGTCAATTGACATATTCCCCAGAACCTCAGTTCCTTAACACTGCCACCATGTACCGCATGCATATGCCTTGACAATGATGTATCCGCTCCAGTTCTTATGTTGCTCAGGTGTTAGCATATCCTTTGCCTAAATTGTTGAGTGGTCTTACCCACTTATAATTTTGGACATCCACAACATGCAATGTAAACAATATTTTGTGTTTTGCAATTAATAAATTGTCGAATTTCATACTCCAGGTTATCCACAGGGTTTTTGAATTTCTTAATCTTTGGTACATGGATACAGAACTTGCATTGACCACAACTGTAGGATCCAACTGTCCTGCTCCGTAACCAATTTTCCGTCTACTCTCTTGAGGCAGGTGGCTTCTTACAAACAGGTCCCTAAAATGTGGTCCTTGCCTAAATGTCATTCTCTGTTTCCTACCCACCGCCTCGGTCAAATCCACATCTCCCGACAAAAGATGCCAATGTCAGCGCTGTATCTTCATGATATCCTCAGTTTTACCATCATACGTACCAATACATCGAATTGTTTGTTGTGATGTTTGTAATATTGGTTGTCGTTGTTCGAGGAGTTCCCTCCTCTCACTCCTCAGAGTCCTATGGTAGGCTGATTTTAAATGCCTTCTTGGGTAACCCTGTTGCCTAAACCTACGGAATAATTCCTTCTTTAGATTTCTTCTGAGCAGTTCCGTTTGGCCCTAAGGTATTGGCCAACCGGAATACTCCTCCTCAAGGACCCTTGGTGCCAACTTTCCCAATGTAGTAAGGAGTAAACCGACGTTGGCTTTCTGTATATGGTGGTCTGCAGTTTCTGGTCATGGTCTACGTAGATGTGTAAATCTAGGAAATTGATGGTCTGACCATCGATCTCATATGTGAAGGCCATCCCAACTCCGTTGACGTTTAAAGTGTCAACAAACTGAGAGAACAGGTCACCACCACCATCCCATAAAATGAGGACGTCATCCATGTAACGTCCCCAAAGCAAAATGTGCTCAGTATACAAACTCAGTGTCACTAAAAACTATCTTGTCCTCCCACCACCCTAAAAATACATTTGCATAATTAGGTGCACATGATGCACCCATGGCGGTGCCCTGTGTCTGGTGATAGTATTTGCCGTTAAACAGAAAATAATTGTGCGTTAGTACATCATCTGAAAGTGCATAAACTCATTGTGCTCAGAAAAATAAGTGCTCCTCGTGCTCAAAAAGTGCCTAACTGCTTTAAGGCCTAGATCATGACGGATATTGCTATATAAGCTTTCAACATCTAGGCTGGCCAAAATCATATTTTCTGTGACTGTGATATCCTGATCTTAGTGAGTGTGTCTTTTGTGTCACACAAATGTGAAGGAAGTGAAGTGACAAAAGGTGCAAAAACATAATCTAAGTACATACTCGCCCCCTGGGTCAGACAATCATTGCCCGATACAATCGGGCGTCCCCTAATGGGGTTTGTGGGTTTATGTGTCTTGGGTAAAGCATAAAACGTGGCTATTGTGGGGTGTGGGTTAAACATAAATTTAAATTCCTGTTCCGAGATAAGTGATTTTCCTCTGGCCTCCTCCAGCAGGCTCTGATATGCCATCAGATATATTCTGGTCGGATCCGATGGAAGGATCTCATACTTTTCCAAATTGGACAGTAAATCCATGACCATATCCGTATAATGTGCTCTATCTAGTACCACAACGTTACCACCCTTGTCTGAGGGCTTGATGACTATTTTGTCATCAGCCCTCAGACTCTCCAGGGCCCTTTGCTCTGCCAATGGCAAATTAGTTTGCTCCACTTGTCTCTTGCTCTGAATCTTCTTGATATCACGTGTAACTAATCCAACAAACATCTCAATGGTGTGCTACTGTGAGAACTGTGGTGTCATCTGGGATCTGGGTTTCAGATCCTTGAAGGGGGCCACAAATTGAATCGGGTATCCCTCACTCTCTAAGTATCACTCATTGAGGTCCTTATGCACCTCCTCCTCCCTCTGTAAGGCTAATCTCTCATCCGAATCCCGTTGGGCATGCCATTTATGAAGGGCCACCTTCCTTGCAAACAGGTTAATGTCTGTAATTCAATTGAACTTGTTAAATTTGGGCAGGGGTGCAAACGAAAGGCCTCTGCATAGTAGCCTAATTTCTACATCACTCAAAACCCGCGAGGAGAGGTTATAAACCTGTAGTTCTCTCCCCGATCCACTACCGTTACACAATCCATCTTCCCCAACTACCTCGTTGGGGGTAGGCCTAAAAAGGCATACTTCCTTGTCCTGGAGTTTGTGTAAGGAACATTGGAATAGTTGTCGAACTTGATGGATTCACTAGGTTTACTTCTGTTCTGTTGTCCCCTTGTCGTGGTGGTAACTGGCCACTGATCTGGCGTTCTGGCAATCTCAGAGTTTGGCCACTGACAGGCATTCCCAAATTGAATGGTGGTTCCGAAGGCCCAGCAGAAAACAGGGAACCACCACCAGTTGGTGTTATTCCTTGGGTAGCCCGACTTAATGATGCAGCCCTGGTTGGTTGTGTTGGTCCTGGGCATGCTGGATGTTGTTGTGTAGGTGCCCTGTACGATTGGGGTTGGAAGGTTCTTTTATTACCTTGTTGCCTTCCCCTAAAATATTTGGCTTTTCTCTTGCCTTGTGGTTGCTGCGACCCACTAGTGTCCGAGAAACCTCCCTCAGTTCCAGATGTATCCGATTCAGAGTAAGTCCTAGTCGGGTTATGGTATCCCGGGGCTAGTGGTGGTCTATTTCCCATGGTTTTGACTTTTATATGTGTACACCTGGTCAGTTGCAAAGTCTGTATATTCCTTCACAAATTTTTATGCTTTTATTTTATTTCACCCTTATACTGCTCTAAATGAGTCTTAAGTTTGGTCTCAAGTACTATGAATTCAAGATGCGATGCAAAGCTCTGAATATCTTTGATCTGATTCACTAGTGCTACTTGTTCACTGAGCATATGACTTGAATACTGATAAGCGTGCAAAAGGATTGTGGTTTTTAAGTGACTCAACATTAAAATTCTTTCACTACTTTTATTAAAAGGCAAAATAAAAACTAAGTTTTAAAGGGTGGGACTTAAATAAGGGCTTTTGTGACCAGGGGTTCCCCCTGGTTTTTGGTATTGCATAATTTGGACCCTAACCCATCTTGGGGATTTTTTCCTGAGTGTTTGATTTGAGAGATTCAGTTCTCTATTGTTACCCCGGTTGTTGGGCACATGATCAGTAATGGCCGGTTTTCTGTCGCAACGACCGATTCTGGATAGCCTGGTGGTGGAAGCCTCGCAGGTGGTTTCCACAAATATATTGCCTCTAGATCAGACTAACATACAACAAGCCCTCAAAAATATTTCCAAAACCTATAAAAACTGCATTAGAGTGTGGTGGGAGGTGGCCAGCTTTGAGTCCTACCTGCAGGAGTTTTAGAATTCATATTACACCAAACTCTCATAGAGAAGACATTGTTTCTTAAGGGCTGGGAACAACTCCAAACGGAGAACTCGTTACGTCTCATAGCATATCTCCTGGAATATCTCTTGGGAATGCCTGTCAGTGGCCAAACTCTGAGATTGCCAGAACGCCAGATCAGTGGCCAGTTACCACCACGACAAGGGGACAACAGAACAGAAGTAAACCTAGTGAATCCATCAAGTCCGACAACTATTCCAATGTTCCTTACACAAACTCCAGGACAAGGAAGTATGCCTTTTTTAGGCCTACCCCCAACGAGGTAGATGGAATGGGGAAGATGGATTGTATAACGGTAGTGGATCGGGGAGAGAACCACAGGTTTATAACCTCTCCTCGCAGGTTTTGAGTGATGTAGAAATTAGGCTACTATGCCGAGGTCTGTCGTTTGCACCCCTGCCCAAATTTAACAAGTTCAATTGGATTATAGACATTAACCTGTTTGCAAGGAAGGTGGCCCTTCATAAATGGCATGCCCAACGGGATTCGGATGCGAGATTAGCCTTACAGAGGGAGGAGGAGGTGCGTAATGACCTCAATGAGTGATACTTAGAGAGTGAGGGATACCCGATTCAATTTGTGGCCCCCTTCAAGGATCTGAAACCCAGATCCCAGATGACACCGCAGTTCTCACAGTAGCACACCATTGAGATGTTTTTTGGATTAGTTACACGTGATATCGAGAAGATTCAGAGCAAGAGACAAGTGGCGCAAACTAATTTGCCATTGGCAGAGCAAAGGGCCCTGGAGAGTCTGAGGGCAGATGACAAAATAGTCATCAAGCCCTCAGACAAGGGTGGTAACGTTGTGGTACTAGATAGAGCACATTATACGGATATGGTCATGGATTTACTGTCCGATTTGGAAAAGTATGAGATCCTTCCATCGGATCCGACCAGAATATATCTGATGGCATATAAGAGCCTGCTGGAGGAGGCCAGAGGAAAATCACTTATCTCGGAACAGGAATTTAAATTTATGTTTAACCCACACCCCACGATAGCCACGTTTTATGCTTTACCCAAGACACATAAACCCACGAACCCCATTAGGGGACGCACGATTGTATCGGGCAATGATTGTCTGACCCAGGGGGCGAGTATGTACTTAGATTGTTTTCACACCTTTTGTCACTTCACTTCCTTCACATTTGAGTGACACAAAATACACACTAAGATTCATGATATCACAGTCACAGAAAATATGATTTTGGCCAGCCTAGATGTTGAAAGCTTATATAGCAATATCCGTCATGATCTAGGCCTTAAAGCAGTTAGGCACTTTTTGAGCACGAGGAGCACTTATTTTTCTGAGCACAATTGACAAGCATACAACAGGATTGTGGTTTTTAAGTGACTCAACATTAACATTCTTTCACTACTTTTATTAAAAGGCTAAATAAAAACTAAGTTTTAAGGGGTGGGAACTAAAGAGTTGTAGTTCTGAAACATCTGAAGGGCCAGATATTGCAGAACTACACGCCCAGCATCCCTAACTGTCTGGCCGTGCTGGGAATTGCACTTTTGCAACATCTGGAGGGCTACAGTTTGGAGACCACCGTATAGTGGTCTCCAAACTGTGCCTCTAAAGATGTTGCAAAACTACAACTCCCAGCATGCCCAGACAGTCAGTGCATGCTGAAAGTTGTAGTTTTGCAACATCTGGAGGACCACAGTTTGGAGACCACTACACAGTGGTCTCCAAACTGTGACCCTCCAGATGTTGCAAAACTATTACTCCCAGCATGCTCAGACAGCCTTTGGCTGTGTGGTCATGCTGGGAGTCATAGTTTTGCAGCTTTTAGTAGGCCACAGAGAAGATCACTTACTGCAGCCTTCTGCACGCTGCACTTTCTGGCCGATCCTCCTGTGTTGATGCCGCCGCTGGTCCAGGATGCTGCCTCCGCCGTTTCGGGTAAGCCGGGCCATGCTCCCCCCTCGCCGCCCGTGTTTCCCCTGCTCTGCCCCGACTTTGATTGGTGGGCAGAGCAGGGGAAATTAACTCTAACGCCCCCGCCCCCAATTGCCATTGGTTGTCAGCCTGTTCGACCAATGGCAGGGGATAGGAGGGGGTGGCAACAGTGCCACCTCGCTCCTATCCTTTAGGATGGTCGGAGCTGTCTCTGACAGCTCCGATCATTCTAATTTTCCGGGCGATCGGGTCACCAGTGACCCGATTGACCCGGATCGCGGCAAATCGCTGGTCTGAATTGACCAGCGATTACCGCGATCGCCGACATGGGGGGGGGGGTCTCAGAACCCCCCCTAGGCATTGCCACGGGATGTCTGCTGATAGATATCAGCAGTCATCCCGGTCCGATCACCGCCCGGCGAGCTGCAGTGATCGGAAATATGGAGGGCGTATGGATATTCATATGCATACGCCCTTCGTCCCCAAGGATTTAAACAAATGAGTGTTTGCACATTGCTGGTACGCAATCTTGTTAGCTTAGAGGTGCTGCCTGCTTCGCTGCGTATGCGCTCTGATGCTATACTGTAGGGTGGACAAGACAGAACACTTATGGCAAACTGGGCAAGTTCTGGCAATGGTCTAATCGGGTGTGGAAAACCAGAAGTCCTTGGGGTCTGTGAGATGGTGTCTGCTCAATAAACGGCAGAGATCAGGTTGGTCAAATCGTGGTGAACATAACCTTTGGTGATGATTCATGTAAGTTGGAATACCGAATGTATAAACGTTATCATGTACTCCCATGTTTTGTTTTATATTTTCTTTTGATTAAAAAAATGCAAAGTTAAATAGTGCCGTATGTGTTCATTCCAACAGTTACAACTATAGAAAAACATAGATTTCAATATAGTAAGGAACAAGGCTGTTTCTAAAATAGGCTTGCAGTGGCAAGTTTAGATATGAGGCAAGCAGTGTTAGCGGTGGTAAAACCAAAGTGTAAACTGGGATGGTGAGGAGGGGGGGGGGGGGTTGCAGGGATATTTGGCTTAACAGGTGTCCTCTAATAGATGTTTTAGTGTGGGTGTGGGGGGGGGGGGGATTGGTAATGGTTCAAAGTTTCCTAAACATGACAATGGTGATCAGGTCTACTTGTATTTAGCGTCAGAGCGATTTTCCCAGGCTGCGAGTCCCTCCAGTCTGTGTCCATCATCCACTTTGGTGATCTATTCACCAATAGTGGATGATACTTGTGAGTTTTAAAATTTAGAAAGCAGAACTCTCGCTGCAGAAAGTAATATTCTTATGAGAGTCAGAGCTCTGGAGGGAACCCTGGTCGGAAAGATATGTATTAAGGTTATTTCAGGGGGAAGGGGGATGTTGATTTTGCATATCTGACATTTTTGTGAATCTGAAACCAAAAGTCCTTGACCAGGGGGCAGTTCCACCACATGTGTAAGTAAGAAGCCTCCTGGAATTGCATTTCCAGCATTTTTCCAAGTGGAGGGGGTTACATTTATGTAACTTCTTAGGCATATAATACCACCTTGAGAACGTTTTATAGCTGTCATTTAAGGAGCCTCTATCAGTTATCCCATTTTCCGGGCTACAGAGAGCCTCAATAGGGGTGTAGAACATTTTGCCTTGCCGTAACACGCTTACGGAGTGTGCTGGATTAGTGAAATAATACTGTTATTCAGTAAGACATGCATATTACAGGTGTCGCTATTAGAATCAATGCCACAGAGCGTATGGATGTGGCAGCATGGTCGAGACACCATATGGCATCACAATTGAAGAGATTTAAAGATATTAATTTTATTTTTATTGAATAAAACATTTTTTAAATGTTTTAAATTCTTTTTCGAGGACCCATTGGAGGGAAAGTCTGTTGAGCATCGAGCTGGTGGTCTGCCGCAAGGCAAGCTACCACCTGTTTCAGTCCCAAAATGGTGGCAGAATGACACAGCCTGGAGGTGGCAGAAGCCTATGTAGGCCGCAGAGCTGCACATTGACCGAGCCGAGAGGTGGCATCAGCATGAGGAAACTAAATGGCGACAGAATGACACAGCCTGAAAGTGGTAGCAGCATGAGGAGACCAAATGACGGCAGAATGACACAGCCTGTAGTTGGCGGCAACCGCATCAGGAGTCCTGAAAGTAACCCGGTGACAGAGTGGGGCATTGGGTGGCAATACCAGTACCTGCTGACGGTGAGTGACAGAATGAGCACTTGGCATCAGATGTGTGGCATCAGGCGGGTGGCAAGGTCAGAATAGTAGCTGAGGCAGGTAGGCAGAAGAAAATGGTCTTTTTTTGTCAAAGTGTTGGTGTGCATAAGTAAGTATTGAGGATATGCCTTAATTAAAACTTAACTTTTAATAAAATTCTTAGGATAAAATATATGGACCCAAACATTTTTTGAAATCAAACAAAAGGAAAGGTGTGCAAAAAACACCATGTGCCACCTACACCACCAAGTATTGATGTGATGCAAAAGCCTCTAAAAGGTGGAAGGGAACAACATATGGTCCATTTTAAAGGTGGGGTTAAAAACTGACCCTGTAAGGCCCCCACTCGCCCATTTAATTCCATTTTTGACGACGACGGCGACGACGACGACTTCCTGAATGGTGTCTGTCCTCTAGTTGCTCTCTGCTGATACCTCAGTCTGTATCAGGAACTGTCCAGACCAGGAGAGGTTTGCTTTGGGGATCTGCGTGTACTCTAGACAGTTCCTGACATGGACAGAGGTGTCCGCAAAGAGCACTGTGATCAGATTTCTACTTAGGTTGATCGTCACTCACTAAATGGAATAAGTGGATTATAAAATTTCCTAGTAAGTATAATTGTCACTGCCAAATAGCCAGCCTGCCATCTAAATGTGCCATCAGCTTCAGTCCTCCAAAGCCATAATTTTCAAATCAGCCACTGTCTTTAATAGCTGTTAATAGGACATACAGTCCGGGACAGCAGGGGTTAATGTGCTGTGTATACCGCTACGTGCACAACACACATGCGGTAACACTTTCCGATCCAAGCGTTTTGGTTGGAGAGGGCGGTGAATCACATCGCCACCCACTGGTCCCGGAACCGGATAGGTCATCACATACCGCTGGTGTCTCACATGTGTGCTGGAAGCACAGATCTCATGGCTCCCCACCACTTTGGGCGTGCGCATGGAGTAAGGCTCAGGACATCTGAAATGTAAGTGGATCGTCCCATTCCTTTACAGGTGCTGTCCCTAGTATTGATCGCAGGTTGATAGTGCTCTGCATTTTTACTTTTTTATTTTGCAGGAACCCTCGGATGCCATCCTGAATTTTATCTCCACAGGACTAGAAACTATTTGACTCTGGGAGATTATATACTGTCAATAATTTGCTGCCAGGGTTGTGACTGTATTGGCGGCCCTGGCAATTAGATTTCATTATGTATGAGGGGAGATGGTCCTCTTGTATATGCATTTAGCAAAAAGCCCCTGATGAGGCCACCTACAATGATGGACTGAAACCCGTAGGGAAGGGCATTGTGTATAATTCTTGGTATATGGCCAGTTAAATTTTTTATTTGACTGTGATTGGTCAAACTGCGGCATAAAAAAGACAGTTTTCCTTACAGGAGTACTCCAGCGCAAAATAACTTATCCCCTATCCAAAGGATAAGGGATAAGTTATAGATAGCGGGGGCGGGGGGGGGGGGGGGGGGGGGGTCCGAGCGCTGGGGCCCCCCAGGATCTCCTGTACAGGGCCGTGGCAGTCTGCAGGAAGTAAAGTTTCGTCCCCAGCAGAAAGCCGCAGCAGACACGCCCCCTCCATGTCTCTCTATGGGATACATGGAGGGGGCGTGTCGGTCGCCACGTCATGCGGGGACGGAACGTCCCCTTCCCTGTACATTGCCGTGGCCCCGTACCGGAGATCGCGGGGGGACCCCAGCGCTCGGACCCCCCGCCAACTATAACTTAAACCTTATCGGACGGGTAGGGGATAAGTTATTTTGCACTATAGATGTCCTTTAACTGTGAGTCATTTCCTGTGTTGTTTGGGCCAATGGAGTATTATCAGTATCTATTGGTAATTTATCATGCACTTGTTGATCTATGTTTCTTAACAGCATAATAATTAAAAGTTAAGTTTTATTCACTCACGCATACTATATAATGACATTAAATACGTTTAAAAGGTCATCCTTTTTTTATGTAGGATGAAAGGCATTTAGTTGGCTTCTGGTTTTTCCAGGCATTTTTACATGAAAAAGCTAAATTCAATCAAGTTATAAGATTTTTAGAGAAGCTCAGAATTGGTTGAGTCTTAAAAAACGTAATTTTAAAGTGCTAAAAAAAAATTATAATTTCATTAATAAAATAAAATCCTGTGTACAATATTGTTTTAACTTGTAACAAAAAAAGAACAAATATAATAGGAGTGCTGTAGTATAATATGCAGTTGATAATAAAAGCCACTAGAGTGTGCTACGCTCCTAGAAGAGACCTGTAGTGTTAAAACAAAAGCAAAGCTGTTCATCAATAAATTTTGTAATGTGTTTTATTATCCTGTTTGAGTTGGATCATTTACATTTTCTTATAAATATTGACTACAATCCATGGCAAAAAATTATTGTGGCTTCTCCACACATAGAAAAGGATAATTTTCTACTAATGAATTCTATTAGTTAGTTTTATGAAAGTATAGAAAAAATAAATAAATAAATACCGTGTGTACAATTGAGATCAAAATTAGAGAACAAACAATTTCCCAAATGTCGAGATCGTAGTGTAGTCCTATGTGAATGTCTTAACATAAGCTTAAAATACTGCTATTTTCCTTATTTCATAAATTGTATTTATTCAGAAGCACAGAATAAAAATGTAAATTAGATCATTAAGAAAGAACACTGATCAAAATTAGAGAACACTTTCAGATACCTGCAAGTTATTGGTGTTAATCTGGCAACTGGTGCTAATTTTGATCTCACAAGCCCTATTTAACTGGCAGCCTAACTTTCCAGTTTTCACTGACTTTGCAAAAATGGTGTGCCGTTCCAAAGTGACTGAAACCCTCCGGCAGCAGGTTGTCTATATGAAGGCCAAAGGGGTGACCCTATCAGCCATAGCAAGAGAAGTTGGTCATTACAAGTCTGTGATTTCTAGAATATTGAATCTTTACAACATCACAAACTCCTTAAAGTCCCCCAAAAAGGCTGGTCGCCCTCGAAAGACAAATGCAAGAGAGGACAGGATAATGCGGAGAATCTCCATGGGTAATCTTTTCAACACTGCAGCTGGAATTGCTCACCAGTTCAGCACTTAACAGGGCATGGCTCTGTCTCGTCATAGTATGTCTCGTTTAAGAGCATTTGGACTGAAAGCCCACTCTGCAGTGACCAATCCTCTCATTAGCAGAAAGAATCAAAAGGCTAGACTCCTCTTGAGGAGCATGTTGTGTGAACAGCGAAGTGGTCCAGAGTTCATTTTAGTGATGAAAGCAAGACTGAACCCAAAGTGTGTAAAGAAGTCAGTGAATGGAAGAGGAGGAAGTGTCATGGTTTGGAAAATGTTTTCTGCAGCAGGAGTTGGACCTCTCATACAGCTTCATGGCAGAGTGAATGCTAGTGTTTATCAGAACCTTCTTCGACAATACTTGGTTCCTTCCTTGCGTTCACTCAATAAGCCAGCAATTGTCATGCAGGACAATGCCCACTGTCACCCAGCTAAACTGGTAAAGCAGTTCCTTGAAACTAAAAACATTGAAACAATGAAATGGCCACCCAGAGTTTTGATCTAAACCCAATAGAAAACTTCTGGAAAATCCTTGGTGACAAAGCTATGGCCAAGAAACCCACAACAGTGTCAGAACTCTGGAAGAGACTGGAAGAAGAGTGGACCAAAATCCCACCAGAGCAGTGTGAGAAACTAGTGATGTCATGTGGGGGGCGCAGATGTGCTGAAGTCATTCAAAGCAAAGGCCTGTACACTTCCTACTGATTGGTGACTGTTGTAACCTTGAGAAAATGTACATTCAAACTTTCTCTATGCTACAGTCATTGCTGCTCTCTCATTATGATCATCATGTTTTTTGAAAAATAAAGGTTTTATGTTAATATACTTTAGTTATTTTGTAAGACACTGTTCTAATGGCATGTACCCCTTACAAAAAAATTCTTCAAATGATGATCAATGTAGATTACGTTATTTCTGAAAAAGTTTATAAATTGATCTCTAATTTTGATCTCCAGTGTATGTGTGTGTGTGTGTGTGTGTATATATATATATATATATATATATATATATATATATATATATATATAAAATTATAATATATGGGGGTAAGTATTCTACTCAGACATCGTAACTGGAGCCAGAGCTGATCCTAGGGCATGCTTCCTGAGAAGGTGGTGTGAGGAGCTGCTTTGTGTGTGTGTGTGTGTGTGTATATATATATATAATATATATATATATTCCATAGCCATACCGGTCATATCCCACTAAAAAGTTATGTTCCTCAGAACCTAATCTTGATCATGTACATAAAATTTGTATGTGTCTAGCACCTATATTTCTCACAAATAACTTATATTTGTTGCTCACTTGCTTTATCATTTTGTACGTTTGAGGGGGTTTGTCCTCGCTCTACATGACTATTTCTCCCTGAGTGCTGAGTCTCTCCATCCAATGACTGCAGGCTGCTCTTTTACCTCCTCCTCCCTTTTTTGCATGCTGCAGTCTGATAGGAAATGAGTACTCGTCCCCCTATGATTTACTGGACTTTTTGGCTGCCTGTGCTTCAGCTTGGAAAAAGTTGATGCAAAAGAGGAAAATTTTATTTTATCAAGGAAATGTCTTCTTAATGGGTAGAAAAATCTGCTGCTGTCGGATAAGTCATACTCTTTCTTTTGGTAGGAAAGTTTACAATGCTGTTGTCCCTCCCTAATTGGTAAAGTTGGTATTTCTCTTGTGGGCTGTCATGGTGGACGATATGTGAAGTCAGAATTATGACTTGACTTAATGATAATTCAGTTTTCTCGAGTCAATCATGACAGCTCTGTTACTTACACCTTATCCTGTTATCTAGTGATAAGATCAACCTAAATCTATTCAGGACAAAATGTTTGGGGGGATTGAGACTGAAGAAAAGAGAAGTCTTTCCAATTCATGAAAACCTCAAGAATCTCATAATGACTGAATGGAAAGATCCAGAGAAAAAAACTGTAATTCCAAAGGATTTAAAGAACAAACAACTCTTTAACCTCTTAAGGACCCATGACATGCACGTACGTCATGAGTCCGCTCCCGATCTGTAATGAGGGGCCACGTCCGGGACCCGTGGCTAATAGCGCACGGCATTGATCGCGGTGCCGCGCGCTATTAACTCTTTGCAGCATCCCAAACAGCTTACAAGACAGCTGGAGGATCCCTACCTGCCTCCTCGCTGTCCGATCGCCGAATGACTGCTCAGTGCCTGAGATCAAGGCATGAGCAGTCAAGCGGCAGAATCATCGATCAGTGGTTTCTTATGAGAAACCACTGATCAATGTGGACAAATGTAAAGTTATGCATCTGTGTCAGGATCCGGACTGGTATGCGGAGAGGACACTGGTGGTGGATCCTCTGTCAGTGAGGTGATGGCGTGCGCCGTACCAGGGGAACGGAGTCTAAGAGGTTACTGGTTTTCACCAGAGCGGGATGGAATTGCAGCGGCAGGTAACCCCCAGGTCGTTCCACCCAATAGCGACTCAACCTCACTGACAGCTGAGACAGTCGCGGTACACAAGGACTAGATGGAGGCGAGGTCAGACGTAGCAGAAGGTCAGGGCAGGCAGCGAGGTTCGTAGTCAGGGGCAAAAGCAGACGGTCTGGGTACACAGGCTTGTACCCAGACAAGAGAGCGGGGCTGCGCGCGCCGGGACATGACAGCAGGGGAACGGGACAGGTGAGATGATTGGGATGCGACCCGCGAGCGGGCGCGTCCCGCTACGCGGATCGCATCCCCGCCGGCGATAACAGTGCAGTGCTCCCAGTCAGCGGGTCTGACCGGGGCGCTGCACAAGGAAGAACTCCGCGAGCGCTCCGGGAAGGAGCAGGGACCCAGAGCGCTCGGCGTAACAATCTGGGTACTAATAACACATGCATGCGTCGTATGTCTTAGGGGGGATTAAACTGGCAGAGTCACTGGTAGAGAAGGATCTGGGTGTACTTGTAGATCACAGACTACAGAATAGCATGCAATGTCAGGCTGCTGCTTCCAAGGCCGGCAGGATATTGTCATGTATAAAAAGAGGCATGGACTCGAGGGACAGGGACATAATACTCCCCCTTTATAAAGCATTGGTACGGCCTCACCTGGAATATGCGGTTCAGTTTTGGGCACCAGTCCATAAAAGGGACACTGTGGAGCTGGAAAGGGTGCAGAGACGCGCGACTAAACGAATATGGGGCATGGAACATCTTAGCTATGAGGAGCGATTAAAGGAGTTACAATGGTTTAGTCTTGAGAAGAGATGTTTAAGGGGGGATATGATAAATGTATATAAGTATATTAATGGCCCATACAAAAAATATGGAGAAAAACTGTTCCAGGTTAAACCCCCCCCAAAGGACGAGGGCGCACTCCCTCCGTCTGGAGAAGAAAAGGTTTAGTCTCAAGGGGCGACACGCCTTCTTTACCATAAGAACTGTGAACTTATGGAACAGTCTACCTCTGGAACATAATAACATTAATGCTTATGAAGAAATATAAAATCCCATCCCTTCCCTAATATCGCGCCACACCCCTACCCTTCAATTCCCTGGTCGAACTTGATGGACGTATGTCTTTTTTCAACCGTACTAACTATGTCTTGCACTAAAAGATCAGTGTGTACAGTGTTATAGGTCCCTATAAAGATCATTTAACCCCTCCCCTAATAAAAGTTTGAATCACCCCCCTTTTCACATAAAAAAAAGTGTAAATAAAAATAAGCATATATGATATTGCCGTGTGCGGAAATGTCCGAATTACAAAAATATATAATTAATTAAACCGCACGGTCAATGGCGTACGCGCAAAAAAATTCCAAAGTCCAAAATAGTGCATTTTTTGTCACTTTTTATATCCTGAAAAAATGTATAAAAAGCGATCAATAAGTCCTATCAATGCAAAAATGCTACCGCTAAAAACTTCAGATCACAGTGCATAAAATGAGCCCTCATACCGCTCCATACGCAGAAAAATAAAAAAGTTATAGGGGTCAGAAGATGACCATTTTAAACGTATTAATTTTCCTGCATGTAGTTGTGATTTATTCCAGAAGTACGACAAAATCAAACCTATATAAGTAGGGTATCATTTTAATCGTATGGACCTACAGAATAAAGATAAGGTGTCATTTTGTACAAAAAAATGTACTACGTAGAAACGGAAGCCCCCAAAATTTGCAAAACGGCGTTAAAACGACTGATGTCATTACAAAGTAGAATTGGTGGCGCAAAAAATAAGCCATCATATGGATTTTTAGGTGCAAAATTGAGAGTTATGATTTTTTAAAGGTAAGGAGGAAGAAACAAAAATGCAAAAACTGAAAAACCCCGGGTCCTTAAGGGGTTAATGACAAAAAAAATTGAATGAAATACCTAAAGTAGATGTACAAATAATGAAGAAAACTTCACTTCCATTTGAAGATTCTTCCCAGATATGTGAACCCTTGTAGCATTAAACGGACGGGCTTCCTCAAGAACTTGGGAAGCTTCAACTGCCAACCTAAACCCAAATATCACTGCGTGTGTGGCTGGAGCTTTATACATCTTCATGTCTCAACTGAAAAATCATGTTGAGAATAAAACTCCAAGATTTGTTGTCCTCTATTCATATGCTTAAAGCGTCAGATCCCCCCCCAAAAAAAAAGTTATATATTACTCAGTACGTAATCCTGATCATGTAAATGTAAGTTTTATGTCTCGATCAGCCATGTTTCGCAAAAAAAATATTTCTAATCTCTCTCCAGAAGGAGGGGGGTGTCCCTCTTTTGCCTACACTGTGATGACTCCTCCCCTCCCTCATTCTGCTGACGCACTGTTCTCGCGATCCTGACAGCCCTGCTCTGTAACCTTTTCCTCTTTGGCTTTATGCTGTAAACACACAATGATTATTGTAGATTACCTGTACCAAAGAAAATATGGTGAGTGTATAACTAACATCTTTCAAAATTAGTGCAAAGGTTTAGTGCTAAAAGTATAGTGGTTTTTATGCATAAATCTTCTGTTCCTATGTCAATTTATGTGTTTCATCCTTTGCCAGTCCTATAATGCTGGAACTTGTAGTTTTGGAATAGTTGGAGGTACAGTGTTTGGATAACTTTTTTTTGAGACAGTGTTGCCTTCAGCTGTGCTCCTACAGCTTTTGAAAAACTACTGTCATGGATGGCTGCTGGTGAGGCCTCAAAATGTGTGTGACTGCTGCTGTATACTGCTGAGTGTTGACACAAGAAATATACACCAGACAAAAAGCTGGTATAGCAAGAAACTCAGGAACTGTTCCCAAGAGTTCTCAGAGAGTTCCCAGAGAGAGTTCTGTTTATCACACGGAAATACATTAGTTTTTACATTTGACAAAAAGTGGAGGTTAGTTATCAAGTCAGAATCATCATGTTCTATTTTGATTGGTCAATTGAATATTGCGTATGTATATATTAGCATATTAAACATTAATCTCTCTCTTGGCCATATTTTGTCTCAAAACTTCCAACTCCTCTTCTTATCTCGCTTCTCTTGGCCTCATCCCAAGGTCTCCATCTTAGTTACGAGCAGATAGCAAGCTGGGTATATAGGTTAAGGGTAACAAATATCTTTTTGCAGCATTAGCAATGGTAATATAAGTATTAATATATATTGATCGGCAGTCAGAATCATTTTAATCAACTTCCACAATTCCCACCTAAAAAGATATTTGTTAGACGTACACAACATCTTTCCCTATAATATATTTCGCCTAATAGTCTCAGGTTCAGATGGAAAAAAGGTATGGGATGCTTCACTGGTTTTTGACGAGTGGCTCCTTATGAACCACCCCCCTTTGTACCCAGACTGATCCTTAACCTGAGACGCCTACTTTGAGTATCAACTGATTCAGCTAATTTGGTCTCTCATTCCTGATCAGGGATGATGTGCAGAGGCATTAAAACTTTGACTAGTACACATTCGCCCATCCAATCCCCCTTCAGACGTGCTCGGATTTTCATGTCACCACAGATCCAATAGATGGATCCAATAGATGTCACTTAAGGAGTAAACCTGATTTTGAAACCTGATCTGTGGTCCACTTAGTTTGCTGTATTCAAAACAGTACCCTTTAGGAAATTTTCCCATAAATGTTACTTTCCATTTTCTGCTAACATAGGTGTAGTTTCCTTTTGTAAATGGTAATCTCCACACCTGGCCTTGTGCTCTGTTATTAAAGGGTACTTTCTTCCATTGTTAACATTTTATATAGTCAGTGGTCATGTTGGTAAAAAGACTAATAAAACACTCCTGACTCTCTTCTGGAATTTGTAACCTGTTGGGCACAGAGGGCGTACCTGAACGCCCTCCGCCCACTCCCTTTCTATAACGTGGGGTCGGGCCCGGCCTAGCCTCTAACAATGGCCAGGGCCCGTGGCTAATAGCATGCGGCACTGATCGTGGTGCTGCACGCTATTAACCCTTTAGACACAGCGTTCAAAGTTGAACACCGTGTCTAAAATGAAAGTAAACTGCTTCTGGCTAGCTCAGTGAACTGTTCAGGATCGCCGTGGCAAAATTGCGGTGATTCCGAAAAGCTGTAGGACAAAAAATTCCAAAGTCAAAAATTGCATATTTTTGGTCACTTTTTATATAAGGAAAAGATTTATAATAAGCGATCAAAAAGACCAATCAATACAAAAATGGTACACTTAAAAACTTCAGATCACGGCGCAAAAAATGAGCCCTCATACTGCCCCGCTTGTGGAAAAATAAAAAAGTTATAGGGTTCAGAATATGACAATTTTAAACGTATACATTTTCCTGCATGTAGTTAGAATTTTTTCCAGAAGTACCACAAAATCAAACCTATATAAGTAGGGTATAATTTTAATCATATGGACCTACAGAATAAAGATAATGTATCCTTTTTACCCAAAAATGTACTGCGTAGAAACGGAAGCCCCCAAAAGTTACAAAATTGCGTTTTTTCTTCAATTTTGTCGCACAAAGATTTTTTTTCCCGTTTCCCCATAGATTGTTGGGTAAAATGACTGCTGTCATTACAAAGTAGAATTGGTAGTGCAAAGAATAAGCCATCATATGGATTTTTAGGTGCAAAATTGAGAGTTATGATTTTTAAAAGGTAAGGAGGAAAAAATGAACCCCAAGGGGTTAAATGAACTGTACCAAGATGAGGTCTAGGTGCAGCACATACATAACAGCCATTTTTTTTATGTATATTTTATCCATTCTAGCCATAGATTGTGTCTGAGGACCCAATTTTAACTATCATGGTTAGAGATGAGCGAACTTTTCAAAAATTCGGTTCGGCCGAGACGCCAAATTCTCCGAAAAAGTTTGTTTCGATCCGAATTTATTTGCGGCAAATCTGTTAAAAAAAATGCTATTTCTAGCCTAGAGAGAGCCTCAATAGGGGTATAGAACACTTTGCTGTGTTCTAACACGCATATGGAGTGTGCTGGGGTAGTGAAATAATACTGTTATTCAGAATAACATGCAGATTACCGGCATCGCTTTTAGAATCACTGCTGCAGAGCGGCACAATGACAGAGTCTGGAGGTGGCATCAGTATGAGGAGACCATATAGTGGCTGAATGACACAGCTTGGATGAGGCTGAAGCATGGGGACACCATATAGTGGCTGAATGACATAGCATGGAGGTATTGGCAGCATGAGGAGACCATATAGTGGCTGAATGACACAGCGTGGAAGTGTTGGCAGCCTGAGGAGACCATATAGTGGCTGAATGGCACAGCCAGGAGATGCCAGCAGCATGAAGAGGCACTAGGCCTTCACAATCCCTTAGATTAAAAGATGAATTTAGAAATTGAAACCGAAGATTTTGGATAGCTGGTGCTACCTATCATAACATTTTAATACCCAGGCCCAGCAGCGGCATCGGTAAACCATATATTGCCTGAATGACACAGCCTGGAGTTGGCTGAAGCATGAGGAGACCATTGAAATGTCTGATTTTTTTATTTAACAAAAAAAATAAACAAGAATAAAGAGCGATACGCGCCCCTGGTGAAGTATGTTTAGAACAGTTGGCAGGAGGTAGGTGAAAACCCACTTACCAGAGGATGTTGCGCTAAGAGCACAACACCTGAGATGACATCAATATAGCAGTTTGGAGCCTGCAGCCTCAGTTCCTCCGGGTATAGCTTAGCTGATCCAGTGAAGGAACAATTCAAGTGTAAAAGTTGAGCTCTCCTGGACGCTGGTCTCCGGTAAAGCAGTAGGACATGTTTCCAGGTCCAAAATGTATTTTATAGCACTAAAAACATGTTTCTGGTCCGAAAAGGACCCTTCCTCAGGTTAGGTGCTTACAGGTAAAAGACAGGTGAGACACTAAAATCTTAGTTTTAGTGTCTCACCTGTCTTTCACCTGTAAGCACCTTACCTGAGGAAGGGTCCTTTTTGGACCAGAAACATGTTGTTTTTAGTGGAATAAAATACATTTTGGACCTGGAAGCGTGTCCTACTGCTTTACCGGAGATCAGCGCCCAGGAGAGCTCAACTTTTACACTTGAATTGAGTGATTTTTTTTTATTTGAAATTTAAATCAAAATTTTTGTGTCCCGGACCCTGGCGTGTGGGTACAAAGGACCTAATCTAACAAGCCCCCACAGGGCTCATGTGGCCGTGAGATGTAGGCGCAACATCTCCATTGCCCTGACCAGCCATGGTTTCCAAGACTTTGCGCCAAGGCAAACCATGTGAAGAACAGCAAGACACTGCTGTGCCCTGCACACATGTTATGCTGAAGGGTCACTGAGACTTGTCCGGGCAGTGGAGGCTTAGGACACAGTGAAGGATGTGGAGGCTGAGTTGCACACTGTCACAGGACCAACGGGCTGACAGAGTGAAGCAGGAAGCAGCATGAGTACACAAGAGGGGTTCACAATTCCTAAAATTAAAAGGTGAACATTGAAATCTCTATTGAAGATGCATGTTAGGTAGTGCTACCATCCAAAAATTTAAGGCCCAAGCCCAGAAGCATCAGTCAGCCAAGTAATTGCTGAAAGACACAGGAGCAGGCATCAGCAGTACAGCTAAATACGTGCTAATATCCCAAAATTTTAGGGCCAAGGCCAGAAGCAGCATTAAGTAAATTAGTTCCTGAAAAAAAAGTCAGGAAAAGGCATCTGCAGTACACCAGGGGATTTAATAAGCAATAAGATTAAAATATCAATGTTGAAAATTCTATTAAGCACTCATGTTAGGCAGTGCTAACATCCAAACATATTAGGCACAGGCCCAGCTGCATCCCAAAACAATCTAATTACTGAAAGACACAGCCTGGATCTGGCAGGAGGATGCGAACATAAGAGGGCTTTAATTTAAAAAATATCAAGTTTAAGTGTCCCTGGATCCAGCGTGTGGCTACGAAGGACCAAATCGAAAAAGGAGCCACATGCCACATGGTGGCACAATAACAGAGCCTGGAGGTGGCATCAGTATGAGGAGACAATATGGTGTCTGAAAGGCACATCCTTGAGGTGGCTGAAGCAATGGGAAGCCACTATGGATCACACACATAGGAAATAGGTCCATCCTAAGAAGCAACAAGTTATTCTGTGAGGATTCTTTTCTCCCTGTGATCAGCCAACTCCAGTCGTGTTGATTATCACACAGATTCAATGCACATGTATCGATACAGGTGGATGATCTCCTACAAGCAGAGAAACAGCTCCGCAGAAGAAAATCATACCCCAAAATAAATTACAGCTCTTTTATGTGGCAACACTCTAAGTGTAAGTTCATTGGCTAAGAAAACCCTGGTGGCTCATAGTGTTAAACTATATTACCAATCATATAGGGTCCCTGTACACTTTCATAGAGCTTGTTATCCAACAAAAGCCTCATTATTTACCAAGGTCATTTGGATAGTTTTCCACCTTCTGCGTGCTGGCCAGGACTAGGACAGTAGTTAATTGAAACTAGATAAAACTGGCCAACACTATCTAAAGTTAGACATTATATACATCTATATATACATATATACACACACACAGAGAACATAGATATCAGAACACAATTTTACCAACATATTCCCTCCTCTGATATCTATGTTCACTCTCTCAGTTCATTTCAGCATAAGTCCCTTCCTCAGCTGGGTTTTTGGACTTTGCTTCATAGAAAAGGAGTATCATCATAGACATCATCTTCCTGAGAAATAGTTTGGTACACAGTTCTTGTCATTGCAGTCTCAATCAGTTTTTTTTAGATAGTCCTCGGATGCAGGGAATGCAACAACATCCATAGGTCACCAAGATGACCAACACAATCGCAATGGAGATGAGGGCCGAAGTCACCAATCCAGTCCATCCCTCAAGCCAGTCCGTGAATGGGTGACTTATTCCGGAGTTCTCGGCCAGCTCATGTAGTAATTCCTTTGATTGCTCTGGTTACGATTCCTCCTGGAGCTGTATTGGTGGGAATAAAGGTACAACGCATACTGCCAAACATCTTGCAGACCCCTCCTCTTTCTGCTAGTACTATATCTAGGGCCATCCTATTTTGCCAGGTCATCAATGAGGTGGGGGCCAATTGTTCTGCTAAGCCTTTGACTGCATCCCTTGTATAATTTACAAACCTCTGTTGGTTATAGTAGATGTATTTTATCCAGTCAACATTTTTATTAATTGTACTCCACCAAAAGAACAGAAACTCAAACCCTGCTGCCGTTTGATCTCTGGCTTTAAACTCGTTAGGCAGTCCACGTGGAACCCCTATCTTGTCATGTACACCTGAGAATCAAAAGACCCTTTAGGAGAGGTGTCCCTTTGGCTACGTGAGTGGCCTCTTTTCCAGGGTGACTGACAGGATAATGGAGGGGCATAGCCAGTTGGACCCCAGCACAATACCCTTGGGCATTGGCTGGGCTCCTAGCTCTTAGCCGTTTATCTCCGCATAACCACTAGACGCCAGCCTTTGGGTATCATGCTCAACCCAGCCACAATCTTTCCCTCTCTTGTTAATCCTCTCCATACAGTAGTCATCAGGCAACGATCCCAGGTTTGTACCGCTCTCATTCCCTGGGAGTGCAAAGAGAGTAAAATTGCCATGAAATGCCGTGACCGCTGGGGGCATTAGAGATCTCTGGACTAGAGATGAGCGAACTTTTCAAAAATTCGATTCGGCCGATTCGCCGAATTTTCCCGAAAAGTTCGTTTTGATCCAAATTTATTTGCGGCAAATCAATGATAAAAAAGGCTATTTGTAGCCTACATACAGCCTCTATAGGGGGTATAGAACACTTTGCTGTGTCCTAAAACGCATATGGAGTGTGCTGGGGTAGTGAAGTAATACTGTTATTCAGAATAGCATGCAGATTACCGGCATCGCTCTTAGAATCACTGCCGCACAGCAGCACAATGACAGAGCCTGGTGGTGGCATCAGTGTCCCCCCCCCCCCCCCCCCCCCAAAAAAAAAACACAATATATGAAATTTTTGACAAAGATTTCTCATTGGTAGCACCCGCTATCCAAAAATTAGAAATTTCCAGACCCAGGCCCCACCTCTGCAGCATCAGTAACCCATATATGGCCTGTAGGACACAGCCTGGAGTTGGCTGATGCACCAGTACACACCAGGGCTTCACAATCCCCCCTCCAAAATCAACACAATGACACATTTTTGTCAAAGATTTCTCATTGGTAGCACAAGCTATCCAAAAATTTGAAATTTCCAGAACCAGGCCCCACCCCTGTGGCATCAGTAACCCATATATTGCCTGCATGACACAGCCTGGAGTTGGCTGATGCACCAGTACACACCAGGGCTTCACAATCCCCCCTCCAAAATCAACACAATGAGAAATGTTTGTCAAACATTTCTCATTGGTAGCACCCGCTATCCAAAATTTAGAAATTTCCAGACCCAGGCCCCACCTCTGCGGCATCAGGAACCCATATATTGCCTGAAGGACACAGCCTTGAATTGGCTGATGCACCAGTACACACCCGGGCTTCACAATCCCCTCCAAAAAACAACATTTTAGAAATTTTTTAAAGAAATACCTTTGTGTAAGAACAAGCGCATATCCAACAGTTCACAAGACTCTATAATGCAGGACGGTGGACCACCCAAAGACATTCTTCTCAAAAATAATAAACCACACAATGTTTGAATTTTTTTTTTACAAAAACTAATTCAATATGTGTGTAAGCAAAGATCAGATCACCAAAGAACTTTTTTCGCCCAAAATGATGAAGCAGAGTTAATCCCTGTCCGTATTTTTTTTTTCATTAAAAAATCACACGCAACAAGCGTTGTGTAACGATTAGCATTCTGGAAAATTCAATTTTATTACTGATAAAATTACCAGTAAATTTAACAATAACACTACCCAAGAATTGAATTGAATTGAATTACCCCATACATTGCACCAGGAGCAGTCATGAGTAGGCCTCAGCAGTACCCAAGAGGCTTTAATAACCCCTTACCTTGCCCGATCAATTGCGAGATCGAGCAATAACAGGTGTGTTATGGCCTCAGATGTCCTGGGCCGCACTAGCGCTCCACTGAACGGATTAGCGTCTCTCTATCTTTCAAGGACAGGTGCATGTTGCACGCTGAAACCAGTTTGTGATAGGGATCTGTGATTGCAATTATTTAATCTTAAAACGAGGAATTACCAGTAAGTGAGGGTCATGAGCTGGCGTTTATTAAGTCCCTGCCCTTTGTACATGCCGCCCGTCGCTATAAGCGATTGGATTAGTTAGTGAGTTGGTTAGTGAGGTCCTCGGATCGGCCCAGGCGGGGTAGGAGAAGGCCCTGGCAGAGCGCCGAGAATTTAACGATCATTGTTGAAATTTGCATTAAGCATATTTTTAGCTACTGCTAAACATCGAAAAATTTAAGGCCCAAGGCCAGAGGCACCAGGGAGGCAAGTAGTTCCTGAAAGACACAGAATGAGTCTGGAGCATGCATTTGCAGTACCCAAGAGGTTTTCATAACCCCTTACAATTAAAGATCAATGTTTACATTTGCATTAAGCATGTATTTAGCTACTGCTAAACTTAAAAAAATTATAGGCCCAAGGCCTGAGGCACCAGGGAGGCAAGTAGTTTGTGAAAGACACAGAATGAGTCTGGAGCAGTCATTCGCAGTACCCAAGAGGTTTTCATAACCCCTTACAATTAAAGATCAATGTTTACATTTGCATTAAGCATGTATTTAGCTACTGCTAAACTTCAAAAAATTATAGGCCCAAGGCCAGAAGCTTCAGTTTTCCCCATATTAGCATAGTTGTCCCCCAGATTAGGCAGCATAGATGTCACCTAGATTAGGCAGCATAGATGTCACCTAGATTAGGCAGCATAGATGTCACCTAGATTAGGCAGCATAGATGTCCCCCAGATTAGGAGCATACTTGTCCCCCAGATTAGGCAGCATAGATGTCCCCCAGATTAGGCAGCATAGTTGTCCCCCAATCAGCGCGGGCCGGTCAGAGCCAATCAAAGGGCCGTATGTGTCAAGCGGGCCGTACAATCCCCAGGTCTGCCCCAGAGGGTTTCATAACCAACCACAATAGGTGACCGGGGGGGGGGGGGGGGGGAGGGGGGGATGGTTGGAGATTGGACCTGGGTGATGGTGGGGGGGGGTTTGGACAGGGTTGAGAAGGGGTAACAGAGGGGTGGAAAGGGTATGGTACCTTAAGCAAGCCGGCCCGGACAGCTTGCAGTTCCACGGCAGGCACGGGAGTATGGCGCAGATGCAGCTCGTTCCACCCCAGGGCACCATTTTCGGCTCACTGCGCCGCAAGAGAGAGGGACGCAGGGGACGCAGGAGACGGAGGAGGGGGACACGGGATGCAGGAGACGGAGGAAGGGGACGCAGGGGGACGCTGTGTGCACAGTGCGCACACAGATTTCTCTCCCCCCCCCCCTGCACAGTAAGGCCGGGCGGGACATTTAAGAAAAAAAAAGATATAAAAAAATAAATAAATAAATCACGCCAAAATCCCGCGGCACCACGGTTGGGAATCGATGGACTGTTTCATTTAAATGGCATAGAAAACGTGGGACACCATTTTTAGAACGGATAGAATAGAGGTGTGCACGAAATCTGACATTCATGGGTGTTTGTGCTTCCTATATAAAAGCACCCACATTCTTCTAAGCATCCCAAGAACTGATTTATGTCCCTCACCAGCGATGGCAACTCCTGCAGAAGGGGATGTGAGAGCCAGTCCAAATATTTGGACAATGGCTCAGTGATTGATCCACACCCCAAGACTATAGGATGTCCCAGGAGGGGAGACCAAGGTCTTATGTACCTTCGGCAGGAAGTACCATTGCGGGTGGCTAGGGAAAGGAGGAATCCGTCTTTCAGCTCTATTTTTTGATAGAACACCTTTTTCAGTATAGCAACGGAAGAGACTTTACAAATGAGATTTTATTTTAGGAGTGGGATTCTCTTTTAATATTATATAGGTTTTTTTCGTCATATAACTGCAGCTTGGCTTAATATAGTATTCAGTAATCATAATTACTGTGTTGCCGCCCTTATCGGACATTTTTTTTATTACAAATTACAATATCACTTCTTTTTTTCAGAGTATCTAGTACATACAATAAGAGACTTGACATGTTCAAGTACTTTAGTGTGAATAAGATCTAGGTTACTCCCTGGAGAAACTGGAGGGCAAAGCGTGGATTTAACCCCACCCATGAACTCCTGTATCTCCAGTGTAGCAGTTTCCATATCTGAAGGTGGGTTTTTAGAGTTAGAGAAGTCCTCATTCTCACTTGACTCTGAATCTGTGGTTCCATAGTCTGCGTAGCATTTCTTTTTTTTATTTTTGTCCACCTTTTGATGTTGTTGTTTTACATTACTAAAAGAAAATAATTTTTTCATATTGTAATCAGTTTTATCACGTATGAATTTGTCTTTCTTCTGGTCTTTTATCATAGATTGCAAAGTCCCGATCTTTTTCTATAGTTTCTTTACGAATAGCTGAAATTGCTCTTCTGTTAGCAGAGTACGTAGTTCGGTTTTAGTTCTCATCAATTCCTCAGCTATTTTTTTGTATTCTTGTTCATTTTTTTTAACCCCTTAAGGATGGAGGGTGTACAGGTAAGCCCGTGGGAATTTCGTTCCCCGCTGCTAGCCGCTCTGCAGATGCACAACAAGGCTCAGGAGTGAGAGTGCACTATGTACATTTGAGGCCTAAATTGGTGATTTGCACAGGGGTGGCTTGTTTTACAGCGGTTCTGACATAAACGCAAAAAATAAATACCCACATGTGACCCCATTTTGGAAACTACACCCCTCACAGAACATAACAAGGGGTATAGTGAGCCTTAACACCCCACAGGTGTTTGACAATATTTTGTTAAGGTTGGATGGGAAAAAATAAATACCCACATGTAACCCCAGTAAAAACATACCCCATATGTGGATGTAAAGTGCTCTTTGGAGAACTACAATGCTCAGAAGAGAAGTAGAGCCATTGGGTTTTTGGAGAGAAACTTTGTCTGGAATTGAAGCCATGTGTGTCTACAAAGCCCCCATAGTGCAAGAACAATGGACCCCCCACCCCACATGTGACTCGATTTTGGAAACTACACACCTCACAGAATGTAATAAGGGGTACAGTGAGCATTTACGCCCCACAGGTGTCTGGAACATTGGGCTGTGCAAATGAAAAATCTGTTAAAGATATTTCAAACGCCAGTGGCGTGTAAATGCTCACTGCACCCCTTTTTAAGTTCTGTGAGGGGTGTAGTTTCCAAAATGGGGTCACATATGGAGGGACCACTGTTCTGGCACCACGGGGGGCTTTGTAAATGCTCATGGCCCCTGACTTCCATTCCAAACAAATTCTCTCTCTAAAAGCCTAATGGCGCTCCTTCTCTTCTGAGCATTGTAGCGCGGCAGCAGAGCACTTGACGTCCAAACATGGGGTGTTTCCATATTCAGAAGAAATGGGGTTACAAATTTGGGGGTGGGGGGCATTTTCTCCTATTACCCCCTGTAAAAATTTAAAATTTGGCGGGAAACCAGCATTTTAGTGAAATTTTCTTTTTCTCCATTTACACATCCGACTTTAACGAAAAGTTGTCAAACACCTGTGGGGTGTTTAAGGCTTACTGTACCCCTTGTTATGTTCCTCGTGGGTTGTACAAAATAGTGTGCCATTTGTGTTTTTTTTTTTGTTTTTTTTCTGTTTTGGCACCATAGGGGCTTCCTAAATGCAACATGCCCCCCAAAAACCATTTCAGCAAAATTTGCTTTACAAAAGCCAAATGTGGCTCCTTCTCTTCTGAGCATTGTAGTGCGGCAGCAGAGCACTTGTCGTCCACACATGTGGTATTAACATACTCACTGCATTTTAGTGAAAAAAATAATTCATTTACACATCCGAATTTAGCGAAAAGTCGTCAAACACCTGTGGGGTGTTAAGGCTCACTGGACCCCTTGTTACATGTCTTGAGGGGTGTAGTTTCCAAAATGGTATGCCATGTGGGGGTTTTCTGCTGTTCTGGCACCATTGGGGCTTGCTAAATGTGACATGCCCCCCCAAAAACCATTTCAGCAAAATTCACTCTCCAAAATCCCATTGTCGCTCCTTCCCTTCTGAGCCCTCTAGTGCACCCATGGAGCACTTTACATCCACATATAAGGTATTTTCTTACTCAAGAGAAATGGGGTTACAAATTTTGAGGCGATTTCTCTCCTTTTACCCCTTGTTAATTTCAAAAATGGCTCTACAAGAACATGCGAGTGTAAAAAAATGAAGATTTGGAATTTTCTTCTTCACTTTGCTGCTATTCCTGTGAAACAAACTTTCTGAATGTGATTTTGAATACTTTGAGGGGTGCAGTTTTTATAATGCGGTAATTTATGAGGTATTTCTAACATGAAAGCCCTTCAAATCCACTTCATACTGAACTGGTCCCCAAAAAATTCAGATTTTGAAATTTTTCTGAGAAATTGGAAAATTGCTGCTGAACTATGAAGCCCTCTAATGTCTTCCAAAAGTAAAAACATGTCAACTTTATGATGCCCAACATAAAGAAGACATATTGTACTTGTGAATCAATATATCATTTATTTGGAGTATCCATTTTCCTTACAAGCAGAGAGTTTCAAAGTTAGAAAAATACTAAAGTAACGATTAAATTTTATCACTATGTTAAAGTAGAATAGGTCCCGAAAAAAATCTCTGAATCAGAATAAACGGTAAAAGCATTCCAGAGTTATTAATGCATAAAGTGACAGTGGTCAGAATTACAAAAACGGGCTCAGTCCTTAAGGTGAAAAAGGGCTCAGTCCTTAAGGGGGTAATAGCAGGCGCAGCATATTCATAGAGTAAACTTGGTGTATCTGTGTCCATTCATTAAGGAAAGCTGGGTCATCTGTGTATTGTTATGGCTCTTTAAAGTTGCAGAGGCCTCTTGGAACCTGTTCACATTCACTATATGATTCCAGAAAGTACGGGTCTATTTTTCCGCTAGGGTCATCACTTTATGTTCCAGCGTTTTGATGCTTAAAGGGGTTATCCAGGAAAAAACTTTTTTTCATATATCAACTGGCTCCAGAAGGCTTAACAGATTTGTTAATTACTTGACACGTGTCTCGGGAACCACCCAGTTTAGAAGAAAATCCCCATAGCAAACCTCTTCTAAACTGGGCGGTTCCCGAGACATGTGTCATCAGAGAGCACTTTAGACAGAAAAGAACAACTCAACTTCAGAAGCTCATAAGTACTGAAAGGATTAAGATTTTTTAATAGAAGTAATTTACAAATCTGTTTAACTTTCTGGAGCCAGTTGATATATATGTAAAAAAATTTTTTCCTGGATAACCCCTTTAATACTTGTCAAACATCCTTGGTATTACATTGTAAGAAGAACAAGGCACTTATTGCACTATCCGGCATTTCTGGGACACTGTTTGCTGAATCGTCTGATTCCATATCTTGCAGCATGTTGTGTCCAAATGTTGTGTTCAAATTATGTTGTGCTCTGACCCATAAGGGAAGAATATATCCAGAGAAGAATAGCAATCACAGTGGTCGGCACCAAGCCCACAGTATGAAGACAGCACTCTTGAAGAGCAACACACAGTTAAATGGTGTATAACAGTTCCTTTAAGATAGCTGGTCAGATACTGTCCGTAACGGGTGCTGAACCAATCAAGAGCAATAGAGTCCATACAATGTATCCGTAAAGAAGCAGCACTCATCAATACAGTGGATCAATATCTTCTTTATTGAAGTGCCACTCTGTGGCAGCCTTTGAAAAACATTTTATTTTTGTGGACAGAAACCCCTTTTTAAGTTCGATGAGGTGCTAGCTCAGGTTTGTAGATGATGTGTTTAGAGCCTGGGATGTGTTAAACAATATGAACCTAAATTTACATCTATAGTAAACGAGGAAAAACTAGAGTTTCTAGATGTCCTGGTTCAGATAGATAATGGTCACTTGGTCACTTCTAGCTTTAGAAAGCCTACAGCCTACAATTACCTTCTTCATTTCACCAGCTACCATCCAGACCATGTGAAGTGAGCAGTAATTTCTACGCCTTTGCCGCATGAATAATTGTAAGGCTAGCTTCATGGTCCAAGCTGACTAACTGAAGAAGAGATTAATAGCGAGGGACTATGCTGAAAAAGTTCTCGATGAAGCATGGACACTTGCCCAAAGTCAAGATAGAAGGAATTTGCTAAGCAATAAAAAGAAGAAAAAAAGAACTCCAGCGAAAGATGGGAAAAATAATTTCTTGTTCTCCTTTAAATTTAGTCCCCTTGCCCCTTTGTTAAAAATGCCATAATTAAAAACTGGTTCTTAATTAAAAATGATCCCGATCTAAACTGGTCCAAGAAAAACATCTTGTAACCTTTAGAAGATGTAAGAACCTAAAAGATACACTTACCTGCAGTTCTTACGGTTCTAAAAAGAAAAAAGGTACAGATTGATTAAGCAAAATTGATCCCACAGGAAACTTTAAATGTGGCACCTGCACATAGTGTCCACATTTGTTACCTGGAAAAACCTTTGTAGTTCGAGGAGTCAAAATAATGATACACAATTTAGTTATCTGTCGTACCCCATGGGTAGTATATGCCATTTCTTGCAAATGTGGGTGCTTTTACTGTGTATAACAAGCACAAAAAGACCCATGAATGTCAGATTTCATGAACACATCTGTTCTATCCGTTTAAAAAAAAAAAGGTGCCCCGCGTTTTATATGCCTTTTAAATTAAACACATAAAGGAGATCTTAATACTCTAGTTTTTTACGGCCTGGAAAGGGTTAATGCTAAAGGAGGTCAAGATAGACATAAAGCCCTATTGCAGGCCAAAGCACGTTGGATCCTACGAACATTTTCTTGTGAGCTAGTTTTGTACTACAGATTATTTTTAACTATTCTTATCTTTATTTTGAATCTGTAAGCTTACCTTCATTTACATAACAGCTGAGGTGTTTATAGGTGCGTGTCATGGACGAAGGGGGCAGGGTCTGATGAAGCGTGCGTTGTAAGTTGTATGTTGTATGTTGTAAGTTGTGCGTTGTAAGTTTTTTGCACTTCAATTAAGAAGATATTGATCTACTGTATTGGTGAGTGCTGACATCATCTTCTTTACAGATACATTGTATGGACTCTATTGCTCTTGATTGGGTTCAGCATCCGCTACGGACAGTATCTGACCGGCTATCTTAAAGGAGTACTCTAGTGCAGAGTGTTCCTGCTCCGTCCTGCACGGGCTGCAAAATAAATGAAAATGAACCATCACTCACTTCCCTGGGTTCCTGCTGAGCATCACTACAGCTGATCGGTCCTCCGGTCCATCTCCTTCATACTTCCAGATGTAACGAAGCGTCACATGGCACTCAGCCTATCGCCGGCCACCGCAATGTTCTGCCTCGGCCGGCGATAGGCTGAGTGCCATGTGACGCTTCGTTACACCCGGAAGTACGAAGGAGATAGACCAGAGGACCGATCAGCTGTAGTGACGCTCCATGGGAACCCAGGGAGGTGAGTGATGGTTCATTTTAATTTATTTTGCAGCCCGAGCAGGACGGAGCAGGAATACTCTGCACTAGAGTACTCCTTTAAGGGAACTGTTATACACCATTTAACTGTGTGTTGCTCTGCAAGCGTGCGGTCTTTATATTGTGGGCTTAGTGCCGACCACTGTGATTGCTATTCTTCTTGTGATAAGTTCTGCATTGGATACTAGACTCTTTCAGATAGCTGGGGATGCTGTTCATTTATAGTTTAGTTGGAGTTCAGATGAACAGGATTTATTTGATTTGTGGGCACTGCTTTGCTGTAGATGGATGAATAAAGCTGCCTGCGGCCAGTTTAAAACTTTCTTCGCTATGTTGAATTCAAGTTTGTGGTGTGTCAACTTTCTTAGGAGATGACATTTCCTGATAGTGTTAAGACCCCTATGTTGCCACAGTATTTACATTGTATTGACCACATATTTTGTCTAATTTTAGATGTAGATTTGCCTCATTCAGTGATAATTCCTATATATTTAATATTTGTTAAATGTATACTGGAGTTTAATGTGAACTATACTGTGTATTTCTATTGATAATGAAATTTTCATTGCGCATGTGGGAACTCTATGGAATTCATCAAGGAACAATTCCTCTGTAGATTAGCCTCCTTGCTGCTCCATGGTACATGGAGCAGAAATTATGCTGGATTTGCAAAAAAAATCTAATGATTTGTGGTCTTTAACTGTCAGTGTCAGATTTTGGGAGAAGATGGAATGTTCAATCTTCCACCGGAATTTGAATGCTTGTCAAGGGTTCAGTGTGTGTACTTCTGCTCTCTGAACAAAAAAATGGAAGTGGGCTGAAAGGTTAAATCTGTGTGGAAATACCCCCCAACCCTCCTGAAAGATGCTATTTCTCAATGTGAAAAAATTGAAAAATATACAGAGAAGAACATTATTGATGATCTTTTGAGACATACTATCGATTGGTTATATTTGTGTACATATCGCATGAATAAGCTTATACCAAAAGGATTACAAATGCCATTTCAATCTGCTGTCAAGACGGACCATTCATTTACTGGTGAATGGGAAGTTATGATGGATACCTTCTCGAATCTCATGGTTGATAAACTAATAGATAAACGTAAACAACTTGTAGATGATAATATTTTGAAACCATCTCGGATCCATATGAGTGGTAATAGAGAACTTGATCACATACAATTAGAATCTATATCTAAATATGAATTCATTATTGTTAGAAGGAAAACATGTAAATTTATTAGAGACTTAATATCTCGAGATAATAAAAATAAAAATATTAATAACTTTGAACAACCATGCAATTCTATGAAGGTACCGAAATCTAGTAAACAAGAGACAACTAATAAATCAATGACTAACGATATACAACCAAAAGATAGTAAATCCATAAATAATGAAGATCTCGATATCAATATAAAGGATAATAACACTGCATGGAATAAAATTCCATACAGGTATAGGATCAATAAAAATAGCAGAAAAACCCCAAAACCGAGATAAACCTCATGAGGCTCCGAATTCCTTTAATCCATACCATATTAAAGGGAGCAGAACCTTTTATAATAGCAAATACAAGAAACCTCTTCCTAACCATATTAATAACAATAGAAATAACAATTGGAATCAAACTACTAAGGAAAGTAATAATATAGAAATGATAGAAGATACTATAAAGGATAAAGGGATAGCTAATATCTCCAAAGATAGACATATAGAGAAACTAGATACCTATATTCCTCCCCCAGATGAAGCTATTAACCCTGAGGTTCAGGGTAAAAATATATTAATAGTACAAGCTGAAATACATTGTGATAGGGCTGCTGAGGGTTTTCCTTTTTTAGGGATGAGCAGCATGGCCACGGTACCGACCACGCCGGGGGGTGCTATGGGGCCCCTGACTCGGGAGACCCAGGCAGCCTTAGAATACAATTTGTCACCGAGGAATCACTGCAAGGAGGCGATTCTACCTGCCTCCATTGTGGAGACCAAAAGCAATGTGGTAATGATGCAACCTCTAAAGATAACTTCGTTTTTCAGCCTAAAGACACCATCCAGGAAAAGAAACATGGAAGAGGGAGAAGAGGGCATAGAGGGGGAAGGAGAAACCGAAAAAGGAACACAGAAAAAGAAGACAAAGGTAGTATTATTGTGAGTCCATCTGGAAACATAGATCTCCAAAAAATAGGGATATTTAATTTATCCAAACAGAATTTATCAATTGGAGAAATAAAACTATTGGAAAAAGGCTTATCCTTTAGTCCGACTAGTGGCCCCAACCTATTTGAGTTATTTGTAGATTTGAATAGGCACATTAGGAAACTCACCCTGAAACGTCACTTTACTATGAAAACATTGAATGAAACATCTAATAGAACTCCAACTATGCCAAATAGTGACGAACATCCCGATAGGGATATTGAGAGCTTAATCGATGGTTTATTGGAAGAACCTATTTCCACCACTTTAAAACCTTGTTCCACTTTTTACCCTTTGAACAGCAAGGGTCCTTTTTTGGAAACCTTCTATAATAAGGTCCTAGAAAACTTTAGAGATATGTTCAAAAAGAGAGAAAGAATCAAATTTTCAAGAAATCTCAATAAAGAACAACAAATAGCACTCCAAACACTTATGAAGAATAAAGATATAGTGATTAAGCCAGCCGATAAGGGGAGGGGGGGGGGTTATTTTGAATCAAGCAGAATACCATGAAGAGGCCATCAAAATTCTGTCAGATGAAAAAGATTATCACAAACTGGACAAAAATCCTACAGATACATTTAATAAATATTTAAAAATCTTATTAGATCAAGCCCTAGCAGATAGATGCATCTTAAAACGTGAACGTAACTTTATGTATAACTCCTATCCAAGTACTCCTTATTTTTATTTTCTACCAAAAGTACACAAAGATAAAAAGAAACCCCCGGGTAGACCAATAGTGGCAAGTATGAATTCTGTCACCAGTGGATTATCAGAATATATAGACCATCAATTACAGAGGTTCGCCACTAGCCTTCCAGCTTATCTAAAAGATACGGGACACTTGCTGTCCCTCCTTAGGGATGTTAAATGGGAGGAGGGCTACATCTGGGTCACCCTAGATGTAGCCGCCCTGTATACAAATATACCTCACAAAAAGGGAGTTAAGGCAGTTGGTCTCTTTTTACAGGAGGACCCCCTTATGCCTATAAAGCAGAAAAAGTTTATACTAGATGCCATTCAGTATACATTAATTCACAATTATTTTGCATATAATGGTGACCACTACGTGCAGGTTTGCGGCACAGCAATGGGGACAAAATTTGCCCCATGCTATGCAAACCTGTACGTGGGGGCATTTGAGGCGTGCATCTGTGACAGACGAATTGTGTTCTATAGAAGGTTTATTGACGACATCATCATGATATGGAATGGCAGTGAAGAGTCCTTAATTGATTTTATAGGAAAGCTCAATACAAATGATTTACGTCCAACATTAGTGCCTCTAAAGCTACGTTTTTGGATTTGGAGATTGAGGTGAGGGATGGCTGCTTGCATACCACCACCCATTTTAAGGAGGTGGATGCAAACAGCTACCTAGATTACAGCAGCTGTCATAAAAAAAGTTGGAAGAACAACATACCCTACGGGCAAATGAAAAGAATCAGACGTAATTGCTCAGCTGAAGTAGATTTTAGCCAACAGCTGTGTACATTGCGCCATCGTTTTAAGTCAAAGGGTTATCCACCACCTCTGATCGAGGGGGCAGAGCAGAAAATAAAAACACTTTCTCAAGTACAATGTCTATCCAGTAAAAATAATAAAAAAAGGGATGAAGAACAAACATCAAGTGACCTTAATATCAACTACAATATAGCATTTATTACTAGATATAATAACTCACATGCGGAGATAAAGAAAATATTGCAAAAAAATTGGCATTTCATTACCAGTGACCCTATACTTGGTGAACATATCCCCCAAAAATCTAATTGTATTTTTAGGAGAAGCAAAACCTTAAAAAACATCCTTGCTCCATCTGTACCCCGTAAACAACAATTTAAATTAACATTATATAAAGAAGGAATTTTGCAGGACACCAGGGGAATATTTAAGTGTGGTATAAATAGGTGCCAATGTTGTACACATATTTGTAATAAGAGGACAGAAATAACTATTGAAGGGGAATCTGAACCATATTTCATTAAACAATTCTTAAATTGTAGTAGTGATTTTATTATATATATGATAGAGTGCCCCTGTGGCCTAAGATATATAGGGAGGACTATTAATAGTCTTAGAGTTAGAATCAATAAACATAGGTCCAACATTAAAAATGGATATGCTTTACATAGCGTATCGCGACATTTCCTTACCCATCACAATAAAAATGCTGGAGTCATGAAAGTTTCCCCCGTAGAGAAAATTAAACCTCGAGATTATAAAACACTCTGCAATAAGGAGATGTATTGGATTTTCCGTCTTAACACTCTTTTTCCCCATGGTCTCAATGAGAGTCTAGAACAGGTTTACTAATATATTATATATTTTTTATAAATAATACATATTTTAATATATTTTTGTATTCATATTATGTTATTTTATTTTTCTAAATAAGATTTTTATGTACTTTGGTATATTTGTATGTTTGTATACAGCTTCTTATTTTTGATAATGGTAGCATGATATTTTAAAAGTGTAAATTTTATTTTTACCCGATCTTTAGGTCTTCTATAATGTTTTGCTTCCGGTTGCGTTCCACCACCCATAGGAAATGACGTTCCTTGGAACGCATAGTCGAGTCATGTGACCGGACGCCGACCGGAAGTCCGTCACATGTCAAGCGGGACCGCCCAGAAGACGCTACATGCGAAGACCTGGAGTGAAGGTATTTAAACTGTTTGTACTATGTATATTATATGCCTGATGAAGGAGGTGGCGCAAGCCATAAAAATACCTCAGAAACGCGTCGCATGTGTTAAATAAACTTTTAAGAATCTACTACCTGCCGACTTATTGGTCTGCTCACCTCGGTCCGGAATCTGTCAGTAACCTGGGTGGAAACCTGTGACTGCCATTGGTCCTGTATCTGCTTGATGTGCCTACTAGGAGGGGGGATACGTTTAATTACATTTCCCCCCACTGTGGAGTAAGTTCCTATCCATAATATATTGTGTAAGATTATTTATCACTTCTCTGAGCGCTTGGAAAAACTTTTTTCCCCTAAATTTTTCTTCCCCAACCCTCCTGGACATTGATCTCTGATTCACCATGAAAATCCATAGTGTGAATGAGTCTTTAGTTGTTTAACCATTAGTGAAAATATTAAAATAAAAAAATACAACCCTTGTCAACTGTCCCCAGTGAAGAGGATACCAGTCTCTTAAAGTGGGTACAGTCAGTCTCTTAACTAGTTAGTAAGCAACCAGTTATTTAACACATTGTAAACCAAGGCATCACTTGTGGTTGATGCACATCTGACTCTGGGTGTTCCTGTTAGGCAATCAGTTCTGACAGTCTCAGACAACTGATTGAAAAGGACTGATTTAGGTAGTCCAATATTACTGTTTAGTTAGGCTTGGTTCGAGTTACCATTATAACCCTGCAACTTTAGGGCCACTCTGAACTCTGGACATGCTCCATTACTTGAGCCAGCTGGTGCTGCTTGGTAAAGTCACTTTGGTAATATCTTAGCTGCTAGTATCACAATCAATTCAGTTGTGTTTTTTTTTTCTCTACTTTTTTTTTGCATGGTTGCTCTGGAGGTCTTCCTTGGAAATGTGTACTCTGATCTCTGGACAACAATACCAGGAGAGTGTTAATTCCCTGTCTGGCTGAGGATTGTGTGACAATTGGTTGAAACACCTTTCTTAGATGAGATGCATGTGGGGCTACACATTCGACAATAGCTCCCAAAGTTTCCCGGCCTCTTTGCCATCTCATCTTTCAGTTGTTTGAGCATTTGAGGGTTATCAATCAATTATTTTAAGTTTGCTTAGCCCTCGGTCAAATCTAATGTGAACACAGTGGGTCAACACTTCTGTCCAGATTGCAGATTTTGATCATTTTGATACATTTATAAATCATTCATGGATAAAAGGTCCCTTAAAGGGTACCTCTCATCAAATAAACTTTTGATATATTTTAGATTAATGAATGTTGAATAACTTTCCAATAGCATGTTAATGAAAAATATGCTTCTTTCTATTGTATTTTTCCCGATCAGTCCTGGCAGCAAGCATTTCTGACTCGTGCTGGAGTCCTAAACACTCACAGCCAAACAGGCTGTGAACAAAGCAGGCTGGCAGCTCATAGTGTTTAGGACTCCAGCATGAGTCTGAAATGCTTGCTGCCAGGACTGGTAGGGAGACCCCTAGTGGTCATTTCTTCAAAGTGGAAAATTAAATAGAAAGAAGCATATTTTTTAATAACATGCAATTGTAAAGTTATTCTGCATACATTAATCTATAATATATCAAAAGTTTTTTTTGATGACAGGTACCCTTTAACTGATTTTTATTATGGTAGCATAGATCTTAAATAATAGTACTTCTGCAATAGTCTGTCATAAACTGTCTGGCTAAATAAAAATTATTAGGGATGAGCGAATCGAATCTGATGAATCCGAATTCCTTATGAATTTCAGGAAAAAATTGCTTTGCAACTAATCCAAATATTGCCGCGATTTGATTGCACCAATCACTTCATTAAACTCCATTTAGTGCAGTCCAGGCTCCAGGGCATCTAAGATGGCGGCTCCACATGTCAGGACATGGGGCAAGGAAGACGGAAACACGGGTAGGCGGGATGACCCTGAATCGCATGCAGCCTATCAGCAGCCAGCCACCCCTGTGAGGTCACAGCCTTATATAATCAGCAGCCATCTTGCAGCCAGTCACTTCAGCGTTCTATTGCAGAGAGAGAAGGAATGAGAGCAGTGTGTGCTGCACAGAAAAGCATTTTTACAGCAGCTATTCACCTCAAGCCCAAATAAAGCCTTGAAGCACTGATGGCAGAGAGAGAGAGAGAAAGAGAGAGAGAGAGAGAGAGAGAGAGAGAGAGAGAGTGCAATTTTGGATGTAGTACATATGGACTGTGTGCTGCAGCTCTGGTGTGTACAACAACTGAAAAGCTAAGAGTAGCCAGCCAGTTAGGGTGAGCCAGCCAGTTAAGGTTGCATAGTGGAGCTTATTGTCCTCTATGAAATGTAACCTGTGCGTACATAGGTGGTGTACTATTTTTTTCCTGTTAGACTTAAGGGCCTAGTTACTGTGAAATGTAAAGAAGAAAGGGTCCCGGCACTCAAAAATTTGCTTAATCTTTGTCTTCATTCATGCAATAGACATCATAGCATATATCACAGCACGTGTTACGACTCAACAGCCTTTATCAACTGTGTAACAGTTGATAAAGGCTGTTGAACTGTAACGCGTACTGTGATGTATGCTATGCTGTCTATTGCATGAATAAAGACAAAGATTAAGCAAGATTTTTGAGTACCGGGACCCTTTCTTCTTTACATTGTATCTACCTGTTCCTCGGGCACCAATGCTTACCTGCAGTGTCGGCCTCTACTTGACCTCTTAGTTACTGTGAAAGGCCAGCCAAAAGTGCACACCTGCTGGTGTTGTAGACAAATACTGTTTTAAGCGTAGTGGAGCGTATTGTCCTCCCCTCATATACACACTAAATATGTCGGGCAGAGAAGTGCCAGGATGTGGCAGGAGTGGCCTAAATTCCTCAGGCGCAGGCAGAGGTCACAGCAGACTAGATGCGAGTGGCAGCAGGAGTCGCAGTGAGAGGCCTGAGCTCCCGATATCAGCTAGCGGTCGTGTCTCGACCAGCAACCCATCTGCTGCCATCGATTGGTTAACGCGGTCGTCCACTTCATCACAAGTGACACCTGACACCCCAACTCAACAGTCGGTGGGTTCCTCAGACACAACCCTCAGTTGGCATGGCCCGGGAGCAGTCCCGGTCCTCCCATTGCCTCTGTCCTATGCTGTTCCCTCCCCTACAGAAGTATCTTATGCTGTGGGTTCAGCTCAACTATTTAGTGAGGACGATCTACTAGAAGACTGTCAGCAGCTACTGCCCAGCCAAGAAGTGGAGGAGACATCAGTCACTTCCTCCGCTATGTGGGCAAGTAGTGATGAGGAGAGTGGTGTTGCAAGCGTTCAGGGTCCTGAAGCAGACACTGTTGAGGAACCTGAGGAGGACATCAGTGACGTGCAGACACAACTTGATGATGATGAAACCGATTGCACTTGGGAGCTGGGTGCAGAAGGGACTTTAACCCATGGGCTTCAACCAGGAGAAGAGGGTTGCAAGTTGCCCGTGAGGCAGCAGCTGAGCCAGCAAGGTGGTAGCATGGTTGGCAGTCAACATGGTGGCAGAAGTGGAAAGTCTGGAGCTAAACGTTCCCCGTGTAGACCGCCTGCTTTGCGGCAGTCTACCTTCCCGGGAGGTAGTGCAACAGGGGTTCCTGGAGTCAGCGGCAGTAGCAGTCAATCAGTGCGGACTGTTGGTGGGAAAATCAGCTACTCGGTAATGTTCAGCAGTGATATTTCGTTTGTGGTATAGTGCACAGTAGCGATATTAACCTCTTAAGGACCCAGGACCTATGGGTACGTCCTGGGTCTCGGTCCTGCGATATATAACGTGGGGTCACATGGTGGCATCATATCGCGGCGGGCCCGGCGTCATAGTGAAGCCGGGACCCGCCTCTAATAGCGCGCGGCACTGATTGCGGTACCGCGTGCTATTAACCCTTTTAGCCGCGCGGCTAAAAACAAAAGTGAAAGTTGCCGGTTAGCTCAGGGAGCTGTTCGGGATCACCGCGGTATAATCGCGGCATCCCGAACAGCTGTAGCACAGGAGGAGGTCTTCTTACCTTCTCCTGCGCTGTCCGATCGCCGAATGAATGCTTCAAGCCTGAGATCCAGGCTTGAGCATTCAATCGCCAAAAACACTGATTGATCCATTTCTAGGAAGATGGATCAATCAGTGTAAAAGATCAGTTAATGCAATGTTATAGCCCCCTATAGGAGCTATAATATTGCATAAGAAAAGTGTAAAAAAAAAAATTAACCCTTTCAATTATCCCTTCCCCTAATAAAAGTTTGAATCACCCGGCATTTCCAAGAATAAAAAAAACAGTGTAAATAAAAATAAACATGTGTTATCGCCGAAATGTCCGAATTATAAAAATATACCCCTTTTTAAACCGCACGTTCAATGGCGTACGGGCAAAAAAAATAGTCCAAAAGTCCAAAATAGCGCATTTTTGATAACTTTTTATACATATGAATAAAATATATGAATAAAATATTTTATTCATATGAATAAAATATGAATAAAAAGTGATCAAAAAGTCTCATCAGAACAAAAATGGTACCACTAAAAAAGTCAGATCACGGCACAAAAAATGAGCCCTCATAGCACCCTGAACACAGAAAAATCAAAAAGTTATAGGGGTCAGAAGATGACCATTTTAAACGTATACATTTTCCTGAATGCATTCATGATTTTTTTCTGAAGTGATACAAAATCAAACCTATACAATTAGAGTATCATTTTAACCGTATGGACCTACAGAGTAACGATAAGGTAACATTTTTGCCGACAAATGTACTGCGTAAAAACAGAAGCCCCCAAAACTTACAAAATAGTGTTTTTTCATCAATTTTGTCGCACATTGATTTTTTTTTTCCCGTTTCACCGTAGATTTTTGGGGAAAATGACTGTGATTACAAAGTAGAATTAGTGACGCAAAAAATAAGCCATCATATAGAATTTTAGGTGAAAATTTTAAAGAGTCATGATTTTTTTAAAGTTGAGGAAAAATTGAAAATGAAAAAACGGAAAAAGCCCGGGTCCTTAAGGGGTTAAAGATTCATTGGTAGCACAGTGCAACAGTTTAACAATTAGGATGTTGAGGTAGAGGTATTGTATCAGGCACAAATTCCATTATTATCATGTACGTTAGTGGTATAGGAGGATGCAGGGTTGGTGCACGGCACCATTCACCAAACATTGTTGTGTAGGAGAATCCGAAATCCGGGCTGGCACGGACGCTGGCACTTATAGTTGATACCCGTCTGTGTGGTGCTGCAGGGTCTCAGTCTCCAAGTATGTTCAGCGGTGCATGGCTGGCACGGGACAGCGTCTGGCCTTAGGGTAGGTGATTGCCGTGGTGAATGGTGTGGAGGAGGGATGAGTAGGATGAGATGAGAAGGATGAGTCCTGAGCTGGTATGGGAGTGGATATCGGCGTCCCCGTGTCGGTGATGCGCTAGGAGTGCGCGTGCAGCGGTGGCCCCGAAATAAGGGGCTTCCAGCTGTTGCAAGTGTTCAAAAGGGGTTCTCCAGTTGGTATAAAGGTAAGGGGGAATAGGTAATGATGCTAGACGCGTTTCAAGGCTGCAGGCCTTTTCTTCAGTAGCAGGATAATAATGGTGGATGAATGGGGATAGTGTACTTTATATAGTCCCAAGGTGATGATGCGTTCTATGGTGATTTGGAAAAATGGAAGGAAACATGGGAATGGGATGTAACATGATGGCTGGATCCAGGGAGAAAAGGAAAGAATGGAAAAGGATATGGGGATGGATGTGAAAAGGATATGTGTGATAAAATTAGGAGAAATTGAGAAAAAATGTAAAAATAAAATGTAAAAATAAAATAAAGATGGGTGGAAATTTTTTTTTTTATGTAAAAATAAAATAAAGATGAAAGAATAAATAAATAAGTAAATAAATATTAGGGGAGGGATGGAAAGTAGGATTTGACATATATGAGTAACTTGAGCTTCTAAACAATGGATTCCTGAGATGTCAAAGTACAATCTACGGACATCTCAGGAATCCATTGTTTAGAAGCTCAAGTTACTCATATATGTCAAATCCTACTTTCCATGCCTCCCCTAACATATTTTTTTTCATCCACCCATCTTTATTTTATTTTTACATTTTATTTTAAAAACAATTCTCAATTTCTCCTAATTTTATCACACATTCTTTTTACATCCATCCCCATATCCTTTCCCATTCTTTCCTTTTCTCCTTTTCTCTCTGGATCCAGCCATTATGTTACATCCCATTCCCATGTATCCTTCAATTTTTTCCAAATCACCATAGAACGTATCATCACTTTGGGACAATATAAAGTACATTATGCCCATTCATCCACCATTATTATCCTGCTACTGAAGAAAAGGCCCATAGCCTTGAAAAGCATCTAGCATCATTACCTATTTACCCTTACCTTAATACCAACTGGAGAACCCTTTTTGCATACTTGCTGGATGCCCCTTATTTCTGGACCACCGCTGCACGTGCGCTCCTAGTGCATCACCGACACGAGGGCGCCGGTATCCACTCCCGTACTAGCTCAGGACTCATCCTCATCTCCACACCATTCACCACGGCGATCACCTAACCTAAGGCCGGACGCTGTCCCGTGCCAGCTGTGCACCGCTGAACATACTTGGAGACTGAGACCCTGCAGCACCACGCAGACGTGTATCAACTATAAGTGCCAGACGCGTCCGTGCCACCCCTAACTTCGGATGCCGTGCACCAACCCTGCATCCTCTTATACCACTAACCTACATAAGAACGGAATTTGCGCCTGATGCAATACCTCTACCTCAGCATCCTAATTGTTAAACTGTTGCACTGTGCTACCAATGAATATTTAATATCGCTACTGTGCACTAAACCAACAACGAAATATCACTGCTGAACATTGCTATATTATTTGAACTTTGTCACCAACAAACTATCATAACATCTAGCGCAATCTATTTTATTCTGTTTTATACCCTACTGCCGTTTTCTTCTCGGTTGTTATACCCATTCCAGACTATTTTTACATATATTTTAGATTATTATATATTTCTCATTTTACTCACTACTATTGTGTATTTACCATTTTAACCAATCCGCCTGATGCAAGGACCCTGCTAATGTGACAGGAGGTTCACTTAATTTGAATTCTATTCTATGCATCATATAATAAATTGTCTTTTTCTGGATCCTACTTCCTCTCATCTTTTCCTTCCCCCAATGTACCTTTGAGTACTGGTTTACTTTATTTCCATTACCTCCATACATTTTGGCCTTTCTTGGGTGAAGGCAACACAGTTAACCTCAGGTACATCCTTTTTGCAATTCTAAGTGAGCTACACATAACTTTTTTTCTATTTGCATACCTCCTACTTTGAGTCAGTCATTCCGCCAACAATCCATCGATGGTGCCATGTCCAAGAGACAACAGTATGCGCCCTCATCCAAGGGCGCAGAAGCTGAATGTGTTCCTGTCCAAGTTGCTGGTGCTGCAGTCCTTCCCTTTTCAAGCGGTGGACTCTGCACCTCTCAGAGAACTGATGGCTTGTGCCGAGCCGAGGTGGAGAGTCCCAAGTGGTTATTTCTTTGCAAAAAAGCCAATATGAGCCCTGCACAATTTTGAGCCTGTCGGTGTGTACCAAAGTGCACAGCAGTGCCGACGTGTGGAGCTGTAACTACAGTCAGGGACAATAAATGTCCTTTATGGCCCACCGGGTGAATGTGGTTCCCGCACAGCCACAACAGCAACTTGGACAGGTCACACTGCTTCTGCCTCCATGCTCTCAGGCCGTTGGTCCTGCGACTCCGCCTCCTCATCCTTCCCCATGTTCTCAGCCTCCACTGCACGGATAAGTCTCACTACCCCTCCAGCATACCATGTGTGCAGGGCACGGCGGTGTCACACTGTTCTTCAAATGGTTTGCCTTGGGGAACGGAGTCACACAGGAGAGGAACTGCTAAAAGTTTTTCATCAAGAAATCGAATCATGGCTTACTCCACAAAAACTGGAAATGGGAACCATGGTGACCGACAATGGGAAGAACATCTTGTCTGCGCTGCGACAAGGAAGCCTGAGCAATGCGCCCTGCATGGCACACCTGTTCAATCTGGTTGTCAAGCAGTTCCTGAAGTGTCCCCCCCCCCCCCCCATCTGCAAGACATCCTAACAGTGGGAAAGAAACTTTGCATGCACTTCAGCCACTCGTACACTGTAAAGCACACCCTCCTTGAGCTGCAGGGTCAGAACGATATCTGATTTGCAATGTTTCCATGCTGGACCGACAATATGAACAGAGAAAAGCCATTGCCAATTTCTTGATCCAAGCGGATTGGGGAACACCACTGTGTAACTTCAATGTCAACTAGTGGCAGCTCATACGTGACACCTGCCGTTTGCTCAGGCCCTTTGAGGAAGCCACATTATTAGTCAGTTGCCAGGATTATGGTATGAACGTCCTTCCACTGCTTCATTTATTATAACACGTGTTGGAAACAATGGTTGATCAAGGCAATGGAGACGTGGCGCCTACATCTCACGGCACATGTGCCCTATGGGGGCTGAACTGGAAGAGGAGGGGGACAGTGGAGCACAGTTTAGGTGTTGCAAAATGGGCAGTTTCTATAGTCATCTGACAGGAGAGAAGCATGAGCAGCCAAAGGAACTAGAGGGTGAGGAGGAAGATGAGACAGAGGACCCAGACACACTGGGGCAGTATGAAGTAGAGATGGAGGCAGGGAGTCCCTCCTAGTCACTTGCAAAAATGACGCGATGCATGCTTGCTTGCGTAGTGACCGTGGAATTGTCACCATTCGGCAGCGGGATGACTTCTGGCTCTCCACCTTATTGGACCCTCACTACTGGCACAACATGGGGGCATTTTTTTACACCCACTGAGAGGGAGGACAAACTGACCTACTACAGAGACATCCTATGTAGTCAGTTGGCTGATGCCTATCTGTGCCATCATCCATCCTCTCGCAGGTCTTACTCAGTGGGCCCTCTGCGCACGCCTTCCACTGCCATGGCTGCTGGGGAGGGTGGGGTTGCAGGAGCAGTACCAGCTCCATCAGCAGCAGCCTGAGTCCACAGTCGCTGATGAGTAGCTTTCTTCACCCGCATAGTGAAGCAACTCATCAGCAGCAGGCGGACCTGGAGCAGGACCTGAACCAGCAGGTGGTGGCAAACATTGACATGACCGAAGATTCACTGGATGTCTGGGCAGCCAAACTTGATTTTTGGCCGCAACTAACAGAGTTTGCCCCTCAAAATTTGTCCTGCCTGGCCAATAGGGTACCATCAGAGCGGGTGTTAAGTGTGGCGGGGGCCATAGTAATCCCAAGGAAAATTCATATGTCCACAAAAAATGTGGAGAGACTGACCTTTGTGAAGATGAATCAGGCATGGATCTGCCAGGATTTCAACTCACCAATGCCTGATGCATCAGAGTAGATTGACTATGGTGCCACACCAACACTTCACAAATATGGATTGTGCAAAACATTTTTAAGGTGCTGCTCCCCAGTTACATAAACTCCTCCCCATCAGACCACAAGTTAGTATTTAGGATATGCGTTAGCTACAACTTTACTTTTCATAGGATAAAATATTTCTTATATCTAAGAAAAGGAAAGGTGTGCAAAAAACACCACCAAGTATTGATGTGATGCAAAGACCTCTAAAAGGTGGAAGGGAACAACGTGTGGTCCATTTTAACCGGGGGTGGCGGGGACGGGGGTAAAAACTTCCTCTGCTAGGCCCTACTCTCGAATTATTAATTCCCTTTTTGGCAAGTGTTACTCCATTTCCCAGGGTTTTTAGGTTGAAATAGAGAGAGTTTCCTGTGTGGGTCCGCTTAACACTTGTTAACACTTAACAAGAAGTGAATTAATAGGGCAAGAGTAGGGCCTTACAGGGGTAGTTTTTACCCCCACCTGCTGCAATGGACAATACGTTGTTCCCTTCCACCTTTTAGAGGTCTTTGCATCACATCAATACTTGGTGGTGTAGGTGGCACATGGTGTTTTTTGCACACCTTTCCTATTGTTTGATTTCCCAGAAATTTTGGGTACATAGATTTTATCCTAAGAATATTAAAAGTTAAGTATTACGTATTGCATACTCAATACTTACTTGTGCACACTAACACTTACAAAACAGACAGTTTTCTTCTGCCTACCTGCCTCAGCTACTATTCTGATCCTGCCACCTGCCTGATGCCGTGTTCTCCTTTTTTCACCCACCTTCGTCATTGGGTACTGGTAGTGACACCCACCGCCCCACTCTTTCACCAGGTCACTTTCAGTACTCCTGATGATGCTGATACCACCTCCAGGCTGTCTCATTCTGCCACCATATGTTCTCCTCATGCTGATGCCAGCTCCAGGCTGTGTCATACTGCCACCATATGTTCTCCTCATACTGATGCCAGCTTCAGGCTGTGTCATACTGCCACCATATGTTCTCCTCATGCTGATGCCAGCTCAGGGCTGTCTCAAATTGCCATCATATGTTCTCCTCATGCGGATGCCAGCTCCAGGCTGTCTCATACTGCCACCATATGTTCTTCTCATGCAGATGCCATATCCAGGCTGTGTCATTCTGCCAACAATGTTTTCCTCATGCTGATGCCACCTCCAGGCTGTCTCATACTGCCACCATATGTTCTCCTCAATCTGATGCCTTCTCCATGCTGTCTCATTCTGCCACATATGTTCTCATGCTAATGCCAGCTCCAAGCTGTGTCATTCATCCACTATATGGTCTCCTTATGCTGCTGCCAACTCCAGGCTGTGTGATTAAGCCACTATATGGTGGTCTCTAGCGGCTTCCAAATCCAGGCTGTGCCATTCAGATACTATATGGTCTCCTCTTGCTACCGCAACACCAGGCTGTGTCATTCAGCCACTATATGGTCTTCTCATGCTTCTTCCACCTCCAGGCTGTGTCATTAAGCCACTATATGGTCTCCTCTTGCTGCTGCCACCTCCAGTCTGTGTCACTGTACTGCCATGTGGTCTCCTCATGCTGCTTGCACATTAAATAAAACTTTTTAGATTCATCTATTTTAAATCTTCAATTTAAATGTTAAAAAAATATCTTTACTCTTCTAAATTGTGAGGCCTGTGCTGCTGCCACCTCCAGGCTGTGTCATTAAGCCACTATATGGTCTCCTCTTGCTGCTGCCAGCTCCAGGCTGTGCCATTTGGCCATTATATGGTCTCATCAGGCTGTTGCCACCTCTAGACTGGGTCATTCAGCCACTATATGGTCTCCTCATGCTGCCGCCACCTCTGCTGTATCATTCAGACACTATATGGTCTCCTCATACTGATGACCCCTCCAGGCCCTGTCATTATGCTCTGTGTGACAGTGATTCTAATAGCAACGCCTCTAATCTGCATGTCATACTGAATTGCCATATTAGTTCACTAACCCAGCGCACTCCCTATGCGTGTTACAGCAAGGCAAACTGTTCTACACCCCTATTGAGTCTCTCTGTAGGCCAGAAACAGCCGTGTTTAATAGCGATTTGCCGCAAATAAATTCGGACCAAAACAACATTTTTGGGAAAATTTTACGAATTGACCAAATCCAATTTTTCACAAATTCACTCATCTCTACAAATTATGCGTGTGAAATATTCCATAAGATTATTTTCCAAAATACTAAATTATGTGCAAATTATTAAAGGGAAATAAGTGTATTTTAAAATAATGACCTACAATACACAAGAAAAAATTGAAAATAGTTTAATCTATAAATAAATACACTGACCAGCTGTTAGGGGAACAAAGTTATGGTTTTGGATTTAAAATCCTTCAGATCTAAGCTTCAAAGTAAGAGAAGCATTTTTTTTTTAAATAGAAAAGCTCATTCTATTTTTGGCTTGTTTAAGCTCTTTAACCTTCTGTTGCTCTAATTCCAGTAATGAAATACGGATTGACAGCCCACTTTCAATTTGCAAACAACAACAGAACTACTATTTAAATGCTAAAATCTGATCTGCCACTTAAATTGACTTTATTAGTTATTTCTACAGGAAAGCTCTTATTGATGGAAGCTCTTTTTCTCGACTTTTGTATTTAACATAACCTATGAAAATGTGTGTGTGTATCTAGTACAATATGAATGTATAATACCTTAATACGTATGCTGTACAGTGTACATAGGTTTTAACACATCTTATCAACATTCATTAAAACTCAGTATTTCATGATTTGATATTTAAAGGCGTAATCCGGTGGAAAACTTTTTTTTTTTTTTTTTTTTTTATCAACTGGTGCCAGAAAGTTAAACAGATTTGTAAATCACTTCTATTAAAAAAAATCTTAATCCTTCCAGTACTTTTTAGGGGCTGTATACTAAAGAGAAATACAAAAAAGAAATGCTTTTCCTCTGATGTCATGACCACAGTGCTCTCTGCTGACCTCTGCTGTCCATTTTAGGAACTGTCCAGAGCAGGAGAAAATCCCCATAGCAAACATATGCTGCTCTGGACAGTTCCTAAAATGGACAGCAGAGGTCAGCAGAGAGCACTGTGGTCATGACATGAGAGGAAATGCATTTCTTTTTTGGATTTCTCTTTAGTATACAGCCCCTAAAAAGTACTGGAGAAGTATTAAGATTTTTTAATAGAAGTGATTTACAAATCTGAAAATATATGTATATACCAGTTCTCAAGAACACAGGCCTGACGAAGCGCTAAGGCGCGATACAGTGCTGTCGCCCGCTGTGATGTGAGAATACCCCCCGCTTGTGTCTTCCATCTACCTGCCCTCCCGCTGATGTCCTGATGTGTCTTGTCATCTGTCAGTCTCAATAAAAGTTGCTTCTGTGTCTGCAAATTGGAGGTGAGTGCTCCGTTTCTTTGTTCTTTGGAGAAGATGTGATTTGATTCTACCACCACGTGCAGCACCACCGTATCTGACACAGTTTACACTCATCAGACACGTTTTCCCAGGACCATTAGACTGTGCCTTCCTAGCGGTTATCAGCACCGCAGTGTGCATGGGACGTTTGCACTGAGCTGTGCCGGAGTTATCTATTTCTTTGCTTTGGAATTGTATATTAAATTATAATTGTGGTCATGGCTTCCAACTGGAAACGTACTTACCTGACCTCTATATTATACTCTATGCGGTCTGAGGTGTGGCAAAACCACACGTAATGAGGGCACGCCTATAGAGGGCCTACCCCATGTTATTTATAAAGAAAATGGGGGGGCTGGGTGGGAAGAAAAACGCAACACCCGCCCGAGGTAGTGAATGGCCGGGGTTTATATATTGTATAGCCCCTCCCACAAATACAGCCCTTTGGGCTTCCCACTGGAAACGTACTTACCTGACCTCTATACTATACTCTATACTATTAGCGGTCTGACGTGTGCCAAAACCGTGCGTATTTAGGGCAAGCCTATAGAGGGCAAAAGACAAGCCAAAATAGGTAAAGCATATTATTTTATTTAATTACAGCACTAACAACTTAAAAACATGAGACATTTCTTTCTCTGGGTTTGGAATATAACGTGCATAACAAGATGACTTCCACCTACCCATCCTCTTGATATTATGAGCGGGCACCTTATGCTTAGAAGCGATGCAGCCCCTATTCGAAAAGAATGGCCAGGAAACTCTGTGCATCTAGACCTAGCATGGTCAGCAAAGAACGGATCGAACATGTGAAATAACTAGTTAAGAGTGGAGTCGTGCCTAATGACAATAAAGGAAAACCAGGACCCACTCCACTTGTACTTGCCATGAATTTATCCAACACCCTGACCGGACACCACTTATGACCTGTAGGGAAATATATAACCAACACTTCAGATTTGGATGTCTTGCTACCCAATGGGGACAAAACATATCTGTTAGAGATGAGCGAATCAAAGCAGACAAACCCGAATTCATTACAAAATTTAAGGATTTATTTTGATTCATGAATTCGGATTCATTAAACTCCATTTTGTAGCGTTCCAGGCTCCAGGACACCTAAAATGGCGGATTCACATTTTAGTACATGGGGCAGGGGATGCTGGGAAGGCAGAAAGGCAAGGCAGCAAGGGAGGTAGGTGGGATGACCCTGAATCACATGCAGGATGCAGCCTATCAGCAATCAAGGACCCCTGTGATGTCACAGCCCTATATAATCGGCAGCAATTTTGCAACTGCTCAATTCATGCCATTCACTGCAGAAAGAGAGGACGGCTGCGTGTCTGTGTGTTACACAGACGCTGAATCGATCATACCGCATCGTTCCACTTCCAACTGCTAGTCACATAAGCGTTGTGGACAGAGAGCAGTGCAGTGCTTTGCTTGTCACGGAGAAGGATTTTTATGCCAGCCATAAACCTCCCAGTCACTTTTTTCAGCATTTTATCAGAGAGGGAGGGGCAGATGGCTTTTTGTTGCCTCCCACATATCAACAAGCTGCCTTAACTTATTACAGGAGGCAGGAATGATTTTTCAGCGTAATTCTGTGTATTTTTTTCCACAAGAAATAATCTGCTGCTTATACTGTAGACGGTATAATAACCAGCAGTTCACACCATTCTTAATACTTTGTGACAGAGTACAATTTTTTTTATTTTTTTGTGGTGCTGCACTGTTATGTCCTGCTGCTGTGCAAAAATAAGATTTTTCAGCGGACTGTAGTGCATTATTCTGCCCTCATGTGCATACCACACACCTACATCAAAGCAGTCTACTATTTTGTATCTGTAAATCTGTAACAAGTCTAGATACTGGGAAAGTCCAGGGAAAAGTAATCACCAGCTGGTGTTTTACAAAAATAAGTTTTTCAAGTGTACTGTAGCAAATTTTTTTGCCCTCATATGTGCATACCTACATCTAAGTAGTGTACCATATTGTACCTGTAAATCTGTCAAGGACCTACATACTGTGAAAGTCAAAGCAATAGTACTCACTGGCTGGTGTTTTACAAAAATTACAGAGTTTTTATGCTCATTGTAGAGCATTTTTCTGCCCTCATAAGTGCATACCACATACCTACATCAAAGCAGTCTACTATTTTGTATCTGTAAATCTGTAACATGTCTAGATACTGGGAAAGTCCAGGCGAAAGTAGTCACCGGCTAGTGTTTTACGAAAATAAGTTTTCAAAGAGTACTGTAGCGCATTTTTTTTTGCTCTCATACGTGCATACCAAATACCTAAATCTAAATAGTGTACCATTTTGTACCTGTTAATCTATCAAGGGCCTACATACTGTGAAAGGACAGCCATAAGTAATCACCTGCTGCTGTTCTAGACAAATACTGTTTTAAGAGTAGTGAAGCGTATTGTACTACCCTCATATACGCACTAAGTATGTCAGGAGTGAAGTGCCCGAACATGCACAGAGGAGTTGCAGAGGCCTAAATCCTTCAGGCAGAGGTTGCAGCAGACTAGGGGCGAGTCGCAGCAGGAGTCACAGCGAGATGACTGAGCTTCCGTTGTCAGCTACCGGTCGTGTCTCGACCAGCAACCCATCTGCCGTCGTCGATTGGTTAACACGGTCATCCACTTCATCACAAGTGACATCTGACACCCCCAGTCAACAGTTGGTGGGTTCTTCAGACACAACACTCAGTTGGCATGGCCCAGGAGCAGCCCCTGTCCTCCCATTGCCTGTGTCCTATGCTGTGCCCTCTCCTACAGAAGTATCTTATGTTGTGGGTTCAGCTCCACTATTAACTGAGGATGATCTAATCAGCAGCTACTGCCCAGCCAAAAAGGGGAGGAGACATGTGCCGCTTCCTCCGCTAGTCGGCCAGGTAGTGATGAGGAGAGTAATGTGGGAGGCGGTGTTGCCAGGGTTCAGGGTCCTGAAACAGACACTGTTGAGGAACATGAGGAGGACATCAATGACATGCAGACACAACTCGATGATGAAGCCGATCGCAATTGGGAGCCGGGTGCAGAAGGGGCTTCATCAATATCAGGAGAAGAGAGTTTCAGGTTGCCCTTGAGGCAGCAGCTGAGCCAGCAAGGTGGTAACATGGTTGGCAGTCAGCATGGTGGCAGAAGTGGAAATTCTGGAGCCAAATGTGCCCCGGGGAGACCGCCTGCTTCGCGGCAGCCCACCTTTCTGGGAGGTAGTGAACTGGAAGACAGCGGCAGTAGCGGTCAATTAGTGTGGGCTATTGGTGGGAAAATCAGGTACTCGGTGGTGCGGCAGTTTTTCATCAAGCATACGGAGGAGGTTTACGTTGCCACATGCAAGATATGTCGGCAGAAGGTGAAGCGTGGCCAGGGTCCCAATGTTGGCACCAAGGCACCAACACATGCTTCGCCACCATAAAGTGGCCTGGGAGAACCGTGGCTCCGATGTAGTGGTCCAGCCTGCTGCATCACCCAGTGGCCAGCCGCACCCTCCTTTAGCCAGCTAAGGCTCCACCACCTCAGCCGAAGGGAGCTGTGTGTCATACCCTCCTTCAGTCGCTCCAAATGATCCTGCTTCTTCCACTTTGTCAGCCATTCCGCCAACATTCCATCCATGAAGCCATGTCCAAGAGACAACTGTGTGCGCCCACTCACCCAACAGCGTAGATGAGTGGTGGACTCTGCACCTTTCAGAGAATTGATGGCTTGTGCCGAGCCGAGGTGGAGAGTACCAAACCATCATTTCTTTATGAAGAAGGCAGTACCAGCCCTGCACAATTTTGTGGAAAAGAAGGTGGACCAGTCTTTGAGCCTGTCGGTGTGTACCAAAGTGCACAGCAGCGCCGACGGCTGGAGCTGTAACTACGGTCAGGGACAATACATGTCCTTTACGGCTCACTGGGTGAATGTGGTTCCTGCACAGCCATAACCCCAACTTGGACAGGTCTCGCCGCTTCCTCCTCCACGCTGTCAGCTCGTTGGTCCTGTGACAGTGTGCGACTCCGTCTCCTCATCCTCCACCGTGTCCTCAGCCTCCACTGTCCGGACATATCTCAGTGGCCCTTTAGCATACCCTGTTTGCAGGGCATGGCGGTATCAGGCTGTTCTTCACATGATTTGCCTTGGAGAAAAGAGTCGCACAGGGGATGAACTGCTAAGTCACTCATAAAGAAATCGGAGCATGGCTTACTGCACGATAACTGGAAATGGGAACCTTGGTGACCGACAACAGGAAGAACATTGCGACAAGGAAGGGTGACCCATGCACCCTGCATGGTACAAGTGTTAAATCTGGTTGTCAAGCAGTTACTGAAGTGTTCCCCCCCATTTGCAAGTCCTCCTAACAATGGGAAGGAAACTTTGCTTGCACTTCAGCCACTCGTACACCGCAAAGCACACCCTCCTTGAGCTGCAGCGTCAGAATGGTATCCCCCAACATAGTCTGATTTGTGACGTTGCCACACGTTGGAATTTCACCCTGCATATGTTGGACCGACTGTACGAACAGAGAAAAGCCATCGCTAATTTCTTGTTGATCCAAGCAGATAGGGGTACTCTTGTGTGTAACTTCAATGTGAACCAGTGGCAGCTCATATGTGACACCTGCTGTTTGCTCAGGCCCTTTGAGGAAGCCACATTATATGTAAGTCGCCAGGATTACGGGATGAACAACGTCATTCCACTGCTTCATTTCCTACAACAAGTGTTGGAAACGATGGCTGGTCAGGGCAATGTAGACGTTGCCCCTACATCTCACGGCCACATGATCCCTGAGGGGGTTGAACTGGAGCAGGCGGAGGAGAATGAGGTGCACAGTGGAGCACAGTTTAGGTTTGATGACATGGGTGGTGTTTCTAGTCATCTGATAGGAGAGGAGGAGCATGATGAACTAGAGGGTTATGAGGAAGGCGAGACAGAGGACCCAGACTCACCATGGCACTATGCAGTGGAGATTACAGCCAAGTCACTTGCACAAATGGCACGATGCATGCTCACTAGCTTGAGTAGTGACAGCTGAATTGTCACCATTCGGCAGCTGGATGACTTCTGGGTCTCCACCTTATTGGACCCTTGCTACCGGCACAAAATGGGGCCTTTTTTTAAACCCACTGAGAGGGAGGACAAACTGACCTACTACAGAGAGATCCTACGTAGTCAGTTGGCCGATGCCTATCGGCACCATTGTCCATCCACTAGCAGGTCTTACTCTGGGGGCCTCTGCGCTCACCTTCCACTGCCATGGCTTCTGGGGAGGGGTGGGGTGGCAGGAGCAGTACCAGCTCCCTCAGTAGCAGCCTGAGTCTACAGACACTGATGAGCCCCTTTTTACCTGCATAGTGAAGCAACTCATCATCAGCAGGTAGACATGGAGCAGGACCTGAACCAGCAGGTGGTGGCATACCTTGACATGCCCATGCCAACACACCTTGAAGATACGCTAGATTTCTAGACAGCCAAACTTGATTTTTGGCCGCAACTTGCAGAGTTTGGCCTGAAAAAGCTGTCCTGCCCGGCCAGTAGTGTGGCATCAGAGCGGGTGTTTAGTGCGGTGGGGGCCATAGTCACCCAAAGGAGAACTCGTCTGTCCAAAAATGTGGAGAGACTGACCTTTGTGAAGATGAATCAGGCATGGCTCAGCCAGGGTTTCCACCCAATAATGCCAGATACATCAGAGTAGATTGACCATGGTGCTACACCAACACTGCACAAATATGGATAGTGCCAAACGGATTTAACCCCTTAACGATGCCGAACTTAAATGTACGTCCTGGTGAGCTGGTACTTAACGCACCAGGACCATTCACATTAAAGTTTGCCTCATCACTGAACAAAATATTCTGCGTAAACTAAGGGTCCTGTTCCAATTTTTGTTTTGCCCATTCTGCAGCACCTGAAACTACGGATACTGGAAGCCTGTGCTAGCATTTCTCCTGCAGTGTTGATATCAGTTTGTGAAGAGTGGGAGAAGAGGATTGCATTGACAATCCAACACAATGGGCAGAACATTGAACACATTTTATAAGTGGTCAGAAACTTGTAAATAACTCCTAAAAGAATAAAGTTACGTTAAAACCAAGCACATAGTTGTTTTTCTTGTGAAATTCCCAACAAGTTTGATGTGTCACAAGACCATCTTTCTATTGAAAAAACTAAAGATGGATTCAAAATGGCCGACTTCAAAATGGCCGCCATCATCACCACCCATCTTTAAAATTTCCCCCCTCACATATACTAATGTACCACAAACAGGAAGTAAATGTACCAACCATTCATATATCCATATAATCCATATAAATGGCCCACCTGTACAATAATCAAATATGTAGCAGGTAGAAAAAATAATGCTTCAGCACTCACCAGGATCGTAGCTGAATCTTTTATTGCAGAAACGGCATAAACAGCAGCAGGCCGGTGGTGGGGAGGGTAAGGGAGAGTGAAGCAGCCGAAGCTGTGGGGAAGGAGGCGACTAGTTTCGCGGGTGGACAGGTTCTTCTTGCCTTACCTCGTGTCTCCCAGCGCGCACCTTTACCTGGGCGCCTGGGTGACATCATCACAAGGGAGGAGTGAAAACACTGATATGGATGAGTGACAGGGAAGGCTTGTGATGGCGTCACCTAGGCGCCCAGGTAAAGGTGCACGCTGGAAGACACGAGGTAAGGCCAGAAGAAGCGGTGCAGTCTCGACTGTTTTCTCCTTTGCCCACTATATGTACTACTTTTTTAGATTATTGCACACCGCTAACTGTTACGATATCCCTGTTCCATCACTATTACAGTAATGATGTCACACATGGAAGTGCATGAGGAACATGGACATAGTACAAGCCAACATGCTGAAGCCTTAAGTGTGGGGAGGGAAAATGTGGAAGAGTTTATTGAAGAATGCATCATTAAAGATGACATCTGAGTCATCAGCACAAGGAATTTAGAATTCCGGATTAACAACCTTGCCGAAAAAGAGGTGAGGCTCTTTTGGACAATGAATTCACAAAAATCATATGACGGCAGTAACCACGTCCCGAGAGGCTTAAGACGTTTTAAAGAAGCATCTCCATTTCACTCGGATCTGCAATTTCAAGCGGAATGGTTAAACAACTAATTAGAAAGTGCCACCCAAATGATGCGCCTGTTATTCAAAAGCAATGAAGAGGAATACAATACTGTTACCACAAAATTACTAAAGTGCAAATTGGAACTGAGGAAAAGACTCACAGAAGGCCAAGCGCAACAGTTCCTTGAAACTAATCCCGATTCAAGCAGAAATATAAGAAAGAAAAAAAGAAAAATTTCTAAGGGATAAAATGGATTATGAGAATGATCGGATTTTCAATTGGCAGCAAAGTAAAGGACCTAGGAGACGGACACCCAGGACAAGCTACCAGAGGAATAAACCAAAAAACAGGGATTGGACATCGGATACTGACTCCAGCTCCAATGAAGAACATGTGCATCAAGAGGAATCACACACACATATTCAAACTGAGGACCAAAAAAACCCAAGAGCCCTGCCCGAAAACGCATCAGGTGGGGCAGAAACCATAATAAGAACGCAAAGAAAGCTTAAAACAGGATCACGTGGAACAAGAGGTCATAAACCCCCGTGCTGTTATTAATTTATCCAATATCCCATTGGATAAGGATTGTATGGCTGTACTCTCCAAAGGACTTAATTTCTGTATCCCCACTTAGTTCGATCCTGTGTCATTTGAGATTGGCTTATTTAAAGGGAACAGAAGAATGAATTTGCATAAATTCTTTGAGACCAACACCAACAAAAAGAAACCAGAAGATATAAATGTTAATGAAGAACAACGGGCCACTATTAGACCCTTGGGATTTTTTGCTCCAAACATTTTTTCATCTGAAGAGCAAGAATGCATTCTTGACCTCATTAATATGGACAGAGACATTATCCCTAACCAGGCTACTACCACTGAAGATCCCACTGAAACCTTTCAAGGGGGTGTTCCATCTATGTTCACACCCCAGATCCAACCAGGCAGCAGCCTGGATATCTTTTCTGCACAGGTCACTGATGATGTGAAAGCACTGATATACCCCTCTGCCAACAGTAACTTATCTGCAAAAGAACAGAAAGCCCTGAAAGATCTGTTTATCAAAAAAGAAGATAAAGGAGGCAGTGTGGTCGTGATGCCTAAGGAATATTACGTGATGGAAGCTAACAGACAAATAAAAAACCAAGGCAATATACTCCCCTTTTACCTACGATCCCACCAATAAAATTATTGGTAAACTCAGAACCTTTTTACACAAAAGTGTAGAAACAGGACTTTTACAGAAAAAAAGAGCAGAAAAGCTCATACCAGAGGGTGCGAGCAAGCCCCAATGGTATTTCCTCCCTAAGGTTCACAAAAATCGTGAGTCTCCACCAGGGAGACCGATCATTGCACGTATTGGGGCACCATTGGAGTACTTATCCAAATACCTGGATTGGTTACTGAGACCTTGTTACAGAATATACCATCATATTTGAAGGACACCGACAGCTTCCTCCAGATGCTGGATAATTTTCAATGGCTGGAAACCTATAGACTCGCAACCATAGACATTGAAAGTCTATATACTCGGATGCTACAAGATCTTGGAATTGAAGCTATAGGCAATTTCCTCAAAGCTACAAATAAAAGTGAAAAATACATCAACTTAATCAAAGGGCTTAACCTCATTTTTAAAAAACAATTGCTTTCTGTTCGACAATACATGGTACTCCCAAAAATCAGGCACAGCGATGGGGACACCAGTTGCATGCACTTTTGTTAATCTTTTCCTGGCAGTACTGGAGCAGAAAATAATCTACAATTCCCAAAATTCATACAGTAAATACATTAAAATGTACACCAGATTTGTGGACAATATATTCATTGCCTGGGAGGGAGAAGAAGCGCAATTCAATCAATTCATTGAATATCTTAACACCAAGAATCACATGAACATGTTCTTTACAAGCAAATTCTCCCATACTAAAACAGAATTTTTGGATGTTGAAATGCATATTGAAGGTAGTACCCTGCTTACTATGGGATACCACAGACACTGCAACCAATTCATATCTTCATTATGACAGCTATCATCCCCAGCATACTGAAAATTCCTTACCGTACAGCCAGTACCTCTGCATAAACAGCACAGAAGAAGGTTTCCTACAGCAGACCAAAGAACTCACCAATCGATTTCTACAACGGGGATACCCTTGGAAATTTCTATCAGATACTTTGGAAAAAGTCAAATCTATTCCGCGCAAAGACCTGATCTACAAAACACACAAAACAAAGAAAAAAATGCAGAACGAAGAACAAAGATTCATATTTTCTTTTCAATTCAATCCACTGGCTGATACAATTAAAAAAATCCATGTACAAAAATTGGCACATCTTGGAAAGGGATCCTATATTACAAAAAATTGCCATCAGAAAGCCACTTATCACCTTCCAACGTAGTGAAAGCCTCAAAAAATATATTAGTTTCTTCCAGTTTCTCCAGTGACAAACCTAAAGAAAACTGACTCGCCCAAAATGAACTAAAAGGTAATTACAAATGTGGAACATGCATACATTGTAACCAAATGTACAAAGGCGCATTCATTATCCTGGGAGGCTACAGCCTCAGCATCAAAGAATTCATCTTTTGCCGATCGGAATGGGTTATATATGCCATACTATGCCCCTACAAAAGATACTATATCAGGTCTACTAAGAGATGTCTCTTTTCCCGATTCCAAGAACATAAGCGTTCTCTGAAGACAGGCATCGGCTCCACAAGGCTCATCGAACATATGAAGGACTGTCATAAAAGCGACGAGAAAACCCTCACCCTGTGCGGCATTGAGAAAGTGACAACGGGCGGTGCGAATAAAGAAATGACCGCAATTAAATTACCGTGTTCTTGTGACTTTTCCACGTACTTTTCGCATCCTATGCGCTTCCCTTCCCTGTCACCATACCCCCACTTATTATCTGAGCTTTGTTGTCATTCTCACATTTTTTTTAAACCTTCCCTGTCACTCACCCGTATAGGTGTTTTCACTCCTCCCTTGTGATGACGTCACCCAGGCGCCCAGGTAAAGGTACGCGCTGGGAGACACGAGGTAAGGCCAGAAGAAGCGGTCCACCCATGAAACTAGTTGCCTCCTTCCTCACAGCTTCGACCGCATCACTCTCCCTCACCCTCCCCACCACCGGCCTGCAGCTGTTTATGCCGTTTCTGCAATAAAAGATTATTCTACGATTCTGGTGAGTGCTGAAGCATTATTTTTTCTACTTGCTACCTTAAGGCTCCTCAGATACAAACATTCCTGCCACATTCATCACCGGGTACTGGTATTGCCACCCACCGCACCACTCTGTCACCGGGTCACTTTCAGGACTCCTGCTGCTGCTGCCACCTCCAGGCTGCTTCATTCAGCCACTATTATGTCTCCTTATGCTTTTTCTGCCAACTCCAGGCTGTGTCATTCAGGCAATATATACTCTTCCAGCATTATTGCCATGTTGATACCAGACCAGTAATAAAAGGAATATTGCCAAGGACTAGCATAAACAAGGAACTGTGGATACTGACCACCGGCTGTTGGAATCGACTGACTATCCCGGGTGGCAGATTTACCATTTTGAAGTCTCTCAGTTCCAGTAGGCTTTAAGTCGTTCATTCTTTGTTGTGGTTCTTCAGTTGCAGAATTAAGTTGTATCATTTTTTCCTGTTCCTCCAATGAGCTAATGTCACTGGAACACACAATGCTCGTATTGTCATCTAATGAAGGATCCTTTTCTTCAGAGAACGTATCTATCATTTTATTATTTTGAATGTCAGGTGGTATTCTGACAATTTTTGGAAGCCCTGGGGTCTCCTCATGCTTCAGCCAACTCTAGGCTGTGCCATTCAGACACTATATGGTCTCCTCCTTCTGATGCCACCTCCAGGCTCTGTCATTGTGCTGACATGTGACATGGGACTCCTTGTTAGATTAGGTCCTTTGTGCCCACATGCTGGGGCCTGGGCCACTAAAACTTTGGAGTTAAAATTTCCATTTCAAAATCCTCAATTTCTATTTCAAAATCTTATATTTTTAAATTGAAATTGCTTAATTGAGATTTCAAGCTTTATCTTTCAATGTAAGGGGTTGTGAAACCCTCTTGAGTACTGCTGATGCCTGCTACTGACTGCTGCTGGTTCTTTCAGGAATTACTTGGCTTACTGATGCTTCTGGGTTTGGGCCTTAAATTTTGGGATGTTTAGCACAAGCTAAATAGATGCTTAATAGAAATTTCAACATTGATCTTTCAGTGTAAGGGGTTATAAAACCCTCTGGTGTACTGCTGATGCCTGCTCCTGACTGTGTGTTTAAGGAACTACTTGGCTTACTGATGCTGCTGGGCTTGGGCCTTACATTTTTGGATGGTAGCACTAGCTAACATGCATCTTAAATAGAGATTTCAACATTCACCTTTTAATGTTAGGGGTTGTGAACCCCTCTTGTGTACTCATGCTGCTGCCTGCTCCTGTATGTGTCATATAGCAACTACATGGTTTAGTGATCCTGCTGAGCCTAGAACCTTACCTCTATATGTTTATGGTAGCACTAGGTACCATACATCTTCAATTGAAATTTCAAAATTCATCTTTTATCATTAGAGATTGTGAGGCCCTATTGTCTCCTAATCTGCCGCCAACTCCAGGCTGTGCCACTCAGACACTATATGGTCTCCTCATGCTTCAGCCAACTCCAGGCTGTGCCATTCAGGCAATAAATGGTTTAATGATGCTGCTGGTACTGGGCCTGGGAATAAAAATTTTGTTATGGTAGAACTAGCTACCCAAAATCTTCGATTTAAAATTCAGAATTCATATTATAATCTTAGGGATTGTGAAGGCCTAGTGTCTAGTCATGCTGCTACCAACTCCTGGCTGTGCCATTCAGAAACTATATGGTCTCCTCATGCTGCCAACACCTCCACACTGTGTCATTCAGCCACTATATGGTCTCCTCATGCTGCCAAAACCTCCACGCTGTGTCATTCAGCCACTATATGGTCTCCTCATGCTTCAGCCTCATCAGAGCTGTGCCATTCAGCCTCTATATGGTCCCCTCATGCTGCCAAAGCCTCCACGTTGTGTCATTCAGCCACTATATAGTCTCCTCATACTGATGCTACTTCCAGGCTCTGTCATTGTGCCACTGTGCGGCAGGGATTCTAAAAGCGATGCCGGTAATCTGCATGTTATTCTGAATAACAATATTATTTCACTACCCCAGCATACTCCATATGCGTGTTAGAACACAGAAAAGTGTTCTACACCCCTATTGAGGCTCTCTGTAGGCCAGAAATAGCCATTTTTAATATAGATTTGCCGCAAATCAGATCGTAACAAATTTTTAGAAAAATTCAGCAAATCGACCGAATCAAATTTTTCAAAAGTTCGCTCATCTCTATTTGTAACCTGAGACCTGGCAAACTTACCCACCAAATCTCGAATGAGTTTTAACTTGTCTGCTGGTAACTGGGCCTCCATTTTTTTTGTCGTCTAAGACTATCATAGGGGGTACCGGGACTCCTAATAACTTGAATGTTTTAGGTGTTTGCCACAACTGCCAAGGTTCATGCTGAGGGGGCTCAATCAAAAGGAAATCATCCAGGTAATGGATAACATTGGTAAAGCCAACTGAGTGCTGTAAAATCCACTGCAAGGCACAAGCCAGTTGATCAAAAAGCCAGGGACTAGATTTTGAGCTGAAAGTCAACTTTACCGCAAAGTAGTATAATTGTTGCCATTTGACTCCATATCATTGCCATAGGTCCTTTTTTTACTGTAAGAAGCTTGAACGGAGTATTTCATGGCAAATTCACATGACGGAATTAATTAATTAATGCTAGGTATAACTGACCCATGCGGTGCTGATAAATCAAAGATCAAATGCTTTTTGTTATTGAACTTACTTGCCAAACTTGAAAAGGAGGTACTGCAAAAGGAAAGATCATATAACCCTTTTCCACTTCCATATTTAGCAATTCTGATACCGTCATGGGGTCATTGGCAGCTGACAACAAATTTCTGCATTCATACGTGGTCTGTGGCAAAGCCACCATCCCCGAATGGAAACCGCTACTGAAACCAGCTAACAGCCAATGTACTTACTCCACATCAGGATGGGGCTCAAGAAACCTTTTCAATACATTCATCTGGATAACACCTATAGGAAGAACCACCTTTTATTGAACACTAGTGTTGCTCGCGAATATTCGCAATGCGCATATCACATATTCGTGTATAAATCGTGTATTTTTTTTTCACAGTACACATCCCAGTGATCATCCCTCTCTGCTTCCAGCTTGTGTGGTGTAAAGAAGGGTCTAATACTACTGTGTGAGACTGGTGTGCGAATTTTCGCATATGCAAATGTTTGTATATGCTAAATTTTGCGAATATGTGACGAATATTCATCCATATATTCGCCAAATATCGCAAATTTGAATATGGCCTATGTCGCTCAACACTATTGAACACGCTGAACGGGGATGAGCCCGGTAACACTTGAAACACACACATAATTATAATTATTGCAGATTACCTAAAAACCTTACAGGTCTACCCAGTTTGTAAACTGCATCAGTTGCTCTATGCCCAACCTGTGACGTACCTGGCTTACTTGCCGCAGGTTCATCCTGTGCTAGGTTACACCATGATGTAGCGTGTGATATAGATTGGCATATGGCACATGAAGGGGCCATGAGCCCTGTGAAATGCCTACAGAATGACTCTGTATCCAGTTTGGACGAATCATAACAATAACCGTGTTGTAAAAAGGCTGCCGCTGCCTTAGCAGAGAACGATTTATGATCTTCGTAGAAATATGTTCCGCCATATTTGTTGCGCAGTGCCGCGAGATTAAACAGAGATGTGTCCAGTTCCTCTCTCCTTTATGGCTTGACTGAACAGATTACATCCCTGAACACACTGAAAGCCACTATAAATTCAGAAAGGGATAGCTTCCTATTCAATCTGGTGTCCTTACTTTTGAAAAAAATAGTATAACAAAAAAAGAGAGACTCCAGCTCACCATGGGTGCCATAAGGTCAAGGAGATACATCTGCAGGGAGCACGAGAGCGGAAAGCCGAGCCATATCCTCGGTGAACCAGCTGATCCAAGTAGAAGAAATGGGGAAGAGGGAACTCCAGCTCCACAATGGATACATTTTATCCATTGTGGAGCTGGAGTCCTTACTTTTGAGTACAACCGTCAACTCTCCACATGCTATTCTTCTGGTGTCTGTCATATCATGCGTGGCAATAAGCAAGGATGCCAGATTGACATCCCTCCCCTCAAAGATGTCTTCAAAAAAATTGGTAGGTAAAAATATGCTGAAGTAACACTAGGTGGAAACATCCCCCCAACATGTATCAGAGCTACATCCCGCAACTGGCACTGCTATTTGCATGCTAGTAGTAGCTTGAGAAAATCGCAACTCCCGCCCCGAGGTAATGAATGGCTGGGGTTTATATATTGTACAGCCCCTCCCACAAATACAGACCTTGGGCTTTATTCTTAAATGTTAAAAGTTGTCGCAGTCTATCAAGGGATGTGTGAAAGAAATATATAGTCAATCTGTCCACAAGAGCGTTATCATTGTATGGTCATCTCAAAAGGAGCCAGGTGTCCTCATCCTTTACAGGTAAATTGTGTGAGGAAATTGTCTGTCCAAGATAATCTGATCCATAATTTCTGTCTCTGCTTCCGGCCTTTAGTGCTAAACAGAAGGATAGCATTGAAATGCTTGGAAAAATAACATTGAAATGCTTGGAAAGAGCCATTGCATCTTCCAATAAGTCTGTGCATTTTAACACAGTCATCTGGTCCAGCATGAAACATCACTAATTTTACCACCGAATGTATGAAATATTTTTTATTTAGCCAAAAAAATATTTTTAGGGTAAAATTAACAGAAAAAACAAACCTAAAACAGTTGCAAATTTTGGTGGGGGGTGTTTGTTCTTATGCAGTGCACTTAGAGATGACGTGTAAAAATTGTATTATTACATAATAATTAGAGATGAGAGAATTGAAGCTGATGAATCCAAATTCATTACGGATTTCATGAAAAATTCGATTTGCAACAAATGCGAATATCGCCACGATTCTATCGCGTGAACAGCTTCATTAAACTCCACTAAACTCCATTTAGTGCGGTTCAGGCTCCAGGGCATCTAAAATGGCAGATCCACATGTGAGGACATGGGGCAAGGAACTCTGGGAAGGCGGGAATAACGGTAGGCAGGATGACCATGAATCACATGCAGGATGAAGCCTATCAGCAGCCACTAACCCCTGTGATGTCACAGCCCTATATAATCGTCAGCCATATTTCGGACAGTCACTTCATTCATTACACTGTAGACTGATAGGACGGACAGCCTAGGTGTGTGTGTGTTACACAGAAAATCTTTTTCCAGCAGCGTTTCACCTCCTAGTCCCATCAGTGTTCTGGTGGACAGAGAATAGTGCTTTTTTTTTCCACTGAAAAGGATTTTTACTGCAACCATTAACCTCCCAGTCACTTTTTACAGCATTGTGTTACAGAGAGGGACAGAGAACTGTGTGTTGCCTCATACAATTCAACAAGCTGTCTCAACTTCATAAACCTTAGCAGAGGAGGCAGAAATAATTTTTCAGCGCAATTCTGTGTCTTTGTTCCACAACAAATCATCTGCTGGTTAAACTAGTCTGTAGGCGGTATGATACCCAGTAGACCATTCCTAATAGTCATTGTCAGAGTGCAATTTTGGGTTTAGTACACAGCTTTTGTGTGCTGCAGCACTGTTGTGTACTGTGCTGGTGTTGTGCAAATATAAAATTTTTTAAGCACACTGTAGCGCATTTTTCTGCCCTCATAAGTGCATACCACACACCTACATCTAAGTAGTGTACTATTTTGTAGCTGTTAATCTTTCAAGGGCTAAGGTACTGTGAAAGTCCAGGCAAAAGTAATCTCCGGCTGGTGTTTTACTCCAATAAGTTTTTTTAAGCGTACTATAGCCAAATTTTCTGCCCTCATAAGTACATACCACATACCTACATCTGAGTGGTGTACTATTTTGTACCTGTTAATTTGTCAAGGGCCTAGATACTGTGAAAGGACAGCAAAAAGTAAACAGCTTCTGTTCTAGACAAATACTGTTTTAAGCGTAGTGAAGCATATTGTACTCCCCTCATATATGCACTAAGTATGTCAGGCAGAGAAGTGCCAGGACGTGCACAGAGGAGTGGCAGAGGCCAATATTCATCAAGAGCAGGCAGAGGTCGCAGCAGACTAGGGGCAAGTGGCAGCAGGAGTCGCAGAGAGAGACATGAGCTCCCGGTATCAGCTAGCGCTCGTGTCCCGACCAGCAACCCATCTGCCGTCATCGATTGGTTAACACGGCCATCCACTTCATCACAAGTGACATCTGATACCCCCAGTCAACAGTTGGTGGGTTCCTCAGACACAACCCTCAGTTGGCATGGCTCGGAAGCAGTCCCTGTCCTCCCATTGCCTCTGTCCTATGCTGTTCCCTCCCGTACAGAAGTATCTTATGCTGTGGGTTCAGCTCCACTATTCACTGAGGACTATCTAATAGAGGACAGTCAGCAACTACTGCCCAGCCAAGAAGTGGAGGAGACATCCGCCGCTTTCTCCACTAGGCAGGCATGTAGTGATGAGGATAGTGACGTGGGAGGTGGTGTTGCCAACATTCAGGGTCCTGAAGCAGACACTGTTGAGGAACCTGAGGAGGACATCAGTGACGTGCAGACACTTGTTGATAATGATGAAGCCGATCGCAATTGGGAGCCGGGTGCAGAAGGGGCTTCATCATCAGGAGAAGAGAGTTGCAGGTTGCCCGTGAGGCAGCAGCTGAGTGAGCAAGGTTGTAGCATGATTGGCAGTCAGCATGGTGGCAGAAGTAGAAATTATGGAGCCAAATGTGCCCGGGGGAGACCACCTGCTTCGCGGCAGCCTACCTTCCCGGGAGGTAGTGGAACTGGGGTTCCTGGAGACGATGGCAGTAACAGTTAATTAGTGCGGACTGTTGGTGGGAAAATCAGCTACTCGGCGGTGTGGCAGTTTTTCATAAAGCATCCGGAGGAGGTTAACATGGCCACAAGATGTGTCGGCAGAAGTTGAAGTGTGGCCAGGGTCCCAATATTGGCACCACGGCCCTGCGTCAACATATGCTGTGCCACCATAAAGCGGCCTAGGAGAACCGTGACTCCAATGTAGTGGTCCAGCCTGGCTGCATCACCCACTGGCCAGCCGCTCCCTCTTTCAGCCAGCCAAGGCTCCACCACCTCAGCCAAAGGGGGCGGTGCGTCATACCCTCCTTCTGTCGCTCCAGATGCTCCTGCTCCTCCTACTTTTAGTCAGTCATTACACCAACAAGCCATCGGCGAATCTATGTCCAAGAGACCACAGTATGCGCCCACTCATTCAAGGGTGCAGAAGCTGAATGTGCTCCTGTTCAAGTTGCTGGAAATGCAGTCCCTACCTTTTAGAGAACTGATGGCTTGTGTCGAGCCGAGGTGGAGTGTGCCAAGCCGTCATTTATTTGTGAAGAAGGCAGTACCAGCCCTACCCAATTTTGTGTAAGAGAAGGTGGGCCAGTCCTTGAGCCTGTCGGTGTGTTCCAAAGTGCACTGCAGTGCCGACATCTGGAGCTGTAACTATGATCAGGGACAATACATGTCCTTTATGGCTCACTGGCTGAATGTGGTTCCTGCACAACACCAACTTGGACAGGTCACGATGCTTCCTCCTTCGCACTCTCACATTGTCCTGTGACAGTGTGCAACTCCACCTCCTCATCCCCCACTGTGTACTCAGCCTCCACTGCCTAGACAAGTCTCAGTGCAGCTTCACCATACCATGTGTGCAGTGCACGACGGTGTCACACTGTTATTCACATGGTTTTCCTCTGCAAATGGAGTCACACAGGAGAGGAACTGCTAAAAGTAATTTGTAAAGAAATTGGAGCATGGCTTACTCCACGAATACTCGAAATGGGAACCATGGTGACTGACAACGGGAAGAACATCTTGTCTGTGCTGCAACTGGGAAGGCTGAGCCATGCGCCCTGCATGGCACACATGTTCAATCTAGTTGTCAAGCGGTTCCTGAAGTGGTTCCCCCATTTGCAAGACATCCTAACAATGGGAAGGAAACTTTGCATGCACTTCAGCCACTCGTACACCGCAAAGCACACCCTGCTTGAGCTGCAGCGTCAGAACGGTATCCCCCAACATAGTCTGATTTGCAACGTAGCCACACGTTGGAATTCCACTCTCCATATATGGGTCAAACTATACGAACAGAGAAAAGCCATCACCGATTTCTTGATGATCCAAGTGGATAGGGGTACCTCGTGTGTATCTTCAATGTCAATCAGTGGCAGCTCATATGTGACACCTGCTGTTTGCTCAGGCCCTTTGAGGAAGCCACATTATTAGTAAGTTGCCAGGATTACAGGATGAACGAGGTCATTACACTGCTACATTTCTTACAACACTTGTTGGAAACTCTGGCTGGTCAGGGCAATGGAGATGTGGTGCCTGGGGGCTGAACTGGAGAAGGAGGGGAACAGTGGTGCACAATTTAGGTTTTGCCAAATGGGCAGTTTTTCTACTAATCTGACAGGAGAGAAGGAGCAGGAGCAGCCAGAGGAGCTAAAGGGTTGCAGTGGAGATGGAGACAGGGAGTGCCCTCAAGTCACTTGCACAAATGACATGATGCATGCTCACTTGCTTTCCTAGTGACAGCCGAATTGTCACCATTCGGCAGCTGGATGACTTATGGCTCTCCATCTTATTGGACCCTTGCTACCGGCACAAAATGGGGGCCTTTTTCACACCCACTGTGAGGGGGGACAATCTGACCTACTACAGAGACATCCTACAAAGTCAGTTGGCCGATGCCTATCTGTGCCATCGACCATCCACTCACAGGTCTTACTCTGCGGAGCCCTCTGCACTCACCTTCCACTGCCATGGCTGCTGGGGAAGGGTGGGGTGGCAGGAGCAGTACCAGCTCCATCAGCAGCAGCCTTAGTCTACAGTTGCTGATGAGTACCTTTCTTCACCCGCATAGTGAAGCAACTCATCAGCAACAGGTAGACCTGGAGCAGGACCTGAACCAGCAGGTGATGGCATACCTTGACATGACCATCCCAACACACCTTGAAGATCCGCTGGACTTCCGGGCAGCCAAACTTGATTTGTGGCTGCAACTAGCAGAGTTTGCCCTGGAAAAGCTGTACTACCCGACCAGTAGTGTGCCCTCAGAGCGGGTGTTTAGTGCGGCGGGGACCATAGTCACCCCAATGAGAACTAGTCTGTCCACGAAAAATGTGGAGAGGCTGACTTTGTGAAGATGAATAAGGCATGGATCAGCCAGGATTTCCACACACTAATACCTGATTCATCAGAGTAGATTGACCATGGTGCTACACAAACAGTTAACAAATATGGATAGTGCCGAACAGATTTAAGGCACTGCTCCCCAGTTTCAAACATTCCAGCCACCTTCATCACCGGGTATTGCAATTGTCACCCACCGCACCACTCTGTCACCGGGTCATTTTAAGGACTCCTGATGCTGCTGTTGCCACCTCCAGGCTGTGCCATTCAGCCACTATATGGTCTCCTCATGCTTTGGCCAACTCCAGACTGTACCATTCAGATGCTATATGGGCTCCTTATTCTTTCCCCACCTCCAGGCTTTGTCATTCAGTCAATATATTGTTTATTGATGCTGCTGGGACTGTCTTTGATATTGCAATTTTAGTACTAGCAAACATACATGTTCAATCGAGATTTCAACATTGATCTTTTAGTGTTAGGGGTTGTGAATAGCGCTGAGCGGCATAGGCCATATTCGAATTCGCGATATTTTGTGAATATATGGACGAATATTCGCATATTCGTAATATTCGCGTTTTTTTCACATATGCGAAAATTCGCATATGAGAAAATTTATGAACTTTATAGCAAGCAGCAGAAGGGAGGGATCAATATTCTCGAATATTTGCATATGCAAATATTTGCCCGGCGGTTTCACACAGTAGTATTAGAGCCTTCTTTAGACCACACAAGCTGGAAGAAGAGAGGGATGATCACTGTGATGTGTACTGTGAAAAAAAGTGAATAGTCGTAATTTCGAATATATATAGTGCTATATTCGCGAATTCGTGAATATGCGATATTCGCTAATAAAATTCGAATTGCGAATATTCACGAGCAACACTAGCCCTCTTGCGAAGCCCTCTTGTAAACTCATGGTGATGCCTGCTCCAGGCTGTGTGTTTTAGCAACTATATGGTTTAGTGATGCTGCTGGGGCTGTGCCTAAAAGTTTTTGAGGTTAGCACTAGCTAATATACATCTTGTATACAGATTTTAACATAGGGGTTGTGAAGCCCTCTTGTAAACTCATGCTGATCCCACCTCCTGGCTCTGTCATTATGCTTCCATTTGACATGTGACTCCTTGTTAGATTTGGCCCTTTTGTACCCACACGCCGGGGTTCAATTTCAAAATCCTTAATTTAAATTTCAAAATCTTAAATTTAAATAAAAAAAAATCATACATTTCAATGGTTTCCTCATTCTTATGTGAACTCCAGGCTGTGTCATTCAGGAAGTATATGGTTTACTGATACTGCTGCTGGGCATGGGTCTGGGAATAAAAATTGTGTTATGGTAAGACTAGCTATCCAAAAATCTTCATTTAAAATTTCAAAAATTCTTCAGTTTTTTCTTTGGGGTTGTAAAGCCCTGGTGTGTACTCATGCTTCAGACAATTCCAGGCTATGTCATTCAGACAATATATGGTTTACTGATACTGCTGCTGGGCCTGGGTCTGAGAATAAATATTTTGTTATGGTAGAACTAGCTACCCAAAATCTCATGTTTAAATTTCAAAATTCTTCTGCTTTTTCTTAGGAATTGTGAAGCCCTGGGGTCTCCTTATGCTTCAGTCAACTCCAGGCTATGTCATTCAGGCAATATATGGTTTACTGATACTGCTGCTGGTCCTGGGAATAAAAATGTTATGTTAGCACTACCTAAAATCTTCAGTTTAAATTTCTGAATTAATCTTTTAGTGTCTACTCATGCTGCTGCCAACTCCTGGCTGTGCCATTCAGTCCCTCTATGGTCTCCTCATGCTGTCAACGCCTCCGCTGTTACATTCAGCCACTGTATGGTCTCCTCATGTATGGTCTCCTCATGCTTCAGCCACCTTCAGGCTGTACCATTCAGAAACTATGTGGGCTCCTTATGCTTTCCCCACCTCCAGGCTGTGTCATTCAGCCAATATATCATTTTCTGATGCTGCTTGGACTGTGATATTAACTCCAAATATGTTATGGTAGCACTAGCTAACATAAATGCTTAATTGAGAGTTCAACCTTTATCTTTCAATGTAAGGGGTTATGAAATGCTCTTGGGTACTACTGATGCCTACTCCTGACTGTGTGTTTCAGGAACTACTTGGCTTACTGATGCTTCTGGGCTTGGGCCTTAAATTTTTGGACGGTAGCACTAGTTAACATGCATCTTCAATAGAGATTTCAACATTCATCTTTTAATCTTAGGGGTTGTCATTTTTTCAAGACTGAGGCCCTTTGGCCGTCGACGTCATATTACCTGTGGAATTATCACAAGAATCCAATGAAACATGTTGGAGCAATAGCAACTGAACTGAACCATAACTGATTAAATGAAACATTCATACTTTTATAATCAGGGGAGCACTGAGAGGCAGGGGTTGGAACAGGTGGTACCTCGCCTGGTGGAGGACCGCCAGTTCGATGCTCACCAGAATGGGTAATGTAAAAATTTAATTAATGTAATTAATTACATTAAATATGACATAAAAGATCTCTTTATCCTATTCAATTTTGACACCTTATGGTCTCCCTGCTGCCACATAGATGCTCTGCAGCAGTGATTCTAATGGCAATGCCTGTAATCTGCATGTCATAATGAATAACAGTATGATTTCAGCACACTCCCTATGCTTGTTACAGCAAGGCAAAGCATTCTACACCCCTATTGGGGGCTCTCTGTAGGCCAGAAATAGCCATTTTTAATACAATTTTGCCACAAATTTATTCAACCCGAAACAAACTTTTTGAAAAAATGTTGCAAATTGGCCGAACTGAATTTTTGAAATGTTCGCTCTTCTCTAGAGACCAGCTAGACCAGCAACCAGCTGTCTCGGCATGCTGGGAGTTGTGGTTGTGTGCCTCCAGCTCTTGCATAACTACATCTCCCTGCATGCCCTTCAGCGATCAGTACATGCTGGGAGTTGTAGTTTTGTAACAGCTGGAGGCACACTGGTTGGGAAATACTGAATTAGGTAACTGACCCTAACTCAAGGTTTTCCAACTAGCATGCCTCTAGCTGTTGCAAAAGTACATCTCCCAGCATGCACGGTCTGTCAGTGCATGCTGGGAGTTGTAGTTTTGCAACAGCTGGAGGTTTGACCCCCACCACCATGTGAATGTATAGGGTACAATCACAAGGGCGGGAGTTTACAGTGAGTTTCCTGCATAAAGTTTGAGCTGCAGCAAGTGTTACGCCACAGCTCAAACTCCTAGCGGGAAACTCACTGTAAACCTCCGCCCGTGTGAATGTACCATTAAAACACTACACTAACACAAAATAAAGGGTAAAATACAATATAAACACACACATGTGCACTGTCCCCCGCCCCCCCCCCCCAGATAAAAATAAAAAAAACGGTTCATCCGGCAGTGTTTCCAAAACGGAGCCTTCAGCTGTTGCAAAACAACAACTCCCAGCATTGCTGGACAGCCACTGACTGTCCAGACATGCTGGGAGTTTAGCAACAGCTGGAGGCACCTTGTTTAGGAATCACTGGCGTAGAATATTTTTGGTAGCGGAGGCAATTGCAACACTTGCATATAGAGTCCACCTCTATGCAATCCCTAATTTAGGCCTCAAATGCGCATGGTGCTCTCTCAATTCGGAGCCCTGTCGCATTTCAAGGAAACAGTTTAGGGCCACATATGGGGTATTTCCGTAATTGGGAGCACATTTAGGGGGGGCTTTTTCTCCTTTACCCTCTATGAAAAGGAAAAGTTGGGGTCTCCACCAACCTGTTTGTGTAAAAAAATTTAATTGTTTACAGTAACATGCTGGTGTTCCCATACTTTTCATTTTCACAAGAGGTAAAAGGGAAAGGTGTAGTTTCCAAAATGGGGTCACATGGGGAGTCCACTGTTCTGGCACCATAGGGGCTTTGTAAATGCACATGGCCTCCGACTTCCATTCCAAGAAAATCTCTCCAAAAGCTCAATGACGCTCCTTCTCTTCTAAGCATAGTAGTTCGCACACAGAGCAGTTTACATCCACATATGGGGTATTTCCATACTAAAAAGAAATGGTGTTACACATTTTCGGGAGCTTTTTCTCCTATTACTCCTTGTGAAAAATTTGGGGGACCACCAGATTTAAGTGAAAAAAATTAAATTTTCCATTTTCACGTCCACCTTTAGCGAAAATTCGTCAAACACCTATTGGGTTTTAAGTCTGTTTTAAGTTGCAGTTTCCAAAATAGTTTGCCATGTGGCTTTTTATTTTTTTTTTTTGCTGTTCTGGCACCACAGGGGCTTCCTACATGCAACATGCCCCCCAGAAACCATTTTACCAAAATTCACTCTCCAAAATCCCATTGTTGCTCCTTCTCTTCTGAGCCTTCTACTGCACCCACAGAGCACTTTACATCCACATATGAGTTTTTTCCTTACTTGAGAGAAATTGGGTTACAAATTTTTTTGGGTGGGTGGCTTTCTCTCCTTTTACCCCTTGTTAAAAAAAATGGCTTTACAAGAAAATGCGAGTGTAAAAAATGGAGATTTTGAGTTTTGTCCTCCACTTTGCTGCTATTCCTGTGAAACACTTACTGAATGTCATTTTGAATACTTTGAGGGGTACAGTTTTTCCAATTGGGTAATTTATGGGGTACTTCTACCAAAAAAAGCCCCTCAAATCCATGTCAAACTGAACTGGTCTCTGAAAAATTCAGAGTTTGAAATTTTCATGAAAAATTTGAAAATTGTTGCAATACTTTGAAGCCCTTTAAATTTCTTCAAAAAGTAAAAAGATGTCAACTTTATGATGCCAACATAAAGTATACATAAAGTATATCAATATAATTTATTTGGGATGTCCATTTTCCTTACAAGCAGAGAATTTCAAAGTAAAAAAAATGCAAAATTTTTTGAATTTTAACCTCTTAAGGACCAATGACGTTGTGGAACGTCATGGCACCCTGGACTTTAAGGACCAATGACGTTCCACAACGCTCGCCGGGCAGAGATCGGAACCGAATGCCTGCTGAAATCCTTCAGCAGGCATCCAGGGCAAACGCCGAGGGGGGCCATGTATGCCCCCCATGTCGGCGATCGCCGCAAATCGCAAGGGAAATCGCCCTTGCGATCTGCGGCGATACCGGGCTGATCGGGTCTCTGGGACCCGACCGCCCGGTAATTTTGCATGATCCCGGCTGTCGCAGACAACCAGGACCATGCTAACGTATAGGAGCGAGGTGGCAAGCCTGCCACCTCTTCCTATGCCCTGCGATCCGTCGGTTAGTTAACCGACCAATCGCAGGGGGGGGGGGGGCGGTTACTTCCTCCCGCCCTGCCCGGCCCCTGGAAGTCCGGAGAGGACGGGAGGAAGACCGGAGGACGCGGCGGGGGACGGGGGAGTGCTGGGGACCGGCCCCGGTACTTACCTCGTCCCTGAAGACCCGGATCCCGGCGATGAAGATGGCGGTGGCGGCGACAGGTGAGTGGATCTTCAGCCGCGGCCATAAAGCGACATGCATTGCTGTATTGGGACCCTGTATACTACAACTCCCAGCATGCCCAGACAGCCCTTGGCGTCTGGGCATGCTGGGAGTTGCAGTTTTGCAACATCTGGAGGTCCACAGTTTTGGGACCACTGTGCCCTTCCAGATGTTGCAAAACTACACATCCTCAGCATGCCCTTACTGTCCAGGCATGCTGGGAGTTGTAATTCTGTAACATCTGGCCCTTCAGATGTTGCAGAACTACAACTCCCAGCATGCCTGGACAGTAAGGGCATACTGGGAGTTGTAGTTTTGCAACATCTGGAAGGGCACAGATTGGGAACCACTGTATTAGTGGTCTGCAAACTGTAGTCCTCCAGATGTTGCAAAACTACAACTCCAAGCATGCTGGGAGTTGTAGTTCGGCAACATCTGGCTCTAAAGATGTTGCCGAACTACTACTTCCAGCATGCCTGAGAATGTTTGGGAGTTGTGGTTTTGCAACAACTGGAGGCACACTGGTTGGGAAACATTGTCTGTTTCCTAACTCAGTGTTTCCCAACCCGTGTGCCTCCAGCTGTTGCAAAACTATAACTACCAGCATGCACTGATAGACTGTGCATGCTGGGAGTTGTAGTTTTGCAACAGCTGGAGGTTCCCCCCCTGTGAATGTACAGGGTACAATCACATGGGCAGGGGGCTTACAGTGAGTATCAGGCTGCAAGTTTGCAATGCAGCAAATTTTGCGCGGCAGCTCAAACTCGCAGCGGGAAACTCGCTGTAACCCCCGCCCGTGTGACTGTACCCCAAAAACACTACACTACACTACACTACACTAACACAAAATAAAATAAAAAGTAAAAAACACTACATATACACACCCCCCTTCACAGCCCCCCTCCCCTCCCCAATAAAAAGGAAAAACGTCTGGTACGCCACTGTTTTCAAAATGGAGCCTCCAGCTGTTGCAAAACAACAACTCCCAGTATTGCCGGACAGCCGTTGACTGTCCAGGCATGCTGGGAGTTTTGCAACAGCTGGAGGCACCCTGTTTGGGAATCACTGGCATAGAATACTCCTATGTCCACCCCTATGCAAATCCCTAATTAAGGCCTCAAATGCGAATGGCGCTCTCACTTTGGAGCCCTGTCGTATTTCAAGGCAACAGTTTAGGGTCACATATGGGGTATCGCCGTACTCGGGAGAAATTGCCTAACAAATTTTGCGGGGCTTTTTCTCCTTTCACCCCTTATGAAAAGTATTGTTGCTCGTGAATATTCGCAATGCGAATTTTATTTGTGAATATCGCATATTCGCGAATTCGCGAATATAGCACTATATATTCGTAATTACGAATATTCTTTTTTTTTATTTTTTATTTATTTATTTCCACAGTACACATCACAGTGATCATCCCTTTCTGCTTCCAGCTTGTGTGGTGTAAAGAAGGCTCTAATACTACTGTATGAGACCGGTGTGCGAATTTTCGCATATGCGAAAATATGCATATGCTAATTTTCGCATTTGCGAATTCTCGCTTATGTTAATTTCTGTATATGCTAATTTTCGCACATGTAAATGTTCGCATACGCCAATGTTGGCATATGCGAAAATAAATCGAGAATATTACGAATATGCGAATATTCGTCCATATATTCGCGAATTCGAATATGGCCTATGCTGCTCAACACTAATGAAAAGGTGAAGTTGGGGTCTACACCAGTATGTTAGTGTAAAAAAATAATTTTTTTACACTAACATGCTGGTGTTGCCCCATACTTTTCATTTTGACAAGAGGTAAAAGGGAAAAAAGCCCCCCAAAATTTGTAATGCAATTTCTCCCGACTACGGAGATACCCCATATGTGGGCGCAAAGTGCTCTGGGGGCGCACAACAAGGCCCAGAAGGGAGAGTGCGCCATGTACATTTGAGGTGATTTGCACAGGGGTGGCTGATTGTTACAGCGGTTTTGAAAAACGCAAAAAAAAAAAAAAACACCACATGTGACCCCATTTCGGAAACTACACCCCTCACGGAATGTAATGAGGGGTGCAGTGAGAATTTACACCCCACTGGTGTCTGCCAGATCTTTGGAACAGTGGGCTGTGCAAATTAAAAATTTTGTACAGCCACTGTTCCAAAGATCTGACAGACACCAGTGGGTGGTAAATGCTCACTGTACCCCTTGTTACGTTCCTCAAGGGGTCTAGTTTCCAAAATGGTATGCCATGTGGGTATTTTTTTGCTGTCCTGGCACCATAGGGTCTTCCTAAATGCGACATGCCCCCGAGCAAAATTTGCTCTCAAAAAGCCAAATATCACTCCTTCTCTTCTGAGCATTGTAGTTCGCCCTTAGTGGACTTCAGGTCAACTTATGGGGTACCTCCATAATCAGAAGAGATGGGGTTACAAATTTTGGGGGGTATTTTCTGCTATTAACCCTTGCATAAATGTGAAATTTGGGGGGAAACACACATTTTAGTGACATTTTTTAAACATTTTTTTTACATATGCAAAAGTCATGAAACACCTGTGCGGTATTAAGGCTCACTTTATTCCTTGTTACGTTCCTCAAGGGGTCTAGTTTCGAAATGGTATGCCATGTGTTTTTTTTTCCTGTTCTGGCACCATAGGGGCTTCCTAAATGCAACATGCCCCCCAAAAACCATTTCAGAAAAACGTACTCTCCAAAATCCCCTTGTCACTCCTTCGCTTCTGAGCCCTCTACTGCGCCCGCCGAACACTTTACAAAGACAAATGAGTTATGTACTTACTCGAGAGAAATTGGGCTACAAATATAAGTATACATTTTCTCCTTTTACCCCTTGTAAAAATTCAAAAATTGGGTCTACAAGAACATGCGAGTGTAAAAAATGAAGATTGTGAATTTTCTCTTTCACTTTACTGCTATTCCTGTGAAACACCTAAAGGGTTAAAATGCTGACTGAATGTCATTTTGAATACTTTGGGGGGGTGCAGTTTTTATAATGGGGTCATTTGTGGGGTATTTCTAAGATGAAGACCCTTCAAATCCACTTCAAACCTGAACTGGTCCCTGAAAAATGGTGATTTTGGAAATTTTGTGAAAAAGTTGAAAATTGATGCTGAACTTTGAAGCCCTCTGGTGTCTTCCAAAAGTAAAAACATGTCAATTTTATGATGCAAACATAAAGTGGCCATATTGTATATGTAAATAAAAAAATAAATTATTAGTAATATCCATTTTCCTTACAAGCAGAGAGCTTCAAAGTTAGAAAAATGCAAAATTTTCAATTTTTTCATCAAATTTTTAAATTTTCACTAAGAAACAATGCAAGTATCGAATTTTTTTTAACCAATAACATAAAGTAGAATATGTCACGAAAAAACAATCTCTGAATCAGAATGATAGGTAAAAGCATCCCAGAGTTATTAACTCTTAAAGTGACAGTGGTCAAATGTTCAAAAAACGCTCTGGTCCTAAGGTGTGAAATGGCCTGGTCCTTAAGGGGTTAAGAAATGATGCAAGTATCGCTGAATATTTACCACTAACATAAAGTAGAATATGTGACAGTGGTCAGAATTGCAAATAAGGGCTGAGTCCTTAAAGGGGTACTCCGCCCCTAGACATCTTATCCCCTATCCAAAGGATAGGGGATAAGATGTCAGATCGCCGCGGTCCCGCTGCTTGGGACCCCGGGGATCCCCGCTGAGGCACAGCACTATCATTACAGCACAGAGCGAGTTCGCTCTGCACGTAATGATGGGCCGGAGCATCGTTACGTCACGGCTCCGCCCCTCGTTATGTCACGGCCCGCCCCTTTCAATACAAGTCTATGGGAGGGGGCATGGAGGTCATGCCATAGACTTGCATTAAGGGGACGGGCCGTGATGTCACGAGGGGCGGAGCCATGACGCCATGCTACTCCATCCCCTGTATTGCCAGTCATTACGCACAGAGCGAACTCGCGGTGCAGCAGCGGGGATCCCCGGGGTCCCCAGCAGCGGGACCGCAGCGATCTGATATCTTATCCCCTATCCTTTGGATAGTCGATAAGATGTCTAGGGGCAGAGTACCCCTTTAAGGTGAAAATGGGCTGAGTCCCTTAACCATCTTAACCTCTTAGGACCCAGTCCGTTCCTGTTCTATAATGCGGGGCTACGGCGTGGCGTCATAGCGGGTCAGGCACAGCTTCTAACAATGGCCGGACCCATGGCTAATAGTGTGCAGCACTGATCGCGATGCTGCGCACTATTAACCCTTTAGACGCGGCGTTCAAAGTTGATCGCCACATCTAAAGTGAAAGTAAACTAATGCCGGTTAGCTCAGAATCATCTATCTATGGCTTCCTATGAGAAACCATTGATCAATGTAAAAGATCAGTGTGTGCAGTGTTATAGCCCCCTATGGGAGCTATAACATTGCAAAAAAAAGTGAAAAAAGTTAATAAAGATCATTTAAAGGGGTACTCCAGCCCTAGACATCTTATCCCGCCGCTGAGGACCCCCGCAATATAGCATGCGGCACCCACCTGTTATTGCTCCGGAAGCGCTGGAGGGTCTGGCTCCCAAACACGGGAACGGAAGATAGTGACGTCACGACTCTGCCAACGTGTGACGTCACGCCCCGCCCCCTTAATGCAAGTCCATAGACTTGCATTATGGGGCAGGGCGTGACGTCACACGGGGAGGAGTCGTGCGGTCACGATCTTCCGTTCCCGTGGTCGGGAGCCAGACCCTCCAGCGCTTCCGGAGCAGTAACAGGTGGGTGCCACATGCTATATTGCGGGGGTCCCCAGTGCGGGACACCCGCGATCAGGCATCTTATCCCCTATCCTTTGGATAGGGGATAAGATGTCTAGGGGTGGAGTACCCCTTTAACACCTAATAAAAGTTTGAATCGCCCCCCTTTTCCCATTTAAAAGAAAAACTGTGTAAATAAACATATGTGAAATCGCCTCCTGCGGAAATATTCGAATTATAAAAATATATCATTAATTAAACCGCACGGTTAATGGCGTACACGCAGAAAAATTTGATCAAGAAGTCCCACCAATACAACAATGGTACCGCTAAAAACTTCAGATCACGGAGCCCTCATACCGCCCAATACACGGAAAAATAAAAAAGTTATAGGGGTCAGAAGTTGACAATTTTAAGCGTATACATTTTCTTGCATATAGTTATGACTTTTTTCAGTACTACAAAATCAAACCTACATATGTAGGGTATCATTTTAATCGTATGGACCTACAGAATAAAGAAAAGGTGTCATTTTTGGATTCATAGGTGCAAATTTGAAAGAATTATGTTTTTTTTAAATTAAGGAGGAAAAAACGAAAGTGCAAAAACGGAAAAACCCCGGGTCCTTTGTTTGCACTTTTGTTTTTCCCTCCTCACCCTCTAAAAATCATAACACGTTCAATTTTGCACCTACAGACCCATATGAGGGCTTATGTTTTGCATCACCAAGTGTAGTTTATAATGACATTACTAATAAGGATACCCAATTTATGTTGGTTTTATTTAATTTTACTACTTTAAAAGAATTATAACTACAGACACCAAAATTAGTATGTTTAAAACTGTCATCTTCTGACACCTATAACTTTTTTATTTGTCTGCATATTGGGCTATAAGAGGGCAATTTTTTTGCGCCGTGGTCTGTCGTTTTTTCGGTACCATTTTTGTTTTGATGGCACTCGTTGATCACTTTTTATTCTTATTTTTATGGTATATGAAGTGTATGAAGGTATAGATGTATTTTTTTTATTTGTACGCCATCGACCTTGCGGTTTAGCTAACCTTATATTTTAATAGTATGGACATTTACACATGCGGTGGGACCACATGTGATCTTATTTTTTTATTACATTACTTTATAAAAAAAACAAAATTGGAAAAAGGGGGATTCTAACTTTTATTAGGGGAGGGGCTTATTCACATTTTTTTTACACTTTTTACATTTTTTTTAGTCCCCATGGGGGGGCTATAACACGCTATCTTTTGATTGCATACACTGATCAATGCTATGCCATAGCATAGCATTGATCAGTGTTATCAGCACTCTGCTACTCCAGCCTGAGCCGGCTTGGAGCAGCAAACGATTGATCAAACAGCGAGGAGGCAGGTGAGGACTCTCCTGTCGTCCAGTAAGCTGATCAGGACACAGCAATTTTGTTGCAATAGTCCCAATCAGCTCCATTGAGCTTCCAGGATAGTTTCACTTTCGTTTTAGACACCACAATCAACTTTGATCACGGCGGCTAAAGGGTTAATGTCGGGCATCGGCCCGATCGGCGGTGCCCGGCATTAACCCATGGGTCCTGGCTGCTGATAGCAGTTGGGACCGATGGGTTTGAAGCGTTCTCCACTCCCTAACAGGACCAGGGCATACAGGACTCGGGAACGGGGGCATACCCATATGCCCTGCATCCCCAAGAGGTTAAAAATAGCACAATGATCTAAAAACTATATACATAGGGTATCATTTTAATCACAATAACCTAGATAATGAAGATAATGTATAATTTTTATCATAAAAGTGCAGTGTAAAAACCAAACCCCGAAAAAATTGCATTTTTTTCATATATTTCCCTCCACAAGTAATCTTTTTTTTTTGTTTCACAGTAAATTGTATCAAAAAATGGCACTACAACGTACAATTGGTAGAGCAAAAAATAAGTTTTGCCTCTTAAATGGAGAGGAGGAAAAAACAGAAATGCAAAAATGAAAATCGCTGTGTCCTTAATGTTAAAATTGGCAGCATGACCTGATGGAAATTTCTTTAACCCCTTAAGGACCAAGCCCTTTTTCACCTTAAGGACCAGAGCATTTTTTGAACATCTGACCACTGTCACTTTAAACATTAATAACTCTGGAATGCTGTTAGTTATCATTCTGATTCCGAGATTGTTTTTTCGTGACATATTTTACTTTAACTTAGTGGTAAAATTTTATGGTAACTTGCATCGTTTCTTGGTGAAAAATCCCCAAATTTGATGAAAAAAAATGGAAATTTTGCATTTTTCTAACTTTGAAGCTCTCTGCTTGTAAAGAAAATGGATATTCAAAATAAAAAATTTTGGGGTTCACATATACAATATGTCTACTTTATGTTTGCATCATAAAATGTATGAGTTTTAACTTTTGGAAGACACCAGAGGGCTTCAAAGTTCACAGACACAAAATTTTCAAACTCACTATTTTTCAGGGACCAGTTCAGTTTTGAAGTGGATTTGAAGAGTCTTCATATTAGAAATACCCCATAAAAGACCCCATTATAAAAACTGCACCCCCAAAGTATTCAAAATGACATTCAGTAAGTGTATTAACCCTTTAGGTGTTTCACAGGAATAGCAGCAAAGTGAAGGAGAAAATTAAAAATCTTCATTTTTTACACTCGCATGTTCTTGTAGAGCCAACTTTTGAATTTTTGCAAGGGGTAAAAAGGAGAAAATTTTTACTTGTATTTGAAACACAATTTCTCTCGAGTAAGCACATACTTCATATGTCTATGTTAATTGTTCAGTGGGCACAGTAGAGGGCTCAGAAGGGAAGGAGCGACAAATGGTTTTTGGGGGGCATGTCACCTTTAGGAAGCCCCTATGGTGCCAGGACAGCAAAAAAAAAAAAAACACATGGCATACCATTTTGGAAACTAGACCCCTCAGGGAATGTAACAAGGGGTAAAGTGAACCTCAATACCCTACAGGTGATTCACGACTTTTGCATATGTAAAAAAAAAAAAATTTTTTTTACCTAAAATGCTTGGTTTCCCAAAAATTTTACATTTTTAAAAAGGGTAATAGCAGAAAATACCCCCCAAAATTTGAAACCCAATTTCTCCAGATTCAGAAAACACCCCATATGGGGGTGAAAAGTGCTCTGCTGGCGCACTACAGGTCTCAGAAGAGAAGGAGTCATATTTGGCTTTTTGAAAGCAAATTTTGCTCTGGGGGCATGCCGCATTTAGGAAGCCCCCATGGTGCCAGAACAGCAAAAAAAAAACACATGGCATACCATTTTGGAAACTAGACCCCTCGGGGAACGTAACAAGGGGTAATGTGAACCTTAATACCCTACAGGTGCTTCACGACTTTTGCATATGTGAATTTTTTTTTTTTTTTTTTGCCTAAAATGCTTGGTTTCCCAAAATTTTTACATTTTTAAAAAGGATAATAGCAGAAAATACCCCCCAAAATTTGAAGCTCAATTTCTCTTGATTCATAAAACACCCCATATGGGGGTGAAAAGTGCTCTGCTGGCTCACTACAGGTCTCAGAAGAGAAGGAGTCACATTTGGCTTTTTGAAAGCAAATTTTGCTCTGGGGGCATGCCGCATTTAGGAAGCCCCTATGGTGCCAGGACAGCAAAAAAAAACACATGGCGTACCATTTTGGAAACTAGACCCCTCGGGGAACGTAACAAGGGGTTAAGTGAACCTTTATACCCCACAGGTGTTTCATGACTTTTGTATATGTAAAAAAAAAAAAAAAAAAATTTACCTAAAATGCTTGTTTTCCCAAAAATTTTACATTTTTAAAAAGGGTAATAGCAGAAAATACCCCAAAAATTTGTAACACAGTTTCTCCCGAGTACGGCGATACCCCATATGTGACCCTAAACTGTTGCCTTGAAATACGACAGGGCTCCAAAGTGAGAGCGCCATTTGAGGCCTAAATTAGGGACTTGCATAGGGGTGGACATAGGGGTATTCTATGCCAGTGATTCCCAAACAGGGTGCCTCCAGCTGTTGTAAAACTCCCAGCATGCTTAGACAGTCAGTGGCTATCTGGCAATACTGGGAGTAGTTGTACAGCTGGAGGCTCCGTTTTGGAAACCGTGGCGTACCAGACGTTTTTCATTTTTATTGGGGAGGGGAGGGGGCTGTGTCGGGGTATGTGTATATGTAGTGTTTTTTACTTTTTATTTTATTTTGTGTTAGTGTAGTGTAGTGTTTTTAGGGTACAGTCACACGGGCGGGGGTTCACAGTAGTTTCTCGCTGGCAGCTTGAGCTGCGGCAGAAAGTTTGCCGCAGCCGCATACTCACTGTAAACCTTCGCCCATGTGGGTGTACCCTGTACGTTCACATTGGGGGGGGGGGGGACGACATCCAGCTGTTGCAAAACTCCCAGCATGTATGGCCTATCAGTGCATGCTGGAAGTTGTAGTTTTGCAACAGCTGGAGGCACACAGGTGGTGAAACACCGAGTTTGGTAACAAACTCAGTGTTTTGCAACCAGTGTGCCTTCAGCTGTTGCAAAAGCTACAACCCCCAGCATGTACAGACAGCGGAAGGGCATGCTGGGTCTTGTTAGTTATGCAACAGCCGGATGCATACTACTTTGGCTGGGGATTGTAGTTATGCAACAGCTGGAGACACACTGGTTTGCTACTTAACTCAGTGTGCCTTCAGCTGTTGCAAAACTACAACTCTCAGCAGTCACCGACAGCCAACGGGCATGCTGGGAGTTGTAGTTATGCAACCACCAGATGCACCACTACAACTCCCAGCATGCACTTTAGCTGATTATGCAAGCTGGGAGTTGTAGTTATACAACAGCTGAAGGTACACTTTTCCATAGAAAAATGTGCCTCTAGCTGTTGCAAAACTACAAGTCCCAGCATGCCCATAAGGTCTGCCTCCTGCTGGTTGCATAACTACAGCTTTCAGCATGCCCTTTTTGCATGCTGGGAGCTGTTGCTAAGCAACAGCAGGAGGCTGTCACTCACCTCCTCCTGCTGCTGCTCCACGATGCCGCCGTACATGTCAGTCCCTCGCCGCCGCCGTTGCTCCTGGCGCCCCGATCCCAACATGGACGCCCGGGATCGGGGTCCCCAGCACCCGGGGTCTTCTTCCCGCTCACGTCCTCTGGAAGAGGGGCGGAGCGGGTTGCGGGAGTGACACCCGCAGCAGGTGCCCTGATTGGTCGGCTGGGAAACCAGCCGACGAATCAGGGCGATCGTGAGGTGGCACCAGTGCCACCTCACCCCTGCTGGTAATGGCTGTTCGGGGCCGTCTCTGACTTCAGAGACGGCCCCGATCAGCCAGTAATTCCGGGTCATCGGGTCACTGGAGACCCGATTGACCCGTAATCCGCCGCAGATCGCTGGACTGAATTGTCCAGCGATCTGCGGCAATCGCCGACATGGGGGGACATAATGACCCCCCTGGGCGATATGCCGGGATGCCTGCTGAACGATTTCAGCAGGCATCCGGCACCGGCTCCGCTCCAGCTAGCGGCGGGGGCCGGAAATGCTCAGGGCGTATCCATACGCCCTCGGTCCTTAAGGGGTTAAAGGGGTACTCCGGTGAAAACCTTTTTTCTTTTAAATCAACTGATGGCAGAAAGTTAAACATATTTGTCAATTACTTCTATTAAAAAATCTTAATCCTTCCAGTACTTATTAGCTGCTGAATGCTACAGAGGAAATTCCTTTCTTTTTGGAACACTGATGACATCACGAGCACAGTGCTCTCTGCTGACATCTCTGTCCATTTTGGCAACCATGCATAGCAGATGCATAGCAGATGCATAGCAGATGTATGCTAAGGGCAGCGTGGTGGCTCAGTGGTTAGCACTGCTGCCTTGCAGTGCTGGGGACTTGGGTTCAAACCCCACTAAGGTCAACAATAAATAAAACGTTATTATTATTATAATAACGTCAGCAGAGAGAACTGTGCTGGTGATGTCATCAGAGAGCATTCCAAAAATAAAATAATTTCCTCTGTAGTATTCAGCAGCTAATAAGTACAGGAAGGATTAAGATTTTTTTAATAGAAGTAATTTACAAATATGTTTAACTTTCTGCCACCAGTTGATTTAAAAGAAAAAAGGTTTTCACCGGAGTACCCCTTTAAATAATTTTTACTGCTACAGTTGTGGCTGATCTGAACGGCCGCGGAGATCAGACAAGCTAACGTGGGGGATGGAGGTACCCTCATCTGCCTCCGCCGCCTTCCCGGCATCTTTGGCACTGATCTGCCTTCCAGCAGATCAGAGCAGAAGATCACCGATAATACTGATTGGTGCTATGCCCTATGCATAGCACTGCACAGCATTCGCAATCAAGTGGTTACTATAAATAGTCCCCTATGGGGACATAAAAAGTGTAAAAAAAAGAAATAACAAAAAGTAAAAAAAAAGTGAAAAATCCCCTCCCCAATAAAAATTTTAATTGTCCCTCTTTCCCATTTTACCCCCAAAAAGTGTAAAAATTTTTTTTTCAAAAATGTGTACACATAATATGTATCGTCGTGTGCGTAATTGTCCGAACTATTAAAATATAATGCTAATGATCCCGTACAGTGAAGAGTGAGAACATAAAAAAGTCCAAAATTGCTCCTTTTTTGTCACATTCTATTAAAAAAAAAAAATTTCACCGGTACAATAGAAAGGTATGTAATCATGAGTATCATTTTAATCGTATTGACACGCAGAATAAAGAACATTTTTTTATACCTTAAAGTGTACAGCATAAAAACGAAACCTTAAAAAATTTGCAAAATTGTGTTTTTCTTTTCAATTCCCCACACAAATAGTATTTTTTTTGGTTGCACCTTACAGTGGCATACCAAGGGGGGGGGGGGGGCGGCCGCCCCGGGTGCCACTCTCAAGGGGGGTGCCAGGGGCGGACTGACCCGCCGCCGCTGCTGAGGTCCGGGACGCTCATCCCAGATCCCCAGCAGACAGCGCAACATTCTCCTGTATGCGTGATACACGCACATACAGGAGAAGGTGTTCCCTCTGTGTGAGCCGCATCTGCAGCTTACACAGAGGAGACGTGGCCTCCGCCCCCGCGCAGCACACAGTACAGGCGCCGGTGACGTCACTCATCGGTGCCTGTACTGTGGAGGGGAGAAGACACGGGCCCTGCAGCTGAGAAGATCATTGCGTGGGATATCAGGTGAGCATCCTTTTTTATTTAATTTTTTTTAACCCTGCCTATACCTATAGGGAAGGGGGGGGCTCTGCATATACTTATAGGGAAGGGGGGTGCTCTGCATAAACTTATAGGGAAGGTCGGGTGCTCTGCATATACTTATAGGGAAGGGGGGTGCTCTGCATATACTTATAGGGAAATGGGGTGCTCAGCATATACTTATAGGGAAGGGGGGGTGCTCAGCATATACTTATAGGGAAGGGGGGGTGCTCTGCATATACTTATAGGGAAAGGGAGGGGGGGTACTCTGCATATACCTATAGGGAAGGGGGGAGAGGGGGGTGCTCTGCATATACCTATAGGGAAGGGGGAGAGGGGGAGTGCTCTGCATATACCTATAGGGAAGGGGGGAGAGGGTGGGGTTCTCTGCATATACTTATAGGGAAGGGGGGGTGCTCTGCATATACTTATAGGGAAGGGGGGGGTGCTCTGCATATACCTCTGGCAAAGGGGGGAGGGGGGTACTCTGCATATACCTATAGGGAAGGGGGAGAGGGGGGTGCTCTGCATATACATATAGGGAAGAGGGGAGAGGGGGGGGTGCTCTGCATAAACCTATAGGGAAGGGGGAGAGGGGGGTGCTCTGCATATACCTATAGGGAAGGGAGGGAGAGGGGGGTGCTCTGCATATACCTATAGGGAAGGGAGGGAGAGGGGGGTGCTCTGCATATACCTATGGGAAAGGGAGGGAGAGGGGGGCGCTCTGCATATACCTATGGGAAAGGGAGGGAGAGGGGGGTGCTCTGCATATACCTATAGGGAAGGGGGGAGAGGGGGTGCTCTGCATATACCTATAGGGAAGGGGGGGAGAGGGGGGTGCTCTGCATATACCTATAGAGAAGGGAGGGAGAGGGGGGGTGCTCTGCATATACCTATGGGACAGGGAGGGAGAGGGGGTGTAGCTCTGCATATACCTATGGGAAAGGGTGGGGTGTAGCTCTGCATATACCTATAGGAAAGAGGGGGGTGTAGCTCTTCATATACCTATGGGGAAGGGGGGTGTAGCTCAGCATATACCTATGGGGAAGGGGGGGGTAGCTCTGCATATACCTATGGGAAAGAGGGGTGTAGCTCTGCATATACCTATGGGAAAGAGGGGGGGGGGGAGTGTAGCTCTGCATATACCTATGGGAAAGAGGGGGGGTAGCTCTGCATATACCTATGGAAAAGAGGGGGTTACCTGGCTACCTACCTGCCCTTTTACTGTGCAGGACACCAAGGAGGGCATTATTACAGTTTGTGGGCCTATAGATGGAAAGATTGTGTAGAGGAGGGGATGGCACTGAATATATGCAGAGTCTGACATGTTTTTCCTGCAGATGTTAAGAGATCCACATGGCGGTCTTATCCGGATGGAGAAGAAAAGGAAAGAGGACGCCGCTGATCAGAAAATACGTAATTTTGAGTCCCAAAATGTAACTGTAATAACTTATATGGCATACACATCGGGGGATATTTATCAAAACCTTTGTAGAGGAAAAGTTGCTGAGTTGCCGATAGCAACCAATCAGATCGCTTCTTTCATTTTGCAGAGGGCTTTTCAAAAATGAAAGAAGAAATATGATTGGTTGCTATGGGCAACTGGTCAGATTTTCTCTGCACTGGTTTTGATAAATCTCCTCCATCCTGTGTACAGCTGATATCTACCGCCATATGGTCCTGTATATAATCACTTATATTGTATACAGATCCTGTATAGTATACTGGTCTGTGTATAGGGGTTTTATTCAGTACAGTATGGCGGTATTATCCAATTATTGTGTGGTGATATATATTTACTCCTTGTATACCAGTATTATTGGTCATGGAAATTTACCTACGTTCAAGTGTTTCTTACATATATACATTTTAATTTATTGTGTGTGGGATTTGGGTGGAATAGGAGCATGGCAGAAGATTGATGAGCTGCAGAGCCTAGCCTTGCCTTTTTTTTGGTCCGGGGGCTCCTAGTGTTGTCAGTCCGCCCCTGGGGGGGAGGGAGGGGTGTAATTTAGGGGGGGTGCGTGCGTGTGTGTGTGTGGGGTGCCAAACAAAGGGTCCGCCCGGGGTGCCAAATGCTCTAGGTACGCCCCTGGCGCCGTACATTTTATGTTAAAATGAAAGATGTCATTACAAACGACAACTGATCATGCAAAAATCAAGCCCTCATACTAGTATGTGGATGAAAATATAAGAGTTATGATGTTTAGAAGGCGAGGAGGAAAAAACGAAAACGCAAAAATAAAATTTGCCTGGTCCTTAAGGTCAAAATGGGCTTGGTCCTCAAGGGGTTAAAAGAATTGTATTAGTGATCATTCAAAAGCTTTTACAGTACACTTTAAAACATTTTATTGGAGCGTACAGTTGTATCTGGACTCTGCTAGTTCAGCCTGCCAAAGGCAAGCTGTATGAATAGATCTAGCATGGCAACCAAGATTAATTCATGGGGGTGCCGATCTGAACATGGACAGGACAGCACCTGTCAAATAGCTTTTTAAATGTCACAGTTGCTGACATTTTGGGACCTAAATGACTGGTATCAGACTCATCTCCAATGCTGGCAACAGATGGATGGTGTCAGCTGCAGACAGCAGCTGTCACCTGCTAGGGACAGAGTTGGCCCAGCTCCTGAGCCTGCTCCATGCTCACTTCCTGACATTATGACATACTAATACATCGTATGTAAGGAAGGGGTTTTGGATTGGAACTGCATGTCAACCCAGTAGATGGAGATCCCCAGAGTTGTTACAACATAATTAAGTGAATGCCTACATACCGATCACATAAAAAATATATGCCCATTAATCAAACTGTGTTATAGAAAAAATGGAGGCAATTTTTCCACAGCAACCACAGGTCAGGTTTCATTTTACCAGAGGTTTTTCAGAGTTGAGCTGTGATTGGTTGTTGTGGGGAAATCCCTCAATTTTTTCTCTCACAGTTTGGTAAATCTGGGCCATGAATCTTAAAAATACAGCATCAAGGCAAAAAGGTTTAAGTAAGAAAATAATACATTGTACGAAAAATTTTGAATAAGATCTGTTCAAGCAGATACAAGTGGGAGCAAGCTTCTCATGTGTATTTGTATATTTGAAGTAAAGTTATGTTTCAATCAATTTATTATGTTACTGAATGACACAAAAGGCAATTCCAAAGTATATTACAATTTTCTCTTTCACTGACAAGGAAATTCTAATAATCTGTAGAGCTGTAGGGTATTTGTTTCATTACAGTGCCGAGCAGGCATTATACGCAGAATACAAATTTCAAAGGTTGAGCTTTACTTCAAGCTCAATTGAGTTTAATTATTTGCAGAAAAATTAAAAATGCATGGCGTTAGCTCTTATAATGGAGAACTAAACGGAAACAGCAAACACAACTTTATCTGTCCTGTGCATGTAGCTACAATAAGGGGTATGTCACACCCTTATATGTTTATTTAAATAAAGCACTAACGTATAAAAGAGAGGGAGCCAATGAAGAACTGAAGGAGACACTGCAAAAAGCTAAAATTTAGATCCAAAAATCAATGAAAAGCAAGATAATAGAGTAAAAAGAAAGAAGGAACTAACTTCTGAACCGTGACAGAAAAAGAGATCGCCAAAAGCAAAGATCCTTATTTACCTGGAATAAAAGTGGAGCAAAATTAAGAGCGCATCATGTCGATTGGTCCACAGAACGATAAACCCCAAATACTTGATAGAGTATGGCTGGCAGTTAAAGAAGTATTGCACGCACATATTAGTGAAGCGATCTGGGGAGAAGGAAATATTCATGAGCTCAGGCTTATGTATATTGACTGTATTGAAGTTGGAAAAAGCCCCAAATTTCTTGAACTCAGAAAGTATTGATGGCAGGGTCGTGAGGGGTGCGGAGACTTATAAGAGGTCATGGGTGTGGAGACTTATAAGAGGCCATAAAGGGACAGCTTATGGGACATAGAGTAGGGGCGTCAAATGACACTCCTGTCTGGTTCTATTACCAACTCAGAAAGGGGGCGACAGCCTGCCATTGATCTGAACCTGAAATGAAGGATCGGAGTATAAGGCCTTAAAGGGAAATTTCGCCCCTAGACATCTTATTCCCTATCCAAAGGATAGGTGATAAGATGTCTGATTGTAGGGGTCCCATCTCTGGCCATCACGCCCCTTCCCATAGACATGAATGAAGGGGGCATGGCTTGATTTAACAAGGGGAAGTGGCATGAAAGCATGTTTCTGTCTTGGAAACCCAGCGTTTCCGAGAGTGGAGCAGAACCCGGCACAGAATGCCGGGTGCTGCACAGAGATCACGGAGGATCCCAATGGTGGGACCCCCACAATCAGGCATCTTATCCCCTAAGGCTAGGTTCAGACTACGGAATTTCCGCTTGCAATTTTGCTTTGAAATTGCAGGCGGAAATTCCGCTTTCTAAAATGTATAGTGTAGTGACTGATTTTCCGTTCACAAATTCACACTTCTGAATTTGTGAAGTGGAATTTGTGAACGGACAATCCACTTGGAAATTTCTGCCTGAAGAAAGGCGGTGCTCTTTCTTCAGGCGGAAATCCGCGCAGAACACATTGCAGTCTATTGGAGACTGCATGTCCGCATGGTCCTAGCGCCGACTGATTCAGCCGGCGCTGGCCTCACTCGGAATCTCCGGGCAGAAATTTTCTGCCTGGAGATTCCGTAGTCTGAACCTAGCCTAACTGTTGTGACCTAGTTTCCCCTGAAGAGGATTCAACACAAGAATTTACAGTTATACATGGAAATAATGTTAGTGCTTGAGAAATAAATACATTACACATATTTTTATATTCTTTAAGTTAAGAAATATTTAAAAAAAAGAAAGAAAATGTTTAGCCTAAAAAACTATAAAATATTAACATATATAAATATATATATATATATTTGAAAAAAAACATAACAAAAAATGAAATAAAAAAACTCAACAAATGAAACAATAAAAAAATTCAGTCACCATTCAATAATTTTTATTCATTCTTCAGTCTTTCATGTTTCAAGATATCAGTTTCATTCATACAGTGTCTTACCTGGTTTCAGATGTTAAGTCCGGTGGTGATTCAGATACTTGCCTGCTCACTAAAATTAGTCCCTGTAAAAAAATTTGTTACAAATAATTAAGAATTTATTAGATACAAATTCCAGAATCCCTACTGCATCTTTTTTTCCTGGTACCCAAAGAAATGAGTAAAAGACGCCCGCTGGGAAAATTTGTCAATGGAGCAAAAGAGCCACACTAAGGTAAAAATGCCTGGAAATTCAGTGGCAGTTGTTGTAGCATTTTTTCTGGTGTTTTTTGCCCCTCAAAAGCTGGTGAGAACCTATCTTCATAAAGTAAATTATCAGAAATCACTTTAAAAGTATTTCTCAGGCTGTGTTTTCAGGGTGTGTTTTATGTATTTATTGAAATGCAGCAAAAATGCATTTGGAAAACCACATGGAGTTTTACTGCAGATCTCAACAGTTTGAGATGTGTTTTTTTTTTTTTTTATTGCCAATAAGTTTTTTATGGGTGAAACATGGAAAAAAAATTGTATCATGGAATTGAAACATGGAAAAAACATCAAATGCATTTTGGTCTGTTTTAAAACACAATTACAATGCAAAAAAAAAAGAAAGGCAAACAGCTTTATGGCTGCAGGAATCAGCATATCATACATTAACTTCAATCAGTATAATCAAATGGGATGTCTGTTTATTTTTCTTACAGTGGGAAGGTCACAGTATGGGAGCCTAGCTGCAAAGTAGGGCCACAGCATGGGATTCAAACTACATCATGGGGATGCATCTACAGTGTGGGAGACTACGTTTTTGTGGACTATAATGGACAAGGGAGGTGTAAGAAATGTTTTCAGCAAACTCTACTCTACAGACACAAGTCATGCCTGAAAGAAGTTGTCATGGCGATCTAAGCCCTGAGTCCAATCCTTAATTAAAAGGTTTGTTTGTTGTCAAAGTTTTTACCAATTTACACCAATATGGTTAACAGGGATATTTTGGAAAAGTAAGGAAAGCCTAGACAACAAGTAGTAAACAAGAGGCAGAGAAAGCAGTAACATGAAAAGGAGCAGTAACATGAAGTTTGAAAATAATATGTATTTATAAAAGTGTATCATTTTTCATGCCCTGAAATTTAAAATGGATTATGGAGATGGAAACACCTTTTTGAAACCTTGTAGCCATTTAGTGTTTAGTAAAAAAATGGAATGATTTGCTTTAAATATTTAGAAATGACTTGCATCATAAAAATGAACCATGACGACTGATGCAATAGAGTCATATAACTAAATTTAGATAGGATGCAGGTGATAACTATAAATGAAACTAAAATATGAAAATAATAAGTAAAAAAGATGCTCTGGGCTAAATCAGATTTTTATTATAGATGTAGTTACACAATGCTATTCCTACAGAGCACAAATGAGAGAAAAGCTGTAGAAATGAAAACCATGTTTTACTGTTCAAGTTTATTTGGTATACTTCATTTCTTTGCTCTTTGCTGCATACATGGGGTTCTTTCTGCTTCACTGTTTAGGTTTTGGATGAATGAACAAAAGGTATATTTTGCCTCTGGCACAGTTCTTAATATAGGTCATCACTACTGTATAAAATAAGGTATTATGGAAGAAGATGTAAGGTATTTCACTAAACTACAACACAATTGTTTTATTGATAAATATAATATTGTTAAGTTAACAAACACGTCTTTACATATTTTAGTAAGAATTTTTCAGTTAAAGGTTAGTTTTTACTTCCAAGCTAAATCTCATTTTATGTACATTCTATGCACCTATCACACCTTTGGAAAAATTCAAAAACTGGGTTTACAAGAACATGCGAGTGCCAAAAATTCAGATTTTGAATTTTCTCCTTCACTTTGCTGCTATTCCTGTGAAACACCTAAAGGGTTAACAAACTTTCTGAATGTCATTTTGAATACTTTGAGGGATGCAGTTTTTATAATGAGGTAATTTGTGGGGTATTTCTAATATCAAGGCCCTTCAAATCCACTTCAAAACTGAACTGGTCCCTGAAAAATTCAGATTTAGAAAATTTTGTGAAAAAATAGAAAATTGCTGCTGAAATTTGAAGCCCTCTGATGTCTTCCAAAAGTAAAAACATGTCAACTTTATGATGCCAACATAAAGTAGACATATTGTATATGTGAATCAATATATAATTTTTGTGGAATGTCTGTTTTCCTTACAAGCAGAGAGCTTCACAGATAGAAAAATTCTCAATTTTAAATTTTTTCATAAGATTTTGGAATTTTTCACCAAGAAATGATGCAAGTATCGCCAAAAATTTATAACTAACATAAAGTAGAATATGTCAAGAAAAAAAAAATATATTAATGCTTAAAGTGACAGAGGTCAGATTTGCAAAAAATGCTCCCTTCCTTAGGGTCAAAATGGGCTCCGTCCCCAAGGGGTTAAAGGGGATCTCTGAAACTAAACTTTTCTTATGTTAAATTCTGCCCAGGCTGTTGACATTCCAAAAATTCACATAATGCATTGCTGCTTACCAGGGAAGCGCACAAAATTTTCTCAAGGGTTGTGGTAAAGTAACATAAAAAATAATACCTCCACTTTAAGACATTTTCTACTGCAGTGACTAAATAAAAACATCATACTGTTATCACCAATAACACCACTACACTGCTACCATAATATATTACCACTAGAGATGAGCGAACTTTTGAAAAATTCGATTCGGCCAATTCACCGAACTTTCAAAGAAAATTGGTTCGATCTGCATTTATTTGTGGTTAATCTATATTAAAAACGGCTATTTCTGGACTACAGAGAGCCTCAATAGGGGTGTAGAACACTTTGCTTTGTTCTATCACACATATGGAGTGTGCTTGGGTAGTGAAATAATACTGTTATTTAGAATGACATGCAGATTACCGGCATCACTTTTAGAATCACTGCCGCAGAGCGGCACAATGACAGAGCCTGGAGGTGGCATCAGTATGAGGAGACCATATAGTGTCTTGATGACACAGCGTGTAGGTGTTGGCCGCATGAGGAGACCATATAGTGGCTGAATGACACAGCGTTGAGGTGTTGGCAGCATGAGGATGCCATATAGTGGCTGAATGATACAGCTTGGATGTGGTTGAAGCATGAGAAGACCATATAGTGGCTGAATGACACAGCGTGAAGGTGTTGGCAGCATGAGGAGACCATACAGTGGCTAAATGACACAGCGTGGAGTTTTGGCAACATGAGGAGACCATATAGTGGCTGAATGACACAGCATGGAGGTGTTGGCAGCATGAGGATACCATATAGTGGCTGAATGATACAGCTTGGATGTGGTTGAAGCATGAAGAGACCACATAGTGGCTGAATGACACAGTGTGGAGGTGTTGGCAGCATGAGGAGACCATATAGTGGCTGAATGACACAGCGTGGAGGTGTTGGCAGCATGAGGAGACCATATAGTGGCTGAATGATACAGCTTGGATGTGGTTGAAGCATGAGGAGACCATATAGTGGCTGAATGACACAGCGTGGCGGAGTTGGCAGCATGAGGAGACCATATAGTGGCTGAATGACACAGCTTGGATGTGGCTGAAACATGAGGAGACCATATAATGGCTGAATGACACAGCGTGGATGTGTTGGCAGCATGAGGACACCATATAGTGGCTGAATGACACAGTGTGGAGGTGTTGGCAGCATGAGGAGACCATATAGTGGCTGAATGACACAGCTTGGATGCGGCTGAAGCATTAGGAGACCATATAGTGTCTGAGTGGCACAGCATGGAGTTGGCAGCAGCATGAGTAGACATTAGGGCTACACAATCCCTAAGATTAAAAGGCCGCCAAACATGTCAGGCTGCCCTACTACTAGCTAATAACATACATGTCCCAGGAGAGCTAGCAGGGTGGAACATTCATAGCCCCAGGTATCACTGACAGGCCCATCTAGCCAGTTAAACACTTTTTTTTCTTTTCTTTACACTGCCCAGAGACTTCCTGGTCTGGTGCAGGGGAGGCAGAGAGCTATGCTCCTCCCTCTCCCCTACACCACCACGCGGAGCCTTCAGGCTCCACCTCACCCAGGGTAGTGACAGAGTACACCATGTGCTCTGCTGCCTGAATGTATACAGCAAAGAATGATAAAGAAGTCTCCCGATCTCCTCACCCCGGTGTGATGGAAGCAGCAGCAGAGCAGACACTGCCCATGGAAGGAATACTGGAGAGGTCAGTGACAGGTCAGGGGATCACTGATAACCTGCATTCACTTCATCACCCAACATGTCCTAAGTCATGGCTATAAATTGTTGATGTCCATGTGTACATAAGAGAGAATTCACAGAAGGGGTAAAGCAATTTAAAACTTAACATTTAATGTGCAATGTAAAACCACAAGACCCCACTGACAATACAACAACAGAAAAATGTCATGTAAAACAATGACCCAGAGACCAAGATAGCTGGTGTAGCAGTCCGAGCCCGTGTCAAAAATTGGCCAAAATAAAGAAGTCAGGGGATAGGGGTATAATGGGGATGTCCAGGGAGGGTAGGGTGGATAGCCCTACGAAACCCTAGCGGGGAGATGTAGTGCCGCTACCCCTGCTCGCTCAGGGAACTGTCGGGGCACTCGTCCTTGAAAGGACGACCCCTGCCCCGTTCTACCCCTTTGTCAGCCCCTACACTTAAGAAAACAAAAAACCTGCCCAACGCGTTTCCCCCAAGTTGATGGGTTCGTCAGGGGCTAGATGGCCCAATGTAGTCAATCTTAAACAATAGAAATCACGACAAATAGACCATATAAAATGATCAGAAGTCACGGTCACAAATAGTATCGTGCACTAAACAAAATCAGTACATCACTATTACATCCACCGTTTATAGATAACCCATCATTATGTGATACATTAACTAGGAAAGTGATGTGCTAGAAACCCAGGGCAGAGCCCTGCTCCTGGGTATGGACTCACGGATACCACAGTGGTGGTCGGCGAGAGGCTGGCATCTGCAGTGGCGGTATGCCCAGCTTTGGCGTCTGTTATCCGCTGCTGGTAGCAGTGAAAACGGGGCCTTTTTAAAGCACCTACCTAAGTCAGACACTACCACGCTCGAATCACCCGCGCCGCTTCCGGATGCCGACGTCAGCTAGTGAGTCCGCGTCATTTCCGGGGGCGCATCATTGCTGCTGAGCGGAGCGTCTGTCGTTGCTAGGCGACGCCCGCTAAGCAGGCGCCCCTGCAACTGATTAGTAAAAGAAGAGTATTCTGTGGCTGGGATCCGACATGGATCTGAAAAAAGTAACCTGAGAGGTAGTAAGTACTACAATATGGGTAACTTGACAATAGATTACACCATAATATGGAACGAAGTAGTAATCTAGTAAATTAGTGAGATGATATTTAAAACAGGGGTCAAACCTCCATAGTAGAGGGCCACGAATAAGGTAGTAAAGGAAAATGGTGGGGTAAAGATAGGAGCATAAATGACGGGAGGGGAGCACCAAACCAGGAATGGATTAATTAGAAAAAACATGCATAACTCAATTTTTCATTAAGGCCCTGTGGGGACTGTGTCTGGAGACGATATATCCATTTGGTTTCTTTTTGCAAAATCAATTTGTCCCAATCCCCTCCTCTGAGGGGAGGTCTCACCAGTTCGATCCCCACAAAAGTGACCACCTTACTGTCCCCTCCGTGACAGTCAACAACATGCCTTGCTAGAGGCTTGTCTATCTGGTTAATGATGTCCCTAAGGTGCTCTCCAACCCTCCTCCTTAGTTCTCGTTTGGTTTTCCCAATGTATTCAAGGCCACATATGCATGTGGCCTTGTACACCACCCCCTTACTCCGACAGTTAATAAAGTCCCGGATGTCATACGTGTCACCTGTGACAGAGCTGCTAAAGATCCTAGTTGCTGCTATGTGTCCACATGCAATACATCCGCTACATCTGTAGCAGCCTTTAATCTGCCGATCCAGCCAGGTTAATGTCTGACTGGGTCTGGAGAAGTGGCTATGGACAATTCTGTCTTGGAGACCCCGTCCCCGTCGGAACGAGATCTGCGGGCGTGTGTCCAATACCTCCCGCAGATCCTTGTCCATCAAGAGAACATGCCAGTATTTGTCAATAATGGCTTTGACCTCTGAGGTGCCACTGTCAAAGGTGGCTACTAAGCGTGTGATTTTATTTTCATCAGATGTTTTTTGTTTAGGTGTAAGAAGTGAATTCCGTTCTTTTGACTTGGCTTCCTGAAATGCCTTTCTTAGAGTCCAGTCAGGGTATCCCCGTTCCCTAAACCTTTTACGTAGGTCTGCAGCCTGTCTAGTGAATTCAGAATTTGTGGGGCAGTTGCGTTTCATCCGCAAGTACTGACCTTTGGGGATGCCTCTGCAGACCGATCTGGGGTGATGGCTGGTCCAGTTTAGTAAGGAGTTTGAGGAGGTAGGTTTACGATATACGGTGGTATCCAAACCTCCTTGGACATTCTTCGAAATCAGGACATCAAGGAATGGTATCTGGTCCTTGTGTATTTCAAAGGTGAACCGTAAGCCAAAATCATTAAGGTTCAACATGACCACAAACTCCTTAAATTGGATAGACGATCCATTCCAAAGAATGAATATATCGTCGATATATCGAGTCCACAGTCCGACCAACTCCGTATACTGCGCAAGACTCCCACCAAAGACAACTGACTCCTCCCACCACCCGAGATAGAGATTAGCATAGGTGGGGGCGCAGGGGCTCCCCATCGCGGTCCCCCGCGTTTGATGGTATATGCGCCTGTCAAAGAGGAAATAATTCCTGGTGAGAGTGAATCGCAACAGATCGGAGACTAGTCGGCTGTGGGCTCGGAACTGGACACCCCTGGTTTGGAGAAAAAATTCAACGGCAGCCACCCCAAGATGATGTGGGATGGAAGTATACAGGGATTCGACGTCAATGCTGGCCAAAAAACACCCCTCCTCGAGGGTCAGGCCATCAAGTTTTTGCAGTAAGTCGGTTGTGTCTCTGGTGTAGGACGGAAGAGCCGTTACAAATGGTTTGAGTACGGTGTCAATGTACAAACCCACGTTCTGGGTAACATTTCCCACACCAGAGACTATTGGCCGACCCTTCAGAGGAGAGGTGCCCTTGTGGATTTTGGGCAAAGCATAAAACGTCGCAATCCTAGGGAAACGGGGTACAAGAAAATCCACTTCATCATTACTCAATAGATTGAGGTTCAGGCCTCCCTCGACTATGTGTTTAAGCTCAGTGAGATAAGTCTCTGTTGGGTTAGAAGTCAAAATCTCATAACTAGTAGTATCCGATAGCAGTGTGAGACACATATTCCGATATTGCGACCAGTCCATGACCACAATATTGCCCCCCTTATCGGAGGGCTTTATGGTCAGGGACTGGTCACGTTCGAGAGACTGGAGTGCAGTCATTTCTCCATGCCTGAAATTAGAGTGTTTGTTAATCTGTAATCTCTCAAGTTCGTTAGTTACAAGCCCTAGGAACACATCAATGCATGAGATGTCCCCAGCCGGAGAGCACCTTAGGGACATCATTAACCAGGTAGACAAGCCTCTAGCAAGGCATGTTGTTGACTGTCACGGAGGGGACAGTAAGGTGGTCACTTTTGTGGGGATCGAACTGGTGAGACCTCCCCTCAGAGGAGGGGATTGGGACAAATTGATTTTGCAAAAAGAAACCAAATGGATATATCGTCTCCAGACACAGTCCCCACAGGGCCTTAATGAAAAATTGAGTTATGCATGTTTTCTCTAATTAATCCATTCCTGGTTTGGTGCTCCCCTCCCGTCATTTATGCTCCTATCTTTACCCCACCATTTTCCTTTACTACCTTATTCGTGGCCCTCTACTATGGAGGTTTGACCCCTGTTTTAAATATCATCTCACTAATTTACTAGATTACTACTTCGTTCCATATTATGGTGTAATCTATTGTCAAGTTACCCATATTGTAGTACTTACTACCTCTCAGGTTACTTTTTTCAGATCCATGTCGGATCCCAGCCACAGAATACTCTTCTTTTACTAATCAGTTGCAGCGGCGCCTGCTTAGCGGGCGTCGCCTAGCAACGACAGACGCTCCGCTCGGCAGCAATGACGCGCCCCTGGAAATGACGCGGACTCACTAGCTGACGTCGGCATCCGGAAGCGGCGCGGGTGATTCGAGCGTGGTAGCGTCTGACTTAGGTAGGTGCTTTAAAAAGACCCCGTTTTCACTGCTACCAGCAGCGGATAACAGACGCCAAAGCTGGGCATACCGCCACTGCAGATGCCAGCCTCTCGCCAACCACCACTGTGGTATCCGTGAGTCCATACCCAGGAGCAGGGCTCTGCCCTGGGTTTCTAGCACATCACTTTCCCAGTCAATGTATCACATAATGATGGGTTATCTATAAACGGTGGATGTAATAGTGATGTACTGATTTTGTTTAGTGCACGATACTATTTGTGACCGTGACTTCTGATCATTTTATATGGTCTATTTGTCGTGATTTCTATTGTTTAAGATTGACTACATTGGGCCATCTAGCCCCTGACGAACCCATCAACTTGGGGGAAACGCGTTGGGCAGGTTTTTTGTTTTCTTAAGTGTAGGGGCTGACAAAGGGGTAGAACGGGGCAGGGGTTGTCCTTTCAAGGACGAGTGCCCCGACAGTTCCCTGAGCGAGCAGGGGTAGCGGCACTACATCTCCCCGCTAGGGTTTCGTAGGGCTATCCACCCTACCCTCCCTGGACATCCCCATTATACCCCTATCCCCTGACTTCTTTATTTTGGCCAATTTTTGACACGGGCTCGGACTGCTACACCAGCTATCTTGGTCTCTGGGTCATTGTTTTACATGACATTTTTCTGTTGTTGTATTGTCAGTGGGGTCTTGTGGTTTTACATTGCACATTAAATGTTAAGTTTTAAATTGCTTTACCCCTTCTGTGAATTCTGATTTGACATTGGGTATCTATACAATTTTTCTGTGAATCACCATGTGTACATAAACCTTCTTTCCATTCACAACCTCAAAGAACATTATTCCTGTAGAGCAGTGTTTCCCAACCAGAGTGCCTCCAGCGGTTTTGCAAAGTTGCAGCATGTTGAGCATATGACATTTTTCTCCCTGAAATTGTGGCATTTTTCTCTCATAGAAGTCTATGTGAGTAAAAAAAAAAACGCCCAGAAAAATGACAAGTGGGTAACTTTTACGTTTTTGCAGGCGTTTTTTTTTTTTTTTTGTAGAGTACCTTAAAAAAATAAAAAAAATAAAAAGACACAGTAGTGATGGAAAAAAATATATCTAACGAAATGTATCTTTTTAAAACAAAATTTTTATAAATTTACACAGGGATCAATTTATGTGGGCGGGCAGGGCACTAAAAATGTAGTTGACAATAATATAAAAGGTAGTTTGTGCGTGTTTTTCACTTTTTTTGTAAATTTTTTAGGTAGTACTACCACTCCCAGCATGAAGCACACTGTTCCATGATGGGAGTAGTAGTACCTGTACTTCAGACACCTGTTGCGAACCTCCCTGTATAATGTATAGATGCGGCCGGCCGTTCTTCTATGGTCCCCTGCACTGCCATATATGTACACCTATTCATATTTCACACAGAGAGCTGTGATTGCCCGGATGGTTCCAGCCAATCACAACTCTCTGTGGGAAATATGAAAGTCAGTGCAGGGGACCATAGAAGAGCGACCAGACGCATCTATACATTATACAGGAGGATCGCAACGGTGTCGGGAGTGACATCCGCTGTGATCTGTCCTACCTGCAGTTAATGACAGATCACAGCGGGTGTCACGCTGCGATCATCCTTCATCCTTCATCCCTGAGATGCGGAGCGGCTTTCTCTGCTCTGTACTCTGGCCAGCCACGCACTTATTCATATTTTCCGCTGAGAGCAGGGATTGGCTAATCCCCACTCTGGGCGTAAAATATAAATGAGTAAGGTGAATTTCTATTCACATCACTGGCTGGCCGGAGTATAGTGCAGAGATGCAAGCGCCGTATAGAGCTTCTCCACATCTCTGCTATATTATGGAAGATCGCATCAGGTGTCAGGAGTGACACCTGGGGCGATCTGTCTATTAGTACAGGGACTACTACTCCCATCATGAAACAGTGTGTTCCATGCTGGGATTAGTAGTACTACCTAAAAAATATAAATAAAAGAAAAGAAAAGTGAAAAACACACACACTACATTTTTATTGTTGACAGCTACATTTTTAGTGCCCTGCCCGCCCATATAAATTGATCCCTGTTTAAAAATGTATAAAAATTTAGTTATAAAAAAAATCTCTTTAATTACATTTTCTTCCAATACTACTGCATCCTTTTTTTTTTTTGGTACCCAACAAATTTTGAGAAGCCAAAAATGCAATTTCCACACAAATGAAAAAACACCAGAAAGACGCCAGACGCAGGAAATTGCACTGCCGTTTTTTCAGCCATTTTTTCTTTTTTTCACACAAAAAGACGCAGAAAAAAAACACAAGTAGAAACTTAGGCTAAAATTGCCCTATTCTTACCCCTATAACTCTATATGTGATCTGTAGTTTTTATGGGTACCACTTTTGCGCACATATGACTTTTTAATCACTTTTATTCATCCCATAAGGGACTGTTAAATGCAATCTTCAGATTCCTAAAACTAAATAATGCTATGCTATTGTATAGCGCTGCTGAGTGTTATTCCTCCTCCATAGCAGTTAAAGCAAGAAGTGTAGGCGCAGTACCATTATATGTAAACTTTTTTTTTTTTTTTATTAAATTTTTTTTTTTTTGCTTCTTGGTTAGGTTCATGGCTGGGGCTCGGGCTTTCCTTTTGAGACCTAGCAACGCCCCTGCATGTGTGGCTGCGATGGGAGTTAGGATGATGACCAGAGTCAAGGCAGCAGGATTGACCACCGCAGAACAGCAATTAGCAGCAGGTATGGGATTAAAATAGCTTCCTCAGTCCCTATAGAGCGCAGGGGAAGCAGTGCTGACCGCACTACACATTATGCTGCAGCAGCAGGTCGCGCCTGTCGCTGCCAACACATCGTTTTTTCCCCCAGTTGCGGGACCTTTAAAAAAGTCTGTGCAGGGCTGGACAGGCCAGAGGCTGCTGCGAGCAGATGTACACCGCACAGGCACGCACGTCTGCTTCAAGCCCCTGATGTGTGCCTGTCTGTGACCCTTTGACATCCCTGGCAGTGCAACCAGGAGCAGCCTCTGCCACCACACATTTACTAGCACCATGGCACTGGGCAGTGAGGAGCCGAGGATGGGGGGAGCTGATGATGAGACCTAGGATGGAGGAGGGGGCTTTGAGGGCTGACGAGACAAACAAAGATTAGTGGGGTGGGTGAGGAGACCGAGGATATGGGTGGAGGGGGCTCAGAATGGGGGGGGGGTTCATGAGGAGACCAAGGATGCAGGGGCGCTTTCTAATGAGGAGATGGGGGGATATGTATGTGTATGCATGTATGATGTGTGTGTGCATATGATAGATGTGTGTATGTGTGTGATAGATGTATGTATAATCTGTTTTGAGAAACAACAAGCAGTGTCCAGCTCACCTGCAACTCCCCAAATTGTCTCAGACTGGTGCATGGCAACACCAATAGCACACTGTAGCAAGGGATGAGATTGTCCAGCGCAGAACGTGCAATCTTCAACAATTAATTGTTTAAAAACCAACATCAGGACAAGGAAAGTCATGTGACATGTTTCAGGTGTCAGCATACACCCTTAGTCATACATAGTATTCCATAGAAAGTGTTTCATTATATAGGGATGACCTCACATGACTTTCCTTGTCCTGATGTGAGTTTTTAAACAATTAAAGGGGTAATCCAGGCAAAAACTTTTTTTTATATATCAACTGGCTCCAGAAAGTTAAACAGATTTGTAAATTACTTCTATAAAAAAATCTTAATCCTTTCAATAGTTATTAGCTTCTGAAGTTTTCTTTCTAACTGCTCAATGATGATGTCACGTCCCGGGAGCTATGCATGCTGGGAGAATATTCCCATAGGAACTGCACAGCTCCCGGGACGTGAGTTATCAGAAAGCAGTTAGACAGAAAAAAAACAACTCAATTTCAGAAGCTAATAACTATTGCATTAAGATTTTTTAATCGAAGTAATTTACAAATCTGTTTAACTTTCCGGAGCCAGTTGATATATATAAAAAAAAAGTTTTGGCCTTGTATACCCCTTTAATTGTTGAAGATTGCACGTTCTGTGCTGGACAATCTCTTCTTTTTCTATGTATGATGTGTGTATGATAGATGTGTGTATGTAGGATAGATCACACATCTATCATACATACATCTACCATACACACACATCTAGCATACATACATACATCTATCATATATACATACATACACACACATATTGTACATTAATGTGAGGGGCCAGGGGACGATTGAGTATGGGAGGGCCTAGGGCAGCACAAAACTGAAATACACCACTCATGGGTTTGGGAATATTTGTTTAGATTAGTGATACAATCTGCTGCTCTCCAGCTATTGCATGACTACAACTCCTATCATGTTCTTATAGCCTTCTGGAGCAGGACTTAGGGGTCTGGGGAGGGGGCAGAGGAGCCTGGAGGGGGACAAAGGGGTCTAGAGGAGGACAGTACAAGGTGTGTGGCTGAATTATATTCAGGGAGTACGGTGTGGGACAGTATTATATTCAGGGGGTACAGTGTGGGGCAGTATTATATTCAGGGGGTACAGTGTGGGCAGTATTATATTCAGAGGGTAAAGTGTGTGGCAGTATTCAGGGCATACAGTGTGTGGTAGTATTATATTCAGGGCATACAGTGTGTGGCAGTATTATATTCAGGCAAACAGTGTGTGGCAATATTATATTTAGAGAGAAAAGTGTTGAGCAGTATTATATTCAGGGGGTACAGTGGGGGAGCTGATGATGAGACCTAGGATGGGGGGGAGGGTTGAGGGCTGATGAGGCAAACAAGGATGGGTAGACTGAGGATGTAAGTGGAGGGGATTTTATGAGGAGACTGAGAATGGTGGGGGGTTTGATGAGGAGACTGAGGATGTGGGGGAGCTGATGAGGAGATTTGGGGACATGTATGCATGCATGATGTGTGTTTGTATGTATGATGTGTGTGTGTATATGTATGATGTGAGTGTGCATATGATAGATGTGTGTGTGTGTGGTAATGACAAGTCCCCTTTTTTCAAATCTGACATGTCTCTTTCAGTGGTAATAACTTTGGAATGCTTTTACTGAGCGAAACGACTCAGATAGTTTTTTCGCAACATAATGTACTTTATATTAGTGGTAAATTTTTGTTGACACATGCAGCGTTTTTTTGTGAAGAACTCCAAAATATCATGAAAAACTGGAAAAAAAATCAAAAATTAGCAAATCTTGCACTTTTTTGTTTGTTTTAACGCATTCAACATGCGGGATAATTAACATTATAGTTTTATATAACACGTCATTACGGACATAGCAATATCTATTGTACATTGCATTTTTTTTTTAATACAGGGCTACCCTACGGCTGGACATCACAGGCTGCCGTACTTGGCAGACAGGAGGCCATCAGCTGGCCTCCTATTGCCATGGCAACCATTGAGATCTCCCATTGCCGATGGGAGACAGGGGGATCCCCCTCGCCCTGTCAATACTATGGATGCCGTCATCAGGACTGATCATGGCATCCATGGGGTTAATGCTGCTGAGACTGGCTCAATCTCTGTCTTGATAGCTGTGGCAGGATCCTGGCTGATTGACAGCTGGGTCCAAACGCTGATCATCTGCACCGTGCCGGCAGCACAGGAGATAAATAGAAAGAATGCAAACGTCCTGTTGTGCGAATGTGTTGGCAGCAAGGACATATACAGGGGGGATCAAAAGTTTGGGCACCCCAGGTAAAAATTGGGATTAATGTGCATAAAGAAGCCAAGGAAAGATGGAAAAATCTCCAAAAGGCATCAAATTACAGATTAGACCTTCTTATAATATGTCAACAAAAGTTAGATTTTATTTCCATCATTTACACTTTCAAGATAACAGAAAACTAAAAAATGGCGACTTTGGGACGGGAGGTGTTAAAATCCGATTAACATTAATAGGGTTCTGCTGCGGAATTCTGCAAAAAGAACAGACATGTTAATTTTTTTTTGCAGAATCTGGAATGCATAATTTCCACAATCTTTCCTCTTTCCTCTGTATTCTGAATAGAAATCCTGCCATGTGAACATAACCTTATAGTCACACATACAATTCCTTGTGGTAGGACTTTTGAAATATTGGTAATTATAATATATTTCTATATGTCTTCTTTTTTTTATCAGCTGTTGCATGTGGACTTTGGTTTTGCAATTTTTTTGTATCTGGAGAAAATTGTGAAATTACTGAATTTTACTGTTGCTGGGAAGCACTTTAGCATAATTGCTTAAATGTTAGTTTAGTTAAGGCATTGAACTAGCTCTTAGTGCAGTGAAATTGTCTCTAGGGCAAGTCTGACCTACAAAACAACCAAAGTGGAATAAAAGAATGCTGATGAATTTTAAATTACTTGGCTACATCTGCTGTTCTTTGGTGAAAATTAGTTTATCAGGCATATTTGAATGCAAGTAGCAAACTGAATTAACCCACACCAGTGCTCTGAAACTTTATACCTACTCTCTGTTCTTTAGGGGCATTGCATGGATCTCTAAATATCTGGGGCACAGGCCCCAAGGCAAATATTTTTCCATACCACCTCCCAAAAAACAAACAAAAAAAAAAACACTAATATATTTAGGGCATGGTCGACATAAAACAACTTGAACACAGGAACACATATGAACCTACACCCCTGATATTACTTCATTCAGTGCCCATAGTGGTAGGTACTAGTATAATATTGGACCATAGAAATAATTAGTTACATCCAGTGACTAACAGGTGACGTCTCTTATCACTTTCCTTTTTTATTCACTCTCCCTTTCTTCTCCATCTGACTCAGACCCAATGAACACTCCTCCCAAATGCAACTTCTCTCTTCAGAGTTTGCTGCCACTCTTAGGCTAGGTTTCCACTTAAAAACGCCCATTCTGCCGCATGGCGTTTTTTTTGTGAAAAAACGCTGCAGCCAGATGTTAGCTGCAAGTCAATAGTAAACTGCAAAATGCCAAATCCACTTGGCGTTTTTCAGTTTGGCGTTTTTTTTAAAATCCTTTTGGCGTTTTTGGGCTCCTTGGCAGTTTTTAAAAAACGACCTCTTGTCGAGACTTTGGCGTTTTTTCAGGAAAATCTTCAGGAAAAAGAAGTCTATGGGAGTGAAAAAACGACAAGAAAAACGCCATGTGGGTTTAAAATTTGGCGTTTTTTCTGGCGGTTTTTATTCTCTTTTGGACTTTAGCGATCCAAAAAAGTGTTGGAGATACCTTTTTTATTAAAATTTCGTAGGGTACCATTAAAAAATTATAATAAAAAAGATACAGTAGTGATGGAAAAAATTGTATTTAATGAAATATATCTTTTTTTATACCAAAATTTTTATTAAATTTTAAACAGGGATCAATTTATGTGAGCGGGTAGGGCACTAAAAATGTATCCGACAATAATAAAAATGTAGTGTGTGTGTATGTTTCACTTTTTTAAAAACATTTTTTAGGTAGTACTACTACTCCCAGCATGGAGCACACTGTTCCATGATAGGAGTAGTAGTTACCTGTACTAATTGAAAGATCGCTGGGGTCCTTTGCGATCCTCTTGTATGATGTATAGATGCAGCGGCCGCTCTTCTATGGTCCCCTGCACTGCCGTATATATATACACATATTCATATTTCCCGCAGAGCTGTGATTGGTCAGATGGTTCCAGCCAATCACAACTCTGGGAAAAATGAATATGTGTATATATACGGCATGCAGGGGACCATAGAAGAGCAGCCACCGCATCTATACATTATACAGGAGGATCGCAGCGGGTGTCAGGAGGAGTGACACTCGCTGCGATCTGTCTATTAATGCAGGTACTACAGCTCCCAGCAGAGTGTGCTCCATGTTGGGAGTATTAGTACCTGCAGTAAGGGACAGATCCCAGCGGATGTAATTTCTTCTGACACCCGCTGTGATCAAAGTGACTGTCGGGATCAGCTGTTCTCAAGGCTACAGAGCCAGGAGATCAGCTGATCCTGAGCAGTAGATATACATCATATATCTACTGCCCAGCAAGAACTTACAGTGAGCCTGCAATGTGTATACAGTATACACATTGCTGGCTCACTTAACCCCTTGCTGAACTGTGCGCTATGCACCAGCCCAGCAAGGGAAGAGTTAACTTACACTGCTGGACAGTGTAGGTTAACCCTTTGGGCGGTATACACTATATACAGCTATCTATAGATAGCTGTGTATAGTGTATACAGAAGATGGAGAAGTCCCCTTACCTCCGTCCAGTCCCCGCGGGTCCACGTAGCTCCGCCCCTAGAGATGACATCATTAGGGGCGGAGCTACAGACGCAATCCAGGCTGGCAAGGGTATAAGGCTCTGTTAACATTGTCCGTATTGGATAATGTGAACAGACCCTTTTGCCAGTGTCTACCCAGACAGGGAGACTCCAGCTGTTGCCAAACTACAACTCCCAGCCTTTGGCTGTCTGGGCATGCTGGGAGTTGTAGTTTTGCAAAATTGGAGGCTCACTGTTTAGGTAGACATTGAATTATGGGCGCTCTCACCTGCAGAGAGCACAAAAAATGTCCTAACCTATTTTTTTTGTGTGTTTTTTTTCTTTCTTCGCGTTTCAGATCCGTGTATGCAGAGGATTATGACGGATTCGATGGATTACCACGGATGAACAGGATTTTTTTATATTTTAATAAAATGGTTAACGAGGGCTGTGGGGGAGTGTTTTTTAAAATAAAATAATTTTTCCAATGTGTTGTGTTTTCTTTTTTTATTGAATATTCAGGCTTAGTTATGGAGGCTGTCTAATAGACGGAATCCATCACTAAGTCAGGGCTTTGCGCTAGCCCCAAAAACAGCTAGCGCTAACCCCCTGTATATTCAGTATCAGCACGATACCAACAAAACAGCAACAGCCTGACGTTACCAGGGTGGGCGAGGACCATTATTACTGGCCCTCCCCAGCCTAAATAACGCCAGCCTGTTACAGCCTAGGCCCAGGAGCGCCACTTTTGACGCTCTGGGCCTGTTGGTACTGGCTCTTCCCGGCACCCCTGTGGCGGTGGGTACCAGGGTAATAATTGGGGGTTAGCCCAGCTGTTTTTGGGGCTAACACTAAGCCCCGGCTTAGTCATGGATTCCGTCTATTAGACAGCCTCCATAACTAAGCCTGAATATTCAATTAAAAAAAGACACAACACATTGGAAAAAATATTTTATTTTAAAAAACGCTCCCCCACAGCCCTCGTTAACCATTTTATTAAAATTAAAAAAATAAACTTCATCCGTCGTAATCCATCGAATCCGTTGTAATCCTCTGCATACACGGATCTGAAACGAGAAGAAAAAAAAACACAAAAAAAATAGGTTAGGACATTTTTTGCACTCTCTGCAGGTGAGAGCGCCCATAATGCAATCTCTACAGTGAGCCTCTAATTGGTGCAAAACTACAACTCCCAGCATGCCCAGACAGCCTTTGGCTGTCTGGGCATGCTGGGAGTGGTAGTTTAGCAACAGCTGGAGTCTCCCTGTCTGGGTAGACACTGGCAGAAGGGTTTTAAAACACAATAAATAATACACTATAAAACACGTTAAAGAATAACATATAACAATAAATTTATTGTTATATGTTATTCTTTAACGTGTTTTATAGTGTATTATTTATTGTGTTTTAAATAATGTGGGCCAAACACCTGGCCACTACCTGCAAGTTGGGCTCCGCCCATAGGGCGGGGCCAAAAAAGCCCCGATTTTTGGCACCAATTTTAGTTATAAAAAGCACACAGAAGCACTGACATACAGATAAGCCTGTTACCTGAAGAAGAGGCATGCGCCTCGAAACGCGTTGTATGTGGCTGTAATAAAGTTATATTACCTTTGAAGAGACGTCTGGAGTGGTTTGCACTTTATACCCGGCTTTTTCCTGTTTTCCCTCTACGAAATCATTCAGCAGGCACCCTGGCACATCGCCCAGGGGGGTCCTGAGACCCCCCCATGTCGGCGATCGGAGAAAATTGCATGTCAATTCAGACTTGCGATTTTCTCCAATTCCGGGCTGATCGGGTCTCTGGTGACCCGATCACCCGGAAAATAGGGCTGATCGGAGTTGTCAGCAACAGCCCCGATCAGCCTAAAGGATAGGAGTGAGGTCGCAGAGCTGCGATCTACTTCTATCCCCTGGCATTAGTCAGAACGGAGTTCTGACCAATGGCAGCGCAGGACAGGGGGTTGCCATGGCAACCCCCCGTTCTGCCCGCCCCTGGATATCGAGGGGCTCTGGGAAGAAGATGGAGGCCTGTACCTGCAGGAGAAGATGCCTGGGGACCTGGGATCTTCGCTGGAGCCTGCTGGATCCTGATAAGGTAGGGAATCGACAGTGGGGGGGGGGAATTGAAAGTGAAAGTAAATCGATCTTTACTGTGGCAACTACTAGGGGGGCCAAACTGCAACTCCCAGCATGCCCAAACAGCCAAAGGCTGTCTGGGCATGCTGGGAGTTGTAGTTTTGCAACATCTGGAGGGTCCCAGTTTGGAGACCACTGTTACAGTGGTGCCCAAACAGTAGCCCTCCAGATGTTGCCAAACTACAACTCTCAGCATGCCTCAACTGCCCAGACATGCTGGGAGTTGTAGTTCTGTAACATCTGTCCCTTCAGATTTAGCAATTTTCATGACATTTTTGAAAATTGCTGCTATACTTTGAAGCCCTCTAATTTTTTCAAAAAGCAAAAATATGTCCATTTTATGATGCCAACATAAAGTGGACATATTGTGTTTGTGAAGAAAAATAAAATTTATTTGGAATATCCATTTTCCTTACAATTAGAGAGCTTCAAAGTTAGAAAAATGCAAAATTTTAAAAATTTTCATGAGATTTTGGGATTTTTCACCAATAAAGGATGCAATTAACGCCGAAAATTTACCACCAAAATAAAGTAGAATATGTCACGAAAAAACAATCTCAGAATCAGAATATTCGGTAAAAGCGTTTTCGCGTTATTAATTCGTAAAGTGACGGTGGTCATAATTGCGAAAAAGGGCTCAGTCCTTAAGGTGAAAAAGGGCTGCGTTCTTAAGGGGTTAATTAAATTTATATTTTCTTGAACAAAATGTTTATGTTAACCCCTTAAGGACTTAGGACGTATGAGTACGTCCTAAGTCCGGTCCCTGTCTATAACGCGGTATTCACAGCCGGGACCCGTGGATAATGTGAACAGACCCTTTTGCCAGTGTCTACCCAGACAGGGAGACTCCAGCTGTTGCCAAACTACAACTCCCAGCCTTTGGCTGTCTGGGCATGCTGGGAGTTGTAGTTTTGCAAAATTGGAGGCTCACTGTTTAGGTAGACATTGAATTATGGGCGCTCTCACCTGCAGAGAGCACAAAAAATGTCCTAACCTATTTTTTTGTGTGTTTTTTTTCTTTCTTCGCGTTTCAGATCCGTGTATGCAGAGGATTATGACGGATTCGATGGATTACCACGGATGAACAGGATTTTTTTATATTTTAATAAAATGGTTAACGAGGGCTGTGGGGGAGTGTTTTTTAAAATAAAATAATTTTTCCAATGTGTTGTGTTTTCTTTTTTTATTGAATATTCAGGCTTAGTTATGGAGGCTGTCTAATAGACGGAATCCATCACTAAGTCAGGGCTTTGCGCTAGCCCCAAAAACAGCTAGCGCTAACCCCCTGTATATTCAGTATCAGCACGATACCAACAAAACAGCAACAGCCTGATGTTACCAGGGTGGGCGAGGACCATTATTACTGGCCCTCCCCAGCCTAAATAACGCCAGCCTGTTACAGCCTAGGCCCAGGAGCGCCACTTTTGACGCTCTGGGCCTGTTGGTACTCAGTCCTTAAGGTGAAAAAGGGCTGCGTTCTTAAGGGGTTAATTAAATTTATTATATATATTTTCTTGAACAAAATGTTTATGTTAACCCCTTAAGGACTTAGGACGTATGAGTACGTCCTAAGTCCGGTCCCTGTCTATAACGCGGTATTCACAGCCGGGACCCGTGGATAATGTGAACAGACCCTTTTGCCAGTGTCTACCCAGACAGGGAGACTCCAGCTGTTGCCAAACTACAACTCCCAGCCTTTGGCTGTCTGGGCATGCTGGGAGTTGTAGTTTTGCAAAATTGGAGGCTCACTGTTTAGGTAGACATTGAATTATGGGCGCTCTCACCTGCAGAGAGCACAAAAAATGTCCTAACCTATTTTTTTGTGTGTTTTTTTTCTTTCTTCGCGTTTCAGATCCGTGTATGCAGAGGATTATGACGGATTCGATGGATTACCACGGATGAACAGGATTTTTTTATATTTTAATAAAATGGTTAACGAGGGCTGTGGGGGAGTGTTTTTTAAAATAAAATAATTTTTCCAATGTGTTGTGTTTTCTTTTTTTATTGAATATTCAGGCTTAGTTATGGAGGCTGTCTAATAGACGGAATCCATCACTAAGTCAGGGCTTTGCGCTAGCCCCAAAAACAGCTAGCGCTAACCCCCTGTATATTCAGTATCAGCACGATACCAACAAAACAGCAACAGCCTGATGTTACCAGGGTGGGCGAGGACCATTATTACTGGCCCTCCCCAGCCTAAATAACGCCAGCCTGTTACAGCCTAGGCCCAGGAGCGCCACTTTTGACGCTCTGGGCCTGTTGGTACTCAGTCCTTAAGGTGAAAAAGGGCTGCGTTCTTAAGGGGTTAATTAAATTTATTATATATATTTTCTTGAACAAAATGTTTATGTTAACCCCTTAAGGACTTAGGACGTATGAGTACGTCCTAAGTCCGGTCCCTGTCTATAACGCGGTATTCACAGCCGGGACCCGTGGCTAATAGCACGGCCACGCGCTATTAACCCTTCCGATTCGGCGCTCAAAGCTGCTTTGAGCAGCTTTGAGCGCCGCATCGAAAGTGAAAGTAAATGCTTCCCAGCTGCTCAGTCGGGCGGATCAGGGTCATTGCGATAAAATCGCAATAGCCCCGATCAGCTACGCGGAGAGAAGAAAGTCCCTACCTTCCTTCGGCGGCGTCTGGGCTCTGATTGATTGCTCCATGCCTGAGTTACAGGCTGGAGCAATCAACCGCCGATTACACAGCTTGTTGCCATGCAACGGCAAGGCAACAATCTGTGTATGCAATCAGCCATTGCAAGCTCATAGGTCCCTATAGGAGCTATGAGCTCGCAAAAAAAAAGTGTAAAAAAAAAAGTTACCCTTTCAGGTATTCCCTTCTGAATTAAAAGTTTAAATCACCCGGCATTTCCTAGTAACAAAATAAAACAGTGTAAATAAAAATATACATATGTGGTATCACCGCGTGCGGAAATGTCCGAATTATAAAAATATATCGTTATTTAAACCGGATGGTCAATGTCGTGCGCGCAAAAAAATTCCAAAGTCCAAAATAGTGCATTTTTGGTCACTATTCATATCATGAAAAAATGAATAAAAAGTGATCAACAAGTCCGATAAATACAAAAAGGGTACTGCTAAAAACTTCAGATCACGACGCAAAAAATGAGCCCTCATACCGACCCATACGCAGTAAAATAAAAAAGTTATGGGGTCAGAAGTTGACAATTTTAAACATATAAATTTTCCTGCATGTAGTTATGATTTTTTTCAGAAATACGACAAAATCAAACCGATATAAGTAGGGTATCATTTTAACTGTATGGACATACAGAATAAAGAGAATGTGTCATTTATACCGAAAAATGTACTGCGTAGAAACAGAAGCCCCCAAAACTTAAAAAATTTCGTTTTTTTTTTTCAATTTTGTCTCACAATGATTTTTTTCCCATTTTGCCGTCGATTTTTGCGTAAAATGACTGATGTCATTACAAAATAGAATTGGTGATGCAAAAAATAAGCCCTCATATGGATTTTTAGGTGCAAAATTGTAAGGGTTATGATTTTTTAAAGGCAAGGAGGAAAAAACGAAAGTGCAAAAACGTGAAATCGCTCAGTCCTTAAGGGGTTAAGTTATGCACTCCGGCCGCACACGCTGGCCGTAAGCGCATAGTTATGTGCTGCTGCCGGCGAAGCTGGGACTCGCAGAGCGGGACGCGCCCGCATTCGAGCCCCAGTTCGTCACTCACTTTGTGCTTCTCCTGCCCCCACCTCTCTGCTCTGGTGCGCATGTCCCGTCCCCTAGGGCATGCCGGAGCTTTAAGATTTAAAGGGCCAGTGCGCTCATTAGTGTAATTCACCTGTGGCTCATTGATAAATCCCTCCACCCTTCTCTCTTCCCTGCCAGATCTTTGTTGCCTTGATCCTTAGAGAAAGCATTCCTGTTATTGCCTTGCTGTGTATCTGATCCTTTGCCCCGTGACCTGACCTTGCTCCTTGCCGCCTGCCATGACCATTTGCTACATTCCTGACTACGCTACTGTGCCGCCTGCCCTGACCTTCTGCTATCCTGACTGTGAGCTGTCTTATCCCTCCTGTGCCTCGCTTCTCCTCAGCCGCCTGTGTGGTCGAGCAGTGCCAGGGGTAGCAACCTGGGTGCCGCCTTCCGCATCAAGTCCATCCTGCTTTGCGGCGGGCTCTGGTGAAAACCAGCGGCACCTTAGACTCCGTTCCCTGATACGGTCTGAGTCATCTGCCACACAGGTCCAGCGGATCCACATGCACTGGAGTTCCTGTCTTTTGAAACGTGAGTGTTACAGTAAGATCCGGCCATGGATCCCACTGAGGTACCCCTGCCTGAAGTCACAGATCTTCCCTCCGTTGTGGTACGTCAGTCGCAGCAGTTGGCCCGACAGGTGCAGCAACTTTCTCATCTTACTGCTATGATGCAACAGCTTTTGGCCTTTCAACAGCAGCAGTAACCACAAGCTGGCCCACTCCCACCACCGGTTCCTGCAGTGTCTTCTGGCTCCCAGCTACGTCTGCCTCTACCTGCTAAGTATGATGGCGATTCCAAGTCTTGCAGAGGCTTCGTTATACAGTGCTCCATGCACTTGGAGCTCATGTCTGAACAGTTTCCGATGGAATGTGCAAAGGTGGACTTTGTCATTAGTCTACTGTCCGGAAAAGCCATGGCTTGGGCTACACCCCTTTGGGACCGCGGTCATTCAGTTATCTCCAATTTGTTGGCCTTCTTGGCAGAATTTCGCAGTGTCTTTGAGGAACCCGCACGTGCCTCTTCTTCTGAAACTGCTTTGCTGAACCTCTGTCAAGGGAATTCTTCCATTGGTGACTACGTGGTTCAATTCAGCACTCTTGCCTGTGAACTTGCATGGAATGATGAGGCCTTGTGTGCCACATTAAAAAAAAGGACTGTCAAGCAGGATTAAAGATTCCCTCGCAGCACGTGATTCTCCATCTTCTTTGACTGAACTTATCCACTTGGCCACAAGCATTGATGTGCCTTTTGCTGAGAGACAGGAGGAACTGCGCTTAGAGAGGGAACCTACCTGAACAAGGAGATATCCTCACCTAGCACCCGTGTTTCCATGTCCACCTCTTCTGTTTCCTGCGCCTCTTGCCGAAGAGGTTATGCAAGTGGATCGTTCTTGTGTTACGCAACAGGAGAGGTCATGACGACATAGTGAGAATTTGTATTGTGCTAGCATGGAGCACTTCCTCAAGGACTGTGAAGTTCGCCCACAGCATCCGGAAAATGCTTGCACATAAGGTTTGTGGGAGAGGCGTCCCTGGGTGTTAATACTACCTCTCCACGCTTAACTATTTGTGTACAAGTCTTCGCTTCAGCCAAGTCTTCCTTCAGTGCTACAGCAGTTTTGGATTCTGGATCAGCAAGTGACTTTATTGATGCTTCTTTGGTCCACAAGTATCATCTTCCTCTTACTTGGCTTGCCAAGCCCTTGTTCATCTCCTCTGTTAATGGACAAAATCTGGACTGTATGGTTCACTTCCGTACTGAATCTCTTGTCATGCAAGTGGTAGTATTTCACAAAGAAAAGATTGAATTCTATGTTCTGCCACACTGTACTTCAGAGATTCTTCTTGGCCTTCCTTGGCTGCAACGACATTCTCCGCAACTGGATTGGAGAACTGGAGAAATAATTAGTTGGGGACAATCCTGTCAAAATCTTTGCCTCCAATCAGTTCAGTCTAAAATTGTTTCTCGTTTCTTTACCTGGCCTGCCACCACCTTACCAAGATTTCTCTGACGTTTTCTGCAAGAAACAGGCTAAGTCTCTGCCTCCACATTGTCCTTACGACTGCCCTATTGATCTTCTGCCCAGTACCACTCCTAATTGTGGAAGGATATACCCTCTATCGGTTCCTGAGACCAAAGCGATGGCTGAGTATATCCAGGAGAATCTCCAAGAGGGATTTATCCGTAAGTCCTCTTCTCCTGCTGGAGCTGGTTTCTTCTTTGTAGGGAAGAAGAATGGCTCACTCCATCCATGCATTGACTATAGGGGACTTAACAAAATCACGGTCAAGGACCGTTACCCTCTACCTCTTATCTCAGAACTTTTTGACCGCCTACGTTAGACTTATGTGGAGCATATAACTTCATTGATATCCGCAAGGGAGATGAATGGAAAATGGCCATCAATACTCGTGAAGGACATTTTGAGTATCTTGTAATGCCTTTTGGTCTCTGCAATGCTCCAGCCGTTTTTACAGAGTTTGTCAATGATATCTTCCGTGATCTTCTCTACACCTATGTTGTTGTATACCTAGATGACATCTTCATCTTCTCTTCCAACTCAGAGGAGCATCATACTCATGTTCGTCTTGTTCTTCAGCGACTAGAGAATAATCATCTCTACGCCAAAGTGGAGAAATGCCTGTTCGAGAAATCTAGTCTTCCGTTTCTTGGCTACATTATCTCTCATCAGGGCCTGCAGATGGATTCAGATAAATTATCTGCAGTATTGGATTGGCCTCGTCCTTCGGGCCTACCTGCTATTCAACGCTTTCTGGGATTCGCAAACTATTATCGTCAATTTATCCCACATTTTTCATTCTTGGTTGCTCCAATTGTGGCTCTCTCTAAGAAGGCATCTAATCCTAAGTCTTGGCCTCAAGAGGCGTAAGAGGCCTTTTCACTTTGCCTCTGCTCCCGTGCTTATAATACCTCATCCGAAGAGGCCCTTTGCTTTGGAGGTTGATGCTTCATCTATTGGAGCGGGTGCCGTTCTTACTCAGAAAAACACCAAGGGCAAGACTGTTACTTGTGGGTTCTTCTCCAAGACCTTCTCTCCTGCCGAGAGGAATTACTCCATTGGATATCGTGAACTCCTTGATATCAAGCTAGCTTTGAAGGAATGGTGACATTTATTGGAATGTTCTTCTCATCCGGTCGGCATCTACTCCAACCATAAAAATCTTCTTTACCTTCAGTCTGCTCAGCGTTTGAACCCCCGCCAGGCAAGGTGGTCACTGTTCTTTTCTAGGTTCAACTTCTTCATTCACTTCCGTCCAGCAGACAAGAACATCAGGACTGATGCTTTCTCCAGGTCCTCTGATGTCATTGGTTGGATTCCACACCTAGGTATATTATTTCTCCTGACCGTTTGATTCCTGTCACTCCTGCTGAAATTCAGCAAGTTCCTCTGGGAAAATCCTTTGTGCCCACCAGATTGAGACGCAAGGTCCTGAAATGGGGTCATTCTTTCTTGACAGCAGGACATCCTGGAATACGCAAGACTCTTATCTCCCAGCACTACTGGTGGCCCCATCTTGAGCGTGATGTTTCTGACTTTGTTTGTTCCTGTGAAACTTGTGCCTGTGACAAAACTCCTCTACAGAGACCTGCAGGAGACCTCCTCTCCCAGTTTCCTCCGGTGTGCCTGCTGTTGATGAGCTGGTCCGTGACTTCTCTACCATCTGGCAACAGACCCAACAGTTGTTATCCCAGGCTTCTTCATGCATGAAGGCGCAAGCGGATAAAAGTAGAAGACCTCCTTTGTCCTTCTCTCCTGGTGACATGGTGTGGCTTTCATCCAAGTGCATCCGTTTCAAAATCCCCTGTTACAAGCTCGGTCCTTGCTACGTTGGACCCTTCCAGGTTCTACAAAAAATCAAGTAGAGGGATCTTGAAAATCGAGTAGAGATCTTGGGAGACTGAGGAGAATATCCTGGACCATGACCTTCTAAGGAGTTTTTTGACTCGTAAAAGGAGGGGGAGACCAGGGGGGGGGGGGGACTGTTACGTTATGCGCTCCTTCCGCACATGCTGGCCGTGAGCACATGGTCCCGTTACCTGCTGCTGGCGAGACTGGGACTCGCATCGCCAGAGCCGCCCGCATGCGAGCCCCAGTTCGTCACTCACCTGGTGCTTCTCCTGCCCCCGCCTCTCTGCTCTGGCATGCGTGCCGGAGCTTTAAGATTTAAAGGGCCAGTGCGCTCATTAGTGTAATTCACCTGTGGCTCATTGATAAATTCCTCCACCCTTCTCACTTCCCTGCCGGATCATTGTTGCCTTGAGCCTAAGAGAAAGCATTCCTGTTATTGACTTGCTGTGTATCTGATCCTTGGCTCTGTGACCTGACCTTGCTCCTTGCCACCTGCCTACTGATAATTAGCTACGTTCCTAACTAGGCTACTGTGCCACCTGCCCTGACCTTCTGCTATCCTGACTATGAGCTGTCTTATCCCTCCTGTGCCTCGCATCTCATCAGCCGCCTGTGTGGTCGAGCCGTGCCAGGGGTAGCTACCTGCCGCAGCAAGTCCATCCCGCTTTGCAGCAGGCTCTGATGTAAACCAGCGGCACCTTAGACTTTGCTCTCTGGTGCAGTCCAAGTCATTTGCCACACAGGTCCAGCGGATCCACATACACCGGGGTTCTTGTCTTCTGAAACGTGAGTGTTACAGTTTATCAATTTTTAAACAGGGACCAATTTATGTGGGCAGGCAGGGACCTAAAAATGTAGCCGGCAATATTAAAAATATAGAAAGGGGCCATTTAATTGTAAAAATATATATTTTATAATTAATTTTGTGAAACTTTTTATTAGTAATGTATTTTAATAATGCGTTTAATAAAGTGTGTGTTATTTACTTTTGTCCCTTTTTTTTCTTCTTTTTTTATTTTTTGGTAGTACTTCTACTCCCAGCATGGAACAGACTGTTTCATGCTTGGAGTTGTAGTACCTGTACTAACAGACAGATTACCCTGGGTGTCACTTCTGACACCCGCTGTGATCCTCCTGTACAATATATAGAAGTAGGCGGCATGGCTGCACTTCTCCACTCCCCTGCAATGTACTCTGTGATTTGAAGTGCTCTTCACATCACAGATTCATATTTCCCGCTGAGAGCTTTAATTGGCTGGATGGTTCCAGCCAATTACAACTCTTAGCAGCATAAATGAATCTGTGATGTGAAGATAACTATACATCACAGAAGGCAGGGGACCAGACAAGTGTGGCGATGCTGCCTGTATATATAGCTCATACAGAAGGATCGCAGCGGGTGTCATGAGTGACATCCGCTGTGATCTGTCCTTAACTGCAGGTACTACTGCTCCCAATATGGAGCACACTCTGCTCCATGCTGGAAGCTGTGGTACCTGCATTAATAGACAGATCGCAATGCTCATCCTTCATCCTTCTGAGATGCGGAGCAGCTTTCTTCTGCACTCCGCATCTCTGCACTATACTCCGGGCCAGCCAGTGATGTGAATATAAATTCACATCGCTGATTCATATTTCCTGCTGAGAGTGGTAATTGGCTGCCACCATCTGGCCAATCACCACTCTGGGTGGAAAATATAAATCAGTGATGTGAATTTCTATTGACATCACTGGCCAGCCTGGAGTTCAGAGCAGAGATGCGAGCACTGTAGAAAGCTGCTCCACATCTCTGCAATATAAAGGACAATCGCATTGGGTGTCAAACCCAGGTCGATCTGTCTATTAGTACAGATACTATTACTCCCAGCATGGAACAGTCTGTTGCATGCTGGGAGCAGTAGTACTACCTAAAAAAAACAAGTAAAAAAAAATAAAAACACACACACTTTATTAAACACATAATTAAAATAGCAAAGAAACCAACAAAGCAGTCCGCAGTGTCTTTCTCAGTCAAAGAGCTGAGTGTGTGGCTGGTATATGGTTGAATAATTGGATGGAGCCAGCTAAACCGTAAACAAATATATTTAATATTAGTAATAAAACACAAAATTACATAAAGAAAGTGGGATATCTATTCCTATTTAAATTGCCTCCACAGGGCCCTTGCGGTTATCTATGTATAGGCATATATTAAAACAATAATGGCTTGTCACACTCTTAATGTACACACTGAAATTGTGGGTTCATACCACCTATGTAACAAAATTTGGCACTTCATAAAAATTCTGCTTTGATCGCTCATATATAAAATGTAACCAATTTACGGCAATATATTCCACCTGTAAAGAATATGTTCCACCTGTAAAATACAGTAAGTCTCACAAATATTGTCCGTATTAGAACATATCAGCACATGACTTGTTATTAGTGCTGTATTCCACCTGTGAAATAAAAGAGCACAGGCCCCAAGGCCACTACTGAAAAATATCCAGGAAGGGAAACATTGGTCTCAATTTCATTTTTATTTATATTTTAGTTTTTATTATTTTTATTTCTATGTTATTGTATCACATTTTATTTAACCTCTTCAGGATGCCGGGTGTATGCATACGCCCTGCATCCCGAGTCCTTAAGGACGTGGGGCATATGCATACGCCTGTGGGAATTCCGGTCCCTGCCGCTGGCCGGTTGGGGAACGGACCGGGATGCCTGCTGAAATCATTCAGCAGGCATCCCAGCACATCTCCCAGGGGGGTCCTGAGACCCCCCCATGTCGGCGATCGCAGAAAATCGCATGTCAATTCAGACATGCGATTTTCTGCTATTCCGGCTGATCGGATCTCTGGTGACAGCCCCGATCATCCTGAGGGCTAGGAGCGAGGTCGCAGTGCTGCGATCTCCTCCTATCCCCTGCCATTGGTCAGAACTGATTCTGACCAATGGCAGCGCAGGACAGTGGGTTGCTATGGCAACCCCCGTTCTGCCCACCACTGGATGTCGTGGGGAAGGTGGGGAGAAGATGGAGGCCGGTACCTGGAGGAGAAGATGCGTGGGGAGCCCCGATCGTAGCTGGAGACAGGCACAGGTAGGGAAACGACCCTGGGGAGGGGGATGGGGGGAAATGAAAGTGAAAGTAAAGTGACCTTTACTGTGGCAACCACTAGGAAGGCCAAACTGCAACTCCCAGCATGCCCAGACAGCCTTTGGCTGTCTGGGCATGCTGGGAGTTGTAGTTTTGCAACATCTGGAGGGTCACAGTTTGGGGACCACTGTTACAGTGGTGCCCAAACGGTAGCCCTCCATATGTTGCCAAACTACAACTCTCAGCATGCCTAGACTGCCCAGGCATGCTGGGAGTTGTAGTTCTGTAACATCTATCCCTTCAGATTTAGCAATTTTCATGAAATTTTTGAAAATTGCTGCTCTACTTTGAAGCCCTCAAATTTTTTCGAAAAGCAAAAATATGTCCATTATATGATGCCAACATAAAAGTGGACATATTGTATTTGTGAATTAAAATAAAAAATTTTGTGAATATCCATTTTCCTTACAAGTAGAGAGCTTCAAAGTTAGAAAAATGCAAAATTTTCATGAAATTTTGTATTTTTCACCAAAAAAGGATGCAAGTAACGCTGAAAATTTCTCACCAAAATAAAGTAGAATATGTCACGAAAAAACAATCTCAGAATCAGAATATTCTGTAAAAGCGTTTTCGAGTTATTAATTTGTAAAGCGACGGTGGTCAGAATTGTGAAAAAGGGCTCAGTCAATTTTGATCATATTATTTTGATCATATTATTTTGCTGTTATTTTTGATTCCACTTCTCATTGATTCTGCTTCTACATCATATCCCCCTTCCCCTTCTCCCCACTTAAAGGGGTATTCCGGCGCTTAGACATCTTATCCCCTAACCAAAGGATAGGGGATAAGATGCCTGATCGCGGGGGTCTTGCCGCTTCGGACCCCCGTGATCTTGCACTTTCTCCCGCGGGTCAGCCCACCGAGCACCGGTATCAGCTTTGGAGCCCTTGTTGTGAGCTGCTTCATTTGTTTGGAACTTTGTTGGTCCTACAGACGGACATTCCAGGAAAGTTCTTTTATTTCACAGGTGGAATACAGCACTAATAACGAGTCATGTGCTGATATGTTCTAATACGGACAATAATTGGGCAACTTACTGTAATTTACAGGTGGAACATATTCTTTACAGGTGGAATATATTGCCGTAAATTGGTTACATTTTATACATGAGCGATCAAAGCAGAATTTTTATCAATGCAAGTGCCACATTTTGTTACATAGGTGGTATGAACCCACAATTTCAGTGTGTACATTAAGTTTGTGACAAGCCATTATTGTTTTAATATATTCCTATACATAGATAACCGCAAGGGCCCTGTGGAGGCAATTTTAATAGGAATAGATATCCCGCTTTCTTTATATAATTTTGTGTTTTATTACTAATAGAGATGAGCGAACTTACAGTAAATTCGATTTGTCACGAACTTCTCGGCTCGGCAGTTGATGACTTATCCTGCATAAATTAGTTCAGCTTTCAGGTGCTCCCGTGGACTGGAAAAGGTCCTAGGAGACTCTTTCACCGGAGCACCTGAAAGCTGAACAAATGCTCTTCACATCACAGATTCATATTTCCCGCTGAGAGCTTTAATTGGCTGGATGGTTCCAGCCAATTACAACTCTTAGCAGCATAAATGAATCTGTGATGTGAAGATAACTATACATCACAGAAGGCAGGGGACCAGACAAGTGTGGCGATGCTGCCTGTATATATAGCTCATACAGAAGGATCGCAGCGGGTGTCATGAGTGACATCCGCTGTGATCTGTCCTTAACTGCAGGTACTACTGCTCCCAATATGGAGCACACTCTGCTCCATGCTGGAAGCTGTGGTACCTGCATTAATAGACAGATCGCAATGCTCATCCTTCATCCTTCTGAGATGCGGAGCAGCTTTCTTCTGCACTCCGCATCTCTGCACTATACTCCGGGCCAGCCAGTGATGTGAATATAAATTCACATCGCTGATTCATATTTCCTGCTGAGAGTGGTAATTGGCTGCCACCATCTGGCCAATCACCACTCTGGGTGGAAAATATAAATCAGTGATGTGAATTTCTATTGACATCACTGGCCAGCCTGGAGTTCAGAGCAGAGATGCGAGCACTGTAGAAAGCTGCTCCACATCTCTGCAATATAAAGGACAATCGCATTGGGTGTCAAACCCAGGTCGATCTGTCTATTAGTACAGATACTATTACTCCCAGCATGGAACAGTCTGTTGCATGCTGGGAGCAGTAGTACTACCTAAAAAAAACAAGTAAAAAAAAATAAAAACACACACACTTTATTAAACACATAATTAAAATAGCAAAGAAACCAACAAAGCAGTCCGCAGTGTCTTTCTCAGTCAAAGAGCTGAGTGTGTGGCTGGTATATGGTTGAATAATTGGATGGAGCCAGCTAAACCGTAAACAAATATATTTAATATTAGTAATAAAACACAAAATTACATAAAGAAAGTGGGATATCTATTCCTATTTAAATTGCCTCCACAGGGCCCTTGCGGTTATCTATGTATAGGCATATATTAAAACAATAATGGCTTGTCACACTCTTAATGTACACACTGAAATTGTGGGTTCATACCACCTATGTAACAAAATTTGGCACTTCATAAAAATTCTGCTTTGATCGCTCATATATAAAATGTAACCAATTTACGGCAATATATTCCACCTGTAAAGAATATGTTCCACCTGTAAAATACAGTAAGTCTCACAAATATTGTCCGTATTAGAACATATCAGCACATGACTTGTTATTAGTGCTGTATTCCACCTGTGAAATAAAAGAGCACAGGCCCCAAGGCCACTACTGAAAAATATCCAGGAAGGGAAACATTGGTCTCAATTTCATTTTTATTTATATTTTAGTTTTTATTATTTTTATTTCTATGTTATTGTATCACATTTTATTTAACCTCTTCAGGATGCCGGGTGTATGCATACGCCCTGCATCCCGAGTCCTTGGATGTCGTGGGGAAGGTGGGGAGAAGATGGAGGCCGGTACCTGGAGGAGAAGATGCGTGGGGAGCCCCGATCGTAGCTGGAGACAGGCACAGGTAGGGAAACGACCCTGGGGAGGGGGATGGGGGGAAATGAAAGTGAAAGTAAAGTGACCTTTACTGTGGCAACCACTAGGAAGGCCAAACTGCAACTCCCAGCATGCCCAGACAGCCTTTGGCTGTCTGGGCATGCTGGGAGTTGTAGTTTTGCAACATCTGGAGGGTCACAGTTTGGGGACCACTGTTACAGTGGTGCCCAAACGGTAGCCCTCCATATGTTGCCAAACTACAACTCTCAGCATGCCTAGACTGCCCAGGCATGCTGGGAGTTGTAGTTCTGTAACATCTATCCCTTCAGATTTAGCAATTTTCATGAAATTTTTGAAAATTGCTGCTCTACTTTGAAGCCCTCAAATTTTTTCGAAAAGCAAAAATATGTCCATTATATGATGCCAACATAAAAGTGGACATATTGTATTTGTGAATTAAAATAAAAAATTTTGTGAATATCCATTTTCCTTACAAGTAGAGAGCTTCAAAGTTAGAAAAATGCAAAATTTTCATGAAATTTTGTATTTTTCACCAAAAAAGGATGCAAGTAACGCTGAAAATTTCTCACCAAAATAAAGTAGAATATGTCACGAAAAAACAATCTCAGAATCAGAATATTCTGTAAAAGCGTTTTCGAGTTATTAATTTGTAAAGCGACGGTGGTCAGAATTGTGAAAAAGGGCTCAGTCAATTTTGATCATATTATTTTGATCATATTATTTTGCTGTTATTTTTGATTCCACTTCTCATTGATTCTGCTTCTACATCATATCCCCCTTCCCCTTCTCCCCACTTAAAGGGGTATTCCGGCGCTTAGACATCTTATCCCCTAACCAAAGGATAGGGGATAAGATGCCTGATCGCGGGGGTCTTGCCGCTTCGGACCCCCGTGATCTTGCACTTTCTCCCGCGGGTCAGCCCACCGAGCACCGGTATCAGCTTTGGAGCCCTTGTTGTGAGCTGCTTCATTTGTTTGGAACTTTGTTGGTCCTACAGACGGACATTCCAGGAAAGTTCTTTTATTTCACAGGTGGAATACAGCACTAATAACGAGTCATGTGCTGATATGTTCTAATACGGACAATAATTGGGCAACTTACTGTAATTTACAGGTGGAACATATTCTTTACAGGTGGAATATATTGCCGTAAATTGGTTACATTTTATACATGAGCGATCAAAGCAGAATTTTTATCAATGCAAGTGCCACATTTTGTTACATAGGTGGTATGAACCCACAATTTCAGTGTGTACATTAAGTTTGTGACAAGCCATTATTGTTTTAATATATTCCTATACATAGATAACCGCAAGGGCCCTGTGGAGGCAATTTTAATAGGAATAGATATCCCGCTTTCTTTATATAATTTTGTGTTTTATTACTAATAGAGATGAGCGAACTTACAGTAAATTCGATTTGTCACGAACTTCTCGGCTCGGCAGTTGATGACTTATCCTGCATAAATTAGTTCAGCTTTCAGGTGCTCCCGTGGACTGGAAAAGGTCCTAGGAGACTCTTTCACCGGAGCACCTGAAAGCTGAACAAATTTATGCAGGATAAGACATCAACTGCCGAGCCGAGAAGTTTGTGACAAATCGAATTTACTGTAAGTTCGCTCATCTCTAATTATTAATATTAACTCCTTCAGGACGAAGGGCGTACCTGTACGCCCCTCGTCCGGTCCCGGTTACACCGGGTCGGTCTCGGCTGCTATCGAGTGTGTGGGACCGATCGTTGTGCCGCGCACTATTAACCCTTTAGATGCGGCGATCAAAGTTGATCGATGCATCTAAAAATGATAGTAAACGCTTCCCGGGTTCAGTCGGGTTGATCGGGACTATCGCGATAAAATCACGATGTCCCGATCAGCTAGGACGTGAGCAGATACCCCCTTACCTTGCTCTGTCGTGTCCGATCGGCGTTTGATTGCTCCAAGCCTGAGCTACAGGCTTGAGCAATTGAGCCCCTATCTTGCTGATCCATGCAAAGCTATGGCTTTGCAGGGATCAGGGTATGAGATCAGTGTGTGCAATGTTATAGCCCCATATGGGAGCTATAACACTGAAAAAAAAAGTGAAAAAAAAAAGTGAACAAAGGTCATTTAAAGGGGTATTCCAGGATTTTTTTTTATTTGACTATGCTACAGGGGCTGTAAAGTTAGTGTAGTTCATAATATAGTGTCTGTACCTGTGTGTGACGGTTTTCTCACAATTCTTATGTGATTTTCATCCCAATATTTATTTTTAACAGCATACAACATGACTGCTGTCTCGGATTTTTCCCAGCTTGCAATGCGGTCGAGACCTGACTCACTAGTCAGCTGATGACAGCGAGCAATCTGCAAGTAATGCCACAGCTGGAGGCACCCTGATTGAAAACCACCAGTCTGCAGCTCATTTATGTTTCAATGGGTAGGGTAGCTGATGTGTGGGAAGGAGGAAAATGGTATCATGGGATTTGTAGGCAAACAAGAAAACTGAAAACAGGAAATACAAGTTCACAGAAAGCTAGCCACAGTGTTATGGTAATCTCACAGCATAGCCATTTATCCCCAAGACAAGCGCAGATCCTTCCTAAGCATGTCCATTACTGTCTGCCAGGTACGTATTAAAATCACCTTAATGTGGAGAACCCCTTTAACCCCTTCCCTAATAAAAGTTTGAATCACCCCCCTTTTCCCATAAAAAAAAAACCCTGTGTAAATAAAAATAAACATGTGGTATTGCCGCGTGCGGAAATGTCAGAACTATAAAAATATATTGTTAATTAAACCGCACGGTCAATGGCGTACACCTAAAAAATTCCAAAGTCCAAAATAGCGTATTTTTGTCACTTTTTATATTATGAAAAAATGCATAAAAAGCGATCAAAAAGTCAGATCAATACAAAAAATGGTACCGATAAAAACTTCAGAACACGGTGCAAAAAATGAGCCCTCATACCGGCCCGTATGCGGAAAAATAAAAAGTTATAGGGGTTAGAAGATGAGAATTTTTAACGTATACGTTTTCCTGCATGTAGTTATGATTTTTTTCCCAAAGTACGGCAATATCCAACCTATATAAGTAGGGTATCATTTTAACCATATGGACTTACAGAATAAAGATAAGGTGTTCTATTTACGGAAAAATGCACTGCGTAGAAACGGAAGCCCCCAAAATTTACAAAATGACATTTTTTCTTCAATTTTGTCGCACAATTAATTTTTTTTCCAATTCGCCGTGGATATTTTGGTAAAATAACTAATGTCACTGCAAAGTAGAATTGGTGTTGCAAAAAATAAGCCATCATATGGAATTTTATGTGCAAAATTGCAAGCGTTATGATTTTGAGAAGGTGATGAGGAAAAAATGAAAATGCAAAACGGAAAAACCCTGCGTCCTTAACCTCCCTGGCGGTATGATTCTGTCTGGAAATGTGTACCAAAAGCGGTACAATATTTTTAAACTGAATTTCACATCTCCCTCCGTCCATTTCACATCTCCCCCGTCACATTCCCCTCTCCCTTGTCACATCCCCCGTCACATTCTCCCCCCTCCTTGTCACATTCTCCCCCCTCCTTGTCACATTCTTCCCCCTTGTCACATTCTCCCCCTTCATGTTACATTCCCCTCCCCCTGTCACATCCCCCCCCCCCCTTGTCACATCCCCCCTTCATGTCACATTCCCCTCCCCCTGTCACATTCCCCCCTGTCACATTCCCCCCTGTCACATTCCCCCCAGTCACATTCCCCCCAGTCACATTCCCCCCCTTGTCACATTCCCCCCCAGTCACATTCCCCCCCAGTCACATTCCCCCCCAGTCACATTCCCCCCCCCAGTCACATTCCCCCCTTGTCACATTCCCCCCTTGTCACATTCCCCCCCCAGTCAAATTCCCCCCCTTGTCACATTCCCCCCCTGTCACATTCCCCCCTTGTCACATTCCCCCCTTTGTCACATTCTTCCTATCCCCCCCCTTGTCACCTTGTCCTGCAGCAGCATACACTAGGTTTGCCGGCAGATTTCAAACCTAGTGTATTTGCTGCAGAACAAGCCCTTTCCCCTTCAGCCAATCACAGGCTTTACACCACTGCGGCCTGTGATTGGCTGAAAAGTGAAAGGTCCTAGAAGATGAATAGTGAAGAGAGGACACCCCGGACCGCACGGAGGGGAACGGCATCTGCAGGGACCGGGACTAGGTGAGCAAAAGGTTTTTTTATTTTACTACTTCTTCCTTTTACACTTAGCTCAGTGTTTTTCTACCAGGGGGCCTCCAGCTGTTGTGAAACTACTACTCCCAGCATGCCCGGACAGCCTTTGGCTGTTCGGGCATGCTGAGAGTTGTAGTTTTGCAACAGCTGGAGGCCCCCTGGTAGGGAAACACTGACTTTTAGTATTTTTCTTTACCTGCTCTGGCCGGCCCCCGCAACGGGAGCCGACCAGAGCAGATAATCGCAAGTTTTCCCGGGGGGCCGCATCGCTATATCGCATTGCTTTTGCAATTCTACCCCGAGCGTGACTCGGGGTTACCGATCCTGGCAGGGAAAATTAACCCCGAGTCACGCTCGGGATTACCGCTCAGGAGGTTAAGGTTGTTTATAGTTTAGCTGGCTCCATCCAATTATTCAACCATATACCTGCCACACCCTCAGCCCTTTGACTGAGTAAGACTTTGAGGACTGCTTTGCTGGTTTTCTTGCTATTACACTTTATTTTCTCTTTCAGGGAGATTTGCAGTTAACCTCGTGTCTTTTATTGTGAGCTTCACAACCCATTCAGTTACATAATTAAAATACATCACTAATAAGTTATTTTTACAATTAAATGGCTATATTTTATTGCCCTGCCCGTCCACATTAATTGGTCCCTGTTTAAAAATTAATAAAGATTTCATTCTAAAAAATATAAATGTCGTTAAATACAATTTTTTCCATGCCTACTGCATCTTTTTTTGGGTTTTTCTGGGCCAGAAAATAAACAAGTCAAAACTTAGCCTGAGTGTATCATATGGTAATATGATAATATAGGCTTTTTGTATTTCCATATTATAATAATGCCCCCTGTGCTCCCAACCATATAATAATTCCCCCTGTGTTCACATAAAAAATGAACGCCCCTTGTGCTGCCTGACTATATAATAATGTCCTCTGTGGACACATATACTAATAATGCCCCTGTGGCCTCTATATATCAATATTGCTCCCTATATGCTAATAATGCCCCATCTGACAATCATAAACCTATGGGCTTTTTTTTAAGTAGGGAGCATTATCATGGCCAAACAGTAAAAGGCCAGGACAGGACCCCCAGGTAAGCATGATGATATTGTAGCATGTATCATGCTGACCAATGTGAGGATCGCATCCAGTAAGCTCACAGGTTACAGGCCCAAAGTGCCTACAGCCTATGATTGAATGGTGGAGCAGAAAGCTATTCCACCATTACTTATGAATGCATGTGCATCTAGGGAATGTAGGGAAAGTCAGATGTGGAAGTCACCTGAAGATCCAGGCCTGGTGTTTTCTATAAATAATGTGAATTCAAGTAGAGAAAAAAACAGGCATGGTCGCACATCCACAACATGCACAGTGATCTAAGGCTTCTCAGCAACATTTACAAAACTAACAGGTAGTTAGAATAGTTGATGATCATGAAACGCAAGCCCGCTAGCCACTACACAGCCACAAAATGGCACCGCATGCGAGCGATTGACAAATCGCAGATGGAGGGGGTCAAAGGTTAGTTCCGGGCAGCAGGCTGCAATCAGCGGCGGTGATCAGGTCAGGCAGCAGGCCGCTATCAGTGGTGCGGGCGCAAACTGTGGTCCTCCAGCTGTTACAAAACTACAACTCCCAGCATGCCCAGGCAGCTATTGGCTGTCTGGTCATGCTGGGAGTTGTAGTTTTGAAATGTCTGGGGACACACACTTTGAAGACCACTACACAGTGGTCTCCAAAATGTTCCCCTTCAGATGTTGCAAACCTACAACTCTCAGCATGCTTGGACAGTCTGGGCATGCCAGGAGTTGTAGTTTTGCAACATCTGAAGGGGCACAGTTTGGAGACCACAGTGTATTGGTCTCCAAACTGTGCCCCTCCAGATGTTCCAAAACTACAACTCCCAGCATGCACTGACAGACCGTGCATGCTGGGAGTTGTAGTTTTTCAACAGCTGGAGGCACACTTGTGGGAAAACACTGAGTTAGGGTGGATTCACACCACGTTTTTGCAATACAGTTCCCGTATCAGGTTTTTGATGAAAAACGGATTCCTCAAAACCGGACTAAACTGTATCAAAACGTGTGTACAAATTTTAACCTGTATACAGTTAAAAACCGTATACGGTTTAAAAAATGATGTCCAGTTGCATCCGTTTTTTAATAAACAAACGTATAAGTTTTTAACTTTTCACTCCATTATGAATAAAGTTTCACTTGTTTGATTAAAATTCCAAGAAAAGAAACTGCAAAGTCAAAAACTGTATGGTGAAAACCGTATGGAACCATATGCACATACAGTTCCGTATGGTTCCCATTGACTCCCATGTTAAAAAAGAACGTATACGATTTAACCCCTTCAGGACCAAGCCCATTTTGGCCTTAAGGACCAGAGCGTTTTTTGCACATCTGACCACTGTCACTTTAAACATTAATAACTCTGGAATGCTTTTAGTTATCATTCTGATTCCGAGATTGTTTTTTCGTGACATATTCTACTTTAACATGGTAGTAAATTTTTGTGGTAACTTGCATCCTTTCCTTGTGAAAAATCCTAAAATTTGATGAAAAATTTGAAAATTTAGCATTTTTCTAACTTTGAAGCTCTCTGCTTGTAAGGAAAATGGATATTACAAATAAAAAAATTTTTTATTCACATATACAATATGTCTACTTTATGTTTGCATCATAAAAGTGACGAGTTTTTACTTTTGGAAGACACCAGAGGGCTTCAAAGTTCAGCAGCAATTTTCCAATTTTTCACAAAATTTTCAAACTCACTATTTTTCAGGGACCAGTTCAGGTTTGAAGTGGATTTGAAGGGTCTTCTCATTAGAAATACCCCACAAAAGACCCCATTATAAAAACTGCACCCCCCAAAGTATTCAAAATGACATTCAGTCATCATTTTAACCCTTTAGGTGTTTCACAGGAATAGAAGCAAAGTGAAGGAGAAAATTCACAATCTTCATTTTTTACACTCGCATGTTCTTGTAGACCCAATTTTTAAATTTTTACAAGGGGTAAAAGGAGAAAATGTATACTTGTATTTGTAGCCCAATTTCTCTCGAGTAAGCACATACCTCATATGTCTATGTAAAGTGTTCGGCGGGCGCAGTAGAGGGCTCAGAAGGGAAAGAGCGACAAGGGGATTTTGGAGAGTACGTTTTTCTGAAATGGTTTTTGGGGGCATGTTGCATTTAGGAAGCCCTTATGGTGCCAGAACAGCAAAAAACCCTCAAATGGCATACCATTTTGGAAACTAGACCCCTTGAGGTACGTAACAAGGAATAAAGTGAGCCTTAATACCCCACAGGTGTTTCACGACTTTTGCATATGTAAAAAAAAAATATTTTTTTTTCACTAAAATGTGTGTTTCCCCCCAAATTTCACATTTTTCCAAGGGTTAATAGCAGGAAATACCCCCCAATATTTGTAACCCCTTCTCTTCTGAGTATGGAGGTACCCCATAAGTTGACCTGAAGTGCACTATGGGTGAACTACAATGCTCAGAAGAGAAGGAGTCATATTTGGCTTTTTGAGAGCAAATTTTGCTCGGGGGGCATGTCGCATTTAGGAAGCCCCTATGGTGCCAGAACAGCAAAAAATACCCACATGGCATACCATTTTGGAAACTAGACCCCTTGAGGAATGTAATAAGGAATAAAGTGAGCCTTATTACCCCACAGGTGTTTCATGACTTTTGCATATGTAAAAAAAAAAAAAAAAATTTCCACTAAAATGTGTGTTTCCCCCCTAATTTCACCTTTTTGCAAGGGTTAATAGCAGAAAATACTCCCCAAAATTTGTAACCCCATCTCTTCTGAGTATGGAGGTACCCCATAAGTTGACCTGAAGTGCACTATGGGCGAACTACAATGCTCAGAAGAGAAGGAGTCATATTTGGCTTTTTGAGAGCAAATTTTGCTCGGGGAGCATGTCGCATTTAGGAAGCCCCTAAGGTGCCAGAACAGCAAAAAAAACCACACATGGCATACCATTTTGGAAACTAGACCCCTTGAGGAACGTAACAAGGGGTACAGTGAGCATTTACCCCCCACTGGTGTCTGACAGATCTTTGGAACAGTGGGCTGTACAAGTTTTCATTTTCATGGACCACTGTTCCAAAGATCCGTCAGACACCTGTGGGGTGTAAATTCTCACTGCACCCCTCATTACATTCCGTGAGGGGTGTCGTTTCCGAAATGGGGTCACATGTGGGGTTTTTTTTTTTTTGCGTTTGTCAAAACCGCTGTAACAATCAGCCACCCCTGTGCAAATCACCTCAAATGTACATGGTGCACTCTCCCTTCTGGGCCTTGTTGTGCGCCCCCAGAGCACTTTGCGCTCACATATGGGGTATCTCTGTAGTCGGGAGAAATTGCGTTACAAATTTTGGGGGACTTTTTTCCCTTTTACCTCTTGTGAAAATTTAAAGTATAGGGCAACATCAGCATGTTAGTGTAAAAAATAAAAAAATTTTACACTAACATTCTGGTGTAGACCCCAACATTTCCTTTTCATGAAGGGTTAAAGAAGAAAAAGCCCCCCACACCTTGTAACACAATTTCTCCCGATTACAGCGATACCCCATATGTCACCCTAAACTGTTGCCCTGAAATACGACAGGGCTCCAAAGTGAGAGCGCCATGTGCATTTGAGGCCTAAATTAGGGATTTGCATAGGGGTGGACATAGGGGTATTCTACGCCAGTGATTCCCAAACAGGGTGCCTCCAGCTGTTGCAAAACTCCCAGCATGCCTGGACAGTCAACGGCTGTCCGACAATACTGGGAGTTGTTGTTTTTCAACAGCTGGAGGCTCTGCTTTGGAAACAGTGGTGTACCGGACGTTCTTATTGGGGGAGGGGGGCTGTGTAAGGGTATGTGTATATGTAGTGTTTTTAACTTTTTATTTTATTTTGTGTTAGTGTAGTGTAGTGTTTTTAGGGTACAGTCACATGGGCGGGGGATTACAGCGAGTTTCCCAGCGCAAAATTTGCTGCATCTCAAGATGCGAGAAACCCACTGTAAAAGCCTCGCCCATGTGAATGTACCCTGTACATTCACGGGGGTGGCGGGGCGGGGGGGGGGGGGCTTGCATCAGCTGTTGCAAAACCACAACTCCCAGCATGCATGGTCTGTAAGTGCATGCTGGGAGTCATAGTTTTGCAACAGCTGGAGGCACACAGGTTAGGAAACACTGAGTTAGAAACAGACAATGTTTCCCAACCAGTGTGTCTCCAGTTGTTGCAAAACTACAACTCCCAGCATGCCCAGACAGCTGAAGGGCATGCTGGGAGTTGTAGTACGGCAACATCTGAAGGGCCAGATGTTGCTGAACTAAAACTCCCAGCATGCCTGGACAGTCAGTGCATACTGGGAGTTGTAGTTTTGCAACAGCTGGAAGAGCACAGATTGGAGACCATTATACAATGGTCTCCAAACTGGGGCCCTCCAGATGTTGCAAAACTACAACTCCCAGCATGCATGGTCTTTAGTGCATGCTGGGAGTTATAGTTTTGCAACAGCTGGAGGCACACAGGTTAGGAAACACTGAGTTAGAAACAATGTTTCCCAACCTGTGTGTCTCCAGCTGTTGCAAAACTACAACTCCCAGCATGCCCAGACAGCTGAAGGGCATGCTGGGAGTTGTAGTTCGGCAACATCTGAAGGGCCAGATGTTGCTTAACTAAAACTCCCAGCATGCCTGGACAGTCAGTGCATGCTGGGAGTTGTAGTTTTGCAACAGCTGGAAGAGCACAGATTGGAGACCATTATACAATGGTCTCCAAACTGGGGCCCTCCAGATGTTGCAAAACTACAACTCCCAGCATGCCCAGACAGCCAAAGGCTGTCTAGGCATGCTGGGAGTTGTAGTTTTCAGACTCCTAGAAGCAGCAGTGAAGATCTTCACTGCTGCTTCTGAGGACCATATACTCACCCGTCGCTGCTCGTCCACGTGGCCGGTCCTGCCGCTGCTCCTCGGTCCCGCCGCTGGATCAGGTAAGTCCGCCGGTCCCCTCGTGTCCCCCCCCCTATCCTGCAGGTCCCCGCGAGCCCCTGCAGCCTTCGTCCCCCGTTCTGCCCGACTTCCAGGGGCGGGCAGTGCGGGGGATCTGAATTTTCACCCCAGATCACTGTGATTGGTCCACAGGGACCAATCACAGTGATCGCTGACCAGGACCATCAATCGATGGTCCTGGGGGTGAAGCAGAAGTTGTCCCCTGCTGGAAACAGCGGGACTTCTGCCAGTTAACCCGTGCGATGCTGCGCATCGCCGGGTTAACTGAATGTCATTTATAAACGCCGGGATGCGCGAACGCACTGCACAACCCGGCGTTTATATATGACATTCTGCGGGAAGGGGTTAATACAGTTTTTCACCCAGACCAAAAACCGTGGTAGACTGCGGTTTTTGGTACGGGAAAAAAACTGACAAAACCGTCCAGGATGCAAAATGGACACAACCTGATGCATCTTTTGGCACATGGTTTTCAATGGAGAGTCAATGCATACGGTTTTCAATACGGTTCTGTACAGTTTTCACATAGAAAATGTATACGGGAACTGTATTGCAAAAATGTTGGTGTGAATCTACCCTAAGGCTTCTTTCACACTGTCCCTGGGGAGAATAGCTGGAGGAAAAATACATCATGTGAGTCTTTTCCTCCCGCTACTCCCATAAAAAAACAATGGCATTCAACGGACCCCATAATAGTAAATGGGAGCTGATCCCATAATAGTAAATGGGAGGTTGACCTGCCACTGGGGACCCCAGCAATCTCGGCTGCAGCATCCCAGACATCCAGTGCACAGAGCGAACTTTGCTTTGTGCCATATGACTGGCGATGCGAGGCGGAGGCTTGTCACGTCACGGTCACTCCCGCTTGTGATGTCACGGTCACGCCCCCTCAATGCAAGTCTATGGGGGGGGTGAGGTCAGTCTTTCCCCCTCCCATAGACTTGCATTGAGGGGCCATGGCCGTGGCGTCACAAGCCTCGGGCGTTGAACCTGATGCTTTAAATCAGGGGTCCTCAAACTTTTTAAACAGGGAGCCAGTGCACGGTCCCTCAGACCGATGGAGGGCCGGACTATAGAAAAAAAGAAATAATAATAATTGCTATGCAAACTTATAGATCTTATTAGTGGACTACCCCTTTAAGTACGCAGAACAGTTCCATCCACATTAGCTAGGCAGCAAAGTTCCCCCCACACAAGGCTGCCATCAGAAATTTTGGGGCCCCTTGCACAACTCAAGGCCTGGGCCCCCCACCCAGGGCCCAGGCATTTTATAATAAGCAGCCCTTTATTTGGTGGGGGTCCGACTGCTGAGATCACCTCGGTTGAAGTGGTTCTCCAGCTGTTGGAAAGCTAAAACTCCCATCATGTCTGGAGATCCTCTGGCAATGGCAGTTGTAGTTTTGTAACAGCTGGAGAGACACAGATTGGACACAGTTTAATGCATCATCACTGCAGAACTTACAAGTGACTACAGCTATGATGGAACAGTCAGGAGAATACACAATGATATAAGTGACATGAGTGACATCTTCTGACTTGAGTGATATCTTCTCTGTTATCTTTTCTTCTTCATCTGGTCCAGAGACCAGGTCTTCCTCCAGTTCCATCTTCTCTGCAGAGTCTGACATCCAGACATCATTGGCTCCTCACTTTGTCAGCAGATCCTCATCCTCTGCATGAAAACAGTAATCATTATAACCTTGCCAGAAAGTGTACCCTAAATAGAATACTACCCCACAGTGTACCCTGAATATAATCCTGCCACACACTGTACCCTCTAAAAATAATCCTGCCACACACTGTAACCTGAATATAATGCTGCCCCACACTGTACCCTGAATATAATACTGCTATACACTGTATCCACTGAATATAATCTTGCCAAACACTGTACCCTGAATATAATACTGCCACACTGTACCCTGAATATAATCCTGCTGTACACTGTACCCACTAAAAATAATCCTGACACACACTATAACCTGAATATAATACTGCCCCACACTGTACCCTGAATATAATACTGCTATACACTGTCCTCACTAAATATAATCCTGCCACACACTGTACCCTGAATATAATCCTGCCACACACTGTATCCACTGAATATAATCCTGCCACACACTGTACCCTGAATAAAATGCTACTCCACACTGTATCCGCTAAATATAATCCTGTCACACACTGTACCCTGAATATAATTCTGCTATAAACTTTATCCACTGAATATAATCCTGCCACACACTGTACCCTGAATATAATAATGCCACACACTGTATCCACTGAATGTAATCCTGCCACACACTGTACCCCTGAATATAATCCTGCCACACACTGTATCCACTGAATATAATCCTGCCACACACTGTACCCTGAATATAATCCTGCCACACACTGTATCCACTGAATATAATCCTGCCACACACTGTACCCTGAATATAATACTGCCACACACTGTATCCTCTGAATATAATCCTGCCACACACTGTACCCTGAATATAATACTGCCACACACTGTACCCACTAAATATAATACTGCCACACACTGTACCCTGAATATAATCCTGCCACACACTGTACCCTGAATATAATACTGCCACACACTGTACCTATTGAATATAATACTGCCACACACTGTATCCACTGAATATTATCCTGCCACACACTGTACCCTGAATATAATACTGCCACACACTGTATCCACTGAATATAATCCTGCCACACACTGTACCCTGAATATAATACTGCCACACACTGTACCCACTGAATATAATCCTGCCACACACTGTACCCTGAATATAATACTGCCACACACTGTACCCACTAAATATAATACTGCCACACACTGTACCCTGAATATAATACTGCCACTCACTGTACCCTGAATATAATACAGCCACACACTCTAAATAACTATACAGCTAAATATATACCAAAGGGGAACAAATATAAACGATTAAAACTAAATCCTACATGGCTGACACATGATGTTAAAAGAGCAATAAACAACAAAAAAATTGCCTTCAAAAAATTCAAATCTGATGGGTCAGCTATAACATTTAAACAGTACAAGGAGCTTAATAAAATCTGTAAAAATGTAATAAAAACAGCAAAAATTCAAAATGAGAGACAGGTGGCCAAAGAAAGCAAAACTAATCCTAAATATTTTTTTAGATATATAAATGCAAAAAAACCAAGGACAGAGCATGTAGGACCCCTTAATAATGATAATGGGGAGGTTGTCACAGGCGATCAAGAGAAGGCGGAGCTACTGAATGGGTTCTTTAGTTCTGTATACACTATGGAAGAAGGAGCTGACATTGGCCAGGTCAGTGCTGGTAACACATCATGTAATGTACTGAACTGGCTTAATGTAGAGATGGTACAAGGTAAGTTAAGTGATATAAATGTAAGCAAATCCCCAGGACCGGATGGACTACACCCAAGAGTTCTTAGAGAGGTAAGTTCAGTAATATCTGTACCCCTGTTCATGATATTTAGAGATTCTCTGGTGTCTGGTATTGTGCCAAGGGACTGGCGCAAGGCGAATGTGGTGCCAATCTTCAAGAAGGGCTCTAGGTCTTCCCCAGGAAACTATAGACCGGTAAGTTTAACGTGCATTGTGGGTAAATTGTTTGAAGGACTTATAAGGGATTACATACAGGAATACATAGGGGATAATTGTATTATAAGTGATAGCCAGCATGGGTTTACTAAGGATAGAAGTTGTCAAACCAATCTAATTTGCTTTTATGAAGAGGTGAGTAGAAGCCTTGACAGGGGAATGGCTGTGGATATAGTGTTTCTGGATTTTGCTAAAGCGTTTGATACTGTCCCTCATAGACGTCTGACAGGTAAGTTAAGGTCTTTGGGTTTGGAAATTTTAGTTTGTAACTGGATTGAACACTGGCTCATGGATCGTACCCAGAGAGTGGTGGTCAATGATTCGTACTCTGATTGGTCCCCTGCTATTAGTGGTGTACCCCAAGGTTCAGTACTGGGACCGCTGTTGTTTAATTTATTTATCAATGATATAGAGGATGGTATTAACAGCTCTGTTTCTATCTTTGCAGATGACACCAAGCTTTGTAGCACAATACAGTCTATAGAGGATGTGCATAAGTTACAAGATGACTTGGAAAGACTAAGTGTCTGGGCATCCACTTGGCAAATGAGGTTCAATGTGGATAAATGTAAAGTTATGCATCTGGGTACTAATAACCTGCATGCATCGTATGTCTTCAGGGGGATTAAACTGGCAGAGTCACTGGTAGAGAAGGATCTGGGTGTACTTGTAGATCACAGACTACAGAATAGCATGCAATGTCAGGCTGCTGCTTCCAAAGCCGGCATGATATTGTCATGTATCAAAAGAGGCATGGACTCAAGGGACAGGGACATAATACTCCCCCTTTATAAATCATTGGTACGGCCTTACCTGGAATATGCTGTTCAGTTTTGGGCACCTGTCCATAAAAGGGACACTGCGGAGTTGGAAAGGGTGCAGAGACGCGCGACTAAACTAATATGGGGCATGGAACATCTTAGCTATGAGGAGCGATTAAAGGAGTTACAATTGTTTAGTCTTGAGAAGAGACGTTTAAGGGGGGATATGATAAACGTATATAAGTATATTAATGGCCCATACAAAAAATATGGAGAAAAAACTGTTCCAGGTTAAACCCCCCCCAAAGGACGAGGGGGCACTCCCTCCGTCTGGAGAAGAAAAAGTTTAGTCTCAGGGGGCGACACGCCTTCTTTACCGTGAGGACTGTGAATTTATGGAACGGTCTACCTCAGGAACTGGTCACAGCAGGAACAATTAACAGCTGTAAAACAGGATTAGATACATTCCTGGAACAAAATAAGATTAATGCTTATGAAGAAATATAAAATCTCATCCCTTCCCCAATATCGCGCCACACCCCTACCCCTTAATTCCCTGGTTGAACTTGATGGACATATGTCTTTTTTCGACCGTACTAACTATGTAACTATGTAACACACTGTACCCTGAATATAATACAGCCACACAGTGTACCCCTGAATATAATACTCACACATTGTACCCCCTGAATATAATACTGCCACACACTGTACCCTGAATATAATACTGCCACACACTGTATCCACTGAATATAATACTGCCACACACTGTATCCACTGAATATAATCCTGCCACACATTGTACCCTGAATATAATACAGCCACACACTGTACCCTGAATATAATACAGCCACCCAGTGTACCCCTGAATATAATACTCACACATTGTACCCAATGAATATAATACTGCCACACACTGTACCCTGAATATAATACTGCCACACACTGAATCCACTGAATATAATCCTGCCACACACTGTATCCACTGAATATAATCCTGGCACACACTGTACCCTGAATATAATACTAGCCACACACTATACCCTGAATATAATACTGCCACACACTGTATCCACTGAATATAATCCTGCCACACATTGTACCCTGAATATAATACTGCCACACTCTGTACCCACTGAATATAATACTGCCACACACTGAACCCTCTGAATATAATACTACCACACACTGCACCCTGAATATAATGCTGCCCCACACATTCATACACATCATATATACATATACACCCCTTCTTCTCCTCTGTGCCCTCATCACCCCGCCAAACCTCTCCTCATCACTACTATAACCCCCCCGCACCTCTCCTTATCACCCCATAACCCCAGGCACCTCTCATCACCCCCATAACCCCCCTGCACCTCTCATCACCCCCCTGCACCTCTCATCAACCCCCCTGCACCTCTCCTCAACCCCCTGCACCTCTCCTCAACCCTCCTGCACCTCTCATCATCCCCCCTGCACCTCTCATCACCCCCCCCTGCACCTCTCATCACCCCCCCCCCTGCACCTCTCATCACCCCCCCTGCACCTCTCATCACCCCCCCTGCACCTCTCATCACCCCCCCTGCACCTCTCATCAACCCGCCCCCTCCCCCGCCGCGAGCAAATTCTCCTACGCTGTCGGGATCGGTGCAATGGCATCAGGCAGTGGAGGCTGCTGCTGGTCCCGTCAGTGAGGATCGTCTGAGATCTGGAGTCTGGAGATCGTGCAGGGACAGGTCAGGTGATTAGAGTAGATGTGTGCGGGGCACGTCTCTACTCCCATCAGCCCCTGTCCTGCCCTGCCATGCATCTTAAGGGGCCCGCACCCTAGAGGAAATAAATGTTAATAGAATGTTCGGGCCCCCCGGACTACGAGGCCCGGTCATAGTCCTGGCGGGCACCCAGTGGTCAGTGAGTGACAGTCGCAGTCACTCACTGACAAGCCAATAATTAAAAAAAAAAAAAAAAAAGGTCCAGTGACGTCCGGGCCCCCTGAAGCTCCGCTCCCCATACAAGTGTATGGGTTGTACCCCCTGATGGCAGCCTGGGCCCCATATTAGGTTGGCAGTATAGATCCCCCCACATTAGGGTTGGCAATATAGTTCCCCCCACATTAGGTTGTAGTTCCCCCACATTTAGTTGGCAATATAGTTCCCCCACATTAGGTACAGTATAGTTCCCTCACATTAGGTTGGCAGTATAGTTCCCCCACATTAGGTGTAGTATAGTCCCCCCACATTAGGTTGCCAGTATAGTTCCCCCACATTAGGTTGTGGTTCCCCCACATTAGGTGCAGTATAGTTCCCCCACATTAGCTTGTGGTTCCCCCACATTAGGTGCAGTATAGTTCCCCCACATTAGGTTGTAGTTCCCCCACATTAGATTGGCAGTATAGTTCCCCCCACATTAGTTTGTAGTTCCCCCCACATTTAGTTGGCAGTATAGTTCCCCCACATTAGGTTGCAGTTCCCCCACATTAGGTGCAGAATAGTCCCCCACATTAGGTGCATTATAGTCCCCCACATTAGGTGCAGTATAGTTCCCCCACATTAGGTTGTGGTTCCCCCACATTAGGTGCAGTATAGTTCCCCCACATTAGGTTGTAGTTCCCCCACATTAGATTGGCAGTATAGTTCCCCCCACATTAGTTTGTAGTTCCCCCCACATTTAGTTGGCAGTATAGTTCCCCCACATTAGGTTGCAGTTCCCCCACATTAGGTGCAGAATAGTCCCCCACATTAGGTGCATTATAGTCCCCCACATTAGATGCAGTATAGTTCCCCCAACATTAGGTTGTAGTTCACCCACATTTAGTTGGTAGTATAGTTCCCCCACCTAATGTGGGGGACTATTCTGCACCTAATGTGGGGGACATTAGGTGCAGAATAGTCCCCCACATTAGGTGCATTATATTCCCCCACATTAGGTGCAGTATAGTTCCCCCCACATTAGGTTGTAGTTCCCCCATATTTAGTTGGCAGTATAGTTCCCCCACATTAGGTGCATTATGGTCCCCCACATTAGGTGCAGTATAGTTCCCCCCACATTAGGTTGTAGTTCGCCCACATTTAGTTGGCAGTATAGTTCCCCCACATTAGGTGCAGTATAGTTCCCCCACATTAGGTGCAGTATAGTTCCCCCACATTAGGTGCCGTATAGTTCCCCCACATTAGGTGCCGTATAGTTCCCCCACATTAGGTGCCGTATAGTTCCCCCACATTAGATGCCGTATAGTTCCCCCACATTAGGTGCCGTATAGTTCCCCCACAGACATACAGCCTCCAGCCATACCGTGTATGGCTGGAGGCTGTATCCCTGTGTACTGCCCCACTTCAGTGCTCCGACCACCACTCCTCCGGTCCGGGAGCGGTGGTCAGAGCACCGAAGCTGACGTGTCGCTGGTAACACTTACCAAGCTGGCCACGCTCGTCCTGCTCACTGCTCTGCTCCTCCACGCTCCGTTGCTATGGGCGCACGCACGGGACATCAGTGACGTCCCTGCGTGCGCTACCTCAAGGTGGTCCTTGCATTTTTAAAGTAAAGGGCCGCCGAGAGTGTATCCCTGTATCCCGAAAACAGCTTTCGGAACACAGGGATGTCCTTAGGCAGTGGCGGGCCGGATAAATGTCCTCGGTGGGCCGCATGTGGCCCGCGGGCCGTAGTTTGAGAACCCCTGCTCTAAACGAACACTGGGTGCAGCAGGAAGTTCGCTGGGTCCCCAGCAGTGGGACCCTCACGATCAGACATCTTATCCCCTATCCTTTGGATAGGGGATAAAATGTCTAAGGGCAAAATACCCCTTTAAGGCAAGTACTTCTGAAAATAATACCTGTACCATATGCCTCACCAGAGAGGCAGCTGGAGATTATGGAGGTAAACAAGTGGCTCGGAAACTGGTTTAGGAAGGATGAAATTTGGTATTTGAAGGATTGGGCCAACTTATCTGTCAAACACAGGCTCTGCAGTAGGGATGGGCTGCACTTCAATGGGAAAGTGGCAGCTGTGCTTGGGGAGATGATGGGCAGAAGAGTGGAGGAGTATTTAAACTAGGAACTGGGGGGGGGGGAGGAAATTTCAATGTGAAAGAAAAAGAAAGTGTAAATGGAGGGCTGGGGATAAGTAATTAAAGGGGGGGGGGGGTGGAGGGGTTAGAGAAAATATTAATAAAAACATCAGGTGTATTTACACTAATGCCAGAAGCCTTACTAATGAGTTTAGGGAACTGGAACTATTAATGTTTGAAGAAGACTGACTAGAGATGAGCCGGACTTTCGGAAAATGTCCAGCTCATGGTGTACAAGTTCTCCAATAAAATAAGCCTCAAATCACATGTGTAACATTTTAGATAAACAGAGAAGTGCATCTCACAATTAATCCTGTCCGAGATTATGGTGGGTGTACACCTATACCTAAGGTGTTTAAATTACTGCTAGATTCTATATACAAATCACCCAAACCTCAAGGGCATTTTGGGTTATAAAACAGTTAATGTGTGTATTTCTACTCCCTATGGTACCATAAGTCACATGGTTGCAATAGAGCCTACCTTAGAGTATGAAGTAGTGCTGGGGAAGGATTTTCCGTTTTTTCAGCAGTTGTGGGAAGATAGTCAGGTGACTAGAGCAGGAACACCTGATAAGCTCACAACACTTGGTCACGGTCACAGAGTCCTAAGTGAAGGAGATTTGACGTCTGGACGATAGAAGGGTTGTAAGCAGGAAGGTCGAACCACTGGACAAGATATTGTTGCAGACCCAGGAGCCCTAGTCGTTTTTGCCAGGCCGTGGAGAGACTGTGAAAAGACAGAAGAAAAGTCTGCCAAGGAGCTGAGAGACAGTTCGAACTGATCGGGAATCACCCGGATTCGCTGGTGCCAAGAAACATTGAAGTTGTTGCTAGGGGCAACGAACTTACCACCAAGGGATTGACGGTCCGACGGGAGTGTTTGGCAAGAGTCTCTGCCAATGCCAGAGGATGTCTCAAGGTCTAACAGCGAGAGTGAGGAGACCGCTGTCAGTAAAAAGGTCTCGGAAAAGACGAGTTGGCCTTGGAAAAAAACTGGAGCAGATTCAGAATCTGGAAGAAACCCTGCAGATGGTTTCTGTGAAGTTGATGGAGAAAGAAAAAGAGGTACATCACTTGACAGAGGAGAGGGACAAATCGCCTGCTGACTTTAAGAAAGAGCAAGAAGCGAGGCTTCAGCTGGAAAAAGTAATGGATCATCACAAAAGGGAGGTTGTGGCTCTGCAGGATGAACTGTCCCACTCCCAGGGTCTTGTGACCAGCAAGGAGAAGTGAGTCTTCAACATGGTGCTTATCAGGCTCTGCAGAGTGATCACAAGGCTAGGCTGGTAGCCATGGATAAAATAGAAAAAGAGAAAAATGAAATTAAGATGGAAGTTGATGATCTTGCCAGCAATCTGGAGAGTGTCTCTAAAGCTAAGAGACAACTTGAGGAGGAAGTTAAGGCAAAGAATGCCCTTGAACATGCTCTTCAATCTGCTCGTCATGACAATGACTTGCTCCATGAGCAGTATGAGGAGGCCCTGGAACAAGTTGAGACACTGCAACATGAAAACAAGAATTTGCAACAGATCTCAGATCTATCTGAACAGATTGGTTAGAGTGGAAAATCTATCAATGAGTTAGAGAAGACCAAGAAACAGTTGCTGGACAGTGAGAAGATGATCTCTGCAAAGCTCAAGAGTGAGCAGCTGAAATATATAAAGCTGGAAGATGACATGAAGATCTTAAAAGATAGCCTGGAAGTGCAGAACGAAATGCTCACAAGGTCCCACGTAGCTGCTTTGGTTATGCTGGGAGCGCAACTCTACGAGCAGATGGCTGTGCTGGCGGACAATGAACAATTGAGGAAACAATTGCTGTCTTCGGAAGATACTGTCAGGGACTTGACAGAGTTACTTGACAGTGAGAGGATGAAGTCCGCTAAGCTCCAGTGTAAGCAGCGGAAATATGAAAAAAAAAGAAAGAGGACCGGGAAGTCCTAAAAGAGAGAAGAGACCAAGATATGGTGGCATTGGCTCAAGAAAGACTTCTGGGGCCGAAGTTACAGGATACAGGTATGCTTTCTCTGAATGCCAAAAAGTCCTCTAAAGCTAAGAATGAGGTGAAGCCCTGTAAGTAGTCCCCTGAAGCTAGGACTGAGCTTAAACCTGGTGGGAAATCCTCTGAAGTGGAGACTAAGGAGAAGTCAGGCAGGAAATGCTCTGAACCTGAGCAGACCAAAAATTCTGAAGGTAATGCTGAAGCTGAAGCAGAAGCTAAACCAGAGTCAACCTCAAAAGCTGTGAGTAAAGAAAATGGCACAACTGAAGAAGCTGCAGAGAAGAGCAAAACAGAAGTAGAAGCTGTTTCTACACAAGAACCTGAAGGAGGAAAAGACTCTGAAGCCAAACCTGAGGAAACTGGTGCCCCTGAAGAGAAAGCTGGAAGTAATGAGGTGAAACCATGTGAGAAATCCGCTGAAGTCGACTGCAGTGAAACCAGGTGAGAAGTCCTCTAAAGTTGAGACTGAGATGGACCCGGGTCAGAGGTCCTCTGAAGCTACAGAGATCAAGACAGTGGTTGGTGAACCCACTGAGGCCGAAAGATTCTCTGAAGCAGAGGCAGAGGTCCGGCAAGCCAGAAGAAGGCAAAGGTTGGAAGCATCGGTTCTCTCGGTCCTTAATCACAAGAAACCTGCACACACCTGGTACTGGAGCGGTGTGACTGAGAGGCTTGTAATTGGTGGCTGGTAAAAGTCCGGAAGAAAGAAGTCAAGGACCTCAGAGACTGTGGGACAAAAGTTGTCCAAGAGAAAGGAAAGGATGATGGTTTCTGCCTTTCAAACATATGTGCTCCTTCCCGGTGGTCTGAGCAAAGGGGGGGGGGGGGGGGGTTGGGGGATATGTGACAAGGTGGCAAGGAAAGGGTGTATTTCCTTGGCTCACCCTGGAGAATCTCTCACCTGCTTCTTAAGTGAGACAGCAGGGAAGGGAGGTGTATATAAGATGGAGACTCGGTCTAATCTGTGCTCTCCCTTGGAAACAGTATGCTGCCTGTTAGAGGGGGAGACACATGGGCCCTGTTTAGGTAACACGCAGCAGGCGCTGCGAGTGGTCCAAGTTTGGGTATGAACTGGTAGTAAAACAGGTTGTAGGTGGCACGGTTTTAACTGGAGGAGGGAAGCTCACCAATTGATAGACAGGGCATGCTGAAAGTTATAGTCAGCAACCAGACGGTCTAGGACTTTATTTTGTTCCTGTTTATGTTTTGTTTTACCTGCAACCTGTGGAAATAAAGCTGGCAAAGAGCCAGATTTGTAAGAGGAACTGTGGTCTGCTGTGTTATTGTGAGGAACGTGTCCCGTGGCAAGGGACCAGGACGATCCGAGAGCTAATCCCTGAGACGGTTTGTCACACACCCTTTCAAAATTGTAGAAAAATAAGATTGTTTCAAGCATGTGATGCTCCTTTAAACTCACCTGGGGCAAGTAACAGATGTGGACAATATAAAAGTCACACCTGAAAGCGGATGAAAAGGAGAGAAGTTCACTTAGTCTTTGCATTGTGTGTCTGTGTTTGTCACATTAAGCATGTACAACAGAAAGAGTAGAAGGGAACTTGAAAACCAAAATTGTGGAAAAATATCAACAATCTCAAGGTTACAAGTCCATCTCCAGAGATCTAGATTTGCCTTTGTCCACAGTGTGCAACATTATTAAGAAGTTTACAACCCATGGTCACTGTAACTAATCTCCCTGGGCATGGACTGAAGAGAAACATTTATGAAAGGTGTCAATGCAGGATAGTCCGGATGGTGGATAAGCAGCCCCAAACAAGTTCCAAAGATATTCAAGCTGTCCTGCAGGCTCAGGGAGCATCAGTGTCAGCGCGAACTATCCATCGACATTTAAATGAAATGAAACGTTATGGCAGGAGACCCAGGAGGACCATACTGCTGACACAGAGACATAAAAAGCAAGACTACGTTTTGCAAAAATGAACTTGAGTAAGCCAAAATCCTTCTAGGAAAATGTCTTGTGGACAGATGAGACCAAGATAGAGCTTTTTGGTAAAGAACATCCTTCTACTGTTTACCTAAAATGGAATGAGGCCTAAAAAGAAAAGAACACAGTATCTACAGTGAAATATGATGGAGGTTCATGATGTTTTGGGGTTGTTATGCTGCCTCTGGCACTGGATGCCTTGAATGTGTGCAAGGTATCATGAAATTTTAGGATTACCAACGGATTTTGGGTCGCATTGTACAGCCCAGTGTCAGAAAGCTGGGTTTGCGTCCGAGAACTTGGGTCTTCCAGCAGGACAATGAACCCAAACATATGTCAAAAAGCACCCAGAAATAGTTTGCAGCAAAGCACTGGAGAGTTCTGAAGTGTACAATACAGAAATTTAGGTGCACTACTGTGGCAGATGTATACAATGACATTGGCTATCCCTCAACACTGATGTTAAAATTGAGACATTCGCCAGTGTATGCTTATATGAAGGACACACCAGAGCCTGCACACCAATGCCAAGGTTTCTCAGAGTTCTGAAGTGGCCAGCAATGAGTCCAGATCTAAATGCCATTGAACAACTGTGGAGAGATCTTAAAAAGACCTGGAGCAGGTTGCAAAGGAAGAGTGGTCCAACATTCCGGCTGAGAGGTGTAAGAAGTTTATTGATGGTTATAGGAAGAGACTGATTTCAGTTATTTTTTGCAAAGGGTGTGCAAACAAATATTAAGTTAAGGGTGACAATAATGCTGTCCAGCCCATTTTGGGAGTTTGGTGTGACCTTATGTCCAATTTGCTTGTTTTCCTCCCTTTTTTGGTTTAGTTCCAATACACACAAAGGGAATAAACATGTGTATAGCAAAGCGTGTTACTGCAATCCTTTTCTGTGAGAAATACTTCATTTTCTAGAAAAATTTCAGGAGTGACAACATTTACGGCCATGACTGTATATCACAGTATATAAAAGAATATATATGACAGGTGCACTACTCTATGCATATAGATATCAAAATTAGCACAATAAGACCATCCAGTATTTGGTAATCCGGGATTCCAGATAGCAAAATAGCAGTCCTATACCTTTAGTCATCCATTTAAGTAGTGAAGTCTATGATAATTATTTTCAAAAACCGCTCCCTATCTGTCTGCAGGTAGGATGTGGTATTACAACTTTGCTTCATTCACAACCTAGAGACAGACAGGGAGCGGTTTTTGAATCAAACTGGCAGTTTTTTTTTATTACTGGATAACCCCTTTAAGTTAATGTCAAAGTTATGGTGTCCCATGATAACTAACAGCTTGATTAACCCTTTGAGGACAGTAAGTTTTTTATTTTTGCACTTTCGTTTTTTTCCTTCTCTCCTAAAAATCCTAACTATTTTAATTTTCTATCTACAGACCCATATTAGGGCTTGTTTTTTGAACCACTGTCAATCATTTCAGCCACCAAATCTATGGCGAAACCAGAACAAAAAAATTGTGAGGCAAAATTGAAAAAAAAGAGCTCCCTTTTGTGAATTTTGGGGGCTTCCGATTTTACGCAGTGCATTTTTTGGTAAAAATGACACCTTATTGTTTTACATGTTTTAAAAAATTCTAACTTTTTGTACAAAAATTAGAATGTTTAACCCCTTAACGATGAAGGACGTATATTTATGTCCTCCGCCGGCTCCCGCGATATGCCGCTGGGTCACGCGGTGTCCCCGCGTCATGTCTGGTCGGTTCCGGCAGCCTTCAACGGCCGGGACCCGCCGCTAATACAGGACATCACCGATCGCAGTGATGCCCTGTATTAACCCTTCAGACACGGTGATCAAAGCTGACCGCCGCGTCTGAAGCAAAAGTGAAAGTATCCTGGCTGCTCAGTCGGGCTGTTCGGCACCGCCGCGGTGAAATCGCGGCATCCCGAACAGCTTACAGGACACCGGGAGAGACCTTACCTGCTTCCTCGGTGTCCGATCGGCGAATGACTGCTCCGTGCCTGAGATCCAGGCAGGAGCAGTCAAGCGCAGATAACACTGATCACAGGTGTGTTAATAACACTGCAAAAAAAAGCTTAAAAAAAGTGTTAATAAAGATCATTTAACCCCTTCCCTAACAAACGTTTGAATCACCCCCCTTTTCCCATAAAAAAAATAATACAGTGTAAATAAAAATAAACATATGTGGTATCGTCGCATGTGTAAATGTCCGGACTATAAAAATATATAATTAATTAAACCGCACAGTTAATGGCGTACACGTAAAAAAATTCCAAAGTCCAAAAAAGCGTATTTTTGGTCACTTCTTATACCATTAAAAAATGAATAAAACGTGATCAAAAAGTCAGATCAGGCTGAGTCTGGCCGCGGACTGGTATGGCTGTGCGAGTTTGAGCACTCCTGCCTCGCACCTCCAAAACACCTCTTTATTCCATCTATACCTCACCAGGGATGGTGAAAATTGGTCGCTTTACACCCAGTGATCCACCTGACATGCCCAAACACCAGAAGAGCCAGGCAGACATTACGAAATACTTTGCAAAGCGTTCTGAGCGGTCTCCTGCAAGAACACTTAAGATGGTGCCTGATCCCGCCACACGCTGCAACTCTGAGGAGGAGGGAGGCCAGGACAGCGACTCGGAGGGTGGAGGAACAGCGGCACTTACACCGGCTTTCCTTAAGTCGTTTATGAAGAAGGCTCTTACACAAGCCCTGAAACCGGTCAGAGCGGACCTGGCTGAAATCAAATCAGAGGTACACGCTATCGGTTTTCGCACGGAAGCCCTTGAGTCAGCTTGCGCAGAGCTTACCACTCACTCTGCTGCGCTGGCCTCCAGTACCGATGCCATGGAGGCACACATTAACAACGCCCTTAATTTGATCGAGGTTCAGGAGAACCGCAGCCGGTGGAAGAACATCCGCTTTAAGGGTCTCCCGGAGTCCTGGGCCTCTGATACCCTACCCAAAATAGCACATAAGATTTTCGCTGGTCTACTGGGGGGGCTGACCGCACTGCCAGCATTACCATTGAGTGCATACACAGAGCCCTAAGACCCAAACAAAGCCGGCTGAGCCACCCAGAGATGTCATATGCGGCCTTCTGTCGTTCGTTGACACTGCAGCCATTCTTCAGGCAGCTAGAGAGAAAAGACCCATCCACTATGGCGTGGATGTAATTTCTCTGTATCAGGACATTGCACCTACCACATTGATGAAACAACTCATTATGCGCCCTCTGTTGGAAAAAATCGGAGAAAACAACCTGTCCTATGCCTGGCTGTTTCCATTTGGACTTTCAGTGCTCAAAGGAGGAAAGAGGATCACCATCAGAACTCCTGAGGACCTGCTGGCCACCTGGCAAGCTCTGGAAATTGCTCTGGTAGAGGTGCCGTCATGGATGCCACTATCTGAACATGTTCTTCTACCGCAACTGCCGCACCTGGGCGAATGGAAACAAGTTGCTCGCCCCAAGACTCTGAAATAGAAGAAAACTCAGGTGAAAGCGCATCCCCCTGAGGGCTGAAGATAAGTGACTTTTCTATTCTTATATATACTTTCCTTACTTACCTGAGGGTACGATCAGGCTATGTGCCTAGGTGATTGTTCTGCACTCTGAGACGCTCGCTCGGGTGGAGGCTGCCTCCTTAATTGGTATTTTTTGATTTGACCTCTGTTCACTGACTGTTTAGTGACTTAACCTGTCTGATGTTGAAGCTGGAGCTTCCCCGCTTACTGTATTTTTCCCTCTACCGCTGAATGTGGAGACATGGAGGACTTTTCTATGACACGAATTATCGCATGTACCCAAGGGCAATCCGCCGCGACTGCGACCCCCCCCTTTTCTTTATTGTTTTTTTTCTTCCCTGCCCCTTGCTCCATCATACTCGCCCCTTGCCGCTCACTGCGGGCTGTGTTGTCTCGGTGGTGTCACTAATGTCATGGCGCAGTGCCCTACAACTCGCCTTAAGTCCATGGACATTATGCAAGTCTCGCTGCTATGTACCCTCTGCATTTTTCTCGAATGTATTATCTACATGGTAGCTTGAGGTTATTGCTGCATTAGGATTTGGTGTCGTTGCTTAGCTGTAGTCTGCCTCTCCCCACAAGTGGAGACGAACCGCAGCCTATTTACTGGCTTTGTTATGTGTGTATATACTGCTGATTCCATGTGATCTCCATTCTCCCCTTTCTCACCCCACTTTTTCTCCTCCTTACTACATCTTGCTATGCCTCTCCACCACCCACCCCCACCTCCCTCCCTCCCTCCCTCCCTCATTATCTCCTCTTTTTCCTTCCTCATACGTTTCCTCCCTTTCTTTTCCTTTCCTTTCTTCATACCTCTTCTCCCTCCCTTCTCCCCCCCCCCTCCCCCTTCTCTTTACTTTTTTTTTTTTTTCCCTTCTCCTCTCTCTCCCTCATTTCTCCTTCTGACCCTGGCTTCCTGTACACAATTTATCAGTACTGCCCCAGCTGCTATCATCTGCCCTCTTTGGAATCATTCCCTATGCTCTTAACTCCTTTCTCTGTGTACTTTTCTCCTGCTTCCTTCATGTCCATATCTTCTCCCACTTATCTCTCTCTCTCTCTCCTGTATCCTCGTCTATGCAGTATTGGCCTCCTATCCGCCTCTTTGTTTTGGTTATATTCAGAATGAGTTCCTGTTGCTTAGTGGTGTAGTAATTACAATATTATTATTGTACGATGTAATGTTGGTTGTTGCTTTCCCCCATTTTTACTATGTTTTGGGTAATTAAGTGACTTCACTAGTGGGTGCCGTGGAGGTGCCCCACAGGCCAGACTGATCACTGCTCCCAACCCCTGACACAGTCTCCCCAGCTAACTGCTAACGCCCCACCTCCTCTACCTGCTTAGTCCCTCTTGGGTTGTTGACTGAGTAGGCCCCGCGCCCTTCTCCTCCCTCATCCTACCTGAGAAACCCCCACTCTTACCGATACCCCCCTCACTACTTCATCCTTCTGCTCCCCGTTAGCTCGTTGCTCCACACTTCCCCCCTTAATCTCCTTTTTTCGCTCTCCTCACCCCTCGCCTCCCCTCCCCTCTCTTCTCCTCCTCTAATCCCCCCTCTTCTAATCCTCTAACCCTTTGCTTCTTTTTTCTCTTTTTTCTTCCTTTTTCTCTCTTGCCACCGCAGCCATGTCCTCGATCTCATGTGTCTCGTTTAATGTCAGAGGGATGTTGACCCCAAATAAGAGAAATCATGTGCTTACAGTGACCAAAAAATTTAACCCCATGATCTTGTTCCTACAAGAAACTCATTTTAAGTGGGTGCAAGATCCCTAAATTACCCACGAAATTTTACTCCAAATGGTTTCACTCCTGCCATCCAACCTCTGCATCCAAGGGTGTATCACTAGCTCTCCACAATAAATTGCCAGTGAGGATACTTCAGCAGTACTCTGATGCTGAGGGGAGAATCCTCTTTCTCCGGATGTTTATCCGTAACTCCAAATTTACCAAGGTGAACATTTACGCGCCTAACCATGCGCAAGTCTCATGGCTGCTGAGCACCCTTGATGACCTGAGGTTGTTCGGAGATGGCCCGATTATCCTAGGGGGAGATTTTAATGTTACCCTGAATCCCTCTTTGGATACCTCGGCCCTGAGACTGTCTATCTCAAATCGGGTTCTAGCTTGTTTACGTACTAAGCTTTCCGATTTGTCCCTGACAGATGCCTGGTGAGTGCGGAACCCTGCGGTCAGAGACTACTCACATTTCTCAGCTGCGCACGACTCCTTCCAAAGACTGGATTACATCTTCATTCACTCATTTCTGCTGCCCTATCTCGCGACTGCAGGTATCGATGTTATTACTATCTCTGATCATGCACCTGTACACATTTCTCTCCGCCTCTCCAGCACAACACCCGAGAGTACACGCTGGCGCCTTAACGAACATATCTTAGAAAACAGTGCAGCTAGGGAGGACATTCAAAATCACATAACCTCATACTTTGATCTCAATAGAGGATCTGGTCCCTACATTAGGGGAATTTTCATTGCCAGGCTATCCAGGTTGAAGAGGAAATGCCAGGAGGAGATTGATGTGCTCTTGAGCAAGATAGCCGACCTAGAAAGAATACACAAAACCACCTTAGCTGCCTCTGTTCAAAATGAACGCCGCTCCCTTGGAGACCTAAACTACAAATCCTCTAAAGCATACCTTAACTTTAGGCAACGCTTGTATGCTCATGGAAATAAAGGGGGTAAGCTTATGACGTCTCTACTTAAAAAAGCTAAGGCAAAGCAGCATATTCATGAAATTAATGATGTTAAGGGTGGCCTCTGCACCTTAACACAGACCATTGCGGTTGCTTTCCAGCAATTTTATTCTAAATTGTATAACCTGGATAGTTCAGAAAGACCTCCAACACTCATGGTGAAAGCTTCGCTCATAGAGAGATTCTTAGAGCACCTCTCCCTGCCCTGTGTGGAGGAGATGGTCGCTGGCCTGCTAGCTCCCATTACAGAAATTGAGGTGAAGCGAGTGCTTGCTTCTTTCCCCCTAGGTAAGAGTCCGGGCCCTGATGGCCTTCCTCTCCTGTACTATAAGAAGTTTCAGGATGTGTTGCTTCCCCACATGATTTACTGGTGCACTTCTCTGTTCGAGGGCTCCCAGTAGCCCGAACAATCACTAGCAGCGCACATCATTCTTCTGGCCAAGGAAGGTAAGGACCCTAGAGAGTGTGGTAGTTTTTGCCCAATCTCTCTCTTGAATTTATGGGCTAAACTCCTCTCCCTGCGTATCAAAAAGTTGTTACCGCACCTGATAGGTGAGGAACAGGCTGGCTTTGTATCGGGCAGGGAGGGATGTACCAACACGGAGAGGCTCCTGCAGGCTGTCTCGCGGGCACAGTTCTCCAAACAGTCACTGATCCTTCTCGGCGTAGACGCCGAGAAGGCCTTTGACAGAGTCGATTGACAGTTCATGGTGGCAACACTAAGGAAGTTTTGATTTCCAGAGAAGTTCATATCGGCCGTTATGTCACTGTACTCTTCCCCTTCCGCTTCCCTCCTGGTGAATGACTCCATATCACCACCCTTCCAAATAAGAAATGGTACGAGGCAGGGGTGTCCCTTGTCCCCTACCCTATTTATACTAGTGATGGAGACGTTGTTGCAGAGGGTGCGCCAGTGGATGCTGCTTCGGGGATTCACTACCCCCCGGCGAATTGAAAGTACTGCCATTCGCCGACGATCTCTTGTTTCTCCTGGCGGACCTCCTGAACAGTTTATCTCCCCTGGTACAATTATTCGATGACTTTGGTGCGGTCTCCAACTTTAAAGTGAATGTGTCGAAGTCAGAACTTCTGAACATTACCCTCCCCTCTAAAACTTCCCAGCAGCTTCGCTCCCAGACTAGTTTCAAATGGTCAAACACACACATAAAATATCTGGGGTTAAATATCACTGCGAAAATGGGTTCTCTATACAATGCTAACTTGGAACCGTTGCTGAAAGACATAAAGACCATATTAGATGAATATGACTTGCCTCTGATCTCATGGCTAGGCCGACGTAACGTCATCCAGTGCTATGTTCTCCCAAAGTCACTTACAAACTTTCAATGGTGACCATCGCACTCCCGGATAGATTTTTCACCACAATTAATATATACCTGCAGTCGTGGGGATGGAATCGCCTACCTTCAACTCAATGTGGAGAAAGCTCTCTAACATCCCGGTCTCGCAGTTGTTCTCTGACGGTGGGGTCCCGACTGAAGCCGACATACGTCAACTAGTACCTGAGGTAAATCTGACCTTCCTGCATCTAAACCATTTTCTCTTATGTTGTGCCACCTTTTCCAAGCGGCACCTACCCCTCAGAGCGTTCACAGATTTCGAGAGCTCCCTGCTCTCCCGGGAGGATAGGCCCTGGAGACTTTCTGACTCCAAGACATCATGCCGGAGGGCGGTACCGTGAGGGAGGCCAGGTTACTTCATGGGAATATGAATTGAACCATCCCCTGAGTGATATGGAGGTGGAGCGAATCCTTTCCTTTTCACAGGGCCCATCTAGATGTGTACGTCTACAAGAAAATCATTTTAAGGTCATCTCCCACTGGTACAAGGTACCTGAATTTCTCCATGCACATGGTCTCACGCCCTCCAATTTATGCTGGAGATGCAAATCCCAAGTAGGCACACATTCGCACATCTGGTGGCACTGCCCCAGCATAGCTTTGTTTTGGAAGGAAGTAGAAACTAAGCTTGCCGCCATTACAGGTAACACTATCCAACTTACACCAGAGGCGGTCCTATTGGGATGCCCCTCTATAACCTATGTCCCTGTGTCCGACACTTTGATTTCCCAGCTTCTTGCGGCTGCCAAATCCCTAATTACCTTACATTGGTTACAGGCTTCGCTCCCCTCCATGCAGGACTGGTATGCGAAAATATCCCAAATCTGTAGGTTTGAGGAAATGTCTAGTCGAGTGAACAGATCTCATGATACCTTCCTTAAGACATGGCAACCTTGGTTGGATTCCCCTTATTCACTATGAGAGTCCCTGGCTGCGGTTGCCTTTTTGATCTCTTGTCCTTTCGCTCTCTTGCAGGTCTCCCATGTCCTCTTGCACATGCTCCATGCTTTACTGCTCCTAACTTCTTCCTTTCTTTATTTCTTTCTCTCTTTACCTTTCTTTCCCTCTCACTTTCTTATTCTTACATACTTCTCTTTTTTACTCCACCTATTGTTCCCCCTATCTTTCTCCCCTCCTTCCCCACCTGCCCGTGTTCCCCCTGTCCCTTTTTGATTCTTAACCTTGACAGCGCAACGCTTGATACCCATCCTTTTACCCTTCATTTCCCTTTATCCGATACCCCCCCACCCTGTCCCTGCACTCATCTGTGTCAGGATAGCGAATCCAGACCTAAATGGGTTTATTATACTTGATTTCTGTTTATGTTTTCAGATGTGTATTTGTCATTGAGTTCTGGTATCTATTGAAAAACTGGCTTTCTTGCACTTGTTCCACCTGCGAGTGGACTTCATTATCTGTTTGACTTTTTTTGCTCAATAAATATTATAGTTGAAGAAAAAAAAAGTCAGATCAAAGCAAAAGTGGTACCAATAAAAACTTCAGATCACGGCGCAAAAATTTAGTCCTCATACCGCCCTGTACGTGGAAAAATAAAAAAGTTATATGGGTCAGAAGAGGACATTTTTAAACGTATAAATTTTCCTGCATGTAGTTATGATTTTTTCCAGAAGTACGACAAAATTAAACCTGTATAAGTAGGGTATCATTTTAACCGTATGGACCTACAGAATAATAAGGTTAATTTTTTCCTGAAATATGCACTGCGTAGAAACGGAAGCCCCCAAAAGTTACAAAATGGAGTTTTTTCTTTGATTTTGTCGCACAATGATTTTTTTTTCCATTTCGCCATGGATTTTTGGGTAAAATGACTAATGTCACTGCAAAGTAGAATTGGTGACGCAAAAAATAAGCCATAATATGGATTTTTAGGTGGAAATTTTAAAAGGTTATGCTTTTTAAAAGGTAAGGAGGAAAAAATGAAAATGCAAAAACTGAAAAACCTGCGTCCTTAAGGGGTTAAGTTGTCCTCTTCTGACCCCTTATAGCTTTTTTATTTTTCTGCATACAGGGCTATATGAGGGCTAACTTTTTGCACTGTGGTCTGAAGTTTTTATCGGTACCATTTTTTTTAGACTTTTTGATAAGTTTTTGGGTATGCAAAGTGACCAAAGATACAAAATTTGGGACTTTTTTGGGGAATTTTTTTACGTATACGCCATTGACGATGCAGTTTAATTAAAATTATATTTTTATAGTGTGGACATTTATGCATGCAGTGATTCCACATATGTTTATTTTTGTTTGCATATTTTATTTTTTTTAATGGGAGAAGGGGGTGATTCAAACTTTTATTAGGAAAGGGGTTAAATCACATTTATTAGCTTTATTAGATTTATTAGCTTTTTTTTCCTACTTTATTTTTTTACACAATCTGTTAGATGACCGATTGGACTTGGAGGAGGCAGGTAGGGACCCTCCCCCCGTTCTCTCAGCGGCGGTCCCAAACAGCCCACCTGAGCTGCCAGGATACTTTAGACGTGGGGATCAACTTTAATCGCCGCATCTAAGGGGTTAATGCTGGGCATCACCGCGATCGGTGATGTACGGCATTAGACACTGGTCCCGGTGGCAGATGGCCGCCGGGAAAAACCAGCTATGACCCGTGCTTTTTCAAATTTGTTTTTTTAAATGATCCCTTTTTGGGAATAGGCAACAGGTTTTAAGTCTGGCAAGTGAAGACGCCATGGATTTTTCCAAGTTTTCAAAAAATTTTGGGGTTTGCAACTAATTATGTCTTAAATTAGTGAAGAAAAAATTTGTTTGGAAAGCTAAAAAAAAAGATCAACTTTTGAGGGGATCAGGGGTTGTGTATGTGTAGGCCTGGCTGGTAGTAGCGGTAGCAGCAAGGGTGGTGAACTGGTGGGAGTCGTAATAGACAGCAGGCAGTGGCAGACTGGTAGGAGTTGTAGTAGCCAGCAGACAGGAGACAATGGTAAACAGGTGAAAGTTGTGGAAAACAGTGGACAGCAGGCAGTGGCAGATAGGTAGAAGTTGTAGTAGCAAGCAGATAGCAGACAATGGTGGACTGGTGGGAGTTGTAGTAGCCAGTGGACAGCAGGCAGTGGTAGACTGGTGCAAGTTGTAGTAGCCAGAGAACACCTTATGTTTATTCTGTAGGTCCATATGGTTACAAAAATATCCAATTTTTGTAGGTTTTATTTTATTTTACTACTTTAGAAAATTACAACTACATGCACCAAAATGAGTATGTTTAAAATTGTCATCTTCTAGCTCCTATAACTTTTAATTTTTCTGCATACGGAGCTATATGAGAGCTCATTTTTTGTGCCATGATTTGTAGGTGTTATCAGTACAATTTTACTTTTGATGGGACTTTTTGGTTGTTTTTTTTTATTAGTTATTTCATGGTATATGAAGTGATCAAAAATACTCAGTTTTGGACTTTGGTGTTTTTTTTTTTACATGTATGCCATCGACCTTGTGGTTTAACTAACCTTATATTTTAATAGTTCGGATATTTATGCACGCGGTGGTACCACATATGATTATGTTTATTTTTTTGTTACATTATTTTAGTGAAAAAAAGGGGAAAGGGGGGTGATTCAAACTTTTATTAGGAAAGGGGTTAATTCCCTTTTATTAACTTTTTATCCCTATAGGGGCTATAACATGCAATCTGAAGATTGCATACACTGTTCAATGCTATGCCCTAACATAGCATTTATCAGTGTTATCAGTGCTCTGCTGCTCCAGCCTGCATGGCTGGCTTGGAGCAGCAGAAGACTGATTGGACAGTGAGGAGGCAGGTAAGGGCCTTTCCACTGTCCCCTCAGCTGATTGGGACCCGCGATTTTGCCACAAATGTCCAGATCAGCATCCCTGGGCTACCAGAACCGTTAACCCTGCACTTTAGATGCCACAATCAAAGTTGAAGTTAAAGGGTTAATGGCTGCTCATAGCAACCGGGACTCCCTGGGTTTGAAGCGTTCTCCACTTGCGAGTACGGTTTAAACTCCAGTAACAGGACTAGGGCGTACAGGTACGCCCTTGGACCCTAACCCCTTAAGGACCAAGGACGTAGCGTCCTTGGTCCTGCTCTCCTGATATAACGCGGGGTTATACAGTAACCCCGAATCATATCACGGCGGGCCCGGCATCATAGTGAAGCCGGGACCCACCTCTAATAGCATGCAGCCCCAATCACGGCGCCGCGCGCTATTAACCCTTTAGCCGCGCGCTCAGAGCTGAGCCGCACGGCTAAAAGCGAAAGCGAAAGTTGCCGGCTAGCTCAGTGGGCTATTCGGGATAGCCGCGGCGAAATCGCGGCATCCCGAACAGCTTACAGGACAGCGGGTGGGGGCCCCTACCTGTCTCCTCGCTGTACGATCGCCGAATGACTGCTCAGTGCCTGAGATCCAGGCATGAGCAGTCATGCGGCAGAATCGTCGATCACTGGTTTCCTATGAGAAACCAGTGATCAATGATGATCAGTGTGTGCAGTGTTATAGGTCCCTATGGGACCTATAACACTGCAAAAAAAAAAGTGAAAAAAAAGTGAATAAAGATCATTTAACTCCTCCCCTATTAAAAGTTTGAATCACCCCCCAATAAAAAAAAAAAAAAGTGTAAATAAAAATAAAAATAAACATATATGGTATCACCGCGTGCGGAAATGTCCGAATTATAAAAATATATCATTAATGAAACCGCTCGGTCAATGGCGTGCGCACAAAAAAATTCCATAGTCCAAAATAGTGCATTTTTGGTCACTTTTTATATCATTTAAAAATCGATCAATAAGTACTATCAGTGCAAAAATTATAGCGTTAAAAACTTCAGATCACGGCGCAAAAAATGAGCCCGACAAAATCAAACCTATATAAGTAGGGTACCATTTTAATCGTATGGACCTACAGAATAAAGATAAGGTGTCATTTTTACCAAAAAATTTACTACGTAGAAACGGAAGCCCCCAAAATTTACAAAACGGAATTTTTTTTTTTCAATTTTGTCGCACAATGATTTTTTTTCCGTTTCACTGTAGATTTTTGGGCAAAATGACTGATGTCATTACAAAGTAGAATTGGTGGCGCAAAAAATAAGCCATCATATGGATTTTTAGGTGCAAAATTTAAAGAGTTATGATTTTTTAAAGGCAAGGAGCAAAAAACGAAAATGCAAAAATGGAAAAAACCTCGGTCCTTAAGGGGTTAAGTAGACTGTATGCCCTTCATGCTGGACAGGTTAAAAGATCTAAAGTTCGCACAGGTCTTGCAGCTATAGAGCATGAGGCTATACACAGTAACATTGCATGCCTGACGAGATATGCAGTATATAGGACTTGTATTTTGATTACAAAAAATATATAGTATAGAATTGGAACTAAATTATTTATTATATTCCAGGGGCATTGGTCTACACTGTGTCATGTGACTATGACATATAACACAGTGGTAAACTGTGCTTCCAAGTTGGCTTCCCTGGCTGTGATAACTCCCCTTTATTTAACCTATTGATAGTAGGAGTAATGTGATAGAGAAGGATGTCATCCTGTAGTATACAGGAAGTTAGCTGAACCAGCACTGACCACTCATCTTCTTGTAGGGTCTGCCTAAGCAGGCTGTACAAAAAGATCGCCATCAGAACTGATCAGCATTATGTTATTACATAATATTGATTAATACATTATATCTAATGATTGGACCTACAAAGTGTAAAATAAACATAAAAATATATACATATTTAAGGGCTCCCCTAAATAAAAGCATTGGGCAGACTAGATGGGCCAAATGGTTCTTATCTGCCAACACATTCTATGTTTCTACCCCTCTTTTCCAAAAAACATATTTGGTATTGATGCATGTGGAAATGTCTGAACTATTATCTTTATCATTCAACATGATGATCAGCGTAAATGTAAAAATGTACCAAAGGCCAGAATTGCTGATTCTTGGTCACATCATATATAAAATAAATAAATATTAAGCTATCAAAAGTCCCATCAAAACAAAAATGACAGAAAAAAATAGGCATTAAAGGGGTTGTCCAGTGCATACACATCTTATCCCCTATCCAAAGGATAAGATGCCTGATCGTGGGAGTCCCGCCGCTGGGGACCCCCGTGATCTTGCACGCGGCACCCCGTTTGTAATCAGTCCCCGGAGCGTGTTCGCTCTGGGTCTGATTACCGGCAAACACAGGGCCGGCGGCGTGTGACGTCTCGCCTCCGCCCCCCGTGTGACGTCACGCTCCGCCCCTCAATGCAAGCTATCACGCCCTCTCCCGTAAGCTTGCATTTAGGGGCGTAGCATGACGTCACACGGGGGCGGAGGCGTGACGTCACAAGCCGCCGGCCGTGAGGTCTACTGTAATCAGACCCGGAGCGAACACGCTCCTGGGACTGATTACAAACGGGGTGCTCAGTGCATGATCCCGGGCGTCCCCAGCGGCGGGACTCCCGCGATCAGGCATCTTATCCCCTATCCTTTGGATAGGGGATAAGATGTGTAAGCACCGGAATACCCCTTTAAACATACTTGTTTTAGCAAAAAAGTTTGATATATTTTAAAATAGTATAATAGAAAAACATGGGTATCATTTCACCTGAATTGATCCACAGAATAAAGATATGATGTCAGTTTTACTGAAAAGTGCACAGCAAAAACAAGAAACCCCAAATTAGCAATATTGGAAATTTTTTTAAATTTTCCCCCCAAAACATATTTTTTAGTTTACCATACATTTTATGGTAAAATTAAAGATGTTTTTACAAATTAGAATTGATCCCACAAAAAAACAAGCCATAAATGGCTATAAGGATTGAAACATAAAAATTATGTCTTTTAAAAGGTTAGGAGGAAAAAGAAAACACAAAAATGAAAACATACTGTGTCCTCAAGGTCAATACAGGCTCTGTCAGTTTCAAAAACTTTTTATATGTTGTGCATAGAAATCATGACTTATAAAATCATGGCTTTGTCCAAGCTGAAGCACAGGCAGGGCCGGATCATCATTGGCGCTCCAGGCTCCGTTCCCGCAGGGGGCCGCCGTCACATTCGGAACATCCCTGTGTCCCGAAAAATCTTTTCAGGACACAAGGATGTCCCGGTTACCTCTCTGCGGCCCTACGTTAACTTTAAAAACACAGGAGCCGCCAGGAGGTAGCGCATGCAGGGACGTCACTGACGTCCCGTGCGTGCGCCCATAGGAGAAGAGCGGAGCATCAAGGAGGATGTGCACGCATGGTAAGTCACCAGCACCAGCTGGCAGCAGGTCATCTTCAGTGTTCCGACCACCGCTCCCATAGGCCATAGCAGTAGATTGTGACCCCGGACCGGAGGAGCGGTGGTCGGACACTGAAGTGGGGCAGTACACAGGCATACAGCCTCCAGCCATACACTGTATATGGCTGAAGGCTGTATGTCTGTGTTGGAACTGTACTGCACCTAATGTGTGGGAACTGTACTGCACCTAATGTGTGGGAACTGTACTGCACCTAATGTGGGGGAACTGTACTGCACCTAATGTGGGGGAACTGCACTGCACCTAATGTGGGGGAAGTGCACAGCACCTAATGTGGGTGAACTGTACTGCACCTAATGTGGGGGAACTGTACTGCACCTAATGTGGGGGAACTGTACTGCACCTAATGTGGGGGAACTGTACTGCACCTAATGTGGGGGAACTGTACTGCAGCTAATGTTGGAGAACTCTACTGCCAACCCAATGTGAGGGAACTGTACTGCCAACCTAATGTGGGGGAACTGTACTGCCAACCTAATGTGGGGGAACTGTACTGCTAACCTAATGTGGGGGGGGGGGGGGGACTGTACTGCCAAACTAACGTGGGGGGACTATACTGCCAACCTAATGTTGGGAACTGTACTGCCAACCTAATGTGGGGGGGGGGGGGGGGGTGGACTGTACTGCCAACCTAATGTGGGGGGACTGTACTGCCAACCTAATGTGGGGGGGGGACTGTACTGCCAACCTAATGTTGGAGGAACTATACTGCCAATCTAATATGCGGGGACTTATACTGAACCTAATGTGCGGGGACTTATACTTCACCTAATGTTCGGGGACTTACTGTATACTGCACCTAATGGGGGAACTATACTGCACCTAATGTGGGGAACTATACTGCACATAATGTGGGGAACTATACTGTACCTAATGTGGGGGACTTATACTACCAACCTAATGTGGGGAACTATACTGCCAACCTAATGTGCGGGGACTTATACTGCAACTAATGTGGGGAACTGTACTGCAACTAATGTGGGGAACTATACTGCCAACCTAATGCGCAGGGACTTATACTGCACCTAATGTGGGGAACTATACTGCCAACCTTATGTGCGGGGACTTATACTGCACCTAATGTGGGGAACTATACTGCACCTAATGTGGGGAACTATACTTCACCTAATGTGGGGGAACTACAACCTAATGCGGGGGAACTATACTGCCAACCTAATGTGGGGGAACTATACTGCCAACCTAATGTGGGGGAACTATACTGCCAACCTAATGTGGGGGAACTATACTGCCAACCTAATGTGGGGAACTATACTGCCAACCTAATGTGGGGGAACTATACTGCCAACCTAAATTTGGGGCACTATACTGCCCACCTAATGTGCAGGGAACTATACTGCCAACCTAATGAGGGGGAACTATACTGCCAACCTAATGTGGGGAAACTATACTGCCAACCTAATGTGGGGGAACTATACTGCCAACCTAATGTGGGGAACTATACTGCCAACCTAATGTGGGGGAACTATACTGCCAACCTAATGTGGGGGAACTATACTGCCAACCTATTGTGGGGGAACTATACTGCCAACCTAATGTGGGGGAAGTATACTGCCAACCTAATGTGGGAGAAGTATACTGCCAACCTAATGTGGGGGAAGTATACTGCCAACCTAATGTGGGGGAACTATACTGCCAACCTAATGTGGGGGAACTATACTGCCAACCGAATGTGGGGAACTATACTGCCAACCGAATGTGGGGGAACTAGACTGCCAAACGAATGTGGGGGAACTATACTGCCAACCTAAATGTGGGGGAACTATACTGCCAACCTAAATGTGGGGGAACTATACTGCCAACCTAATGTGGGGGAACTATACTGCCAACGAAATGTGCGGGGAACTATACTGTCAACCTAATGTGGGGGAACTATGCTGCCAACCGAATGTGGGGGAACTATACGGTCAATCTAATGTGGGTGAACTATACTGCCAACCTAATGTGGGGGAACTATACCGCCAACCTAATGTGGGGGAACTATACCGCCAACCTAATGTGGGGGAACTATACCGCCAACCTAATGTGGGGGAACTATACCGCCAACCTAATGTGGGGGAGCTATACCCCCAACCTAATGTGGGGGAACTATACCACCAACCTAATGTGGGGGAACTATACTGCCAACCTAAATATGGGGGAACTATACTGCCAACCTAAATGTGGGGGAACTATACTGCCAACCTAAATGTGGGGGAACTATACTGCCAACCTAATGTGGGGGAACTATACTGCCAACGTAATGTGCGGGGAACTATACTGTCAACCTAATGTGGGGGAACTATGCTGCCAACCGAATGTGGGGGAACTATACGGTCAATCTAATGTGGGTGAACTATACTGCCAACCTAATGTTGGGGAACTATACTGCCAACCAAATGTGCGGGGAACTATACTGCCAACCTAATGTGCGGGGACTTATATTGCACCTAATGTGGGGAAATATACTGCACCTAATGTGGGAACTATACTTCACCTAATGTGGGGGAACTACAACCTAATGCGGGGGAACTATACTGCCAACCTAATGCGGGGGAACTATACTGCCAACCTAATGTGGGGGAACTAGGGGTGGGAGGGAGGGCATGGGGGGCTGAAGTGAAGTTGTTTGGGGGGTGAGGTGAGGTAAGTGTGGGTTTGGTAAAGGGGGCAGAGGAGTGTGAAGGGGACGGGGGGGGGGGGAGGTTGGGGATGCAGAAAAGTGGAATAGTAGAGAAGGACCAGGAGTGTTAAAGGGGGGGACTTAAGGACCAGGCAAAGGCTAAATTTCCAGAGAAGGCAGAAGCACAAGAAAAAAATGCCAACAAATTACCATAACACAGGAAAAAGCTGTAGCAGTTTTTCTGTGTTTTTGCAAGTAAAAAAGGGGGAAACCTAGCCTTAGGGGTCTCATGGAGCAGGAGTCTGGGGGGGGGGGGCAGGGGGGTCTAGGGGAATTGGGGCTCGTCCACACTACGAACTTCCGCCAGCAGAATTTAGCTTTTTTTCAAAGGGATGCTGCTGCTCTGTGCACACTATGGAAGACAGTGTGTGGTAGTATTATTTTTGGAGGGTATGAAGTTTGGCAGTATAATATACAGGGTACACAGGGTTTATCAGTATTATGTTTAGAAAGCAAAGTCTCTTGAAGGGTTATAATAATGATTGTTGTATTTACACAGAGGATGAGGATCGGCTGGCAGAGTGAGGAATGAATGATGTCCAGGCATCGGACTTTACAAAGGAAGATGGAGCTGGAAGAAGACATGGCGTCTGGACCAGATGAAGAAGAAAAGGAAAGACAACAGAGAAGTCGTCTCCTGTAAGTCATTTTATGTTTGTGTATTCTCCTAACTGTCCCATTAAATCTCTTGTCACTTCTAAGTTTTGCAGTAATAAGGAATGACACTGTACCCCAATTTGAGGCTCTAGCTGTTACAAAACTTCATCTCCTATAATGCCTGAATCTCTCCAGACATAATGGGTGTTGTAGCTTTGCAACAGCTGGAAAGAGTGACTTGAACTGAAGTGATTTTAGACCATGCAGCCCATTTTATTTTAACCAGCCTAGCGGTATTCCCGAGCGTGACTCGGGGTTAATTTTCGCTGCTAGAAGCGGTAACCCCGAGTCACGCTCGGGGTAGAATTGCAAAGTTGCTGTGCGGGCTGCACAGTATATCGCAAAAGCAATCAAATCACGATTTTTGCTTTTTGCGATGTAGTGATGCAGCCCCCGGGAAAATATGTGATTATCTGCTCGGGTCGGCTCCCGTGGCGGGGGCCGGCCAGAGCAGGTAAAGACATATACTAAAAGTCAGTGTTTCTCAACCAGGGGGCCTCCAGATGTTGCAAAACTACAACTCTCAGCATGCCCGGACAGCCAAAGGCTGTCCGGGCATGCTGGGAGCAGTAGTTTCACAACAGCTGGAGGCCCCCTGGTAGAAAAACCCTGAACTAAGTGTAAAAGTAAAAAGGAAGAAAATAAAAAAAAACTTTTGCTCACCTAATCCCGGTCCCTGCAGATGTTGTTCCCCTCCGTGCGCTCTGGTCCCTGCTCTATTCATCTTACAGGACCTTTCCCTTTTCAGCCAATCACAGGCCGCAGTGGTGTAAAGCCTGTGATTGGCTGAAGGGGAAAGGGCTTGTTCTGCAGCAAATACACTAGGTTTGAAATCTGCCCGGCAAACCTAGTGTATGCTGCTGCAGGACAAGGTGAGGAGGGGGGGAGGAAGGAATGTGACACAGGGGAGAATGTAACAAGGGGAGGGGGAAATGTGACATAGGGGGGGGATGTGACATAGGGGGGAATGTGACAGAGGGGGGAATGTGACAAGGGGGGGGGATGTGACAGTGGGGAGGAATGTGACAAAGGGGGGATGTGACGGGGGGGAGTGGAATGTAACATGGAGGGGGGAGAATGTAACAAGGGGGGGGAGAATGTAACAAGGGGGGGATGAATGTGACGGGGGGGAGAGTGTAACAAGGGGGGAGAAAGTGACAGGGGGGATGAATGTGACAGGGGGATGAATGTGACAGGGGGGGGGGAGAATGCAACAAGGGGGGGAATGTGACAGGGGGGGAATGTGACAAGAAGGGGGAGAATGTGATATGGGGGGGGGGGAAATGTGACAAGGGAGGGGGAATGTGACGGGGGGGGGGGGGGAGATGTGGAATTTCAATGCAAAAAATTGTACCGCTTTTGGTACAAATTTCCAGACGGAATCATACCGCTAGGGAGGTTAACGGGGGCCTGACTCCTGTGACACCCACCAAGAAAAAAAAAAAAAAAAAAAAGGCGGCATAGTCTAATATGCCCAGACAGGAGAGAGCACAGAGGAGTGCTATCAGACAGGTGAGAGCAGGGCCAGCCTTAGGTGTTCAGGCGCCCTGTGTGAGCTAATCATGTGCCCCCCCATTACCCCATAAACATACACAAAGAAGAAAAAAATCTATGTAATAAATATATATATTTTTTAATTACAGATAATTTAAGTGCAAGTGCAAACAAGTACAATAATGAATAACTGGATTAAGAAACTATATGTATATATACCAGCGCTTCCAATCAATTGCTATAGTGTAAAAGCTGCCAGGTTTTAATTATGGATCCCTGTATTCCATAAAGATGTTTAAAAAATTGAAATAATAATAAAACAATACCGGCACTAAAAATAATGGTAATATTTAGAGATGAACGAACTTACAGTAAGTTCGATTCGTCACGAATTTCTCGGTTCAGCCGTTGATAACTTTTCCTGCATAAATTAGTTCAGCTTTCAGGTGCTCTCGTGGGCTGGAAAAGGTGGATACAGACCTAGGAGACTCTTTCCTAGGACTGTATCCTGCTCTGCAGTTTTTGCGGCTCCCGAGGTGTATAATAATTCACATGGAAATGTTTATTTTGAGTCCTGTAATAGTCAGGTGGTAATTACTTGTTATTTCCTTCATACCATTCTTAGAGAAATGTACATGCAATTTTATATTAGGATGCCGATGCGCTAGTTGCAATGTTCTGCAACTGCGTTCATGCAGTCCAGAAAACAATGATGTGAAGGAGCTCTGCTGTATATATTGCCTTAAGGTTTCTTTTAGGTGGAAATCCTATTAAGAAATAGGGGGGTACCTTGTATTGAATCCTGGGGTATCGGCACCTTCCTTCAGTATATCCTGTGGGCTCCGGTGCATTGGTTTTAACGGTCTGGGAGACAGCCCTGGCTAGTGGCGTCTCTACCAGGTCCCGTTACAGCTGCACGGTAAGAGATTATAATCTTGAATTAGCGCTGCTGCAGTGACTTCACTACAAGTCCAAAGAAAGACCAAAAAGGCTCCAACGCGTTTCAGAAACTGTTTCCTTCATCAGGGAATGCCTATTGGTCCGTGATCACCTCTCTTTTATATCGGCAAATGGTCTGTTAATTATGTGATTCAGGTGCGTTATTGCTTAGTGTGTTGGTATTAATGTAGTGGATGCCGTACTAATTGTCTTTATATGAAGGGAAAAGATATTAAAGAAATCCAAAAAGTTCCATCTCCATGTTTAACCCCTATGGGGCTATAGTATCGAGGGAAAAAATCCACCGGGTTTCTGCCCGGGACATTTGGGAGATGTAATCCCCTCCTCTCCAGTGAGGTGTAACTTGTTCGATGGCAAAAAAGGTTCATCCTTTTATACTGGAATTGTGCATTCCTTTAAAGTGATTTGATAGCGGGTGACCTTCATATCCTCGATTTTATGTTCTGAAGATGCTCTGAGATTCTCTGATGTAATAATCTCCCGACATACAATTTTTCGCATGGGCATTTTATTATGTAAATGACCCCTTTTGATTTGCAATGCAGAAAATGTTTTATATTAATCTCCTTAAATTGTTTGGTAAAAAAAAAGGAATAAACAGGTTCTCTATTATTGGTATTACTGCATGGGAAAAATTCTTTCTTTTCCCCTAGTGTAGTAATATTTGACTTGTTGTTATTGCTGTTATTTATATGGTCTTTTGTTTTGCCACTTTTTGCCTTTTTGTGGATTTTTTACACTAGGTGCAATGAAATTGCCAATGTTTTGTGCTTTTTAAAACACAAATTTCAGATATTTTGATTGCATTCCCCCAATTATTTTATCATTTTAAAGTATGTCCCAGTGATTGGTTACGATATTTTTGAACTTACTACTCTATTGGCTAAATGTTGTAATTAGGGGGATGGCTATCTCCATAGGCTTTTTTTGGGAGTTATCATCTATAGGTTTGGGAAGGGTATATTCAATATTGTCGGCACTTTTTTTCTGCACAAACTATTTTTTTCTATCTATTTCCGTTATCTCCTCTTTGACCTGTTGTAAGTGGCTTTCTTCATATCCTTTTTCTTTGAATTTTACTTTAAAATTATTTGCTTCTTTTGAAAAACTTCTTCGTGGGTGCAATTTCATTTTACTCTTAAAAACTGGCTGCGAGGTATATTATGCAGCCAGAGGGGTAGATGACAGCTAGTTCTATGAATATAGCTGTTGCTATCTGTAGGTTTATGATATGCTTTTGTTATCTTGTTGTTTACTGTGGTTATGGTGAGGTCTAGAAAGTTAATTTCCTGTTTACTATAGGCGGCTGTAAAATTTAAATAAAAATTGGTTTTATTAATGTCCTTTAAAAAGTCTTCCAATGTTTCCACCAGTCCGCTCCATCTAAAAATAACATAATCAATAAAACATTTCCAGAGGACCAGGCTTGCACTCTCGCTTGTTCCCTGGGAAGATCGCTTTTTCTTCCCAGTGGCCCACGTAGATATTCGAATAGCTGGGTGCGAACCTGGTCCCCATAGCAGTCCCCCACTTCTGGATCAAAAATTGTTCCTCATACTTAAAATAATTATGTTCCAGAATAAATAGGATACAGTCTCATATGAATTGCACCTGTGCCCAGGGGATTTCGCTGTCCAGTTTTAAGAAATGTTCTGCGGCTTCCCTTCCGGTGTTCAATGATTGAAAATTTTTGGCTCTCTATAGCCTTTTGATTCCCTAGTACACTCACTAACAAAAGTGCAATATCGATCATACGATCTGAATCAAAAAAAACACCACAAGTCTCAGAATAAGACTACTCCCCGGTGAAGCATTACCACCCTCATACACAAAGTACGTTCTTTTTTATTATTCTCTTTCCTTTTTAGAGCCAGTATAAACCACTTAACGTATTTTACAAATATATATTCACAGTTTTTTCATAGGTCCCATTTTTTAGCCCTCCTCTAACATTCCGCATATTGTTTGCAGATATACAATTTTCAATGCTAACAGGTAATAACCCTTACGTCCATTGATACTTATCAGATACTGAATGTGTAATAATATAAGTATCCAACTTTAATACCCACAGGTCTAATTGCTACTGTTACCTACATTAATACTGTTGCTTCCCTCATGAGATATAACTTCTAAACTCCTTCGCTATATTCCCCGCAGCTAGGTACGAGAAACACGCAAACTTGCAAAATTTTTTTTTACACCTATACAGTATTTTTTCCCCCCATGCACCTCAAATCCTCCCCCTTAACCTCAGTAGGACATCACTGAAGCTGCAGGAGATCATCACTACTTTCAGAGACAACTAATTTTACCATATTCAATTTTATTCATTTTTTATCCTATTTGTTCATTATTTATTTAATAAATATTAACATAATTTTTAGCGCCGGTATTGTTTTATTATTATTTCAAATAACTGGATTGACTGGTAACAATCATGTATATCAAGTTATACATTAGTTTATCTATTGTAGAAACAAGAGCTATGTTGTCAGAACACAAATCTAAGGCTGGGTTCCCACTACGTTTCCTCCCATACGGGAGCGCATACGGCAGGGGGGGAGCTAAAACCTCATGCTCCATTATGCCTCCGTATGCGCTCCCGTATGTAATTCATTTCAATGAGCCGACTGCAGTGAAACGTTTGGTCCGGTCGGCTCATTTTTGCGCCGACTGGACCGCACGTTTCTCTGCGGTCGGCTCATTGAAATGAATTACATATGGGAGCGCATACGAAGGCATACGGGAGCGCAAGGTTTTAGCTCCCCCCTGCCGTATGCGCTCCCGTATGGTAGAAAACGTAGTGGGAACCCAGCCTAACTATTTTACAACACTGAGCATGCATAGACTCTCCCACATTTCTTCAACCAATGTTTTTGTTTGGCACCCTCTAGACAATTTGAAGCACACAATATGCCACCTTCATTCCCATCACCAAAACCCTTGGCCACCCGTTCAATAAAACACTTGCCTCCCCTTAATCAGTCCCCTGTCCCCCTTCACCAGTCTCCTGTCCCCCTTAATCAGTCCCCTGTCCCTTTAATCAGTCCCCTGTCCCTTTAATCAGTCCCCTGTCCCCCCTAATCAGTCCCCTGCCCCCTTAATCAGTCCCATGTTTCCCTTAAGCAGTCCCCTGCCCCCCTTCACCAGTCCCCTGTCCCTCTTAATCCGTCCCCTGTCCCCCTTAAAGGACAACTGCAGTGATACACATTTGTATATGCCCGGGCCTCAAAAATAAACAAAATAAACTCATACATACCTTCCTACGAGCCCCCATTGGTCTGGCACAGGCCTCATGGTCCGGCAGTGCTGATGTCATTCCACTTCCCTTCCTGGGGACGGGGACGCTGCAGAGCTGTCGGCTTATCACCGGCCGTAGCGATGTCCTACCCCGTTCGGTGATAGGCTGAGCCCCCTGTCATGTAAGAAGCCGGCCAGAGCGCCTTACATGACAGTGGGCTCAGCCTATCACAGGCCGGGGCGGGACATCGCTATGGCTGGTGATACGCCGACGGCTCTGCGGCGTCCCCAGGAAGTGGAATGACATCAGCACTGCCACACCATGAGGCCTGTGCCGGACCAACGGGGGCTCGTAGGAAGGTATGTATGAGTTTATTTTGTTTATTTTTGAGGCCCAGGCATGGGCATATATAAATGTGTACCACTGCAGTTGTCTTTAACCCCTTCCCGACCTATGACATACCTGTACATCATGAGTGGCAAGGTGTTCCCGACCCATGACATACAGGTACGTCATGAACTACTTGGGGCATCCCGCAGCGCCCGGTAAGATGGTGGCTATCACTGATAGCCAGCCATCTTACCATGCGACCACTGGGGGTTTCATCCCCCCCCCCCCCCCCAGCGATCGCTGCTATCAGCTGGTCAAATCTGACTAGCTGATAGCAGCGTTTCGCTATCAGAATACTTAGCAGCGCGGTGTGTGAGTCCCGATCACGGGGATCGGGACACACACCGCTCTGCTAAGTGTCCCTGACCCGTCCCCCGGCGTCACTTACCCGGCCATGCGGTGTCCCGAGCGGTCTCGGAGCGAGCGGCGTCCTCCAGGCGGTCCCGGCGGCGCTGCGTCCCGGCGGTGAGTTTCCGGCAGCAGTGCGGCATCTTCATTGGCAGCAGTGAGATCGTCATAAAGCGATCTCACTGCTGCCTCTGGGAGTTTCAAAACTGCAACTCCCAGCATGCCCAGACAGCCTTTGGCTTTCTGGGCATGCTGGGAGTTGTAGTTTTGCAACATCTGGAGGACCACAGTTTGGAGAACACTGTATAATGGTCTCCAATCTGTGCTCTTCCAGATGTTGCAAAACTACAAATCTCAGCATGCTCAGTCTGTTCAGGCATGCTGGGAGTTGTAGTTCTCTAACATCTGGAAGAGCACAGATTGGAGACCATTATACAGTGGTCTCCAAACTGTGGACCTCCAGATGTTGCAAAACTACAACTCCCAGCATGCCCAGACTGCCCAAGCATGCTGGAAGTTGTAGTTCGGCAACATCTGATCCTTCAGATATTGCCGAACTACAACTTTCAGCATGCCTGGGCAGTCTGGGCATGCTGAGAGTTGTAGTTTTGCAACAACTGGAGGCACACTAGTTGGGAAACATTGTCCGTTTCCTACCTCAGTTCCTCCAGCTGTTGCAATTGTTGCAAAACTATAAGTCCCAGCATGCACTGACAGACCATGCATGTTGGGAGTTGTAGTTTTGCAACAGCTGGAGGCACACTGGTTTGGAAACACTAAGTTTGGTTGCAAAACACTTGAAAGTTTATTACTTAACTTAGTGCTTCCAAACCAGTGTGCCTCCAACTGTTGCAAAACTACAACTCCCAGCATGCACGGACAGCCAAAGGGCATGCTCAGAGTTTGCAACAGCTGGATGTTTGCCCCCTCCCCCCAATGTGAATGTACAGGGTACACTCACATGGGTGGAGGTTTACAGTGAGTGCTGCAAGTTTGAGATGTCGCAAATTTTGCGCTGCAGCTCAAACTTCCAGCGGCAAACTTGCTGTGAACCTCTGCCCATGTGACTGTACCCTAAAAACACTACACTAACACTAACCTAAAATAAAAAGTAAAAAACACTACATATACACATACCCCTACACAGCCCCCCTCCCCCAAAAAAATTGAAAAACGTCTGGTACGCTACTGTTTCCAAAACGGAGCCTCCAGCTGTTGCAAAATAACAACTCCCAGTATTGCCGGACAGCCATTGACTGTCCAGGCATGTTGGGAGTTTTGCAACAGCTGGAGGCACCCTGTTTGGGAATCATTGGCATAGAATACCCCTATGTCCACCCCTATGCAAATCCCCAATTTAGGCCTCAAATGCGCATGGCGCTCTCACTTTGGAGCCCTGTCGTATTTCAGGGCAACAGTTTTGGGACACATATGGGGTATAGCCGTACTCGGGAGAAATTGCCTTACAAATTTTGGGGGGCCTTTTCTTCTTTAACCCCTTATGAAAAGGTGAAGTTGGGGTCTACACCAGCAGGTTAGTGTAAAAAAATAAATTTTTTACACTGACATGCTGGTGTTGCCCTATACTTAAAATTTTCACAATTTGTAATGTATGGAGATACCCCATATGTGAGTGCAAAGTGCTCTGGGGGCGCACAACAAGGCCCAGAAGGGAGAGTGCACCATGTACATTTGAGGTGATTTGCACAGGGGTGGCTGATTGTTACAGCAGTTCTGGCAAACGCAAAACAATAAATATCCATATGTGACCCCATTTTGGAAACTACACCCCTCACGGAATGTAATAAGGGGTGCAGTGAGAATTTATACCCCACTGGCGTATGACAGATTTTTGGAACAGTGGTCTGTGAAAATGAAAAATAAAATTTTTCATTTGCACAGTCCACTGTTTCAAATATCTGTCAAACGCCAGTGGGGTGTAAATGCTCACTGCACCCCTTATTAAATTCCATGAGGGGTGTAGTTTCCAAAATGGGGTCACATGTGGGGGGGTCCACTGTTCTGGCACCATAGGGGCTTCCTAAATGGGACATGCCCCCCCAAAAACCCTTTCAGAAAAACTCACTCTCCAAAATCCCATTGTCGCTCTTTCCCTTCTGAGCCCTCTACTGCGCCCGCGGAACAATTTACATACGCATATGAGGTATTTCCTTACTCGAGAGAAATTGTGTTACAAATTTTAGGGGGATTTCTCTCCTTTTACCCCTTGTAAAAATAAAAAAATTGGGTCTACAAGAACATGCGAGTGTAAAAAATGAAGATTTAAAATTCTCTCCTTCACTTTGCTGCTATTCCTGTGAAACACCTAAAGGGTTAAAACACTTACTGAATGTCATTTTGAATACTTTGGGGGGTGCAGTTTTTATAATGGGGTCATTTATGGGGTATTTCTAATATGAAGACCCTTAAAATCCACTTCCAACCTGAACTGGGCCCTAAAAAAGTACGATTTTGAAAATCTTGAGAAAAATTGGAAAATTGCTGCGGAACTTTGAAGTCCTCTGGTGTCTTCCAAAAGTAAAAACACGTCAATTTTTTTATGCAAACATAAAGTAGACATATTGTATATGTGAATAAATATGTAATTTATTTGGAATATCCATTTTCCTTTCAAGCAGAGACTTTCAAAGTTAGAAAAATTCTAAATTTTCAAAATTTTCATGAAATTTTTTGATTTTTTACCAAGAAAGGATGCAAATATCAGTGAAATTTTACCAATAACATAAAGTACAATATGTTACGAAAAAACAATCTTGGAATCAGAATGATACGTAAAAACATTCCAGAGTTATTAATGTTTAAAGTGACAGTGGTCAGATTTTAAAAAAATGCCCATGGGCTGGGTCGTGAAGGGGTTAATCAGTGCCCTTTCCCCCTTAATCAGTCCCTGTTCCCCTTAATCAGTCCCCTGTCCCCTTAATCTGTCCCCTGCCCCCTTAATCAGTCCCATGTCCCCCTTAATCAGTCCCCTGCCCCCCTTAATCAGATGTAGACCAGTCCCCCTTAAGCAGACTCAGACCCCCCCTTCACCAGTCCCATGTTCTTATTACTCAGTCCCCTGTCACTCATAATCAGACCATCTCCACCCTGCACCCCTTAATCAGACCTTCCCCCTTCACCAGTCCCCCTTAATCAGACTCAGACCCCCCTTCACCAGTCCACTTCTCTGTCCCCATAAATCAGACCCTCTCTCTTTATTCCATAATTAGATGGACGGACTCTGCCCCCTTCACATATCCTATGTCCTGTTTAAAAAATAAATTAAAAAAGCACAAAATAAAACAATAAAAGCCAGGTACTTACTTTTGAAGGCTGCTGCACTGCTCCCTGGAATCAGCTTGTAGAGCACCGGCCACCGCCTGCACCCCCAAGCTCCTCCATGCTCCGGACCTTGCTTCCTCCTTCAAAGCAGCTGCAGCCTGCAGCTCTCTGTTCCCATCTTTGGCTGGTGTGAGGTGGAATTTTGTGCCCTGTGAAGACTTGCGTCTGCTCCTCCCCTAGCTCTCCAAAGATTTCCGAAGATAGAGCTGGGGAAGGGCAGAGCAAGGGGAGAGAGGAGGTACACGCCCCCTCCCTCATCTCCCCTCACTGAGCTCCGGAGGATTCAGGTCTGCACGGGGAGAAAAAAGACAGAGAAGAGGGAGAGAGGAGGAGCACGGCTCCCGCATCTCCCCTCAGAGGATGCAGCTCTGCATAGGGAGAATGAAGCCAGAGCAGTGCTCCTCATCTCCCCTTCCTGAGCTCTTTCTGTGTTTACTGAACACGATGACAAAGTACATGGGCTGGGGATTCATACACTGCAGGGACTGGGGAATAAATCTCTGACTGGAGATGATTTCTATGTGAGAAGGGGGGGGGGCACATGCTGGGGTTGTAGTCCCTGTTGTGTGTGTATGCTAGTGTGTATGCTAGTGAGAATACAGAAGAGTACTATCAGACAGGAGAGAGCACAGAAGAGTAATATCAGACTGGAGAGAGCACAGAAGAGTGCTATCAGACTGGAGAGAGCACAGAGGAGTGCTATCAGACAGGAGAGAGCACAGAGGAGTACTATCAGACAGGAAAGAGCACAGAGGAGTGCTATCAGACAGGAGAGAGCACAGAGGAGTGCTATCAGACAGGAGAGAGCACAGAGGAGTACTATCAGACAGGAGAGAGCACAGAGGAGTGCTATCGGACAGGAGAGAGAGCACAGAGGAGTGCTATCGGACTGGAGAGGCGTGAATCTGGAGAGGAAAAAACGGCAGAGCTCCTCATGGGACAAGTATCGTTGGATACACAGTATGTTGTCAAGCAAGTGATGTGTAGTGGGTGGGTAGTAAACCACTCAACTTGCTTAGTTGTGTATATTGACACAACTACAAATGCGCTTGGATAATCATGTTGGTGGTGTAGCCTCCTGGTTCCGGATCTTTGAATGCTCCTGGCCGGTAGGTACAGTGGTAAATGTGAGGATAAAAATGTACCAGGTTTACGGCGCAATCCACAAAAGATGGGTCACAGTTTCTTCAAAAGAATTTTTATTTGCCAAATAAAACAACGCGTTTCAGATCTTTGGAGCTCCTTCGTCAGGTAAACATGGCAGTATGACAGTACTGGGTGCAAGAGTGCTCTTTATGTTCAAAATTGGTGCCAAAGTGTTATTAGCCCCGCCCCCTGGGCGTGGCCGCCAACTCAAGGCCAGTGGTGAACACAAGAGTTTAACATTGTCCTACTTAATAAACATTAATAAAAACACATAAAAACTTCATGACATCAATATAGTTGAACTCATGAATAAACTTAGTATACCATACTATGGGTTTTGAATTGCGATAATGGTTCATATAAGCCGCTGAACACTGAGTGTCTAGTGCGCATGTGTCCGTTGGTATAATGCGGACACAAGGCGCACGCGTCTACTGGTCTATTGCAGGTGTAGTGAAGGATCATATTATGAATGGCGTGTGTCAGCAGACGCGCACTAAGTGCTAGGGCCGCATTGAATGGATCTCGGATTGAGCGGCACCTGTTAGCGCGTGCGCAGTGAAAATAGGGGGCAGGCTGGTTGACGTGTACGGGCACGTGCATACTTATTAATGGCCAAACGGTCTTTACTGCGAATGCGCTAGCAGCGCTATGTAAAGAACTATGTGTGTATGTGAGAACACGGGATACCAAACTGTGTCACATAGCGCATGCGTGGAAGAGTAGCTGATGAGGGGAAAAGCCAAGGCTCTAAGCGGAGAGAATCCATTATTGGTACCACTAGTTGATACAGTATATTGGACACTGTAGATTCTTATATTGAAAAAGGGGAACAAATAGTAATAGAGTGCAATGATAGTTCTTGCATAAATGGATGAGTAAATACATGCCTTGTACATCTACATATAAAAACAAAAGTTAATTTAAAATACATGATTAACATATACTATATATATTATCAGATATATAGTGAATGGATATATTGTTGTATCAAAAGTAATGAATACTGAATAGTATAATAACAAGTTTGGGTAATTATGTGAATACTTGGCATATGTCAGATGCATGGGGAGCATATGACAGATGACTATATAATATAAAATATCATAATAACACATCATAAAAACACGTCATCTGACAATAAAAGAAACCTGAATAGATAGTAGGATCACACAGGGATGTATATGGTAAGTAGTATTTGTGGTAGGTAAAATATAGATACATACTATAGGTGATATGTTGTGTGTGATGTATATAAGTAACAAATGATGTCGACTGCTTCGTTGAGACCTGCCGGATGTAGGCTATTGAGCTTGTAAATCCAGTATGATTCACGGCGTTGAAGTTTCTCAAATCTATTGTGAGTGTTGCTGGGAATATGCTCGATTGCTAGTAAAGAGAATGCTGTAAAATCACTGTTGTGATGTGATGCCGCATGTCTGGAAACACTATGTTTTAGGAATCCTCTAGTGACATTATACCTGTGACTATTCATGCGGGTCCTAAGTTGTTGAGAGGTTCTGCCCACATACTGGAGTTTACATGAACATTTCAAAGGATATATGACAAATGATGTTGAACAGTCAATTTTGTTCTTAATGAAAAAAGTTTCTCCTGTTGTATTGCTTTTGTACTCTACCTTCCCATGTAGGATGTTAGTACCGCATTTGCATGTTTTGACTCCGCATCTGAAGACCCCTTTAGTAACTTCTTCCGTAGGTTTGGCTGGGCCTCTTTCTTTCAGGCAGCTGGGTGCGAGGGCATTCTTAAGGGTTCTTGCTCTCCTATACGTGATGACAGGTTTTTCTGGAATGTGTTCTCTCAGGAAAGTGTCCTGGGTGAGAATACGCCAGTGTTTCTTTAGTATGGATAGTACTTCTTTGTGGGTATCAGAATATGTAGTGATGAAATCATATTTGAAACTTTTTTCTGTGTTTCTGACTGGTATTTCGGTAAGGTTTTTGTGCAATGCCTTTTTTCCATTTATTTCCAGTAGGGGTGTATTCTTTTTTATGTTTCCTTGGTTGTGGAGTGCTCTCTGGTAGGCTGATTTGATATTGTGAGATGGATAACCTTTCTCTTTTAATCTCTGAGAGATTATCTTGCTCTGTTGTTTATAATCTTGTGTTCTTCTACAATTCCGACGTAAACGATGGAACTGAACAAATGGTAAATTGGTTTTCCACTTTTTATAGTGGCAGCTATCAAATGATAATAGACTATTACAGTCTACCGTTTTAAAGTAGGTTTTTGTAATGGCTGACTCTTGTTTATTGGTTAACAATAAATCCAAATACTCCATATTAGTTTTTTTTGCACTTTCCACTTAGAGAGATGTTATAAGAATTATTATTCAGATAGTCTGTGAATGCTAGAAAATCTGTCTCTGTGCCATTCCATACAAACAGATCATCTATATAACGTTTATACATTACTATATTCTGGGACCATGGGTGGTTGTTATAGATATATTTATTTTCGTAGGCTCCCATGTAGATGTTAGCAAAGGCTGGGGCAAAACTCGTGCGCATTGCGGTCCCCTAGGTTTGCAAATAAATGGTGTTCCCAAAGCTTTATGTTTTAAAATGTGGTCAATGCATTCACATATAAATGACTTCTGGGCCAGGGGCATAGTGTCATCTGTGTCCAGAGTTTCTTTAACTGTTTCTAAGCCTTTATTGTGAGGGATGTTTGAATATAAAGAGGAAACATCCAACGTTGCCCACTGGTAACTGGATTTCCATGTAAATCCATCTAGTAAATTAATGAGAGAAGGAGTATACTTTAGGTAGGAGTCCAAGGTTATGACATATTTTTGAAGTATAATGTCTACATATTGTGACATATTGCTTGTAATAGAATTGATGCCTGAAATAATAGGCCTACCTGGTGGGTTGGTTATGCACTTATGCACCTTGGGAAGGTGGTAGAAAGTGCCATCTTGGGGTTTTTTATTAACATAAATTCCTTCTCATTTTTGTGTATAAAACGGAAACAACCACATGAAGAACAATGGACAAGATATTTTACTAACAGTAAATCACACCGGAATAACCCCCCCCTCCAGACAAAAACCTCCACCAACCAAGTCCAACCACAATAAGAGGTCCACTCCAGACAGAAAAGACTACAGTCCACCTCCTTCAAAGACACCAAACCATCAAAAGGCAACACCGTCTCTAAGGGGACTCCCAGATTTCCCCTTATTGTCCAAAAGATTGTCCGACCATGCTGTTTTGTTACATGAACTAAAAAACATCCCAAGTTCATTGCCAGCCACTGAAAACATGAAAACCATTTCCAGTCCGGACACACAGACCAATATCCAAAATTCATCAACAACCACTGATGTTATGGAAACTATTTCCAATCCGGACCAACAGACACTGGAAAAACTAGACACAGAAGAATTGGACAAACTGTTTCAACTAGCGGCAGTCCGCTCATCACTTGCCCTTCCACCCACATTCTTCAAAGATACCCTACCACCTGAGTTACTCTCTCCATCCAAAGATCCATCTACGGAGGTTTCACTGAATGACTCCCTGATCACGATTTGCCCCACCCCACATTCTGAAGAGAACGCTGCATCCCCTCTGGAGGAAAGGAACCTTCCATCAACCCCACGGTTCGAACGACCATCCAATCATTCCATGTTTTTTTTAGAACTACCAACCACACTAACACCAACTCCGACTTATTCAGTGAAAATCAACCCTATGTCCACCTACATAACCAATTATTTCAGCCCAAAATCTCTGAAATGGAAGGAACCAGAAGAGGGGCTGCCGGGGAGGAAGGGGCAAGAAGAAAGGACACACTTCTTCCAAGAATGAAAAAGAACAGACCACATCAACAATAACTCATTCCAAGGATAAGAAGGAGAATATTAAAATTTCCAATCGCTCCAAACACATCATGGACGAGGCTGAGAGAAACCTCCTTAGCAGGGGATTGTCCTTCTGCCCATCAAGTGGAGCCAATGAATTTGATCTCTATGTTGACCTCAACAAATTAACAATAAAACTCACACTCAAAAGACACTTTGCCATGAAGAATCTCCAGGCTAACGACTGGACACCATCAGAAATGCCAACCATTAGGATGGATCCCCCTCCAATCACCACCTCTTTAAAACCAGTCTCCAATTTTTATCCCCTCCATCATAGGGGACATTTTGTTGAGACCTTTTTTGAAATGGTATCAGCAGATTTTAGAAAATTAATGGCAAGCCAACTACCAAAGCGAATCTCACCAGACAGGAGATACTATCCCTAAAGACTCTATCCTCTAACCGCAACATTGTTTTCCGCAACATGGATAAAGGAGGGGTTATTGTCATCCAGGATTATGACAAATATATTGAAGAGGCACATAGGATCCTGAGCGGCAAACAGTACTATACTATTCTTTCCCATAATCCTACAGAAGAATTTTCCAAAATATGCCACAACCTTATTTCGAAAGCTTTTGAAGAAGGCATTATACACAAAAATGAGAAGGAATTTATGTTAATAAAAAAAAAACAAGATGACACTTTTCTACCACCTTCCCAAGGTGCTTAAGTGCATAACCAACCCACCAGGTAGGCCTATTATTTCAGGCATCAATTCTATTACAAGCAATATGTCACAATATGTAGACATTATACTTCAAAAATGTCATAACCTTGGACTCCTACCTAAAGGATACTCCTTCTCTCATTAATTTACTAGATGGATTTACATGGAAATCCAGGTACCAGTGGGCCACGTTGGATGTTTCCTCTTTAGATTCAAACATCCCTCACAATAAAGGCTTAGAAAAAGTTAAAGAAACTCTGGACACAGATGACACTATGCCCCTGGCCCAGAAGTCATTTATATGCGAATGCACGAGTTTTGCCCCAGCCTTTGCTAACATCTACATGGGAGTCTACGAAAAGAAATATATCTATAACAACCACCCATGGTCCCAGAATATAGTAATGCATAAACGTTATATAGATGATCTGTTGTTTGTATGGAATGGCACAGAGACAGATTTTCTAGCATTCCCAGACTATCTGAATAATAATTCTTATAACATCTCTCTAAGTGCAAAGTGCAAAAAAACAAATATGGAGTATTTGGATTTATTGTTAACCAATAAACAAGAGTCAGTCATTACAAAAACCTACTTTAAAACGGTAGACTGTAATAGTCTATTATCATTTGATAGCTGTCACTAAAAAAAAGTGGAAAACCAATTTATCATTTGGTCAGTTCCATTGTTTACGTCGGAATTGTACAAGAACACAAGATTATAAACAACAGAGCAAGATAATCTCTCAGAGATTAAAAGAGAAAGGTTATCCATCTCACAATATCAAATCAGCCTACCAGAGAGCACTCCACAACCAAGGAAACATAAAAAAGAATACACCCCTACTGGAAATAAATGGAAAAAAGGCATTGGACAAAAACCTTACCGACATACCAGTCAGAAACACAGAAAAAAGTTTCAAATATAATTTCATCGCTGCATATTCTGATACCCACAAAGAAGTACTATCCATACTAAAGAAACACTGGAGTATTCTCACCCAGGACACTTTCCTGAGAGAACACATTCCAGAAAAACCTGCCATCATGTATATCGAGCATATTCCCAGAAACGCTCACAATAGATTTGAGAAACTTCAACACCGTGAATCATACTGGATTTACAAGCTCATTAGCCTACATCCAGCAGGTCTCAACGAAGCAATCGACATCATTCGCTAGTTATATACATCACACACAACATATCACCAACATATCACCTATAGTATCTATAGTTTACCCGCATGTGGACACCACTTCCATTATCTCTGTTTTATGATTCCCCTTTTTATGTCCTTTATGATTGTTATATTATATACAATATTGGTACCTATTATTTATTCTGTCTCTTCCTAGATTACCATTTACCATTTTTTATTATTATTATTATTATTATTATTATTTTTACACTATTTTATTTTGCATTTTATATTGTATATTATTTGTGTCCATTTTGCCTTTTATTCCCCTTCTCTCTTTCCCCTCTTTTTCTATCTCTCCTATTTTCCTCTTTATTTCCCTGATATATATGAGCCATTCCACACATTATATTATATGTTTTTTTATATCTAAGAATTTTTCATGTTCATTACAACTCTCTCTGCATCATATATTCCCCACACATTTTTATTTATTTATATACATTTATTTATTTATCATTCAAACACTTTTTTCCTTTCATTTAATATTTCAAATTATTTTTTCTTATTCAGCTATATCTACACACCAATGTATTTTTTCCCCTTCATTCATTCATATCACTGTGATCTAATTCTTGACATCTATATTCCTTTTTTCATTCATTAATATATACCTTTCTTATTACTTTCATTTAATTACCTTCATTCATTTACAGATATGCGATCATTTTCTATTTAATATATCCTTTATCCTCACATTTCTTTCCATCTTTACAATTTTATTCCACACATATTCACATCACCTCTACCTACATTTTTTTCACCTGTCCATTCCGGGTTTTCCTTTTCTCCCACTCACCTTGCAGTGACATCACTTGATTTTGCCTTATTTAAGCGTGCTACTAGCCCCTTAATATATTTTGGCTACTGAAGAATGCGACACTAGTCGTGAAACGCGTATAGCCAGCCGATCCAGTCTTGACAGCGCTGCAGTACCCCGGTTTGAGGACCACTGCAAATCACGCGCAATTCACACTGCACGTTGACGCCAACTCGCCTCTGCTGAAACTCCCCTATAGGCCGGCTGCCGATCCATGCCAAGCAGAGTGACTTTCTCAACACACAAATATCCAAAGCTGGTTACTGCTGTACCGAAAGCGAGTGCTTGCCGCAGGAGAAGCACACTCATACATTGCCACATCAAGGTATCCACATGCCCATGCCAGGGCAGTGATGATCTGAGCACCGGACATCGTCCATGCGGACACTTACTGCTATTGCTCTCTGGAATCTGCCGTTTTCAGGGACACTCGGCTGCCTACAAGCTCTGTCTACTCAACGGTAAAGTATCGCTTTAATCCTATCATTAACTGTATCAGCATTCTATCACAATCTTGTTACATTTTGGATACAATTAACGGCTTCTTACTAACTTCTCCTCTCAACACTTTGATGAATGACATTTAATTCTACCTCAATTTGCTCATTTAAACTTGTGGAATCTGTCAAGTTTTTTGCTGTAAATTTTTTGCTACTATAGACAATTTTTTCTTCTTTTTTGAGATGGCTGGCAATTTTTAGCATCACATTTTAGGACATTTTATTCTATATTTTTAATACCTGAGCAAGGGCCCTGCTCAGGTATTGATTGTATTATTAAAATGTAATAAATGTTTAAGATTATTTAATTCATTGTACCCTTTCAGGCTTTTTATTACCATTTTTATTTTCATTATCACTATTACTGTATATTGTTTATTGTCACCCCCTTTTCTCCTATTCCTTTTCCCTTTTTTCCACTACCCCTTGAGGACTGGTTATATAATATTTTATTATTATATAATTTTTCTCTGCCTACTATTTGGTCTTTTGGGGTTCTTAAACCAAACCAGTTAACCTCGGGTTAGAATATTGATTGAGCTGCACTAACTCTTTTCTATATTTATATTTTACCTACCACAAATACTACTTACCATATACATCCCTGTGTGATCCTACTATCTATTCAGGTTTCTTTTATTGTCAGATGACGTGTTTTTATGATGTGTTATTATAATATTTTCTATTATATAGTCATCTGTCATATGCTCCCCATGCATCTGACATATGCCAAGTATTCAATATGCCAAACTTGTTATTATACTATTCAGTATTCATTAGTTTTGATACAACAATATATCCATTCACTATATATCTGATAATATATATAGTATATGTTAATCATGTATTTTAAATTAACTTTTGTTTTATATGTAGATGTACAAGGCATGTATTTACTCATCCATTTATGCAAGAACTATCATTGCACTCGATTACTATTTGTTCCCCTTTTTCAATATAAGAATCTACAGTGTCCAATATACTGTATCAACTAGTGGTACCAATAATGGATTCTCTCCGCTTAGAACCTTGGCTTTTCCCCTCATCAGCTAATCTTCCACGCATGCGCTATGTTAGACAGTTTGGAATCCTGTGTTCTCACATAAACACACAGCTCTTTACATAGCGCTGCTAGCGCATGCGCAGTAAAGACCGTTTGGCCATTAACAAGTACGCACGCGCCCGTACACGTCAACCAGCCTGCCCCCCTTCTTTTCACTGCGCACGCGCTCACAGGTGCTGCTCAATCCGAGATCCATTCAATGCGGCCCCAGCACTTAGTGCGCGTGCGCTGACACACGCCATTCATAATATGATCCTTCACTACACCCGCAATAGACAGTGGACGCGTGCACCATGTGTCCGCATTATACCAGCAGACACATGCGCTCTAGACACCCAGTGTTCAGCGGCTTATATGAACCATTATCGGAATTCAAAACCCATAGTATGGTTTACTAAGTTTATTCATGAGTTCAACTATATTGATGTCATGAAGTTTTTATGTGTTTTTATTAATGTTTTTTAAGTAGGACAATGTTAAACTCTTGTGTTCACCACTGGCCTGGAGTTGGCGGCCACACCCAGGGTGCAGGGCTAATTACACTTTGGCGCCAATTTTGAACATAAAGAGCACTCTTGCACCCAGTACTGTTATACTGCCATGTTTACCTGACGAAGGAGCTCCAAAGCTCTGAAACGCATCGTTTTTTTGGCAAATAAATTTTTTTTGGAAGAAACTGTGACCCATCCTTGGTGGATTGCGACGAAAACCTGGTAAATTTTTATCCTCACATTTACCATCAGACAGGAGAGAGCACAGAGGGGTGCTATCAAACAGGAGAGAGCACAGAGGAGTGCTATCAGACAGGAGAGAGCACAGAGGAGTGCTATCAGACAGGAGAGAGAGTACAGAGGAGTGCTATCAGACAGGAGAGAGCACAGAGGAGTTCTATCAGACAGGAGAGAGCAAAGAGGAGTGCTATCAGACAGGAGAGAGCACAGAGGAGTCCTATCAGACAGGAGAGAGCACATAGGAGTGCTATCAGACAGGAGTGAGCACAGAGGAGTGCTAGCCCACCCTCACTTACTGCACTTTGTCTATTCTTGGGCTTCAGCTTGGACAAAGCCATGATTTTATAAGCCATGATTTCTATAAAACCTAAATACATTTTTCTGAAGTATATTAGAAAGATTAAAGGGGTATTCCAGGCAAAAACTTTTTTATATATATATATCAACTGGCTCCAGAAAGTTATACAGATTTGTAAATTACTTCTATTAAAAAATCTTAATCCTTTTAGTATTTATGGGCTTCTGAAGTTAAGGTTGTTCTTTTCTGTCTAAGTGCTCTCTGATGACGCCTGTCTCGGGAAACGGCAAGTTTAGAAGAGGTTTGCTATGGGGATTTGCTTCTAAACTGGGCATTTCCCGAGACAGGTGTCATCACAGAGGACTTAGACAGAAAAGAACAACTTTAACTTCTGGAACTCATAAGTACTGAAAGGATTAAGATTTTTTAATAGAAGTAATTTACAAATCTGTTTAACTTTCTGTAGCCAGTTGATATATATAAAAAAGTTTTTGCCTGGAATACCCCTTTAATGTTTAAGATGTAAAACATATAAAAAGTGTCCATTTAAGGGTTAAGCATCCAGTTATAGTAATGAAATGCATGGATGCACCTGTGCTGCAGTCAATCAGATGACACTGTAAGTGGGAAATTGGGGAGTGTGCATGATTTGGACAAAGAAAAAACCTGGAGAAACCTGGAGTGCTTCTTTAAAAATGTAAACACCACCAATATTTCCTTGGGATAATCTTTATCCTTTAAGGGAATAACATAAATGTGTGCCTGAAGGAAGTCTATAGGGGACTTTTGTCTGATAAAACATCATTGAGGGCAACTGTTATGCTAACTCACCAGTCCTGGTAATAAGAATGTAAACACCCATATATTGTCAGTAATATATGTAACATAGGTTAAATTTAACAGCTTGTCACCATTTTTATTTTGTCCTCCTCCCTCCAGTTAAATTAGATTTATCTTTTTAGGTCATATTTTCTCCCATTATTTTCTGTTTAATTTATAACAACCACATTTTATATCATTTCAAACAAGTCATATCATTTTCCTGAGTTGAAGGGGTTAAGAAAATGAGTTGTTTTACACATGACAGTGAAATGAAACAAAGTGGCAGCTTCAGATTTAGATTGCTGAATATTTATAACGTTATTTTCAATCCCTTCTGGGCGCCACATTATATAACTAAGGATGAATCTTAGCCACCTACTCTTAATGGGCATATGGTATCACTGCGAAACAAAATAAGAAAAAAAGATTATGACATTTGCATTTGAAAGTCATTGATATTTAATGCAGTTTGAAAGTAAAATACATTAATTAATCTGCATGTTTTTTTTCTGGCTCTCCATCGCTACATGAAAGTGGAAATATTGTGTGTGAAATGTAAATTCTTTATGCTGCATGGTATCTCATGTGGCATATGACTGCAATTTAGAAAGATATTAACAAATATTAGCAGGGTATTATATGCTTCAAAGTGATGAAAAAGGACTCATCGGTGATTCATTTTCAATTACATATTTTAGTTATATCAAGAAAAATCAAAGCAAAGTTCTCCATGAATCTTTCATTCTTCTAACCTTGTTTGACTTTATTATCAAACTAGTCTTGTTTCACAGATTAATCAAATTACCTTCTTTTGGTACAATAGGAAGAAAACCATGAATGAAAATAATTTTTTGTTGTAAACAGAATTCATTGTAATGTATTCACAAGACAAACTTACAGGGTTTAGTGACAATTTAGTGACTCCCTTCTAGGATCCACAATGATAAACTGTAATCTGTTGGGAAACATAGAACATAGAAACATGTGTCAGCAGGTAAGAACCATTTGGCCCATCTAGTCTGCCCAATAATCTGAATACTATGAATAGTCCCTGGCCCTATCTTATATGAAGTATAGCTTATGCTTATCCCATGCATATCCCTTCACTGTATTTGCAGCAACCGCTTCTGCAGAAGGCTATTCCATGCATCCACTACTCTCTCAGTAAAGTAATACTTCCTGGCCTCGTCTCGCATGAAGAGACATGCGGATAAGAAGAGAAGAACTCCTCCTGTCTTTGCCCCTGGTGACAAAGTATGACTCTCTGCCAAATTCATTCGGTTCCTAGCTACAAGCTGGGCCCTCATTACCTCAGGCCTTTTAAAATCAAAAATCTAATTAATTCTGTCTCCTACAGGCTCCATCTTCCTCCCTCTCTTCGTATTTCTAACTCTTTCCATGTCTCCCTTCTCAAACCCCTCATACCGTTATTCCCCCAAGGTCACTGCTCCTGCTCCTGTCACTGGGTCCTCTGATGTCTTCTCGGTGAATGAGATCCTCGCCTCCAAGGTCATCCGAGGTAAAAAATGTTTTCTTGTTGATTGGGAGAATTGTGGCCCCAAAGAGAGGTCTTGAGGACCTGAAGCCAATATCCTGGACAAGGAACTCATTTATACATTTTTGGGTTCTAAAAAGAGGGGGAGACCCAAGGGGGGGGAGGTACTGTAACGCCCAGCGCTCCGGCTCCCGCTCCTCCCTCGGAGCGTTCGCGGCGTTCTGATTTTGCTTGCAGCGCCCCGGTCAGACTCGCTGACCGGGAGCGCTGCTCTGTGTCCCCCGGCGGGGATGCGATCCCCGCGGCGGGACGTGCCTGCCCGCGGGTCACATCCCGTTCCTCTCACCTGCCCCGTCCTCTTGCTCAGGACCGGCGCGCGCGCCGGGTCTCTCAGATTTAAAGGGCCAGTGCACCATTAATTGGTGCCTGGCCCAATCAGTTCCAATCACTCCCCACACTATATAATCCCACTTCCCCTTCCTGTCCTTGCCGGATCTTGTTGCCTTGTGCCCTGAGAAAGTGTTTCTGTGTGTTCCCTAGCCTGTGTATCCAGACCCCTTGCTGTTGCCCCTGACTACGAACCTTGCCCCCTGCCTTGACCTTCTGCTACGTCTGATCTCACCTTGCCTTGTCCTTGTGTACCGCGCCTGTCTCAGCTGTCAGTGAGGTTGAGTCGCTATCGGGTGGAACGACCTGGGGGTTACCTGCCGCAGCAAGTCCATCCCGCTTTGCGGCGGGCTCTGGTGAAAACCAGTAACCTCTTAGATTCCGTTCCCCTGGTACGACTCTCACCATCGCCTCACTGACGCAGAGGATCCACTCCAGAGCCCTTCCTGCATACCAGCCCGGATCCTGACAGTGTGACAGAGGTAGGTAGCTGGGTAGGTTGTTAGCTAGGTAGGTAGCAAGCTAGGTTGTTTGCTAGGTAGGTAGCCATGTAGGTGGCTGGGTAGGTTGTTAGTCATGATAGCAACCTAGCCAGGAAACTAGGTGTAAGCTTGCCAGTTAAGTAGCCATCAAGGAAGCTAGGTAAGTGGCTAGCTATAGTCCCAGGGCCATATTTACACATTGGTGGGCCAAGTGCAATATTTTCATGAGTGCTCTCATATACCCAATGAAGCACATTTTAAAAAAATGCCTATAAAAATGTGTGCATCTTGATCACTGACTATGTTCAGGAACACATGTTTTCAAGAACACACATATTTTTACATGCACACTACTAAGATGTGGTTTAATATGGGAAAGGCTTGGACTCACAGGAGACGTCTTCTCAGGGTCATCCTCTTTTCTTCTCCATCTGGCTCAGACCGATATGGAGATTTCTTTTAGCCATCACTCAACTCTGCTGAATAGGCAGGCAAACTTTTTGGGAGCAGTTTTCCAGCATCTTGGCATCTCTATACTAACACCCCATGTATAGTGCCCCAAATGCCCGCCTTTGTGCCAAATACAGTAGATAGCAAACCAAAAACAGCTGGTTTACTGTTTCTTTTTGACATACAGTAGGTAAGTAGGCAGACCACCACATAATAGGTAGACCCCCCATTGAGTATGTAGGTAGGAATAGAAGTCCTGTCACAGCTGTGGTATTTGCACCGAGATAAATCATGAATACAGTATTAGAGTAGGGTCACATGTAACATTTCCACAGCTTATTTTATCATAACAGTAGATCCGGCCATGGATCCCGCTGAGGTGCCGCTGCCAAGTCTCGCTGACCTACCCACGGTGGTTGCCCAGCAATCTCAGCAAATTGCCCAACAAGGACAGCAGCTGTCGCAGTTGACCGCCATGTTACAGCTACTTCTGCCACTGCTACAGCAGCAACCATCTCCTCTGCCAGCTCCTGCACCTCCTCCGCAGCGAGTGGCCGCTCCTAGCCTCCGCTTGTCCCTGCCGGACAAATTTGATGGGGACTCTAGACTCTGCCGTGGTTTCCTGTCTCAATGTTCCCTACATATGGAGATGTTGTCGGACCAATTTCCTACAGAACGGTCTAAGGTGGCTTTCGTAGTTACCGTATATACTCGAGTATAAGCCGACCCGAGTATAAGCCGAGACCCCTAATTTCAACCCAAAATCCCAGGAAAAGTTATTGACTCGAGTATAAGCCTAGGGTGGGAAATACATCATCCCCCCTGTCATCATCCAGACCCGTCCTTAACATCCTCATCATCATCACCGCCTGTCATCATCCAGACCCTCATCATCATCACCTGTCATCATCCCACACATCCCCCCTTCATCATCCCCTTGTCATCATCCCCACCCCCCTTCATCATCCCCTTGTCATCATCCCCACCCCCCTTCATCATCCCCTTGTAATCATCCCACCCCCCCTTCATCATCCCCTTGTCATCATCCCCACCCCCTTCATCATCCCACACCCCCCCTTCATCATCCTCTTGTCATCATCCCACACCCCCCCTTCATCATCCTCTTGTCATCATCCGCCCTCAGTGGTCTTCAACCTGCGGACCTCCAGAGGTTTCAAAACTACAACTCCCAGCAAGCCCGGGCAGCCATCGGCAGTCCGGGCTTGCTGGGAGTTGTAGTTTTGAAACCTCCGGAGGTCCGCAGGTTGAAGACCACTGCGGCCTTCGACATCATCCAGCCCCCTCTCACCCCCTTTAGTTCTGTACAGTACTCACCTCCGCTCGGCGCTGGTCCGGTGCTGCAGGACTGTCCGGAGAGGAGGTCCGGTGGGATACTGGTTCCGGGCTGCTATCTTCACCGGGGGCGCCTCTTCTCCGCGCTTCGGGCCCAGAATAGAGGCGTTGCCTTGATAATGACGCAGAAGTACGTTGGCAATGAACGTACCTCTGCGTCGTTGTCAAGGCAACGTGACTATTCTGGGTCCGGGCCCGAAGCGCTTAGAAGAGGCCTCCCCCGTGAAGATAGCAGCCTGGAACCACTATCCCACCGGACGACCTCCCCACCGGACAGTCCTGCAGCACCGGACCAGCGCCGAGCGGAGGTGAGTACTGTACAGAACTAAAGGGGGGTGAGAGGGGGCTGAATGATGTCGAAGGCTGCAGTGGTCTTCAACCTGCGGACCTCCGGAGGTTTCAAAACTACAACTCCCAGCAAGCCCGGACAGCCGATGGCTGCCCGGGCTTGCTGGGAGTTGTAGTTTTGAAACCTCTGGAGGTCCGCAGGTTGAAGACCACTGCGGGTTTCGACATCATCCAGCCCCCTCTCACCCCCTTTAGTTCTGTACAGTACTCACCTCCGCTCGGCGCTGGTCCGGTGCTGCAGGACTGTCCGGAGAGGAGGTCCGGTGGGATACTGGTTCCGGGCTGCTATCTTCACCGGGGGCGCCTCTTCTCCGCGCTTCGGGCCCAGAATAGAGGCGTTGCCTTGACAATGACGCATAAGTACATTGGCAATGAACGTACCTCTGCGTCGTTGTCAAGGCAACGTGACTATTCTGGGTCCGGGCCCGAAGCGCTTAGAAGAGGCCTCCCCGGTGAAGATAGCAGCCTGGAACCACTATCCCACCGGACGACCTCCCCACCGGACAGTCCTGCAGCACCGGACCAGCGCTGAGCGGAGGTGAGTACTGTACAGAACTAAAGGGGGGTGAGAGGGGGCTGAATGATGTCGAAGGCCGCAGTGGTCTTCAACCTGCGGACCTCCGGAGGTTTCAAAACTACAACTCCCAGCAAGCCCGGACAGCCGATGGCTGCCCGGGCTTGCTGGGAGTTGTAGTTTTGAAACCTCTGGAGGTCCGCAGGTTGAAGACCACTGCGGGTGGAGAGTTCACTCGAGTATAAGCCGAGGGGGGTGTTTTCAGCACGAAAAATTGAGTATATACGGTAGTCTTCTGTCTGGAAAGGCCTTGTCTTGGGCCACACCGCTCTGGGACCACAATGATCCTGCCACAGCCTCAGTCCAGTCCTTCTTCGCTGAAGTCCATAGTGTCTTCGAGGAACCAGCCCGAGTTTCTTCTGCCGAAACTGCCTTGCTGAACCTGATCCAGGGAAATTCTTCTGTAGGCGAATACGCCATCCAATTTCATACCCTCGCCTCTGAATTATCTTGGAACAACGAGGCCCTCTGCGCGACCTTTAAAAAAGGCCTATCCAGCAACATCAAAGATGTACTGGCCGCACGAGAAATTCCAGCTAACCTGTCAGAACTTATCCTTTTGGCCACCCGCATTGACAAGCGTTTTTCTGAAAGACACCAGGAGCTCCGCCAGGAAAAGGACCTTGATCTCTGGGCACCTCTCTCCCAGTATCCTTTGCAATCTACCCCTGTGCCTCCCGCCGAGGAGGCTATGCAAGTGGATCGGTCTCGCCTGACCCATGAAGAGAGGACTCGCCGCAGAGATAAAAATTTATGTCTGTACTGCGCTAGTACCGAACATTTCTTGGTGGATTGCCCTATTCGTCCTCCACGTCTGGGAAACGCACGCACGCACCCTGTTCAAATGGGAGTGGCGTCTCTTGGTGTGAATTCTGCTTCTCCACGTCTCACTGATCCCTTGCGGATTGCTCCTTCTGCCAACTCCTCCTTCTCAGCTGTGGCCTTCTTGGACTCTGGTTCTGCTGGAAATTTTATTCTGGCCTCTTTGGTTACTAGGTTCTGCATCCCAGTGACCCGTTTCGTCAAGCCGCTCTACATTTCTTCGGTCAACGGAGTGAAGTTGGACTGCACTGTGCATTACCGCACAGAGCCCTTGCTTATGAGCATTGGACTGCATCACGAGAAAATTGAATTTTTTATTCTGCCCAACTGCACCTCTGAAGTCCTCCTCGGTCTGCCATGGCTCCAGCGTCATTCTCCCACCCTTGACTGGACCACCGGGGAGATCAAGAATTAGGGTCCTGCTTGTCACAAACGATGCCTCACATCTGCTCCTCATAGCCCCCTTCCTGGTGACACTCTGCCCCGTGACAAGCTTCACCCTCTGCCCCCCCCCTCCCCATTCCCACTTCTTCTGGATTACCGGCCGCTGATGTAGCTACCCAGAGGGGGAGACCTAAGGGGGGGGGGGTACTGTTACGCCGAGCGCTCCGGGTCCCTGCTCCTCCCCGGAGCGCTCGCGGCGTTCTCCTCTCTGCAGCGCCCCGGTCAGACCCGCTGACCGGGAGCGCTGCACTGACATTCACGATGGGGATGCGATTTGCATAGCGGGACGCGCCCGCTCGCGAATCGCATCCCAAGCCACTTACCTGTCCCGGTCCCCGGCTGTCACGTTCTGGCGAGCGCGGCTCCGCTCTCTAGGGCGCGCGTGCACCAGCTCTGCCGCCTGCCCCGACCTTCTGCTACGTCTGACCTTGCCTCTGTCTAGTCCTTCTGTCCCACGCCTTTTCAGCAGTCAGCGAGGTTGAGCCGTTGCCGGTGGATACGACCTGGTTGCTACCGCCGCAGCAAGACCATCCCGCTTTGCGGCAGGCTCTGGTGAAAACCAGTAGCAACCTAGAACCGGTCCACCGACACGGTCCACGCCAATCCCTCTCTGACACAGAGGATCCACCTCCAGCTAGCCGAATCATAACATGCCTTTACTGAGCTGGGTGCAAATGGTAATACACATACAACTGGCTATAGGTGAGAGAGTGCAGCTTAACCCCTTGGGAGCCCTGTTGCCATGCTGAGACTTGTGGTGCTTACACCAAATAGATTTATAATGACTTGTTGTAATGTCAATGTACTGAAGACTGTTCCGCGGAGGCATGAATTTCCTCCTTGTGAGTAATCCTTGCAGGATGTCCAATTGAGAGTTTAGATTTGAGCTAGGCCTTTCCTCAGAGAACACAACACACAGCACATCTGAACAACTCCTTCCCCCACTACACTACATAGGGGAGACATTGGCAGACAGGGTAACATGGGGTTCACTGCTCTCATCTAAAGGTACAGTAACATATTAATAACATATATACATAAAACAATGAGAGAATTAATTTAAGAAAATATATTATCTGACATTATTTTGCTGAAAAACTCAGGTGGGCCCAACACCTTGTGCTGGCAAGCTGCCCGAGACAGTCCAAAGCCACAGGAGAGCTAATGGTCCTGAGACACCACACTCGTGGTAGCGGCCACATGGGTACAGGCAGTTACATTCTACTCAGCACTAATGGGTGACCACTCTTAAACCCTACGCGTTTAGCACTGATGGGTGCCCATTCTGAAGCACCACGTGTTCAGCACGGATGGATGGCCACTCTGAAGCCCCACGCATTCAGCACGGATAGGTGCCCACTCTGAAGCCCCACAGGTTCCGTTACTGAACTGGCAAATTCCTCAGGGGTCATTTTGTATAATAAAGTCATTTTTCTTATGTAAATATTTTGGGTGTGCTGCTTGCATATGATGTTTTTGCTTGTTTCCTGGATCATTCCATTATATTTTGAGCTGAGCCCCCTCTACTCTTTTGTTGTTATTTACAATTTTGAGTTATCATTGGTTTTACCCTGGTTTTGTGGAGTAAATTTGTCTCAGATGCTGTTGTGAGACTTTTCATTGCGACTTTTGCTTTAGAAGAATTTTTCAAAAAGGACGTACCAAGTGGTGATTCTAGTTGATATCATGAAGTGGTCAGGAATTTATCATGTGCGACTTTTCAGTTTGTCGCATCGTTTGGTGCAACTGTGCTAACTGAGGTGCATTTCTACACCAATCCTCAGTTGGCTTAGATACTTACTGTGGACAGCATTATTAAAAAGTTGCACATTTGTCATATGGGTTAAAAAGTCATAGAGGAATCCCCATACAAGTGGAGTACTGAAGTAAGAAATGTTAACAGCACCCTATTTATCACATGCCCTGCCCCATGTAATAAATATGGTGCAGGTACACAGTTTCCACCACGTGAATTATAGGAGTAAAAAGATGTTTACCTACTTCACTTTTAATGAATACCCCCCAATAACTCTGATTTATCAAAATTTGTGAAAGAAAAAGTGGAGAGATTTTCCCCACAGAGACCAATCACAGCTCAGCTTTCACTTTACCAAAGCTCATTAGGACAGGAAAGTTGAGCTGTGATTGGTCGCTGTGGGTGAAATTGCTCCAGTTTTTCTCTCACACAGTTTTAATAAATCTGGGGTCTGTTTGGGGTCTCTGGACCTGACTGAGCAGCGGTGGATGGGAATCAACGCATATAATGGCACTGCTGTAAGCAGATATGCCATTCAGGAGCATGGGAAAGCTAGGTGGAAAATTGTCACCCAGCTTTTCCATGCTCCTGAATGCCATGTCTGCTTATCTCCTATAAGCACAGCTGTATAAAACTTTTAATCAAATCTGCCTATAATAACTGAGCTATGAAAAGCAAAAATGGTGCTCAGTAGCATGGAAACGCTAGGTGACCATTTCTAACCTAGCTTTTCCATGCTCCTGAAGGCATATCTGCTTATAATAGTTAAGCTACCATAGACAGATTTGACTATACTCAGTTCAATGCCCACGGTACCTCTTTGGGGCAGACTCCTGATCTGTCAGATGAGATCTCCCCTGATGACCATTGTGGCACCTCAGCCACAGTTTAATTCTAAATTTGGCAGGTGCAGGCCACCACAGAAGGCAAACGCAGAACCAGAATTTCATTTTATGGCAGGCAGAGTAGCCTGCTGACTGTCATGGCATCAGGATATCCAGCAGCCCGAGCAGTGACCTCAGCCAGGGCCGTAAGTTGTGGAGGGCCGGCCTGGGAAATCGCAAGGCCGGCCCTCTAGTCTGACACATTCCACAGTGTTAACAATGGGATCGCGGAGCTGGCGGTGGACAGCCTGTGCTGGCTGCCTATGCGGGCCGCTGGGCCTATTTTAACGTAGGGGCCTGGAGCTGCAGCTCCATCCACCCCTATGTTAATCCTGCCCTGAGAATCAACATGGTTTTAGCTAGACATCCATATTTTAAAAGGTGGCTAGAAGGTGGCTAGCAACATCTTGATTTACTTTCACCTTTAAAATAAACACGCCTATTAAGTTGAGCCAAGCAAGTACATGTATGGGGAGGACGGGAGAGAGATAACTGTCAGCTGGATGATCACTCAGCAAACAGCTATCTTATCTGTGTGGTCAGTTTAGGGATTAAACAGGAGATTTGTTGTAGAGAATGAGTTACATTCAAGGGATTGCTTTGAAAAAGATGAACCATCAGCTTATTTTTATTTTCGTCTTTTATATATATTTTTTTAATCAACTGGTGCCAGAAAATTAAACAGATTTGTAAATTACTTCTATTAAAAAAAATCTTAATCCTTCCAGTACTTATTAGTATACTACAGAGGAAATTATTTTCTTTTTGGATTTCTTTTCTGTCATGACCACAGTGCTCTCTGCTGACACCTCTGTCCATGTCAGGAACTGTCCAGAGCAGGAGAAAATCCACATAGCAAACATATGCTGCTCTGGACAGTTCCTAAAATGGACAGAGGTGTCAGCAGAGAGCACTGTGGTCTTGACAGAAAAGAAATCCCAAAAGAAAACCACTTCCTCTGGAGCATATAGCAGCTAAGTAGTACCGGAAGGATTACAAATTTTTAATAGAAGTAATATTTACACTGTGTAACTTTTTGGCATCAGTTTATTAAAAAAAAAAAAAAAGTTTTCCACTGGAGTACCCCTAAGTACTATATATTTCAGTAAAAAGAAAAAAGAAAATATTTAAAAAGGGATTATACTTCTAGTACACACTGCAGGAAAAAAAAACTCTTCAATTTGTAGCACAGTCAATTTACCACTAAAATGTAAGGAAAGTATTTCATATTGTTATTGCAGTCAGAGGCTTTCCAGCAGTAATGCTCGATAAAAATGAATTCTTCTGACATTTTCTCATTAACGTACTACACTGTGTTGCTTTATTGTCAGATTTAATTCAAAGGATCTCATAGTCTAAATTTTTATTGAAAGTATCATGTGTAAAATATATCTGACAGTTATATTAATACATTACAGAAACTAAAGCAAGCCATACCAGATATAATTTTAAAATTAGGTCACCATAAATGTATAAGTGTCTTGTGTGTATAAAGGAATTATGCAATTTTTATGTTTTCAAAAACATAGCTAATAAGAAAATATGGCTTAACGTGATATTAGATAGCAACACAACAGTGTGAAGATATACAGTACATTATATCAAGAATAATATCCAGACATTTAAAGAAAATAGTCAATTGTACAAATGAGCGAGCTTTACGAAAGTTCTGTTTTCCAAGTTCTTCGACCTTTCGGAAAGTGTTCACGACTTAACTCTTGTGAACAACTTAACTCATTAATCGCCGGTTCACTCGCTCTTGAGTCACTTATTTTGTGCAGTATCCCGACTGTGTCCCATCAGTGCAGTAGTCACTGATATCTTTGTCTGGCCAGGGTCGGGGGTTGTCCAGGATCGGGGGGCCCAGTTACTCCCCTGATGCCAGTTTTTCATAAAGGCACATGAATATGTGGAGAAAATTGCAAACATACTGGGGGAGATTTATCAAAAAGAGATTTGTGGCTGATTCAGAGCACAGACGGTTTTGTGAGATGTACATTGTGGAAGATTAATGCCAGATTCATGCATCAAGATGTAGAGTCCTCCAGAGTCTTGCAGCTGTGCATACACCTTCTATTCGGCCACCACTAACCAATGCTCATAAGCACAAATGGCTGCATCGGGCAGAAAAATACATGAAGACTAATTTTCAAACAGTCCTATTCACTGATGAGTGCCGTGCAACCCTGGATGGACCAGATGGATGGAGTAGTGGATCGTTGGTGGACGGCCACCGTGTTCCAAAAAGGCTGCGACATCAGCAAGGCGGTGGTGGAGTTATGTTTTCGGCCGGAATCATAGGAAGAGAGATGGTCGGCACCTTCGGTCCCCGAAGCTGTAAAGATTACCTCTGCAAAGTATGTGGAGTTTCTGACCAACCACTTTTTTCCCTGGTACAGAAGGAAGAACTGTGCTTTCCGTAATAAAATCATTTTCATGCATGAAAATACACCATCTCATGTTGCAAAGAATACCTCTGCTTCAGTGGCTTCTATGGGGATAAAAGGAAAGAGTCATGGTGTGGCCTCCATCCTCCCCTGATCTCAATCCTATTGAGAACCTTTGGAGCATCCCCAAGAAAAAAGATATACCAGGCAGTTAACATCCAAACAGCAGCTCTGGGATGCTATTCTGACATCTTGCAAACAAATTCAAGCAGAAACTGTCCAAAAACTCACAAGTTCAATGGATGCAAGTCTTGTGAAGTTGCTGTCAAATAAAGGGTCCTATGTTAAAATGTAACGGGACCTGTTAAACTGTTTAAAAAGTTAAAATGTTGTTAAAAGTTGGATTGAAATAGCTTTTGATTTCAGTAATTATGCTGCAAAAACAACAAATAACAATTTTCAGTTCTTTACAACCTATAAAGTGTTTCAAAACTTCCTGTGTGTAATAATTTATAAAGAGATGAGCGAACTTTAGAAAAATTTGATTTGGCAGATTCACCGAATTTTCCAAAACAATTGGTTTCTGGTAGAATTTATTTGCGGCGAATCTATATTAAAAACATGGCCAAATGGAGAGCAAAGTACCTGCAATTTTTCATTTTTTGCATTGTAGCAATATAGCATTTCATGTTTCATCTGTATCTTTGTGCTAGCAGTTACATAGTTACATAGTTAGTACGGTCGAAAAAAGACATGTCCATCAAGTTCAACCAGGGAATTAAGGGGTAGGGGTGTGGCGCGATATTGGGGAAGGGATGGGATTTTATATTTCTTCATAAGCATTAATGTTATTTTGTTCCAGGAATGTATCTAATCCTGTTTTAAAGCTGTTAATTTTTCCTGCTGTGACCAGTTCCTGAGGTAGACTGTTCCATAAGTTCACAGTTCTCATGGTAAAGAAGGCGTGTCGCCCCTTGAGACTAAACTTTTTCTTCTCCAGACAGAGGGAGTGCCCCCTCGTTCTTTGGGGGGGTTTAACCTGGAACAGTTTTTCTCCATATTTTTTGTATGGGCCATTAATATACTTATATATGTTTATCATATCCCCCCTTAAACGTCTCTTCTCAAGACTAAACAATTGTAACTCCTTTAATCACTCCTCATAGCTAAGATGTTCCATGCCCCATATTAGTTTAGTCGCGCGTCTCTGCACCCTTTCCAGCTCTGCAGTGTCCCTTTTATGTACAGGCGACCAAAACTGAACAGCATATTCCAGGTGAGGCCGTACTAATGCTTTATAAAGGGGGAGTATTATGTCCCTGTCCCTTGAGTTCATTGATACATGACAATATCCTGCTGGCTTTGGAAGCAGCAGCCTGACATTGCATGCTATTCTGTAGTCTGTGATCCACAAGTACACCCAGATCCTTCTCTACCAGTGACTCTGCCAGTTTAATCCCCCCTAAGACATACAACGCATGCAGGTTATTAGTACCCAGATGCATAACTTTACATTTATCCACATTGAACCTCATTTGCCAAGTGGATGCCCAGACACTTAGTCTATCCAAGTCATCTTGTAACTTATGCACATCCTCTATAGACTGTACTGTGCTACAAAGCTTGATGTCATCTGCAAAGATAGAAACAGAGCTGTTAATACCATCCTCTATATCATTGATAAATAAATTAAACAACAGCGGGCCCAGTACAGAACCTTGGGGTACACCACTAATAACCAGGGACCAATCAGAGTACGAATCATTGACCACCACTCTCTGGGTACGATCCATGAGCCAGTGTTCAATCCAGTTACAAACTAAAATTTCCAAACCCAAAGACCTTAACTTATCTGTCAGACGTCTATGAGGGACAGTATCAAATGCTTTAGCAAAATCCAGAAACCCTATATCCACAGCCATTCCTCTGTCACGGCTTCTACTCACCTCTTCATAAAAGCAAATTAGATTGGTTTGACAACTTCTATCCTTAGTAAACCCATGCTGGCTATCACTTATAATACAATTATCCCCTATGTATTCCTGTATGTAATCCCTTATAAGTCCTTCAAACAATTTACCCACAATGCACGTTAAACTTACCGGTCTATAGTTTCCTGGGGAAGACCTAGAGCCCTTTTTGAAGATTGGCACCACATTCGCCTTGCGCCAGTCCCTTGGCACAATACCAGACACCAGTGAATCTCTAAATATCATGAACAGGGGTACAGATATTACTGAACTTACCTCTCTAAGAACTCTTGGGTCCAATCCATCTGGCCCTGGAGATTTGCTTACATTTATATTACTTAACTTACCTTGTACCATCTCTACATTGAGCCAGTTCCGTAGATTGCATGATGTGTTACCAGCACTGACCTGGCTAATGTCAGCTCCTTTTTCCATAGTGTATACAGAACTAAAGAACCCATTCAGTAGCTCCGCCTTCTCTTGATCGCCCGTGACAACCTCCCCATTATCATTATTAAGGGGTCCTACATGCTCTGTCCTTGGTTTTTTTGCATTTATATATCTAAAAAAATATTTAGGATTAGTTTTGCTTTCTGTGGCCACCTGTCTCTCGTTTTGAATTTTTGCTGTTTTTATTACATTTTTACAGATTTTATTAAGCTCCTTGTACTGTTTAAATGTTATAGCTGACCCATCAGATTTGAATTTTTTGAAGGCTATTTTTTTTGTTGTTTATTGCTTTTTAACATCATTTGTCAGCCATGTAGGATTTAGTTTTAATCGTTTATATTTGTTCCCCTTTGGTATATATTTAGCTGTATAGTTATTTAGAGTTGATTTAAAGATGTCCCATTTACCTTCTGTATCAGTATTTGAGAACACCTCCCCCCAGTCTATGTCCTGTAGTGCAGCCCTCAGCCCAGGGAAGTTTGCCTTTTTAACCCCTTAAGGACCAGGCCATTTTATACCTTAAGGACCGGAGCGTTTTTTGCAATTCTGACCACTGTCACTTTAAACATTAATAACTCTGGAATGCTTTTAGTTATCATTCTGATTCCGAGATTGTTTTTTCGTGACATATTCTACTTTAACTTAGTGGTAAAATTTTATGGTAACTTGCATCCTTTCTTGGTGAAAAATCCCCAAATTTGATGAAAAAAATGAAAATTTTGCATTTTTCTGACTTTGAAGCTCTCTGCTTGTAAGGAAAATGGATATTCAAAATATATTTTTTTGGGGTTCACATATACAATATGTCTACTTTATGTTTGCATCATAAAATTTATGAGTTTTTACTTTTGGAAGACACCAGAGGGCTTCAAAGTTCAGCAGCAATATTGAAATTTTTCACAAAATTTTCAAACTCACTATTTTTCAGGGACCAGTTCAGTTTTGAAGTGGATTTGAAGGGTCTTCATATTAGAAATACCCCATAAAAGACCCCATTATAAAAACTACACCCCCTAAAGTATTCAAAAAAACATTCAGTAAGTGTATTAACCCTTTAGGTGTTTCACAGGAATAGCAGCAAAGTGAAGGAGAAAATTCAAAATCTTCATTTTTTACACTTGCATGTTCTTGTAGACCCAATTTTTGAATTTTTGCAAGGGATAAAAAGGAGAAAATTTTTACTTGTATTTGAAAACCAATTTCTCTCGAGTAAGCACATACCTCATATGTCTATGTTAATTGTTCGGCGGGCGCAGTAGAGGGCTCAGAAGGGAAGGAGCGAAAATGGTTTTTGGGGGGCATGCCGCATTTAGGAAGCCCCTATGGTGCCAGGACAGCAAAAAAAACACATGGCATACCATTTTGGAAACTAGACCCCTCAGGGAACGTAACAAGGGGTAAAGTGAACCTTAATACCCTACAGGTGATTCACGACTTTTGCATATGTAAAAAAAATATATATTTTTTTTACCTAAAATGCTTGGTTTCCCAAAAATTTTACATTTTTAAAAAGGGTAATAGCAGAAAATACCCCCCAAAATTTGAAGCCCAATTTCTCCCGATACAGAAAACACCTCGCATGGGGGTGAAAAGTGCTCTGCTGGTGCACTACAGGTCTCAGAAGAGAAGGAGTCACATTTGGCTTTTTGAAAGCAAATTTTGCTCTGGGGGCATGCCGCATTTAGGAAGCCCCTATGGTGCCAGAACAGCAAAAAAAAAAACACATGGCATACCATTTTGGAAACTAGACCCCTCGTGGAACGTAACAAGGGGTAACGTGAACCTTAATGCCCTACAGGTGTTTCACGACTTTTGCATATGTAAAAAAAAAAATTTTTTTTTACCTAAAATGCTTGTTTTCCCAAAATGTTTACATTTTTAAAAAGGGTAATAGCGGAAAATACCCCCCAAAATTTGAAGCCCAATTTCTCCCGATTCAGAAAACACCCCATATGGGGGTGAAAAGTGCTCTGCTGGCGCACTACAGGTCTCAGAAGAGAAGGAGTAACATTTGGCTTTATGAAAGCAAATTTTGCTCTGGGGGCATGCCGCATTTAGGAAGCCCCTATGGTGCCAGAACAGCAAAAAAAAAACACATGGCATACCATTTTGGAAACTAGACCCCTCGGGGAACGTAACAAGGGGTAATGTGAACCTTAATACCCTACAGGTGTTTCACGACTTTTGCATATGTAAAAAAATATATATATTTTTTTACCTAAAATGCTTGGTTTCCCAAAATTTTTACAATTTTAAAAAGGGTAATAGCAGAAAATACCCCCCAAAATTTGAAGCCCAATTTCTCCAGAGTACGGCGATACCCCATATGTGGCCCTAAACTGTTGCCTTGAAATACGACAGGGCTCCAAAGTGAGAGCGCCATGCGCATTTGAGGCCTAAATTAGGGACTTGCATAGGGGTGGACATAGGGGTATTCTACGCCAGTGATTCCCAAACAGGGTGCCTCCAGCTGTTGTAAAACTCCCAGCATACCTGGACAGTCAACGGCTATCTGGCAATACTGGGAGTAGTTGTTTTGCAACAGCTGGAGGCTCCGTTTTGGAAACAGTGGCGTACCAGACGTTTTTCATTTTTATTGGGGAGGGGGGTTGTATAGGGGTATGTGTATATGTAGTGTTTTTTACTTTTTATTTTATTGTGTGTTAGTGTAGTGTAGTGTTTTTAGGGTAAAGTCACACGGGCGGGGGGTTCACAGTAGTTTCTCGCTGGCAGTTTGAGCTGCGGCAGAAATTTTGCCGCACCTCAAACTTGCAGCCGGATACTTACTGTAATCCTCCGCCCATGTGAGTGTACCCTGTACGTTCACATTGGGGGGGGAACATCCAGCTGTTGCAAAACTACAACTCCCAGCATGTACGGTCTATCAGTGCATGCTGGGAGTTGTAGTTTTGCAACAGCTGGAGGCACACTGGTTATGAAACACCGAGTTTGGTAACAAACTGAGTTTTTTGCAATCAGTGTGCCTTCAGCTGTTGCAAAAGCTACAACCCCCAGCATGTACGGACAGCGGAAGGACATGCTGGGTGTTGTAGTTATGCAACAGCTGGAGGCATACTACTTTGGCTGGGGATGCTGGGGATTGTAGTTATGCAACAGCTGGAGACACACTGGTTTGCTACTTAACTCAGTGTGCCTTCAGCTGTTGCAAAACTACAACTCTCAGCAGTCACCGACAGCCAACGGGCATGCTGGGAGTTGTAGTTATGCAACCACCAGATGCACCACTACAACTCCCAGCATGCACTTTAGCTGATTGTGCAAGCTGGGAGTTGTAGTTACACAACAGCTGAAGGTACACTTTTCCATAGAAAGAATGTGCCTCCAGCTGTTGCAAAACTACAAGTCCCAGCATGCCCATAAGGGCATGCTGGGAGTTGTGGTGGTCTGCCTCCTGTTGTTGCATAACTACAGCTCCCAGCATGCCCTTTTTGCATGTCGGGAGCTGTTGCTAAGCAACAGCAGGAGGCTGTCACTCACCTCCAACGATCCTCGCTGCACCAGGTCAGTCCCTCGTTGTCTCCGCCGCCGCCGCTGCTCCTGGGGCCCCGATCCCAACAGGGGCGCCGGGGATCGGGGTCCCCAGAACCCGGGGTGCACGTCCCGCACCCGCTCACGTCCTCCGGAAGAGGGGCGGAGCGGGTTGCGGGAGTGACACCCGCAGCAGGCGCCCTGATTGGTCGGCCGGTAATCCGGCCGACGAATCAGGGCGATCGTGAGGTGGCACCAGTGCCACCTCACCCCTGCTGGCTCTCGCTGTTCGGGGCCGTCTCTGTCTCAGCCAATAATTCCGGGTCACCGGGTCACTGGAGACCCGATTGACCCGGAATCCGCCGCAGATCGCTGGACTGAATTGTCCAGCGATCTGCGGCCATCGCCGACATGGGGGGTCATAATGACCCCCATGGGCGATATGCCCCGATGCCTGCTGAACGATTTCAGCAGGCATCGGGCACCGGCTCTGCTCCAGATGGTTGCGGGGGGCCGGTAAAACCCATGACGTTCTCATACGTCATGTGTCCTTAAGGACTCGGAAATGGAGACATATGAGAACGTCATGTGTCCTTAAGGCGTTAAAGTTATATGTTTTTGCCTTCCCCGCCTGTCTTTGTTTTCTACATTTTAAGTCAAAAGTAACTATATTGTGGTCGCTTTTACCAAGGTTTTCCCGCACAGTTACATTACCAACCAGCTCTGCGTTGTTGGAAATGATCAGATCCAACAAGGCATCAATTCTTGTTGGGTCCTCCACAAACTGGCCCATAAAATTATCCTGCAATAAATTTAGGAATTGTCGCCCCTTTGTAGTTTTAGCCAACCCCGGACCCCAATCTATATCTGGATAGTTAAAATCTCCCATTATTACCACTGTACCTGCCCGGGCGTCCCTCTCTATTTGTTTATGAAGCCGACCTTCTATCTCTTCAGTGATATTAGGGGGTCTGTAGATTACACCAAGTATTATTTTTTCAGTTTTTCCCTCCTTTTGTAATTCTACCCACAGTGATTCCACCTCCTCAGAATCGTCACACACTATGGCATCGTTCACACTGACTTTCATACCACTTCTTACATACAGACAGACTCCACCACCTTTTCTGTTCATTCTATCCTTGCGAAACAATGTAAATCCCTGCAGATTGACAGCCCAGTCATGCGAGGAGTCCAGCCATGTCTCAGTGACCCCAACTATATCAATATGTTCCTCCAGTATCAAGGCCTCAAGCTCCCCAATTTTATTTGCTAGGCTTCTGGCATTTGTGAACATACACTTTACATTTCCATCCTTTGTTATTGGGGTTAATGGGATTCAAGGGTGTAAGTTTTATTTTCCTATGAAGCCTATTCCTATTAACTATTCTAACCCCTCCCTCCGCTCCACCCCCAGGTACATTTATAATTCCCACCTCTCTATCTACACTATCTTCCCCCTCTTTGCTGTAGGTTCCCTCCCCCCAAGTCCCTAGTTTAAACACTCCTCATTCCTTCTAGCCATCTTCTCCCCAAGCAAAGCTGCACCCTCCCCATTGAGGTGCAGTCCGTCCCTACGGTAGAGCCGGTAACCAACAGCGAAGTCAGCCCAGTTCTCCATGAACCCAAACCCTTCCTTCCTACACCAGCTTCTGAGCCACTTGTTTACCTCCCTGATCTCCCGCTGCCTCTCTGGTGCGGCTCGTGGTACTGGTAGTATTTCAGAAAATACTACCTTGGAGGTCCTTGCCTTAAGCTTGCGGCCTAAGTCCCTGAAATCATTTTTAAGGACACTCCACCTACCTCTTACTTTGTCATTGGTGCCAATATGTACCATGACAACCCGATCCGCGATGTGCCGAACTTGTGCGCCAGGCAGACAACACACTGTTCGGCGATCCCGGTCTTTGTGACAGATTGCCCTGTCTGTCCCCCTAATAATTGAGTCCCCCACCACTAGTACCTGTCTGGCCTGCCCTGTACTCCTCCCTCCCTCCTTACTGGAGCAGACACCCCCCTGGCGGTCAGAGGCGGTATCCTGCTGCAGTTCTGCTAGCTCTGTAATGGCATCCCCCTCATCTGCCAAGCAGGCAAACTTGTTGGGGTGTGCCAGTTCAGGACTAGCCTCCCTGACACTTTTTCCCCTACCCCTCTTTCTTACTGTAACCCAGCTAACTGCCTGACTGTCCTGCAACTCCGTCCCACTGTCCTCCCCCACCTCTATTCCCGAGAGTGCCTGCTCAGTGAGCAGGAGACTCCTCTCCATGTTGTTAATGCTTCTCATTGTTGCCAGTCGCCCCTCTAGATGCAGGATCTGGGCTTCCAAACGGACAACTAGCACACATCTCGCACAACAATATGCACCCTCAAACTGTTGTTCAAGGATTGCATACATTGAACAGGATGTACATTGGACTGCATTTTCCAACATGGAGGCCATCTAGTTATGGGGATTTCACAAATGTATAGGCAAAAACAGACATTCAAAATTACACTTAAAATTTTTTGCTGGCCAACTTATCCTTGTTTATATTAAAAACAGCTATTTTTGGACAACAGAGAACCTCAATAGGGGTGTAGAACACTTTGCTTTGTCCTAACATGCATATGGAGTGTGCTGGGTTAGAGAAATAATACTGTTATTCAGTAAGACATGCAGATTACAGGCATCACTATTAGAATCACTGCTGCAGAGCGGCACAATAACAGAGACTAGAGATGGCATCAGTATGAGGAGACCATATATGTTACGCCTAGCGCTCCGGGTCCCCGCTCCTCCCCGGAGCGCTCACGGCGTCTCTCTCCCCGCAGCGCCCCGGTCAGTCCCGCTGACCGGGAGCGCTGCACTGTCATGGCCGTCGGGGATGCGATTCGCACAGCGGGACGCGCCCGCTCGCGAATCGCATCCCAGGTCACTTACCCGTCCCGGTCCCCTGCTGTCATGTGCTGGCGCGCGCGGCTCCGCTCTCTAGGGCGCGCGCGCGCCAGCTCTCTGAGACTTAAAGGGCCAGTGCACCAATGATTGGTGCCTGGCCCAATTAGCTTAATTGGCTCCCACCTGCTCCCAGACTATATCTGCTCACTGCCCCTGCACTCCCTTGCCGGATCTTGTTGCCTTGTGCCAGTGAAAGCGTTTAGTGTGTCTAAAGCCTGTGTTACCTGAACCCTTGCTATCCATCTTGACTACGAACCTTGCCGCCTGCCCCCAACCTTCTGCTACGTCTGACCTTGCCTCTGCCTAGTCCTTCTGTCCCACGCCTTCTCAGCAGTCAGCGAGGTTGAGCCGTTGCTAGTGGATACGACCTGGTTGCTACTGCCGCAGCAAGACCATCCCGCTTTGCGGCGGGCTCTGGTGAACACCAGTAGCCTCTTAGAACCGGTCCACTAGCACGGTCAGCGCCAATCCCTCGTTGACACAGAGGATCCACTACCTGTGAGCCGAATCGTGACAATATAGTGGCTGAATGACACAGCGTGGAGGTGTTGGCAGCCTGAGGACACCATATAGTGGCTGAATGACAGAGCTTGGATGTGGCTGAAGCATGAGGAGACCATATAGTGGCTAAATTACACAGAATGGAGGTGTTTGCAACACAAGGAGACCATATAGTTGCTGAATGACACAGCCTGGAGCTGGCAGCAGCATGAGTAGACTGTAATGTCCGTTTATTTGTTTTCGTATTTTCCTGTTTAGGTGTGTATTCACACACTAATTTGTTCAGAGCAGTTTTCTATTCCACCTGGATAGGGAATAGTTAATGCTCTGAACGAAAGAGAACTTGGGTGGAGTTATTTAGCCAGAGTTCTCCTGCATTCTGGTGCTAGTTATTGAGTGTGATACTACTATGTCTGTTTGTGCTATATTCTGACTATGTCTGCTTGAGCATTTACCTTGTATTTATCTTGTCTTTTTATCTGGGTTTTTAGCCATGGATATATAGCATGCTCCTTGTATTTTAGTCTGTGTTACATTAGTCGGTTTTAGTATTGTTTGTTCATTCTGCTCTGTATATGTTCACACTGTTTCTGAGTCTAGCTTGTACCCTGTGCTCTGTATGTTTTGTTCCTGTTTGGTATTCTGGAGTCTATTCAGACTCATCCGGTTCTAGTCTAGTGATTCATGTATTATATTTCTGTTTCCTACTGGCTCAGCATTTTGTCCACACGGTGGAGTGTGTCCGCTGGCCAGTAGCCTATTTGGCTTTATTATTAATGGCTACTCCTATAGTGGAGTGGGGAGTCCAGTTTGTATGTTCTGTGTCCCAGTGTGAACAGTGTTGTATATTTATATCCTGCTTGGTTGATCTGATCTTTGTCCTTGTATCTGTTTGTGAACAGTGTTCTATGTTACCAGTTTATCCCCTTCATCGCCTGGATTCTGCTGTATATTCATATCATGCCTAGTCTTGTACATTTTATCTTGTCTGCCGTTTATCTGATATCAGGTTTATGAACTGTTTGTTAATTCACTATATTCTGCTCTCTGAGTTCATATTCCGCCCTGTTAGTATTTGTATTTTGTCTGGTATATCTGGTTGTCTTCTAGTTTTCTGTTTCTGTTCTGTGACCGACTATGTATATTATGTGTTTTTACGCCACTGCACTTTAGCACAGAAAGGGACCGGCACACAGTTGTCGATCCACCATTTAGGGTGGATGAGCAAGTAGGCAGTGAGAGCGGTTTTAGGGTCAGTTCACATAGACACTAGGGCTTCATAATCCCTATGATTGACATTGACATAGACACTAGGGCTTCATAATCCCTATGATTAAAAGATGAATTTTGAAATTTAAATTGAAGATTTATGGTAGCTAGTACTACCATAATTTTTTTTAAGCCCAGGCCCAGCAGCATCAGTAAACCATATACTGGCTGAATGACACAGCCTGGAGTTGGCTGAATCACTAGGAGACCCTATAGTGGCTGAATGGCACAGCCTAGAGGTGGCTGAAGCATAAGGAGACCATATAGTGGCTAAATGGCACAGCCTGGAGGTGGCTGAAGCATGAGGAGAGCATATCGTGTCTGAATGGCACAGTCTGGAGTTTTCAGAAGCATGAGGAGACCATTGAAATGTAAGATTTTGAAATTGATATTGAAGATATTGAAATTTTAACTCCCAAGTTTAGTGCCCAGGGCCCTGGTGTGTGGGTGCAAAGGACCAAATCAAACAAGCAGTCATGTCACATGGCAGCACAATGACATAGCCTGGAGGTGGCATCAGTATGAGGAGACCATATAGCGGCTAAATGACTGCCTGGAGTTTGTGGCAGAATGAGGAGACCAATATAATGGCTGAATGACACAGCCTGATGGTGGCTGAATCATGAGGAGACCATATAGTGGCTGAATGGGACAGCCTGGAGGTGGCTTTTACACACCTGAAATTTAAGATCTTTAAATTAAATTTAAGAATTTTACATTTAAATTGAGAAGTTTTTTTAATTGAAATTTTAACTCACATGTTTTACTGTCACGGGCCCCGGCTTGTGGGTACAAAGGACCAAATCAAACAAGGAGTCACATGTCACATGGTAGCACAATGACAGAGCCTGGAGGTGGCATCAGTATGTGGAGACCATATAGTGGCTGAATGACTGCCTGGAGTTTGTGGCAGCATGGGCAGAATATATAGTGTCTGAATGGCACAGCCTGGAGTTGGCTGAAGCATGAGGAGACACTAGGGCTTCACAATCCCTAAGATTAAAAGATGAATTTTTTTTATATATATATTGAATATTTATAATAGCTAGTGCCAGGCCCAGCAGCATCAGTATAAAATATATTGGCTGAATGACACATCCTTGAGATGGCAGAAGCATGAGGAGACCATTGAAATTTAAGATTTTGAAATTGAAATTGAGGATTTTGAAATTGAAATTTTAACTCCCAAGTTTTAGTGTCCCATGTGTCACATGGAAGCACAATGAGGCCTTGAGGTGGCAGCAGCAGCATGAGGGCCATGCCAACTGAGGGTTGAGTCTGAGGAACCCACCGACTGTTGACTGGGGGTGTCGGATGTCACTTGGGATGAAGTGGATGACCGAGTGAACCGATCAATCACAGCTGCTGGTTTGCTGGTCGAGACACGACTGCTAGCTGACATCGGGAGCTTTGACTTCTTGCTGCAAACTTCGGCTGCCACACACCCCTACTCTGCTGCGACCTCTGCCTGCGCCTGATGAATTTAGGCCTCTGCCACTCTACTGTGCATGTCCTGGCACTACTCTGCCTGACATATTTATTGCGTATATGAGGGGAGTACAATACACTTCACTACGCTTAAAACAGTATTTATCTAGAACAGCAGCAGGTGAGTACTATTGGCTGTCCTTTCCCAGTATATAGGCCCTTGACTAATTAATAGGTACAAAATGGTTCACTACTTAGATGTAGGTATGTGGTATGCACTTATGAGGACAAAAAAATATGCTACAGTACGTTTAAAAATACGTATTTTTACCTGTGTCCCAGATTCCAAAATTCCTTTAGATTTAAAAAAAAAATTCAGAATACCACCTGACATTCAAAATAAGAAAATAATACATACATTCTCTGAAGAAAAGGATCCTTCATTAGATGACAATATGAGTATTGTGTGTTCCAGCGACATTAGCTCATCGGAGGAACAAGATAACATGATACAACTTAATTCTGAAACTGAAGAACCACAACAAAGAATGAACGACTTACAGCCTACTGGAACTGAGGAACGTCAAAATGGTAAATCTACCAACTAGAATAGTCAGTCAATTCTCACAGCCTGTGGTCAATATCCACAGTTCCCTGTTTCTGCTAGTCCTTGGCAATATTCCTTTTATTACTTGTATAAACATGGCAATAATGCTGGGAGAGTAACTCAAGGATACCCACATGTTTCCTACAATACACAGTCAACCAATCCTTATAATCAGTCATCTGCATTTGCAGTGCCAAATTCCCATAATACAAACCAGCCTTACTCTGATTTTAATGGACAGATTCAAGCACAGGCTCAGTTTCTGGCCCCTTTGGTGCCAATTTGCCATACAATTATGCAGATCCATCCTCTTCTCCAAATCAGAATCCAGTGCTAAATCCATACTCTTATAGTTCTACTGGAAATATAGGCTGGCCACGGAGTTCTTGGCAATAATGAACAAAAAACAATGAAAGATGAAACAGGATGAATAGATGAAACAAGACAATGATCTCTGGATTCAATATCTGAATTTTTAATTGCAAAAAGTTTGCAGTTGACTACTTGCAGTAGTACTATTTATGCCAATGACATTTGTAGTTTTTGGCACATTTCTTAACTGGGCTAACTTTTTTGTATGTTTTTGCATTATATTATCTAAAGTTTAGATGTCTCACCAGCATTTCATTTTTATAAGCAAAATATTTATTTTTATATCCTTTTCCATTATTTTATACAAGAGTTTTACTCAGGGCACTTGCTTAGTGTCTATAACTATTTTATATATTTGTTCGTTAGGTGTCACAATATATGATTGTATTGTTTTGTAATTGTTATTTATATATGAAAGATTTTGAGATTTAAATAATTATGTGTTTGCTGCCTTGTATTAGAAAACTGAATTGACACTTTTCAATTTGAAAAATGAAGTCAGCACCCTTATCATCTGTTGAGCAGTGATTACAAAGTGAAATAGTTAAAGAAAACATGCCCTTTGAAAAAGTATGGGGGTTTTGGTGTTCCCCAACAAAGGGGGGAAAAAAAACGTATTTTTGCACAACACCAGCAGTACACAACAGTGCTGCAGCACACAGTCGCTGTGTAATAAACCCAAAATTGCACTCTCTCACAGACAATTAGGAATGGACTGCTGGGTATGTATTATACTGTCTACAGACTAGTATAACCAGCAGACCATTTGTTGTGGAACAAAGAGGGCAGAAAAATGCACTACAGTACGCTTAAAAAAACGTATTGGAGTAAAACCAGCCGCTGATTACTCTTGCCTGGACTTTCACAGTATCTAGATCCTTGACAGATTAATAGGTACAAAATAGTACATTACGCTTAATAAACGTATTTGAGTAAGACATCAGCCGTGATTACTTTTGGCTGTCCTTTCACAGTATGTAGGCCCTTGACAGATTAACAGGTACAAAATAGTACACTACTTAGATGTAGGTATGTGGTCTTCACATAGGAGGGCAGAAACAATGCGCTTCAGTACACTTAAAAAAGTATCTGAGTAAAAACACCAGCCGGTGAGTACTTTTGCCTGGACTTTCACAGTATATAGGCCCTTGACAGATTAAACAGGAACAAAATAGTATACTACTTTAGATGAAGGTATGTGGTATGCACTTATGAGGGCAGAAAAATGACCTACATTACGCTTAAAAAATGTATTTTTGCACAACACCAGCAGTACACAAATGTGCTGCAACACACAGTCACTGTGTACTAAACACAAAATTGCACTCTTTCACAGACTATTAGGAATGGGCTCCTGGTTATGTATCATACCATCTACAGACTAGTATAACCAGCAGACCATTTGTGGTGGAACAAACAGGGCAGAAAAATGTGCTACAGTACGCTTAAAAAAACATAAAATACCAGCCGGTGATTACTTTTGGCTGTCCTTTCACAGTATGTAGGCCCTTGACAGATTAACAGGTACAAAATAGTACACCACTTAGATATAGGAATGTGGTATGCACGCATGAGGGAAGAAAAATGCACTACAGTATGCTTAATAAATATATTGGAGTAAAACACCAGTCGGTGATTACTTTTGGCTGTCCTTTCACAGTATGTAGGCCCTTGACAGATTAACAGGTACAAAATAGTACACCATTTAGATGTAGGTATGTGGTATGCACTTATGATGCCAGAAAAATGCGCTACTGTACACAAACAAAAAAAAATATTTGCCCACAGCTTCGGCAGTACACAACAATGATGGAGCATACAGTTACTGTGTACTAAACCCAAAATTGCATAAAGACTCTCTCTTAAATACTATTAGGAATGGTAGATTATACCGTCTACAGACTAGTATAACCAGCAGACCAGTTGTTGTGAAACAAATACACAGATTTGCCCTAAAAAATTATTTCTCCCTCCTCAGAAAACCTTTCCACAGCTGAGGAAACACACAGCTCTATGCCCCTCTCTGTAATACAATGCTGTTCACAGTGACTTAGGGGTTAATCGCTGCAGTAAGAATTAATTTCTGTGCAAAAACGCTGTGCTCTGTGTCCTACAGAAGGCTTAGGTGACTAAAAGGTGAAACGCTGCTGCAACAAGCTTTTCTGTGTGACACACACAGCGGTGTCCGTCCTATCTCTCTGCAGTGTAATGAATGAAATGACGAGCTGCAAAATGGCTGCCGAATATTAAGGGCTATCACATGGGTGACTGGCTGCTGATGCATGTGATTCAGGGTCATCCCGCCACCTTCCCCTTCCCGCCTTACCTTACAGCCTTCCCAGCGTTCCTTGCCCCATGTACTGACATGTGGATCCACCATTTTAGATGCCCTGGAGCCTGGACCGCAGTAAATGGAGTTTAATGAGGCGATTCACGATAGAATCGTGGCGATATTCACATTTGTTGCAAATCGCATTTTCCATGAAATTCGTAACTAATTTGGGTTTGTTAGCTTCGATTCGCTCATCTCTATTTAGAACAGTGCATTGTAAGTATTTTATGATTTAAAAAAAAAAGTTATCAATAGGAGGTTTGTTCAATAAAATTTTAATTGTACTCTTAATAGTTGATAACATGAGAATTATGCTGACTGTTATTTCCATCAATTATTTAGGTAAATAGGAAAAAATATAATTTGCATAATAATTTGGAACAGTGCGTATAACCACATGGAGGAGCATTGCAATGTACGTGGGACAAATAAAATGCCCCCAATGGGAACAAAACATTGCTGCTGCAGCTCCGAACACCATTCTTTTGTCTCATCTACAAGCAGAACAGTCAATGTGCTGTTACAATCTCTGTCATCTTCTGTTCCCTTACTCCATCCTATTATCCAAAACCAAATCTACATCCTGCAAACAACAGTATGCATCCAGTCATCTAGTTGTCATGCAGCTGAATTCACACCTGGCCATGTTGTTTGTGCAGTCGCTGCCCTACTACTTTATCTTGTTGAGTCCATCCTCTTTAAGCAACTAATTAGGTGTGCCCAGCCCAGGTGGCACATACCCAGTCTCCATTAGTTCTCTAAAAAAGCAGCTCTATAAACAATCATGTGGAGGAAAGGGTTGTCAATGTGCAGCACATGTGCGTGCAATGGAAGATGTTTGGGGTATTCATTTAAATAAATATACAGTATAGTATAGTCCACCAACAAAACTGCAGTCTAAGTCTTTAACGAAAATGACTTCTTGCTAAAACTATATATCTTTTTTAAACAATAACAATGTTAAAACAGTACTCAATATCTGGGTGAATATAACCAGTTAACGTCCAGGTATAGCAGAGGAATCAAGTATTATAATATACCGTATCAATGCTAACAGCTCTCTATGTATTGAACACAGCTATAATCAGGGACATGCACACATAGGAGTGAAAGGGGGCTGGAGCCCCTGCCGTTTTTCCTCACCTGCCCCTCTAGTGCCCCCACAAAAGGAGCTGCAGACTCAGGGTGACAGGTGGAGTAAAAAGGATCCATTGCTGGGGAGATTTGTATGTGGTTTAATGGAGGGTGCTGTGCCCTCCCTGCAGCAAGGGGGCGCCACTCACCCTGTCATTATCTGCCATTTATCTGCTTCTCTCCACACGGAGGAGACGGGAGCAAAGGAGGCATAGAGAAGCCCCGCCCACAGCATGTCCGGCCACAAACTTCAGTCTATGCAGCCCTTACTGTAAGTAACTGTAAATATATGTGAGTGATTGTGTCTCAGTGTGTGTGTATGTATATATATTTGTGTGTGTGTGTGTGTGTGTGTGTATCTCTGTGTATGTGCAGAGAGGGATGGCTGGGGCCTTAGTGTAAGTGACTGTGTATATATGTGAGTGATTGTATGTCAGTGTGTGTGTGTGTATGTATATATATATATGTGTGTGTGTGTGTGTGTGTGTGTGTCTATCTCTATGTATATGCCTATATATGTGAGCAAGTTAATCTATGTATGTATTTATGTATGTATATATATATGAGCAAGTGAATCTATGTATATGTGTGTGTATATATATGAACAAGTGAATATATGTATGTGTGTGTGTATATATATATATATATATATATATATATATATATATGAGCAAGTGAATCTATGTATATGTGTGTGTGTGTGTGTATGTATATATATATATATATATATATATATATATGAGCAAGTGAATCTATGTATATGTGTATATGAGCAAGTGAATCTATGTATATGTGTGTGTATATATATAAGCAAGTGAATATATGTATGTGTGTATGTATGTGTGTGTGTGTGTGTGTATATATATATATATATATATATATATATATATATGAGCAAGTGAATCTATGTATATGTGTATATGAGCAAGTGAATGTATGTATGTATGTATGTGTATATACATATATACATAGATTCACTTGCTCATATATATATATATATATATATATATATGAGCAAGTGAATCTATGTATATATGTGTGTGTGTGTGTGTGTGTGTATATATATATATGAGCAAGTGAATCTATGTATGTGTGTGTGTGTGTGTGTGTGTATATATATATATATATATATATATATATATATGATCAAGTGAATCTGTGTGTGTGTGTGTGTATGTGTATATATATATATATATATATATATATATATGAGCAAGTGAATCTATGTATGTGTGTATATATCTGTGAGTGATTGTATGTGTGTACCTGTATGTATGATGTGCTTATTGGCTATAACTTTTAGTATATATTTCATGTTATATGTGTGTCTGTGTATTTATGTTTCTTAATGTATATTTGTACCTGTATGTATGTATGTGTTTCTTTGTATGTGTGTATATTACCTATGAACTGTATGTGTCTTTATGTTATGTGCTTGTATGTATTGTATGAAGCACATTATTAGGGAATTATTGGAGGAATATAAGCACAGTATATAGGGAATTTATGGAAACAAAGTATATATTTCATTATATTGGAACATTATATTTTTATGTATGCTGGCACTGTGTATAGATCCTTAGGGTGCGTTCACATGTACCTACTTTTGCTGCAGATTTTGCTTCCCATTGACAATGGGAAGAGAAATCTGCTAAAGCAAATCTGCAGCAGAAAATACGCACGTGTGAACGCACCCTTAGTGGTGGCACAGTATAGTTAAATAATAGTGGCACAGTATATAGTTCATTAATGGTGGCACAGTATATAGGGAATTAATAGATGAATGGTGGCACAGTATATAGGGAATTAATAGATGAATGGTGGCACAGTATATAGTTCATTAATGGTGGCACAGTGTATAGGAATTAATAGATGAATGGTTGCACAGTATATAGATCATTAAGGGGGGTACGGTATATAATTAAAGGGAAACTGACAGGCTGTCTACTCGCACTAAAATCAATACACTAGGTTACAGTGCATGTATACAAAAATTGGTCTTTCTATTTTCTAGGTATTGCCCCACATTGCCAGTATGCGAAGTCAGTCTTGTGCGCAATGGAGGCGGAGCTTCCCTGCCTCCATCCTGTATGCTGTGCTATGCCTGGCCGTCTTTGTATATTTAGAGTTTTGCCAACTCTAGTATATTGCAGCATGTAAGCATTTATTATTGTGGTGTCCATCTCTTCAGTGTAAGAACCAGAGCTGTGTGGAGATTCCTGCGTAAGGTGGGTGCTGGGTGATTGGTGCTGGGTTATTGGGGATGGGTGATTGGTGATGGGTGTTGGGTGATTGGGGATGGGTGATGGGTATTGGGTGATGGGTATTGGGTGATTGGTGTTGGGTGATTGGGGATGGGTGATGGGTGATGGGTGCTGGGTGATTGGTGTTGGGTGATTGGTGTTGGATGATTGGTGATGGGTGCTGGGTGATTGGTGTTGGGTGATTGGTGTTGGGTGATGGGTGATGGGTGATTGGGGATGGGTGCTGGGTGATTGGGGGATGGGTGCTGGGTGATTGGGGATGGGTGCTGGGTGAGGCCGGGTACAGTACACTTTCTGTCATATAGAGCTCAGGTGGGGGCATATAGGGGGAGATTTATTAAAACCTTTCCAGAGGAAAAGCCTTCTGCAAAACGATCTGATTGGTTGCTATGGGCGACTGCACCGCTCTTTCTCTGCACAGGTTTTGATGAATCTCCTCTATAATACAGTATATTATAGGGCAGCTGTCACATGTTTTTTGTAAATAAGACTGGTAGCACTGCCAAACTGTATATACACATGGCAGACCTCAGAGAAACTGTTCTTGACTCGATTTTACAAAAACACCAACTTTTATGGGGATAGGAATGTCGAGGAGGCCTGGCGGGAGTCCACTGTGTCCCTGGGCGGCAGCACATCTGCCCATTAAGTCTGGCAGACATTTTTTAAATTATTAAAAGTGCCCTCTTTTTTTTACTTGAGCCCCTACCCTTCAAAATGTCTGTGCACGTCCCTGGCTATAATCCTTTCTATGAAATAATAAGGATGTGTGTAATATACATCAATAATCAGAGGAGCTGCATAATATAAATATCACCCTATCATAGGTATGCCAGCCCACAACACACTTAACCACCTCTCCTGCAAGTTGCTGCTGCGTCCCAACAGGAAAAAATGTTAGACTACATATTGCATGTATGTCAAAAAAGTGCTTACCCTGTTGTCTTTCCACAATATTCCTCCGCACCCCTACACCACTTTGTGTTGCCACTTTCTCAAGGGGCTACTGTCTATGTGGTGTCCCCGCACCAAAAGGATGTCCTGTGGGGTAGAGATTGCATCGGACATCACTGCTGTCTATGTGTTGGGTCCACTGCTCCATTGTCTGACCTGTTATAATGTGATATATTGTCATGGTATGTTATGTATTAAAGGACATCTGCAGCAAAAAACAACTTATCTCCTATCCACAGGATATGGGCTAAGTGTTTGATCACGGGGAATCTGAGAGCTGGGACCCCTCGCTATCTCCCAAACGGAGTGCGGATAATGCATGTAGCATCGACCCCTCTGAGGTCGATGGCACGCCCCCTTCATGTCACCTCTCCATACAGCTCTATGGGAGAGGCAAGGAGGCACGAATGCTGGATCCCCACCTCTCACATAAAACTACATGGAGGAGGCATATCGGCCGTGATGTCACGCTGCGGCTGGCACACCGTCTGTGCAGGAGATCGCGGGGGCCGATCAAGCACTTATCCCCCCTGTGGTTAGGACATAAGTTGTTTTTTGCTGCAGATGTCCGTTAATTTATGCACTGTACCTTTAACCCCTTAAGGACCAGACCCATTTTGGCCTTTAAGGAAAACTGTCAGCTTTCTCCCCCCCGCACTAATCAGTTTGATGAATACCATGCCTGGATCCGCCGCGCCGGGGTTACTGCCTTCATCTGGCACTGTGACGTAACCAACGCCTGGCCCGCAGCACAGCCCGGCTTATGAATAGCGCTGCAGGCCATCCGATCATGCATTTAAAGTACCGCACTGCCACAGATGCCGTGATCTGTATTGATCACGGGATCTGAGGGGTTAATGGTGGACATCTGCTCGATCGCGTGGGTCCCTGGCTGCTGATAGAAGCCAAGAAACTGCCACGCAGGACGTGAGCACTAGTCCCTTGCTCGCAGTCATGGTGGAATGGAAATGTACGTCTTGGTGTGTTAAGTACCACCATACCATGACGTACATTTGCCTCCATTGTCATTAAGGGGTTAAGGGATTGTGGCAGAGTGACCAGGTGACCCTGACGCCCCAACAGGAGACACCCAAACCTGCCCTTATGAAGTATAGAGCGGGAAGAGAGTTCAGTTGAGAGTGGGACTTTGGTGGGAAAGGAGAATGTGTTCCAGCTTGTAAGCTAAAGTGTCATGGGGAGATGTAGTCTACAAAATTTCCCAACCACGCAAAATCTCAGGAAAAGACCCCAGCGCTCATGTGAATTGTCAAAGCCTGCAGGTAAGCAAAGCTCTTGATGAAAATCTCCACTTCCGTAAGTCAGTCAAGTCTTTCAAGTGAGTCTGCTCTGCTGATAATCCTAAAGCTGCATTTAACAGCAACTACAACTCCCAGCAAGGTGACAGGCTCCCAGTGTTCCACTCTGCCCATCCCTCTGAACAAGAGACTGTATTGTTTAAAGCTGCTTGTTTTTACACACTGCGCTCCGGCCACAAGCGCTGTCCGTAAGCTCATTGTCCCGCTCTCCCCTGCTGCCAGCTGGGCTGGGATTTGCATCGCAGGACGCACACGCATGTGAATCTCAGTCTGTCACTTACCACGGTCCTCTGCTGCCTCTCTGCTCCGGCGCACATGTCCCCTTCTCCTAGAGCGCGCGCCGGTGCTCTGAAATTTAAAGGGCCAGTATGCCCATAATTATGTGCAACACCTGACACTATTCTATAAGTCCCTGCACCTCCCACTCTTCCCTACCATATCTTCAGTGCAATTTGCCTGAAATTAAGTGTACCTTTTGTCTGTTTGCTTAGCCCGTGTTCTGACCCATCCGCTACGTTATTGACTATGCACCTTTGCCGCCTGCCTTGACCTTCTGCTAAGTCTGACTTCATCTCTGCCTCATCCTACTGTACTTCGCCTTGCCCAGCTACCTGTGTGGTCGAGTTGTATCGGGGTTAGCGACCTGGGTGTCGCCTGCCACAGAAAGCCCATCCTGCCTTGCGGTGGGCTCTGGTGAAGACCAGCGGCACCTTAGACTCCGCTCCCCTATACATCCGTGTCATCAACCACACAGGTCAGTGGATCCACATCCAGCACCGTTACAGAAAGATCCCGCTGGAGTACCTTTGCCCGAGAATCCGGATCTCGCCACTATAGTGGCTCTCCAGTCGCAGCAGTTGGCCCAGTGGGTGCAACAGTTAAACCATGATGCAGCAATTGCTGACTGCCCAGCAACAACTGCAGCAGCCTTAGCCTCCTCCTGCTCTGCTAATGCCTCCCGCTCCTGCAGTCACCATGGGATCCAAGCTCCATCTGTCTCTTCCCAAGAAGTATGAAGGGCATCCCAAGTCCTGCCGTGGATTTGTGACACAGTGATCCATGCACATAGAACTTATGGCAGAACAGTTCCCTACGGAACGAGCGAAGGTGGCCTTTGTCGTCAGTTTGTTAACTGGAAGGGCTCTGGCCTGGGCAACTCCATTATTGGATCGCAGTGACCCTCTCGCAGCCGGTCTTCAGGCTTTTCTGACAGAATTCTGAAGGGTTTTCGAAGAAAACCAAAAATAGCGTGTAGAAAAATAGATGGTGTCAGGCCCAGGCCTGAGTATTAAATCATATATGTGTATTATAATTGTACTGTGTGTACTGTATTATCCAGGACATGGGTGAGGGGTCATTCAGATGGTGTATCCTTTGTTTTTGTGTATTGCAGTCAATTGGGGCCTGTCTGCTGTTTTCCTCTTTTTGAAGTCAGGAGTTTTCTTTGAAGTAGCAGGATGTAAGGGGTCTCTGGTCCCATGTGTGAGATAAGAGATGCCCCCCCCCCCCCTTCCCTGGTGGGACCAGAGGGGAGGGGGGAATGGAGTCCCTCCAAAAAGGAGATATATAATATGTAACAATGCTAGAGTTGGTTGTTAAGATCTGTGCCCCAAGCTGACAAGACCATCCTAAGAACAGCTGGAGACCCACTCTTATGGGCTGCTATAATATCATGCTGTAAGAACTTCATTTTTGCTTTCTGAACTTGCTAAACTCTTTTTATAATTTTGTAACTGTATGTCATTTGTTTCTGTATTTTTATATAGTCAGCACTGTGATACCTTTTATCAGATTAAATGTTTAATTAATCAGCTCTGGTCTTTGATCTCTAAATATATGAGCTCACCTTTCTGAAGGCAGCTCGGGTGAAACACGTTTATCTAAGGGTTAATTTGATGACTTGCTGGGACTAGTAGTGGATAGCCAGAGGTGTGCCGGCTTTAACCCTTGCACCATCACACTCTCTCTAGCGTCTTGGCTGGACCGATAGGGTGTGATTGTGACAGATGGGTAACATGAATACCCTAAATCAGAATATTGTCACCTTGAAATCAGAAATGAAAATATAGTTTCCCAATGGAAAAAGGTGCTTAAAACATAGCTTTTACTAGAAATATATCATAAAATTACACCCACATAGAATTAACGTGGAGACCAACTAGTGATTACAATAAACTAACTCAACCAACTAAATAAACCAATAACAATGTCCACCTTGGACAAGATAGAACCACTACTCCGCAGTTTGGCGGTCCACTTATGGTTATCACTTTTGGATCAGAATATTTATTCTCACAATTGAGATTCATAAACCATAACACATGATATAGTAAGCACATGACCCACAGTCATATTCATGAATCTGTGTCATGCAGACAATCTCCTCATCCCGACGCGTTTCTGCAGGTGTCACTGTGCACAAGTTATGGCACCCGCTTCCTCAGGGGAATTTGCTAGTGCAGACAAGCTAGATATAGCAACAGTTATTTATTCTTATACCATTGCTCATGTGTTTTATAGAATAAACAATAGATGCGAGGACTTTCCATACATATCAATCTTAAATGGACCCCTCGTAAAAACATCAAGAAACCTCACAGATCAGTGTCATTAGTATCCTTTTCCCTGCGGGTTACAGTCCCATTATGATAATCTTTTCAGACCGAGGACATTGTTGCCGGGGGTACTATAATGCCGACGCTGTCTGTTTAGAGAAGGTTTCTAAGATGCTGCAATGGCAGCGCTCCTGTCTCATTATCGGAGCTGCACCCTTTTTCGAAGAACCTGCACGATCTTCTGCTGCTGAAATCGCTTTGCTGAGAATTTCTTTGGGTAACTCCTCTGTGGGCGAGTACGCTATCCGATTTCGATCACGGACGTAAATGTATGTCTTGGTTTGTTGGTTTGGCGGTACTTTGCGCACCAGGACATATATTTACATCCTATGTATGACCGCAAGCATCGGAGCGGTGCTCGCGTCATACACTGCAGGTTCCGACTGCCATCAGCTGCCGGGGATCCGCCGGTAATGGCAGACACCCGCGATTGCGTTGATGTCCACCATTAATCCCTCAGATGCCGTGATCAGTACAGATCACGGCATTAGCGGCAATGCGCATGTTAAAATAGATTGTCGGATTGCCCGCAGTGCTGCTGTGGGGATATGATAATCTGTAATGGCGGACTGAGGTCCCCTCACCTACCTCCGTCCGTTTCCCGGCGTCTCCTGCTCTGGTCTGAGATTGAGCAGACCAGAGCAGAAGATCGCCGATAATACTGATCAGTGCTATGTCCTATGCATAGCACTGAACAGTATTAGCAATCAGGTGATTGCTATAGGTCGTCCCCTATGGGGACATAAAAAGTGTAAAAAAAATAAATAAATAAACGTTGAAAAATTTAAAAATAAAAAGTAAAAAAAAAGAGTGAAAAATCCCCTCCCTCAATAAAATGAAAATTGTCAGTTTTTCCAATTTTATCCCCAAAGAGCTAAAAAAAATTTTTTAATAAACATATTTGGTATTGCAGCATGTGTAAATGTCTGAACTGTCAAAATATTCTGTTAATGATCTTGCACGGTGAACGGCGTAAACATAATTTATTTTTTATGCTGCTTTTTGGTCACATTTTATTCCCCCAAAAAATAATAAAAATTATCTAAAAGTTTTATATATGCAAATTTTATAAATGCAAATGTGGTATCGATAAAAAGTAAAGATGACGGCGCAAAAAATGAGCCCTCATACCGCCCTTTATACAGGTTGTCAAAATAGGGCGATTTTAGATTACTGATTTTGTACAAAAAGTTTTAGATTTTTTTTAAGCGGTAAAAAAATATAAAAGTATCTAGCCATGGGTATCTTTTTAATCACATTGACCCACAGAATAAAGAGCACATTTCATTTTTACTGTAAAGTGTACAGTTTGAAAATGAAACCCTCCAAAATGTGCAAAATTTTGGTTTTCATTGAAATTTCCTCCCTAAAAAAAATTTTTTTTGGGTTCGCCGTGCATTTTATGGTAAAATGAGAGGCTTCAATACAAAGTACAATTGGTCACGCAAAAAACAAGCCCTTATATGTGTCTGTAGATGGAAATATAAGAGTTATGGATTTTAGAAGGCAAGGCGAAAAAACTAAAACGCAACAATAAAATTGGCCTGGTCCTTAAGGTCAAAATGGGCTTGGTCCTTAAATGGGCACTGTCATGAAATAAAAAAATTGATATGTTGTAGTACTTAAGTACTACAACATATCTCTAATATAGTTTAATTAAAAAAAGTGATTTTAAACCAGTTTAAAATCACTTTTAAATTCGGCCACTAGGGGTCGCCCTCCTAGTGGCCGAATGCATTCGGCAGTGACATCACTACAGAATTTCGTCTCATTTGAGCCTGGCAAATGAGTCGAAATTCCAGTCACTGCGGTGCTCGCTCCCGCCTGTCAATCAAACAGGCGAGAGCGAGCACAGTGAAATCCAGGGCTGCGCATTGGCTCCCTGGACTCTCACACTGGCCGCCTCCCTGCTGCATATTCTTCCTGCAGCAGGGAGGCACATGGCTCTTACCTCTGCTTACAGCCCCGGCTCCAGTGGGGATACGCCGCCTCCTCACTGCTCCTTGCAGCTGTGTACTGTCATTGCCGGGGGGAGCACGTTATATGGAGCAACAAGTGTATGCCCGGCTTCCTGTCATTCTCCTACACTCTGGTAACTCTCTCTATGGTTCTGGAGGACTTTCAATCCTCCAGAAACATAGAGACAGTTTCCAGAGTGTACGGGCATGACAGGAAGCCGGGCATACACTTGTTGCTTGCTACGGACCCCCGCTCATGGTCCGGCACAGGTGAGGGGGAGGGGGGAGGGGGGGATGCGATATTGGTCGGGGGCTGGGTGTCTTCCAACACAGGGTGCCTCCAGTTGTTTCCCCACTACAACTCCCAGCATGCCCTGACAGCAAATAGATGTCAGGGCATGCTGGGAGTTGTGGTGGTGAAACAGCTGGAGGCACCCTGTCCTGAGAACTATGGGCGGAACTCGGCCCCCAGCAGGCATCAGTGACGTGGTGCCTGCTGGGGAAGTCTGCCTGGTAGTGAGCACACTACCAGGCAGACAAAATGCCATTTTTAAGATAATAAAAAAAAAAATAAAGGCAGGGAGGGGGTTAGGGATAGATGGGCAATAGGCAGGGACAGAAAAAAAAAAAAAGAGGATGGTGGGAGCTACCCTTTAAGGGGTTAAAGATATATGGAGAATGCGGAACCCCAAAAAGAAAGTGATATATTGTGGAAGTTTGAGGAATATTATGCGGGGTTATACAGATCAGAATATAAAAAGTAAGATTGAATTGGAAAAATATCTGGATAACATTGATCTCCCTAGAATAACTAAAGAACACAGAGTGATATTGGAAAAAAATTTAACAGAAGGAGAACTAGAGTTAAAGGGGTACTCCGCCCCTGGCATCTTATCCCCTATCCAAAGGATAGGGGATAAGATGTTAGATCGCCGCGGTCCCGCTGCTGGGGACCCCGGGGATCACCGCTGCGGCACCCCGCCATCATTACTGCACAGAGCGAGTTCGCTCTGTGCCTAATGACGGGCGATACAAGGGCCGGAGCAGCGTGACGTCATGGCTCTGCCCCTCATGACATCACGGCCCGTCCCCTTAATGCAAGTCTATGGCACTACCGCCAGGCCCCCTCCCATAGACTTGTATTGAAGGGGGCGGGCCATGACGTCACGAGGGGCGGAGCCATGACGTAACGATGCTCCAGCCCCTGTATTGCCCTTCATTACGTGCAGAGCGAACTCGCTCTGCGTAGTAATGATAGCGGGGTGCTGCAGCAGCGATCCCCGGGGTCCCCAGCAGCGGGACCCCGGCGATCTGACATCTTATCCCCTAAGATGTCTAGGGGCGGAGTACCCCTTTAAGGTTAAGAACCATAAAGGGTAATACATCTTCTGGGGGGGGGGGGGTCCCTTTTTAAATATACCGTAAACTTGGAAAGGTCCTAATCCTTAACAACGACGTTAAGATTATAGCAAAAACAGTAGCCAATTGGTTGAAAGGGGTGATTGGGATAAACTTTAATTATATGCGGATGATATACTATTGTTCTTGGAAAACCCTTCAGTGTCAATACCTAGATTAATGGAATTTATAGGAGAAAACAGCGAGTACTCCGGAATGGGGATAAATTGGGAGAAGTCTAATCTCCTGCCATTAGGAACAGAGGTAGTGACTCTGGGATTAGAGTGCTAGGAAAAAATGAACAGTTAAGCTATCTGGAATTCAAATTTCAGGGAGAGTAAGGGAATACCATAAATGGAATACCAAGCCCTTGATTGAGAAAATGGAAAGGAAAACTACATTTTGGGGGGAATTGAGAATTTCAAAAGCAGATAAGATCGCGCTGATTAAAACTAGTCTCCTTCCAAAGCTACTGTATGTGTTCAGAGCAGCACCTATGTGGTGTGATAAACATTTATTTAGGAAAATTACAGCTGTTTTCAATTCACTTATATGGGGTAGAAAACGGACTTGTATAAAGATAGAATATTTGTGTATGCCCAGAAATAGAGGCGGATTAGCGTTTCCACACATTGAAAAGTATTTTCTGAGAACCAAAATATATTTTATTAGAGAGAGGAGGAGATTGCATTTTTTTCAATATCTTATGGAAATCTCAAATGGGGGGTTATGCTGATATCTATCAGTTATTGGAATCAGGACAGTTGGAAGGGGTAAAATGGAAAGGAAACATAGTGGTCAAGAGTTTGGTTAAATCTTGAAAATTGTTTAAATGCGAATTGGGGATCGTTGGTATGTTAGATACAGCCCCAATATGGGGTAACACAGGGTTCACAAATGTTTTGAGACAGGGGGAGATGAGGATTTGGGAGCAATAGATGATAAACAATGGGAGGGTATATATGGAAAGATTAACCAGATACCGCGGAATGAGAATCAAAAAATGGTTCAATTCAATATAGTAAATAGATTATATTTGGAGATGAGCTAACTTTTCAAAAACTTGATTTGGGAAAATTCTCGATTCGACTCGATTTTTTGGAAAAATTTATTTATATCCGAATTTATTTGTGGCAAATCTATATTAAAAAAGGCTATTTTTGGCCTACAGAGAGCCTCAATAGGCATATAGAAAACTTTGCTGTGTTCTAACACGCACATCGAGTGGGCTGGGGTAGTGAAATAATACTGTTATTCAGAATAACATGCAGATTGCCAGCATCGCTTTTAGAATCACTGCCGCAGAGCACCACAATGACAGAGCTTGGAGGTGGCATCAGTATGAGGAGACCATATAGTGGCTGAATGACACAGCATGGAGGTTTTGGCAGCATGAGGAGACCATATAGTGGCTGAATGACACAGCGTGGAGGTAGTGGCAGCATGAAGAGACCATATAGTGGCTGAATGGCACAGCGTGGAGGTGGTGGCAGCATGAGGAGACCATAAAGTGGCTGGATGACACAGCTTGGATGAGGCTGAAGCATGAGAAGACCATATAGTGTCTGAATGGCACAGCCTGGAGTTGGCGGTAGATGAGGAGACAATAGGGCCTCACAATCTCTAATAATAAAAGATACATTTTGAAATTGCAATTGAAGATGTATTGTACCTAGTGCTACCAGAAACATATATAGGTAATGGCCTAGGCTTAGCAGCATCATCACTAAACCATGTAGTTGGTATATGACACATACAGGAGCAGGCAGCAGCATGAGTACACAAGAGGGATTCACAACCCCTAACATTAAAAGGTGAATGTTGAAATCTCTATTGAAGATACATGTTAGCTAGTGCTACCATACAAACATATAAGGCCCAAGCCCAGAAGCATCATTAAGCCTAGAAATTTCTGAAAGACACAGGAGCAGTCCAGAGTAGGCATCAGCAGTACACCAGAGGGTTTCAGATCCCCTTACATTGAAAGATCATTGTTGAAATTTCTATTAAGCATCTATTTAGCTCATGCTAAACATCCAAAAATGTAAGGTCCAAGCCCAGAAGCATCAGTAAGCCAAGTATTTCCAGAAAGACAAAGGAGCAGTCATGCGCAGGCATCAGCAGTACACCTGAGGGTTTCATAACCCCTTACATTGAAAGATCAATGTTGAAATCTGAATTATGCAATCTATAGAGACAAAAAGGCAGAGCTCCTCATAGAACAGTACCGTCTGGTACACAGCATTGAAGGATGGGCTGAATAGCCGAATAATTCCAGTATGCTCACCTGGTCGGGTTGTGTGTCGGACACAACCTCAGTATCAGCGTGTAGGTATAGGGGTGCTGCTTTCCCGGGATCGGTCAAGGTATGCACCTACCGATATGATAGTGGTAGTAGAGAAGGAAATAGCAAGACCGGGTTTCAGCGCAATCCACCAATTAGAGGTAATCCATCAGTCAAAGGCAAGGTACCAAATAACTGTAGTAAAATTTATTCAGCCAGATATTGACGCGTTTCAGGGCTCTAGGGCCCCTTCTTCAGAATAGTAGGCATAACATACACACATTCACATAAGTTTTAAATACACTAAAATGGCGCCAAGGGGGATAGCTCCGCCCCCTGGGCGTGTTCAGACAATACAACATGACATTCATAGCTTTGTTTATAAAACACATAAATTCATATAAGAAATATGGATAATAGGATGTGTAGCTCACTTAAAGATAAAGATAAGGAGAGTGTTCGAGGTTAAAGGTGATGCCTTCACCCAATCAGACCTAGTCAAAAAATGGGAAAATATATGTATATACCAGTCCTCAAGAACACTAGGGATGTGTAGAATAAAGAGAAAAGAAAATAGTGGATCAAGGATTTTTTAATATATGTATATAAGTATGTAACTGCAAATAAATCACCAATCACTCTGCAGGGCCCTTGCAGGAATGAATTGGTAATAATCAATATATAAATAAAAATGCAAATGAAAATACAGATAAAAATGCAGATAAAAATAATATAGCAGAGATGCACCAATGTCCACTACGGTGGTTAGCAACGTGTCTCTTTTGGTTAGTAGTCAGTCTTGGTCACAGTTAAGTCCAAGGATATCCAATTAAAAGAGTCACAGTTCAGTAATCAACTCCTATGATACTGTAGCCAAATATAGCAATAGTGGCGATAATAGCAACAGTTGTAGCAATTATGGCAGTAGTTTGTGGAGTATCGGTGCACAGCACCACTCACCCTTCTTCTCGGCTGTTAGCGATCCCGGCAAGCAATGATGTTCACAGGTAGCGATTTCGGCAGACCGCGATGTCCTGTAGGTGATAAAAGCTGTTTGTATTGCCGGTCTGGATCTTAGCCTAGGTGAGTGGTTCTCCGGTAGGCTGTAAGTATCCTGGGCTGGCACGGGGAGGCGTCCGGCCTAGGGAGAATGTGTCCAGGAACTCTGCCATCCGGGGCTGTGAATGGAGATCTGTGAGCAGCTGCGTGTGTGAATGATGCGCTAGCGTTGCAGTGGTCCCAATTCTGTGAGCATCCAGCAGTTGCTAGCCAAAATGTGTGGATATAGTCTCTTTAGAAGTGGTATAAGGTGCTTTTGCATGTCAGACGCGTTTCAAGGCCTGCGGGCCTTTTCTTCAGTGACAGTAAGGTGAGGAGGGTGGAGGAATTTATAAATGAGCCCCAGGTGAATTACACTAATGAGTGTACTGGCCCTTTAAATCTTAAAGCTCCGGCGCGCGCGCCCTAGGGGATGGGGACAAGCGCGCCGGAGCAGAAAGGCAGAGACGGAGGCAGGAGAAACACCCAGAGAGTGACGGACTGGGGCTCACATGCGGGCGCGTTCCGCTGTGCGAGTCCCAGCCCCGTCGGCAGCAGCAGGTAAGGTGACCATGCGCTCACAGCCAGCGTGTGTGGCTGAAAGCATAACTTAACATCCCTGGAGACAGTTGCCCCCTTTAGGTAGACCCCCAGGAGATATTTACCAACTGTAGGTATGTTGCCCTCTGTAGGTAGCTTGCCCCCTGTATATAGGACCCCTTGCAGTTAGTTTGCCCCTGTATAAAGGACCCCTTGTAGGGAGTATTGCTCCTATTTCTAGGGCACGCTGAGGATAATTTCCATCCTGTGTATAGGACCCCCTGTAGGTAGTTTTCCCCCTGTATGGAGAACCCCCCTCCAGGCAATGTACCCCCTGTAGTTACGTCCACCTATAGGTAATTCCTTCCTGTGGGTAGTTTTCCCCCTAAGATAGGTCCCACTATAGGTATTTTGCTTCGGTAGGTACTTTCCACCAGTATATAGGTAACAGCAAAGGGACCAGGACTACTGATCTGTGTAAAGGAAAGAATGAATGGGGCCGTGTATCGTGAGATTTTGAGTGAAAATCTCCTTCCATCAGCAAGAGCATTGAACTTGTCTTTCAGCATGACAATAATCCCCAAAACACCGCCAAGTCAATGAAGGAGTGGCTTTGCATGAAACATTTCAAGGTCCTGGAGTGGCCTAGTGTCCACATCTCAACCCCATAGAAAACTTTTGGAGAGAGTTGAAAGTCCATGTTGCCAATGACAGCCCCAAAACATCACTACTCTAGAGGAGATCAGCATGGAGGAATGGGCCAATATACCAGCAACAGTGTGTGAAAACCTTGTGAAGACTTACAGAAAATTTTTGACCTCTGTCATTGTCAACAAACGGTATATAACAAAGTATTTGTTATTGGCCAAATACTTATTTTCCACCATAATTTGCACAATTTTTTTTTTTAAATCAGACAATGTGATTTTATGGATTTTTTTTCTCATTATGTCTCTCATAGTTGAGGTATACCTATTATGAAAATTACAGGCCTCTCTCATCTTTTTAACCGCTTCCCTCTTTGGCGATTTTTGCATTTTTGTTTTTTCCTCCTTACCTTTTTAAAAATCATAACCCTTAAAATTTTGCACCTAAAAATCCATATGATGGCTTATTTTTTGCGCCACCAATTCTGCTTTGTAATGACATCTGTCATTTTACCCAAAATTCTACGGCAAATGGAAAAAAAATTAATGTGCGACAAAATGGAAGAAAGAACACTATTTTGTAGCTTTTGGAGGCTTCCGTTTCTACGCAGTATATTTTTTTGTAAAAATGACACCTTATCTTTATTCTGTAGGTCCATACAATTAAAATTTTACCCTACTTATATAGGTTTGATTTTGTATTACTTCTGAAAAAAGTCATAACCACTTGCAGGAAAATTTATACGTTTAAAATTGTCCTCTTCTGACCCCTATAACTTTTTTATTTTTCCATGTATGGGGGCAGTATGAGGGTAATTTTTTGTGCCATGATCGCTTTTCATTTATTTTTTTATGGTATAAAAAGTTACCAAAAATACGCTGTGTTGGACTTTGAAGATTCTTGCTCCATGTAGATGATCAAAGAGTTCTGAGATCAAGGACAAAGGGTAGCGATTTTTGATTGGAATTTTATTAGGCCCCCGATAGTCAATGCAAGGACAAAGAGAACCATCTTTTTTCACAACAAAGAAGAATCTAGCTCCGGCAGGAGAGGTGGATTTCCAGATAAAACCCTTTTGTAGGTTTTCTTGAATATATTTTTCCATAGCTTGAGTCTCTGGAACAGACAACGGATACATTCTTCCCCAAGGAGGTGTAGTACTTGGTTGAAGATCAATGGGACAATCGTAGGGATGATGTGGTGGAAGAGTTTCTGCTTGTTTTTCACAGAATACATCAGCAAAGTCACTATAAGGGGAAAGCATACTCGACTTAATGAATGGTGATGAATTTGTCTTACTCAGACAGGGCTCCAGACAGTGACCTTGACAGTATGTTCCCCAACAAGAAACTTATAAAGAATTCCAATGAAATTGAGGAGAATGGCGCTGAAGCCAAGGAAGACCTAGAAGAAGTTCAGAAGTACAATGTGGTAGCACAAAGAACTGTATCTTTTCCTTATGCCACACTCCCACTTGCATAATAAGAGGTTCAGTTCGGTAAAGGACCATACCCCTGAGGTTCTCTCCATTAACTGAAGAGATATACAGAGGCTTGTCAAGCCAGAACACGGGCAACCGGGTAGCATCAGTGGAATCAGTGGAAACCAGGGTAGCATCAGTAGAATTAGAGCCCAGGAAGGCAGAAGCGAAGAATGAAGACTTAGTAGGAGTAGGAACTTGAACAGGCAAGATAAAACATGGAGAGGTACTATTCACACCCAGGGACGCCTCTCCTACATTCCCTAGGTGCGAGCATTTCCCGGACGTTGAGGGCGAAGAGTACACTCTATAAGGAAGTGTTCCGGACTGGCACAGTAAAGGCATAAGTTTTCATTGCGTCGTCGGGTTCTTTGTTGTAAAGAAAGTCTAATGCCGTCCACCTACATGGGCTCTTCTGCTGGTGAAGAAGGAGAGAGTTGTAGTGGAAGTTGAAAGATGGGAGCAGAATGGGGAAAATGCCGTGACCGAAACGGTTCTCTCTCATGACGTAGCTCCTCTTGCCTCTCCAAGAACCGTACATCAATTCGAGTGGCAAGATTAAAGAGATCTGTCAGGGAGGAGGGAAGATCTCAAGCCGCCAAGACGTCCTTGATCATACTAGAGAGACCCTTTTAAAAAATAGCGCAAAAAGCCTCATTGTTCCACGCCAGTTCGGAGGCCAAGATGCGTTATTGTACTGCATATTCTCCCACCGAAGAATCTCCTCAAGAGATTCAGTAAGGCTATCTCCGCAGAAGATGTCCGGGCCGGTTCCTCAAATACATTACGGAATTCTGCAAGGAAACTCCGGAGATTAGAGAACAACAGGTAAATGTGGTCCCACAGCAAGGTGGCCCAGGCCAAGGCTTTTCCAGAAAGAAGGCTGATGACGAATGCCACTTTTGCATGCTCGGTAGGAAACTGGTCCGCTTGGAGTTCTAGGTGCATGGAGCACTGAGTTATGAAGCCCTTGCAAAACTTTGGATCTCCATCATATTTAGTAAGCAGAGACATACGAATCTTGGAGCCAACTAATGCAACAGGAGCAGGAACAGCGAAGGGTCCTTCCGGAGGAGGTTGAGGCTGTTGTGAAGCTAGGAGTTGCTGCACCAGTGCAGAAAGCTGAGACACTTGCTGTGCTTGCTTTTTTATCTGTGCAGACTGACGAGCCACAATTGTAGAGAGGTCAGCAACACTATTCAGAGGAAACTGAGCTGGATCGATGGCAGGATCTTACCGTAACGGTCTTACCGTAAACGGCTGGGAAGTGGATCCGCTGTCCTGTGTGGACATTGGCTGAACCGCACCATGGAGCAGAGTCTGAGGTGCCACTGGTTTTCAGCAGAGCCCGCAGCAAAGTGGAATGGACTTGCTGTGGCAGGCGGCACCCAGGTCGCTACCCCTTGCACGATCCATCCACACAGGCTGCCCAGATGTAACTTGGCACAGAGAATGAAGCGTAGTCAGACGTAGCATGGTTCAGCAGGCTGGTAGCAAAGAAGCGTAGTCAGGTCACAGGCACAAGGTCAGGAGGCAGGCAGCAAAGGAGCAAAGTCAGGTCACAAGGTCAGAAACACTAATAAGGCACACTCACAGGAATGCTTTCTCTAGCGCACTAAGCACAAAGATCCGCCCAGAGAACAACCAATTATGGGCGTACTGGTCCTTTAAATCTAGCAATGCTGGCGCGCGCGGGCCGGTGATGTAAGACAGGAGAACAGTTGTGAGCAGAGAGAATTTAGGGAACGCTCAGGACTCATATGCGGGCGCGTCATGCATTGGTGAACAGAACGGCCAGTGCGTTGCCCGTAGCAACGCCCAGGACACGCGTGCGGGCGTGCCCGGCACCACGAGTCCAGGGACGGGTAGAGGGAGCGCTCACGGACAGTGAAGGGGTTACTGTATTGTATGGATCCATCACACAGTGTCTTTATCCTGTCAGCATTTCATGTTATCTCTTTGCTAGGAATGTAGCCGCGAAGGTTAATTAACCATATTAGGACTTCCTATTCTACATGTGTTATGGCTTTTCCGATCATCTATCTTTCCCATGAATTCTCTCAGAAACCTCTGTATACCTAATATTATAGGCTAGAGATTATACCAAATATTTCAGTGACGGCAGGAGGGGTGCAACCCCCCTTTAACCCCTTCCCGCAGAATGTCATATATAAACGCCGGGTTGTGCAGTGCGTTCGCGCATCCCGGCGTTTATAAATGACATTCAGTTAACCCGGCGATGCGCAGCATCGCACGGGTTAACTGGCAGAAGTCCCGCTGTTTCCAGCAGGGGACAACTTCTGCTTCACCCCCAGGACCATCCATTGATGGTCCTGGTCAGCGATCACTGTGATTGGTCCCTGTGGACCAATCACAGTGATCTGGGGTGAAAGTTCAGATTCCCCGCACTGCCCGCCCCTGGAAGTCGGGCAGAATGGGGGACGAAGGCTGCAGGGGCTCGCGGGGACCTGCGGCATTCAGGGGGAACACGTGGGGACCGGCGGACTTACCTGATCCAGCGGCGGGACCGAGGAGCAGCGCGGGACCGGCCACGTGGACGAGCAGCGACGGGTAAGTATGTGGTCCTCAGAGGCAGCAGTGAAGATCTTCACTGCTGCTTCTAGGAGTCTGAAAACTACAACTCCCAGCATGCCTAGACAGCCTTTGGCTGTCTGGGCATGCTGGGAGTTGTAGTTTTGCAACAACTGGAGACACACTGGTTGGGAAACATTGTTTCTAACTCAGTGTTTCCTAACCTGTGTGCCTCCAGCTGTTGCAAAACTATAACTCCCAGCATGCACTAACAGACCATGCATGCTGGGAGTTGTAGTTTTGCAACATCTGGAGGGCCCCAGTTTGGAGACCATTGTATAATGGTCTCCAATCTGTGCTCTTCCAGCTGTTGCAAAACTACAACTCCCAGCATGCACTGACTGTCCAGGCATGCTGGGAGTTTTAGTTCAGCAACATCTGGCCCTTCAGATGTTGCCGAACTACAACTCCCAGCATGCCCTTCAGCTGTCTGGGCATGCTGGGAGTTGTAGTTTTGCAACAACTGGAGACACACTGGTTGGGAAACATTGTCTGTTTCTAACTCAGTGTTTCCTAACCTGTGTGCCTCCAGTGTTGCAAAACTATAACTCCAAGCATGCACTAACAGACCATGCATGCTGGGAGTTGTGGTTTTGCAACAGCTGGTGCACCCCCCCTGTGAATGTAGGGTACATTCACATGGGCGAGGCTTTTACAGTGGGTTTCTCGCATCTTGAGATGCAGCAAATTTTGCGCTGGGAAACTCGCTGTAATCCCCCGCCCATGTGACTGTACCCTAAAAACACTACACTAACACAAAATAAAATAAAAAGTTAAAAACACTACATATACACATACCCCTACACAGCCCCCCTCCCCCAATAAGAACGTCCGGTACACCACTGTTTCCAAAGCAGAGCCTCCAGCTGTTGAAAAACAACAACTCCCAGTATTGCCGGACAGCCGTTGACTGTCCACGCATGCTGGGAGTTTTGCAACAGCTGGAGGCACCCTGTTTGGGAATCACTGGCGTAGAATACCCCTATGTCCACCCCTATGCAAATCCCTAATTTAGGCCTCAAATGCGCACGGCGCTCTCACTTTGGAGCCCTGTCGTATTTCAAGGCAACAGTTTAGGGCGACATATGGGGTATCGCCGTACTCGGGAGAAATTGCGTTACAAGGTTTGGGGGGCTTTTTCTTCTTTAACCCTTCATGAAAAGGAAATGTTGGGGTCTACACCAGAATGTTAGTGTAAAAAAATAAAAATTTTTACACTAACATGCTGATGTTGCCCTATACTTTACATTTTCACAAGAGGTAAAAAGGGAAAAAAGCCCCCCAAAATTTGTAACGCAATTTCTCCCGACTACAGAGATACCCCATATGTGAGCGCAAAGTGCTCTGGGGGCGCACAACAAGGCCCAGAAGGGAGAGTGCGCCATGTACATTTGAGGTGATTTGCACAGGGGTGGCTGATTGTTACAGCGGTTTTGACAAACGCAAAAAAAACAAAACCCCACATGTGACCCCATTTCGGAAACGACACCCCTCACGGAATGTAATGAGGGGTGCAGTGAGAATTTACCCCCCACAGGTGTCTGACGGATCTTTGGAACAGTGGTCCGTGAAAATGAAAACTTGTACAGCCCACTGTTCCAAAGAGCTGTCAGACACCAGTGGGGGGCAAATGCTCACTGTATCCCTTGTTACGTTCCTCAAGGGGTCTCGTTTCCAAAATGGTATGCCATGTGGTTTTTTTTTGCTGTTCTGGCACCATAGGGGCTTCCTAAATGCGATATGCCCCCCGAGCAAAATTTGCTCTCAAAAAGCCAAATATGACTCCTTCTCTTCTGAGCATTGTAGTTCGCCCATAGTGCACTTCAGGTCCACTTATGGGGTACCTTCATACTCAGAAGAGAAGGGGTTACAAATATTGGGGAGTATTTCCTGCTATTAACCCTTGCAAAAATGTGAAATTTGGGGGGAAACGCACATTTTAGTGGAAATTTTTTTTTTTTTTTTTACATATGCAAAAGTCGTGAAACACCTGTGGGGTAATAAGGCTCACTTTATTCCTTGTTACATTCCTCAAGGGGTCTAGTTTCCAAAATGGTATGCCATGTGTTTTTTTTTTGCTGTTCTGGCACCATAGGGGCTTCCTAAATGCGACATGCCCCCCGAGCAAAATTTGCTCTCAAAAAGCCAAATATGACTCCTTCTCTTCTGAGCATTGTAGTTCGCCCATAGTGCACTTCAGGTCAACTTATGGGGTACCTCCATACTCAGAAGAGAAGGGGTTACAAATATTGGGGGGTATTTCCTGCTATTAACCCTTGGAAAAATGTGAAATTTGGGGGGAAACACACATTTTAGTGAAAAAAAAAATTTTTTTTTTTACATATGCCAAAGTCGTGAAACACCTGTGGGGTATTAAGGCTCACTTTATTCCTTGTTATGTTCCTCAAGGGGTCTAGTTTCCAAAATGGTATGCCATGTGAGGGTTTTTTGCTGTTCTGGCACCATAGGGGCTTCCTAAATGCAACTTGCCCCCCAAAAACCATTTCAGAAAAACGTGCTCTCCAAAATCCCCTTGTCGCTCTTTCCCTTCTGAGCCCTCTACTGCGCCCGCCGAACAATTTACATAGACATATGAGGTATGTGCTTACTCGAGAGAAATTGGGCTACAAATATAAGTATACATTTTCTCCTTTTACCCCTTGTAAAAATTCAAAAATTGGGTCTACAAGAACATGCGAGTGTAAAAAATGAAGATTGTGAATTTTCTCCTTCACTTTGCTTCTATTCCTGTGAAACACCTAAAGGGTTAAAATGATGACTGAATGTCATTTTGAATACTTTGGGGGGTGCAGTTTTTATAATGGGGTCTTTTGTGGGGTATTTCTAATAAGAAGACCCTTCAAATCCACTTCAAACCTGAACTGGTCCCTGAAAAATAGTGAGTTTGAAAATTTTGTGAAAAATTGGAAAATTGCTGCTGAACTTTGAAGCCCTCTGGTGTCTTCCAAAAGTAAAAACTCGTCACTTTTATGATGCAAACATAAAGTAGACATATTGTATATGTGAATAAAAATTTTTTTTATTTGTAATATACATTTTCCTTACAAGCAGAGAGCTTCAAAGTTAGAAAAATGCAAAATTTTCAAATTTTTCATCAAATTTTAGGATTTTTCACAAGGAAAGGATGCAAGTTACCACAAAAATTTACCACCATGTTAAAGTAGAATATGTCACGAAAAAACAATCTCGGAATCAGAATGATAACTAAAAGCATTCCAGAGTTATTAATGTTTAAAGTGACAGTGGTCAGATGTGCAAAAAACGCTCTGGTCCTTAAGGCCAAAATGGGCTTGGTCCTGAAGGGGTTAATATGTGCTTACAGACTGCTGAATAAATTAGAATGAATTTGACTGACTGGACAAACTGTTGTTACGTTGTTATGTTTCTGGTAGATTCATTCTCCTGGATCCAGATAAAGACTTAAATCAAGCTAACCACCGAAGTTCGGTGCCAGGGGTACCTAGATAAGATCAGATCTCCTTACAATCTGGGGGCTTGTCCAGGTTCGAGAAAGTCATCCCCGGATCCATATGAGAGATATCTGTTTAATCCTCTGTCTGATCCGAGGGCACTGACAGCGCCTCAATCCAAGTAAGTAGCACCATTTACTAGAAACTTCGGGAGGTTGCTGTGTCTGGGACACAGAGTGTCAGGGACACAATAGACAAAGGCTCAGGGAGTCATAGGTGATTATAAGAGGTGCTCCGGGAGCCCCATATCACCTCAGTCAGAGATAAGTGCACTTAAAACTAAAAGAAGCTGTTCGGGGAACAGAAGGTTACAAGTTTGATTTAACTCATATATATGTAGTTTGTAATAATAAGACATTTTTGAAGTGATTAGATCATTTATTTGTGTGAGACATTGACCGGGTAGTAAGTGTACGGTCAAATCTCACTGTGATTTTTTTGTACTAACATCATTGACTGTGTAAAATTGCATGCGTTGTGGAGAGCTGCAAGACGCCCCACCCCTCTGGCTAGGAGAGAATCTGTTGACCCAGAGACCGGTGAACGCAAGTGGCAGCTCAAAACAGCACTAGTCGATAGGGGTTTTGGGAGAGTGAGCAAACATTAAGGCACAAGTCCACTGATCAGTTGACAGGAATTGTTGGAGCCTTCACGGTTCAGTACAGCCAGTCATGACAGTGATTGTATGATCACACTCCAAAACCAAACATACTAACATGGGAGCAAAAGGCTCTAAAACTAAGTACCCTAAACCAGGGGAAACTTGCAAATGTTATGTAGCCTGTGTTAGTCCAACAAACTATTATCTGATCAATCCATGGGTAGACGAATTAGCAGGCTGGACTGAGGTACTGGATGCTGCAGATCCATTCCCCAGAGACGGTGACAATAGTGTGTATCATATGGATATGGTCAAAGGACTATGTCTGGGTGATAAGGCAGCCTGGCCGCATTTCGATGCGGACCCTTCCTGGGACATGGATTATATGTCCAAGGGAGGGGAACAGTGGCTAGAAATATCCCCCCATTGGTATGATGCAGGTAATAAGAAAAGGAATAAGGATGAGTCGACAGGACGTGATGCGAGGAGGTTGAGAGGCTCCCCCCCCCCCCCCCCCGCTTCCTGCCCCCTCCATGGACCAAACACATGCTGCTGGTCCGGGACACCGCTCAGCTGCGCTGAAAGCTGGAATGTGAGTGTGCTGGATGGCGGTGGAGCAGAGGGACCTGACCTGACACAGCAGTAGCGAGCGGGGAGCAGTGGACGGTGAGCGTAGTGGCCTCAACACCAACAACAGCACACACAGGTGCCGACAACGCTGTGATCTGGAGTGGAGGCTCAGAAGAGGCAGTGAGTGGGAGGAACCCGGATCTGTGTTGTGCTGAGAATACAGGCAGAGTGAGAGTCTGAGGAGGCTGATCCATGGCTGCTCCAGGGACCCAGCTGAGATTCGGGTGAGATCCTCTCATATCTGTGTTGTTATAAGGATGAAACTGCTGCCACAGTGAACAAACTGTACTAAAAGAATAGGTGTGGGGGCAAGTTTTGCTCGCTTAATAATAAATCCCCCTCGTGGTGATTATAGCTGTGGAGGTGAACGCATAAAGGTCCTTCAGCATAAAAAATAAGAATTTATCTATAAGAACTGGATTTGGGTGGAAAACCCTAATTAAGACAGTGTATTTTTTTTCCTACATTTTTTTTTAAGACACCTGGTGAAACACCTTTAGCACTGCAGGAGCAGGTCTATAGTCTGCAGATAACTGAGCTTCTCCTGTGATGAAACAAGCTAAAAGTGTCTGTTGGAAATATATAGTTGGTAATCTTTTCTGAATCTCCCGGCGCAGCGTATGAAATAAACGTGACTGTTTTGGGTGGGACAATATATTGACAACTGAAGGATAAGATGGCACCCAAGCTGAATAAAACACATAGCCCAACAAAGGACGCTAAAGCAGCTGGGAAAGTGGATAAATATTTTGTCTCGCCGGGGGCAGTGCCTAGAAATCGTGGACAAAATAAAACCAATGCAGGAGATCTGGGATTAGATGGCTCTATAATGGAGAAGGAAGGGGATGTTCCCCAACCTGCCCTAGATAAAATATTAGCGACAGTTGCAATATGTAATACTTCCATAGATGTTCTGTCCAATCAAGTGGGGGTTATCGGTGTGGAAATCAATTTGATCAGGGAAGATCTAAAGAAAGTCAGGGAGAGGTGCACAGAGGTGGAGACGAGAGTGTAGGGTGTGGAAGATGAGGTCCATAAGTTAAAATCTGAAGTACAGAGGATGTCAGGGGAGAACAAGTTATTAAATCAAAAAGTGACAGAATTTGAAGACCACTCCAGACGGGGGAACCTTAGAATCTTGGGTTTCCCAGAGGGAGCGGAAAGTAAAGATGTGATAACTTTTATCCAAACATGGTTGATTGCGCAGTGTGGGGAGGAAAACCTCTCTAAACACTTTAGTGTGATACGTGCGCATAGAATTCCGTTCCAACCCCCGCCAGTAGGAGGCAGACCATGTACCATAATGCTTAAACTCCTGAATGATAATGACCGTGACAACATCTTGAGAATAATGAGGGAAAAAAAGGAGATAGAATACCATGGAAATAGAATTATGCTTTTCCCAGATTATGCAATTGAAACACAGAAGAAGATATATACTTTCAGGGAAGTTAAAAAGAGAATTGCACATAATGAAATCAAGTTTGCTTTAATGTTCCCAGCCAGGCTGAAGGTTTTTAACAACAATAAGACGTTCTTTTTCTCTAGCGCAGTAGAAGCGGTGGACTGGATGGACAAACGGGGATTGAAAAATAGTGGTTAAGGTCCAGGGGGGGATGGGGAGGGGGGGACAATCACGTAAGGCTAGAGATTTGCCCGAGATGGCAGGTCACCGGGTGGGGGGTGGGGGGGGGTCAGGGGGAAGGGGAAGAATGGGGGGAGGTTTGGGGAACCCTGGGGAAGTTGTTTTTTTTCACCTTTTTTTTTTCTCAAAAAAAAAAGGGATTTTTTCTTCTCAAATTTTTTTTATTATTTTTATTATTTTTTCCTTTTCTCTTCCTTCTCACTACGGTGTTTATTTTGTTCAACTGGACTGTAAGAGAATGACTGCGGATGACTGTTAGGGCTGTGGTATGGAATGTACGAGGACTTGGGGATAAAATTGAAAGATCCACGGTAATGGGAGTTATTATGAAGCACACACCAGGTATAGTCGGGTTAGTTGAGACACATTTAACGAGAGAAACAGTAATGGTTTTGAATCGTAATGCTTGGGGACATTATTACCATTCTCTTCATACAGCATATTCACGGGGGGTTTCGGTGTTAATCCGTAGAAACTTAAATTGGGAATTAATTAGAAAAAGGGTAGATGATGAGGGGAGGTTTGTTTTTTTATATGGGAGACTAGAAAAATGTAAGATGTGTATTAGCATTTGTATATATACCCCCGCCTTTCTCATCCGCGGTCCTTCTTAAATTATTTGATTTTTGTGTATAATAATTATGCAGTAGGGATGGAAAAAATTGTAGGGAATGGAATTTATATTTTTTATTACAAAATTTTTATTGATAAAGCGGGCAGGGACATAAAAATGTAGCTGACAATATTAAAAATTTATAAAGGGGCCATGTAATTGTAAAAATACTTTTTTCGTTAATTTTGTATAACTTTTTGTGTTTTATGTGTGTGTGTAATTTTTTATTACTTTTAAACTTTATTCTCTTTATTTTAGATATTATTTAGGTATCACTACTTCTCCCAGCATGGAACAGTCTGTTCCATGCTGTGAGCTGTAGTACCTGTACTGTCACTCCTGACACCCGCTGCAATCCTCCTGTATAATCTATAGAAGCCGGTGGCACGGCTGTACTTCTCGGCTCTCCTGCACAGCACTGTATTTTACTGTGTTGTGAAGTTCTCTTAAACATCACAGATTCCTTTTTGGCGCTCAGAGTTGTGATTGGCCGGATGGTTCTGGCCAATCACAACTCTTAGCGGCATATATAATTCTGTGATGTGAAGAGAACTTCACATCACAGAAGAATTCTTCACATTATCGGGCAGGGGAGCAGAGAAGTGCGGCCGTCCCGCCAGCTTCTATAGATTATAAAGGACGATTGCAACGGGTGTCACTCCTGACACCTACTGCGATCTGTCTACGAATGCAGGTACTACAACTCCCAGCATGGAACAGCGTGCGCTCCATGTTGGGAGCAGTAGTACCTGCAGTAAGAGCAGTAAGGGATGTTGCGATCGTCCTTTAACCCCTTAAGGACCCGGGCTTTTTCCGTTTTTTCATTTTCAATTTTTCCTCCTTAACTTTAAAAAATCATAACTCTTAAACATTTTCACCTAAAATTATATATAATGGCTTAATTTTTGCGTCACTAATTCTACTTTGTAATGACATTAGTCATTTTACCCAAAAATCTACGGTGAAACGGGAAAAAAAATCAATGTGCGACAAAATTGATGAAAAAACACTATTTTGTAAGTTTTGGGGGATTCTATTTTTACGCAGTACATTTTTTGTCAAAAATGATACCTTATCTTTATTCTTTAGGTCCATACGGTTAAAATGATACCCTACTTGTATAGGTTTGAATTTGTATCACTTCCGAAAAAAATCATGAATTCATGCAGGAAAATGTATACGTTTAAAATGGTCATCTTTTGACCCCTATGACTTTTTTATTTTTCTGTGTTCAGGGTGCTTTGAGGACTCATTTTTTGTGCCGTCATCTGAAGTTTTTAGCGGTACCATTTTTGTTCTGATCAGACTTTTTGATCACTTTTTATTCACTTTTTTGTGGTATAAAAAGTGATCAAAAATGCGCTATTTTGGACTTTGGAATTTTTTTGCGCGTACGCCATTGAACGAGCGGTTTAAAACGCGGTATATTTTTATAATTCAGACATTTCCGCACGCGGCGATACCACATATGTTTATTTTTATTATTATTTACATAATGTTTTTTTTTATTTTTGGAAATGCCGGGTGATTCAAACTTTTATTAGGGGAAGGGATAATTGAAAGGGTTAATGATTTTTTTACACTTTTCTTATGCAACATTATAGCTCCCATAAGGGGCTATAACATTGCATGTACTGATCTTTTACACTGATTGATCCATCTCCATAGGAATGGATCAATCAGTCTTTTCGGCGATTGAATGCTCAAGCCTGGATCTCAGGCTTGAAGCATTCATTCGGCGATCGGACAGCACAGGAGAAGGTAAGAAGACCTCCTCCTGTGCTACAGCTGTTCTGGGTGCCGCGATTATACCGCGGCGATCCCGAACAGCTAACTGAGCTAGCCGGGCACTTTTACTTTCGTTTATAGCCGCGCGGGTTAATAGCCGGGTTAATAGCGCGCGGCACAGCGATCAGTGCCGCGCGCTATTAGAGGCGGGTCCCGGCTTCACTATGACGCCGGGCCCGCCGCGATATGATGCGGGGTCACCGTGTGACCCCGCGTTATATCGCAGGACCTGGACTCATGACGTATGCATACGTCATGGGTCCTTAAGAGGTTAACTTTCTGAGATGCGGAGCGGCCCCTCCCCTGTGTCAGTCAGTGTCAGTCTAAAAAGATGAGCACTTGCACTTAAAGGAGACCTGTGGTCAGAAAAAAAAGAAAGAAAAGATATTGATATTATTTTATAACCTTAGGCGTTCCCCTGTCCTCCAGTTATAGAGATTTGAGATATGGTTGACTATCTGTACTTTTCCCTGAATAGTCAAATGGGCAGGAAATGCTCAGGCTCACCAGAAAATAATGATTCACATATTTTTTTTTACAGAAAAATGACCCAGTCACCATTGATAGTTTTATTTTTAGTATTGCCCACTTTCAGATGGGTGTAATATAAGTGTGTTTTTTTTTTTTTTGCATTTAATCAGGACGCAAAACCTAGACCTCCATCTAGACTGCCATCAAACATAAAGAACATTTAGAAACTGCCACTCTGGTATTTTAGCCAAAATTAACAGTCGATTCAAGATTGAAAACTACACTGCTCAAAAAACATAAAGGGAACACTTAAACAACACAATGTAAATCCAAGTCAATCACACTTCTGTGAAATCTAACTGTCCACTCAGGAAGCAACACTGATTGACAATCAATTTCACATGCTGTTATGCAAATCGAACAGACAACAGTTGGAAATTGAGGACAATTAGCAAGACACCCCCAATAAAGGAGTGGTTCTGCAGGTGGTTACCACAGACCACTTCTCAGTTCCTATGCTTCCTGGCTGATGTTTTGGTCACTTTTGAATGCTGGCGGTGACTTCACTCTAGTGGTAGCATGAGACGATCTACAACCCACACAAGTGGCTCAGGTGGTGCAACTTATCCAGGATGGCACATCAATGAGAGCTGTGGCAAGAAGGTTTGCTGTGTCTGTCAGCGTAGTGTCCAGAGTATGGAGGCACCACCAGGAGACAGGCCAGTACATCAGGAGACATGGAGGAAGGGCAACAACCTAGCAGCAGGACCACTATCTCCACCTTTGTGCAAGCAGGAGGAGCACTGCCAGAGCCCTGCAAAATGACCTCTAGCAGGCCACAAATGTGCATGTGTCCACTCAAACAGTAAGAAACAAACTTCATGAGGGTGGTATGGGTCAACATCCACAGGTGGGGGTTGTGCTTACAGCCCAACACCGTGCAGGAAGGCATTTGCCAGAGAACACCAAGATTTTACCACAAATTTACCACTGGCCCCTTTGCTCTTCACAGATGAAAGCAGGTTAACACTGAGCACATGTGACAAACTTGACAGAGTCTGGAGACGCCATGGAGAACGTTCTGCTGCCTTCAACATCCTTCAGCATGACCGGTTTGGCAGTGGGTCAGTAATGAAGTGGGGTGGCATTTCATTGGGGGGGCCGCACAGCCCTCCATGTGCTTGCCAGAGGTAGCCTGACTGCCATTAGGTACCGACATGAGATCCTCAGACCCCTTGTGAGACCATATGCTGGTGGAGTTGGCCCTGGGTTCCTCCTAATGCAAGGCAATGCTAGACCTCATGTAGCTGGAGTGTGTCAGCAGTTCCTGCAAGAGGAAGGCATTGATGCTATGGACTGGCCCGTTCCCCAGACCTAAATCCAATTAAGCACATCTGGGACATCATGTCTCACTTCATCCACCAACGCCACGTTGCACCACAGACTGTCCAGGAGTTGGCGGATGCTTTAGTCCACGTCTGGGAGGACATCCCTCAGGAGACCATCTGTCACCTCATCAGGAGCACGCCCAGACATTGTAGGGAGGTAATATGAGCATGTGGAGGCCACACACACTACTGAGCCTCATTTTGACTTGTTTTAAGGACAATGGATTAAAGTTGAATCAGCCTGTAGTGTCATTTTCCACTTTGATTTTCAGTGTGACTGCATATCCAGACCTTCATGGGTTGATAAATTTGATTTCCATTGATAATTTTTGCGTGATTTTGTTTCAACTATGTAAAAACAAAAGTATTTCATATAATTAGTTCATTCATTCAGATCTAGGATGTGTTATCTTAGTGTTCATTTTATTTTTTTTGAGTATAACTGTAAAGAAAAGACTTATACTTCTCCTTCCTGCTGGATCCACTCCTAGCTTTCACTTAAAAACTGCAGTGGCATTTCAAAACAACACTGATGAGTGTAATGGCAGCCTTACTCAAGCATTGATGAATCACAGGAAGTTCATCTGTTGTGTGGTGTCCCTGTACCGGAATGCGTCCTGTCAGGTAAACATTGCTTTAGGTACCTGCAATAGGCCCTGTTGCTCAGGTGATGCAACATTCATTATGATCTTTGCCTGTTAATTTGTATTGTTTTACACTGCACCTTTAAGATGTACATGATATTTGTGAGGAGGTATGATGCAGGGTTCCCATGTGACCCTGATTGCCCAATCGTAGCCCCCCTAGCTAGACCATATATAGTGTAGTGGGGGAGCTATTGAGTTTAGTCTAGTCTTGGCCTAGTCCAAGAGCTGTATGCAGAGTTCAGTGTGAGCTGCAGTGTGGAGAGGAGACAGCAGGAGTGTGAGGTAATCTAAGGGAAGCTTAAAATAAATCTTCAAGCAAGCAACCGCGCCATTCAAGCAAGCAACCGCGCCATTCAAGTGTTCCCCACCCAGGAGGATTTAGAGATTCCTAATTGTGGGCATAATACTCATGGGCCACACAGTTCATACCCTGGCGGTGTAGCGTTAATTGGACACTATCAGAACCCTAGTCTGTGTGGGAGGCCTCAGCATTAAGTTTCAAGCAAAATACTTATACTACAAATCACAAGTCTACAGGGCTCCCAAGGGTTATACTACATATCCTCTACTCTAATCTGCACTGTGAGGATTGTAACATCTACTCCTACCTAAGTTAAGAGGCCTTAATAGAGTCAGGTGGTTCCTAGCCACTAAGGATTCTCTTAGGATTCTCAACTAAACTTTCCCTAATCCCCCTCCCCAGCTGTCCCTGACTCACTAACACTATCCCTGCTTTTATTTTCTCCCAAAACAGCAGATAAATACCTTATCTTCAGTTATCTCTGCTGCTCACTCTGAAGGCCTTGTGTGAGTGACGAAGGGGACATGGCCCGACGTGAAGCCCTTCTTTCTCTATATAAACTATAATCTATAAAACTTACTTCCGGAGTTTTTTTTTTTTTATATAGGAAGGCCTCAATCAGGCTAGGGAAAGGCAGACCCGATTATCTGTTCATGCTGGACCGCACTGCACTGACATCTGGTCAGCGCCCACCGGCTCTCCTCCTCAGGGAACGGAGTCTGACGACGTGGCCAGCCAGTCAGGAGCATGCCCTGTGGTGCGGGCACTGTCTGATTGACAGACGGGGAGCTGGGCTGAGCTCGTCAGTGACCAGGCAGCGGTATGCCCTGTTACCTCTTGACAAAGCCGTGTGAGCGGCGAAACATGTCGAGGGGGGCTACAAATTGATTTTAAAACACAGTGGGGTCCTTTCCCTCTGTATGGCACACTGCAGGTCCATACAGTATCACCATTGAGTCCCAGTAGTACTCTTTGTATACCTAATACCTGGAAAGAGAGACACCCTGATTTTTTAATCTTTCTTTTGTGTGTGAAACAATATGAATTAATAAAATGTAATTATTTTCTTCTTAATATATGGTAAATCAGGGAACTAGTGGATCACTACGGCGATCTTTTGGTGCATTGCTTGGATTAACCCTCCATATATTGGTCTATTATGGATCATCAGGGACTGCTAGGAAACCCCCTAGTGGTCACATTTTCAAACACTAAAAAGTAATAAAAGGAAGCACATTTTTTAATGAAAACAATGAGAAAGTACCTGTGGGTATAAGAAAAGGAAATAGAGATCGGCAAAGGTGCCTCGTGTATTACCACTTATACCCTTTAAGGAATAAGAGAATTTGGGGCACGATTGGCCCCTAGGTAGTAGCTGCTCACCTTGAAAGAATAGATTATTCGCATATCACCCACCACTGTGGGTATCTGGTAAATGCGGAAAGTGCGGCTAAGCCCAGGGTCCCAGGGAGAGGTGATCCTTAAGCAAGCAAGTGTAGGTAGGAGAAAATGACCCTTAAAGAGGCGCTGCTGCTTCCATTAGAAGTAAAAGCCGAACGAGAGAGAGAGGTATTCAAAACACTGGAGAGGTTTATTAAAGGTGCAAAACAATAAAAGACATGGATGATGTGTTTGGGGGAGCCACCCCCTTCCTCAGATCAATATACTGATCTGAGGAAGGGGGTGGCTCCCTCATAATGCATCATCCATGTCTTTGATTGTTTTGCACCTTTAATAAACCTCTCCGGTGTTTTGAATAGCTATCTCTCTGGTTTGGCTTGTACTTCTAATGGAAGCAGCAGCGCCTCTTTAAGGATCCATTTCTCCTACATACACTCAATTAGAAAGTTGTTAATTATTGATTAATCTATAATATATCAAAACATTGTTAGATGAAATGTACTATTTAAGCTCTTGCAGAAAGGAGAAGGATATTTTTGTCCTTTCTAAAATCCTTGGATCTTTCCACAGGCACCTTGAAACAACAAGGAAATGATGTTCCCTTTCTTCAGAGGAGGTGGGATGAGGAGCCATCATAGGAAAGAAAATCACTTGAATTATGTTTTTCAACATGTAACTTTGGAAGAGAAACTTAGTAGGTATGGGCCTAAACACTGAGAAGGCCTGGAGCTCTTTCACTAAATTGGCAAAAGTTACTACCAACAATAGCATCACTTTCCAGAACAGAAACTTCAGCTCTCCACCTCCAAGAGCTCAAAGGGGGGAGATGCCAACCACTTGAGCACCACCATCAAGTCCCATAGATTAGACCTTAGTCTTCTGGCTCCCTTCTGGAACTGCACTGGGCTTGGGGTGATTTTACTCTATATAGGTGTCTTAATAAGCTATTCCAAATATCACATTTATTTTTATTGTCAAGGGAAAAACTCTGTATTCTCTGTAGTCTTATTTTTAACTCCTATGTAAACAGACAATCTTCATGACAGTTATCATGCATCTGTGGTTTTGCATTTTATACTAATATTAAAGCTTCATTTTATTATAATCTACAATCTGTTCATAATACTCCTACATTTGTTTACATGAATCTGAAGTTCAAAATTAAATCCACAGGAATTATGAGAACAAGGAACACTTTCTGTAGATGTCATTTTTGTTATTTGAAGTGCTTAAGGTCATTTTGTTTAGTTCCATTAGGTAGGGACAACTTAACCCTTGCCCCAAACCACTGCCCCTACCTACTTAGATGATCCATGATGATCCCTACGTACTTAGATGATCTCTAAACTACAGCTCCTATACCTGATAAGTGTATGAGTGTCAGAAAAGTCAGACAGACCTGGTCAGAAACACTCAGGCAAGAAAGCAGCAAAATCGACAGACAAAGAGTAAACGAGGGATGAGACAGAGATTAAAACCCTAGAGGGGAGTGTTTTACAAAATCAGTTGCAACCAGAAGCAGTTAAAGCTGAAGAGTTATATCTGAATCCACAGGACATTGGGCCCATCACCTTGATGTGACCCCTGAGTATACACAGAAATAATTACAAATTATTAACCTAATATTTTACAAACTGTTGGAGATTGAAAAGTCAGTCTTTCATTCTTCCCTATGATACTTTTGATAGATTTCAAGCCATTCAAAACACCTACCTTTTTTTGCAGGAAACTTCTACTGAAACTGCTGCATGGTAAACCCCTTCTTTATAGTGGAAAGGATAGTAATGATTATGTTGTCTGGGATTTGTTGGAGCTATTGCAGGAAAGTACGTTCCAGAACATCTCCCCCACTACCACTTTCTCCAGCTGTACAAGTATTCTTCAATGTGGTAAAACTAACATCTGATTCCTCTACAGGACAAAACCTAACCTCATGGGAAAGTTGTGCTCCTAATGACCTGAAACAAAACCAGTAATTCCTCATTAAGGAAGCCTATAAGGGAGAAAATGTTGTTTCATGGCCAATAGATGCATATATGCAGGAAGAGGAAAGACAGTTGCATAATCTACAATACTAACAGAGGATGCCTTTCGATCCAACAGCAACATTGCAAAGAAAGCTTTACCAAGCTTTACCATGGATTCTACCGTGAAAGATTGAATTATCTTATAAAAAAAAAACTTGCATTCCTACAGATAAAGACACCACATATGGCAAAAATTCATCCGCAAAAATTTCTTAAGATTTGACCAGCCTTGCAGCGTATCCAATTATTGCGTGCCTGTATGCTTATGTTTTGTGAGATATTTTTTCACTCATATATTCGGAACTATATTCGATTGGTCGAAAAGATGCAGGAAGTATCTATACCTTAAAACACACTATTAGTAACATGTAATCAGAGATGAGCGAATTTTTAGAAAAATTCGATTCGGCCGCTTCAGTGAATTTTCAGATTTTTTTTTTCCGGTACAAATTTATTTGCAGCAAATCGCTATTAAAAATGTCTATTTCTGGCCCACAGAGTGCCTCAATAGGGGTGTAGAACACTTTGCCTTGCTGTAACACGCATAGGGAGTGTGCGGGGTTAGTGAAATGATACTGTTATTCAGTATGACATGCAGATTAGAGGCATTGCTATTAGAATCACTGTCGCAGAGCAGCACAACGACAGAGCCTGGAGGTGGCATCAGTATAAGAAGACCATATAGTGGCTGAATGACACAGCGTGGAGGTGGCAGCAGCATGAGGAGACCATATAGTGCCCGGATTACACAGCATCGAGATGGCAGTAGAGATTAAAGATTGCAAATAGATTAATCTAAAAAGTTTTATTTAATGTGCCAACAGCATGAGGAGACCACGTGGCAGTACAGTGACACAGCCTGGAGGTGGTAGCAGCAAGAGTAGACCATATAGTGGCTGAATGACACAGCCTGGAGTTGGTGGCAGCAAGAGGAGACCATATAGGGATATAGTGGCTGAATGACACAGCCTGGAGCTGGTGGCAGCAAGAAGAGACCATTTAGTGGCTGAATGACACAGCCTAGAGGTGGCGGAAGCATGAGGAGACCATATAGTGGCTGAATGACACAGTCTGGAGTTGGCAGCAGCAAGAGGAGAATATATGGTGACTAGTGTTGAGCGGCATAGGCCATATTCGAATTCGCGAATATGTGAACGAATATTCGTCATATATTCGCGAATATTCGCATATTCGTTATATTCTCGTTTTATTTTCGCATATGCGAAAATCAGCATTTACAAAATTAGCATACGCAAACATTCGCATATGCGAAAATTAGCATATGCAAATTTTCGCATATGCGAAAATTCGCACACCAGTCTCACACAGTAGTATTAGAGCCTTCTTTACACCACACAAGCTGGAAGCAGAGAGGGATGATCACTGTGATGTGTACTGTGAAAAAAAAAAAAAACAATATTCGTAATTACGAATATATAGCGCTATATTCGCGAATATTCGCGAATTCGCGAATATCCGATATTCGTGAATAAAATTTGCATTGCGAATATTCGCGAGCAACACTAATGGTGACAGAAGGAGACAGCCTGGAGCTGGCATCAGCATGAGGAGAACATATGGTGGGAGTATAAGACAACGTAGAGCTGGCATCAGAATGGGGAGAATATATGGTGGAATAATGAGGCAGCCTGGAGCTGGCATCAGCATGAGGAGAACATATGGTGGCAGTATTAGACTGCCTGGAGCTGGCATCAGCATGATGAGAACATATGGCGGCAGTATAAGACAGCCTGGAGATTGCATCAGCATGAGGAGAACATATGGTGGCAGAATGACACAGCCTAGAGCTGGCATCAGCATGAGGAAAACATATGGTGGCAGACTGAGACAGCCTGGAGCTGGCATCAGCATGAAGAGAACATACGGTGGCAGTATGAGACAGCCTGGAGCTGGCATCAGCATGAGAACATATGGTGGCAGTATAAGACAGTCTGGAGCTGGCATTAGCATGAGCAGAACATATAGTGGCAGAATGAGACAGCCTGAAGGTGGCATCAGCATCATCAGGAGTCGTGAAAGTGACCTGGTGACAGAGTGGGGCGGTGGGTGGCAATACCAGTACCCGTGAGGCAGGCGGGTGAAAAAAATGAGAGCTTGGCATCAGATGTGTGGCATCAGGCGGGTGGCAGGATCAGAATAGTCGCTGAGGCAGGTACGCAGAAGAAAATGGTCTCTTTATAAAAGTGTTAATATGCACAATTAAGGATATGCATTACGCAAAAATTAACTTTTAATAATATTCTTAGGATAAAAGATATGTTCACAAAAATTTTGGGAAATCAAACAAAAAGGAAAGGTGTGCAAAAAACACCATGTGCCACCTACACCACCAAGTACTGATGTGATGCAATAACCTCTAAAAGGTTGAAGGGAACAACGTATGGTCCATTGTAACCAGCGGGGGTAAAAACTTCCCCTGTAAGGCCCTACTCTTGCATTATTAATTCCCTTCTTGGCAGGTGTTACTCACCCTTAAAAGGGCAGCATCACACAGGAACCTCTGCCTATTTCCACCAACAACCACTGCCATTTCTCAGGGCTTTTAGGTGGGAATAGGAAGAGGTTCCTGTGTGGGCTGCCCTTTTTAAGATGAGTAACACTTTCTTCAAAAAGGTGGAAGGGTACAATGTATTGTCCATTATAGCAGTTGGGGGTAAAAACTTCCCCTGTAAGGCCCACTCTCTCCCTATTAATTCCCTTCTTGGCAAATGTTACTCACCCTTAAAAGGGCGGCCCCACACAGGAACCTCTCTCTATTTCCACTTAAAAACTCTGGGAAATGGCAATGTTTATAAATAGGGAAAAAGTGGAAATAGGGAGAGGTTCCTGTGTGGGGCCACCCTTTTTTGGGCAAGTAACACTTGCTAAGAAGGGAATTAATAATGCGAGAGTAGGGCAAGTAGGGGAAGTTTTTACTCACACCGGTTACAATGGACCATACGTTGTTCCCTTCCACTTTTTAGAGGTCTTTCTTTCACATCAATACTTGGTGGTGTAGGTGGCACATGGTGTTTTTTGCACACCTTACCTTTTCTTAGATATAAAAAAGAAATTGGGGTTTATATATTTTATCCTAAGAAAAGTTAAGTTTTAGCTAATGCATATCCTCAATACTTACTTGTGGTCTGATGCAGAGGAATTTCTGTAACTGGGGAGCAGCACCTAAAATATGTTTTACACTATCCATATTTGTGAAGTGTTGGTGTGGCACCATGGTCAATATACTCTCATTCATCAGGCATTAGTAGGTAGAAATCCTGGCTGATCCATGCCTGATTCATCTTCATAAAGGTCTACTCCACATTTTTAGTGGACAGACGAGTTCGTCTTGGGGTTACTATGGCCCCGCCGCACTAAACACCCACTCTGATGGCACACTTCTGGCTGGGCAGGACAGCTTTTCCAAGGAAACTCTGCTAGTTGCAGTCACAAATCAAGTTTGGCTGCCCAGAAGTCCAGCGGATCTTCAAAGTGTGTTGGCATGGTCATGTCAAGGTTTGCCACCACCTGCTGGTTCAGGTTCTGCTCCAGGTCTATCTGCTGCTGATGAGTTGCTTCACTATGCGGGTGAAGAAAGCTACTTATCAGCAACTGTATACTCAGGCTGCTGTTGATGAAGCTGGGACAGCTCCTGCCACCCCACCCCTCCCCAGCAGCCATGGCAGTGGAAGGTGAGCGCAGAGGGCCCCCCAAGAGGATGGACAATGGCGCAGATAGGCATCGGCCAACTGACTACATAGGATGTCTCTGTAGTAGGTCAGTTTGTCCTCTCTCTCAATGGTTGGAAAAAGGCCCCCATTTTGAGCCGGTAGCAAGGGTCCAATAAGGTAGAGAGCCAGAAGTCATCCCGCTGCTGAATGGTAACAATTCAGTGGTCACTATTCAAGCAAGTGAGTGTGCATCGTGCCATTTGTGCAAGTGACTTGGAGGGACTCCCTGCCTCCATCTCTACTGCCACGGTGTGTCTGGGTCCTGTGTCTCGTCTTCCTCATCACCCTCTAGTTCCTCTGGCTGCTCCTCCTCTCCTGTCAGATGACTATAAAAACCACCGATTTCAAAAAACCTAAACTGTGCTCCGCTGTCCCACTCCCCCTCCTCCTCCAGTTCAGCCCACTCAGGGCTCATGTGGCCGTTAGAGGTAGGCGCCACGTCTGCAGTGGCCTGACCAGCCATCATTTCCAACACATGTTGTAGTAAATGAAGCAGTGGAATGACGTTGTTCATCCTGTAATCCTGGCGACTAACTTATAATGTGGCTTCCTCAAAGGGCCTGAGCAAACAGCAGGTGTCACATATGAGCTGCCACTGGTTGACATTGAAGTTACACAAGGGAGTCCCCCTATCCGCTTGGATCATCAAGAAATCTGTGATGGCTTTTCTCTGTTCGTATAGTTGGTCCAACATATGGAGGGTGGAATTCCAACATGTGGAAAAGTCACAAATCAGACTCTGTTGTGGGATACCATTCTGATGCTGCAGCTCAAGGAGGGGGTGCTTTGCGGTGTATGAGTGGCTGAAGTGCATGCAAAGTTTTCTTCCCATTGTTAGGATGTCCACATCGACAGGCTCAAGGACTGGCTCACCTTCTGTTCCACAAAATTGTGCAGGACTGGTATTGCCTTTTTTCACAAAGAAATGTTGGCCTGGGACTCTCCACCTTGGCTCGGCAGAAGCCATCAGTTCTCTGAAAGGTGCAAAGTCAACCACTTGAAATGGGAGGGACTGCAGCATCTACAACTTGGACAGGAGCACTTTCGTTGGATGAGTGGGCGCATACTATTGTCTCTTGGGCATGGCTTTGCCTATGGATTGCTGGCTTACTTAAAGTAAGAGGAGCCAATGGCTTCATCATCATCGAGTTGTGTCTGCACGTCACTGATGTCCTCCACCTCCCATGCCACTCTCCTCATCACTATTTGCCCGCCAAGCGGAGGAAGCGGCAGATGTCTCTTGGCCAGGCAGTAGCTGCTGACTATCCTCTAGTAGATCATCCTCACTAAATAGTGGAGCTGAACCCACGGCATACAATAGTTCTGTGGAGGAGGGAACAGCATAGGTCAGAGGCAATGGGAGGACAGGGACTGCTCTGCCTATACCTATGGGGAAGAGGGGGGGGGTGACTCTGCCTATACCTATGGGGAAGAGGGGGAGGGGGTAACTGTGCCTATACTTATGGTGAAGAGGGGGGAGTAACTCTGCCTATACCTATGGGGAAGAGGGGGGAGTAACTCTGCCTATACCTATGGGGAAGAGGGGGGAGTAACTCTGCGTATACCTATGGGGAAGAGGAGGGAGGTAACTCTGTCTATAGCTATGGGGAAGAGGGGGGGGGGTAACTGTGACTATAACTATGGGGAAGAGGGGGTTAACTCTGCCTATATCTATGGGGAAAAGGGAGGGTAACTCTGCCTGTACCTATGGGGAAGAGAGGGGTGTTTAACTCTGCCTATACTTATGGGGAAAGGGGGAGGGGAGGTAACTCTGCCTATACCTATGGGGAAAGGGGGTAACTCTGCCTATACCTATGGGGAAGAGGGGGGTAACTCTGCATATACCAATGGGGAAGAGAGGGGAGGGGTAACTCTGCCTATACCTATGGGGAACAGGGGGGGTGACTCTGCCTATACCTATGGGGAAAGGGGGGATAACCTATACTTATGGGGAATAGGGGGGTTTAACTCTGCCTATACCTACGGGGAAAGGGGGGACTCTGCTGCCTATATCTAAGGAGAAAGGGGAGTTAACTCTGTTACTATGCCTATTGGGAAGGGGGGGTTAAGTCTGCTGTCTATACCTATGGGGAAGGGGGGGTCTAGCTCTGCCTGCTTCGTATACCTTTGGCAAAGGTGGGTTAACTCTGCTGCCTTTACCTACAGGGAAGGGGGAGTTAACTCTGTTGCCTATACCTGCCTTTATACCTGGATGCCTAACTACCTACCTACATACCAAGCTACCTAACTATGTACATATCTGGCCTTCATACATGGCTGCCTAACTTCCTAGCTGGCCCTCTACCTACCTGGCCTGTCACCTACCTACATATCTAGCTTCCTGATCTACCCACCTAGTTACCTATTTACCTGGGTACCTACCTACCTGCCCTTTTACTGTGCAGGACACCAAGGAGGGCATTATTACAGTTTGTGGGCCTATAGATGGAAAGATTGTGTAGAGAAGGGGAGGGCACTGGAAAACTGCTGAGTCTAACATGTTTGTCCTGCAGATGTTAACCCCTTAACGACTACGGATGTAAATGTACGTCCTGGTTTGGCGGGACTTCCCGTACCAGGACGTACATGTACGTCCTGTGTATGACCATGAGCATCGGAACGGTGCTCGCGTCATACACGGCAGGTTCCGGCTGCTAGCAGCAGCTGGGGACCTGCCCGTAATGGCGGACATCCGCGATCGCACAGATGTCCGCCATTAACCCCTCAGATGCCTTGATCAATACAGATCACGGCATCTGCGGCATTGCAGCACTTTGCTAATTTTGCTAATTTTTAGGGCTTCCGTTTCTACGCAGTTTCCTTTTCAGTAACAAGACATATTATCTTTATTCTGTAGGTCTATATGGTTACAGGAATACCCAATTTATGTAGGTTTTATTTATTTTACTACTTTAAAAAAAAATGATAACTACATACACCAAAATTAGTATGTTTAAAATTGTCGTTTTCTGACCCATATAACTTTTTTCTTTTTCCGCGTATGGGGCTATATGAGGGTTTATTTCTTTTTTGCGATGTGGTCTGTAGTTTTTATCATAACCATTTTCGTCTTGATGGGACTTTTTAATTGATTTTTATTAATATTTTTATTGTATATGAAGTGACCAAAAATTCACTGTTTTGGACTTTACTTTACTTTGGACTTTTACTTTTCTTTACTTATACGCCATCGACCCTGCGGTCTAAATAACCTTATATTTTAATAGTTTGGACATTTACACACATGGCAGTACCACATATGATTTTTTTTTATTACATTATTCTATTTAAAAAACAGGAAAAGGGGGTGATTTAAACTTTTATTAGGGAGGCTTATTCACATGTATTCTCTTATTTTTTTTACCACTTTTTTAGCCCACTTAGGAGGCTATACAATGTAATCTTCTGATTGCATACACTGTTCAATGCTATGCCAGATTGATCTGTGTTACCAGCGCTCTTATGCTCTAGTGTGCTGCGCAGGCATGGAGCAGTAGATTGGCGATCGTACGATGAGGAGGCAGGTGAGGACCCTCCCGTCGTCCAGTAAACTGATCGGGACATCGCGATTCTGTCGCAATAGTACCGATCAGCTCTGCTGAGCTGCTGGTATAGTTTTACTTTCAGTTTACTTTCAACTTTGATCGCGGTGTCTAAAGGGTTAATGCTGGGCATCGGCCCGATCAGCAGTGCCCGGCATTAGCCGTCGGTCCTGGCTGCCCGTAGCAATCGGGACCCACGGGGTTTAACCCGTTCTCCGCTTGTGAAAACAGTTTAAACTCTGTTAGCGGGACACAGAACGTACAGGTACGCCCTGAGTCTTTAAGGACTCCTCAAGGGGTTAAGACTTTAACAGGAACAAAATGGTACACCACTTAGATGTACGTACGTGGTATGCACTTATGAGGGGAGTACAATACGCTCAACTGCGGTTAAAATGGTATTTGTCTACAATACCAGCAGGTGTGTACTTTTGGCTGGCTTTTCACAGTAACTAGGTGTGATACAGGTGTGACATGGCTATCATTTGAGTGTATAAATTGTAATGACTGTCTCTCAATTGAATAAAAAGGTTACTTTAAGACACAGCGGGGGGCTAGAGGACCTGTTTCTTCCAGATTAAACTGGTTTGTATGACTCATAGTCATGTTGTGGAATCTTGTCAACAAGTTATATAATTAGTGAATAATAAGTAACAGTACGTGTGTGCCTATGTTATCTACATGGGAATAATTGCAGTTGTGACTGTGTGAGCATGAGTCTTATCTAAGATGATAATGCTGCTCAGAAGCAAATGTAATTATGATGTATAAGAAAGGGTGTCTCCAACATCGACTGGGACTTTTTCTACTGAACTGATTGATGCACGTGTCAAACTCTGATTCCCGGTAAACCTACCACTCAAATGGAGTCCTCCGATTGAGGAGTGATGCTACAATATCCAGTGATGTATTGATGCTTACTCTATTTTATACTTTTATTAAGTGATTTTAGCTAATCTAGATTTGTACTTAAATAAAAGATGTTCTATTGTATGCTAGTGAGCGAAAGGCAGATTAATATTTTTGTATGGCAGAACACTAGGCCCTTAAGAATTTAACAGGAACAAAATGGTACACCACATAGATGTCTGCACTTACGAAGGGAGTACAATACGCTCCACTACGCTTAAAACAGTATTTGTCTACAACACCCGCAGGTGTGTACTTTTGGCTGCCCTTTCACAGTAACTATGCCCTTTGGACTATATCAGGAACAAAATGGTACACCTTTGAGATGTACGTACGTGGTATCCACTTATGAGGGGAGTACAATACGCTCCACTATGCTTAAAACAGTGTTTTTCTAGAACAGCAGCAGTTGTGTACTTTTGGATGGCCTTTCACAGTAACTGGGTCTTAGGACTATAACAGGAACAAAATGGTACACCACGTAAATGTACATACGTGATATGCACTTATGAGGGGAGTACAAAACACTCCACTATGCTTAAAACAGTATTTGTTTAGAACAGCAGCAGGTGTGTACTTTTGGCTGGCATTTCACAGTAACTAGGCCCTTAGGACCTTAACAGGAACAAAATTGTACACCACCTATGTATGCATAGTTTACACTTAATAGAGGACAATACGCTCCGCCATGCAACCTGTATTAGGAACTAGTAGCAGGTGATTATGGCTTTTAGTGCTCTGCTCACTCTAACTGGCTGGCTACTATTAGCTTTTGAGTTGTTGTACACACCAGTGCTGCTGTGTAGTACACCCACAATTGCACTTTCTCTCTCAATCTCTCTCCCTTCCCTATCAGTGCTTCTAGGCTGGATTTGGCCTTGAGGTGAATCGCTGCTGTAAAAATGCTTTTCTGTGCACCACACACTGCTCTCTGTCCCTCTCTCTCTCTATGCAATGGAACGCTGAAGTGTCTGGCCACAAGATGGCTGCTGATTATATAGGGCTGTGACTAGAGATGAGAGTTACAATAATTCAATTTATCACAAACTTCTCAGCTCAGCAGTTGCTGACTTTAGCCTGCATAAATTAGTTCAGCTTTCAGGTGCTTCGGTGGGCTGGAAATGGTGGATACAGTCCTAGGAACACCGGAGCACCTGAAAGCTGAACTAATTTATGCCGGCTAAAGTCAGCAAACGCCATGCCGCGAGGTTCGTGATGAATCGAATTACTGTAATTTCGGTCATCTCTAGCTGTGACGTCACAGAGGTGGCTGGATGCTGATAGGCTGCATGTTGCACGTGATTCAGGGTCATCGCGCCTACCCGTTTTCCCGCCTTCCCAGCATTCCTTGCCCTATGTCCTGACATGTGGAGCCGCCATCTTAGATGCCCTGGAGCCTGGACTGCACTAAATGGAGTTTAATGAAACGATTCTTGCAATTGAATCGCTGCGATATTCGGATTTGTTGGCAAGCAAATTTTTCATCAGATTTGATTCGCTCATCCCTACATGTAATGTTAAATCGCTTTATTCAAATATTAGACACCATGATAGGATAATGGCTACTACCAAATTCCTGGATCTACAAACCCAGAATGATAGTGGTCACAACTCGTTTGTCCTCAATCACAAATTTTTTTACATTTATCTATAGGTATCCAGGACGGTAATCCAAGACTATCTTGATGTTACAATTGTATGTGTTGGTGGGTTAGGTGCGGCTGATCGGGACCTCCAGGGAGTGATCATTCAAATTTCAAATGAAATAATGTACACAAAAATAAACAAACATATTTGGTATCATCATGTATGGAAATGTTAACAAACTGGTACTGGTACTGATTAAATCTACAGATAATAAAATAAAATGTCTCTCATTTTAAATTTTTGCCGTTTTTATTAAATCTGTAAAAATGTAATAAAAACTGCAAAAATTCAAAATGAGAGACAAGTGGCCAAAGAAAGCAAAACTAATCCTAAATATTTTTTTAGATATATAAATACAAAAAAAACAAGGACAGAGCATGTAGGACCCCTTAATAATGATAATGGGGAGGTTGTCACGGGGGATCAAGAGAAGGTGGAGCTACTGAATGGGTTCTATATATACTATGGAAGAATGGAAGAAGGAGGAGCTGACATTGGACAGGTCAGTGCTGGTAACACATCATGTAATGTACTGAACTGGCTTAATGTAGAGATGGTACAAGGTAAGTTAAGTAAAGTAAATGTAAGCAAATCTCCAGGACCGGATGGACTACACCCAAGAGTTCTTAGAGAGGTAAGTTCAGTAATATCTGTACCCTTGTTCATGATATTTAGAGATTCTCTCGTGTCTGGTATTGTGCCAAGGGACTGGCGCAAGGCGAATGTGGTACCAATCTTAAAGAAGGGCTCTAGGTCTTCGCCAGGCAATTATAGACCGGTAAGTTTAACGTGCATTGTGGGTAAATTGTTTGAAGGACTTATAAGGGATTACATACAGGAATACATAGGGGATAATTGTATTATAAGTAATAGCCAGTATGGGTTTACTAAGGATAGAAGTTGTCAAACCAATCTAATTTGCTTTTATGAAGAAGTGAGTAGAAGCCTTGACAGAGGAATGGCTGTGGATATAGTGTTTCTGGATTTTGCTAAAGCATTTGATACTGTCCCTCATAGTCGTCTGACAGGTACGTTAAGGTCCTTGGGCTTGGAAACTTTAGTTTGTAACCTGATTGGGTACGATCCATGAGCCAGTGTTCAGAGAGTGGTGGTCAATAATTTGTACTCTGATTGGTCCCCGGTTATTAGTGGTGTACCCCAAGGTTCTGTACTGGGACCGCTGTTGTTTAATTTATTTATCAATGATATAGAGGATGGTATTAACATCTCTGTTTCTATCTTTGCAGATGACACCAAGCTTTGTAGCACAGTACAGTCTATAGAGGATGTGCATAAGTTACAAAATGACTTGGATAGACTAAGTGTCTGGGCATCCACTTGACAAATGAGGTTTAATGTGGATAAATGTAAAGTTATGCATCTGGGTACCAATAACATGCATGCGTCGTATGTCTTAGGGGGGATAAAACTGTCAGAGTCACTGGTAGAGAAGGATCTGGGTGTACTTGTAGATCACAGACTTCAGAATAGCATGCAATGTCAGGCTGCTGCTTCCAAAGCCAGCAGGATATTTTCATGTATCAAAAGAGGCATGGAGTCGAGGGACAGGGACATAATACTCCCCCTTTATAAAGCATTGGCACGGCCTCACATGGAATATGCTGTTCAGTTTTGGTCACCTGTCCATAAAAGGGACACTGCGGAGCTGGAAAGGGTGCAGAGACGTGCGACTAAACTAATATGGGGCATGGAACATTTTAGCTACGAGGAACAATTAAAGGAGTTACAATTGTTTAGTCTTGAGAAGAGACGTTTAAGGGGGGGATATGATAAACGTTTCTAAGTATATAAATGGCCCATACAAAAAATATGGAGAAAAACTGTTCCAGGTTAAACCCCCCCCCCCCCCCCCAAAGGACGAGGGGGCACTCCCTCCATCTGGAGAAGAAAAGGTTTAGTCTAAAGGGGCGACACGCCTTCTTTACCATAAGAACTGTGAATTTATGGAACAGTCTACCTCAGGAACTGGTCACAGCAGGAACAATTAATAGCTTTAAAACAGGGTCAGATACATTCCTGGAACAAAATAACATTAATGCTTATGCAGAATTATAAGACAACATCCATTCCCCTTATCCCCTTACACCCTTCCCTTCAATTCCCTGGTTGAACTTGATGAACATATGTCTTTTTTCAACCATACTAACTATGTAACTATGTAACCCCTAACCCCTTAACAAAACAGCCCATCTTGACCATAAAGGGGTACTCCTCCCCTAGACATCTTATCCCCTATCCAAAGGATAGGGGATAAGATAAGATGTCTGATCACAGCAGTCCCGCCGCTGGGAACCCCCACAGTCTCTCCTGCAGCACAACACGCTGTCATCTGGTGCGTGTGAGTGAGCTTTTTTAGGGGGGCGGGTCGTGACATCACAACGTCCTCTGCATCGCCAGGCATCAGGCATGGAGTGAAGCTCGCTCCATGCACCGGATGTCAGGGGGTGCTCCAGGAGAGATGGTGGGTGTTCCCAGTGGCAGGATGTCTAGGGGTGGAGTACCCCTTTAAGGACACATTTTCATTCCTGGATGTCCTACATCAGCACAGAATGGTTCAAAGTTTGTTCCCCTGAACTTGCCAGAAGAAATAAGCAGTATGTAATTAATAACAATTAAATAATTAGATAATGATACCACACATCATCAATCATACCACACAAGTTTTTTTCTTATGCTCTGCAGATGGAATGTCAGTATTTCACAATTGATATTTATATCTTATATTTTTGTGTTCTTATTTAGGCATATTTAGAACAAGACCATTCACAGTTGTATATTCACTTCCACTTAAAATTTGGGTAACTGTGAAGTGCCCCAAGTCAGACCACCACCAAGTGTGCCCCCATCGTCTATGAAAAAAATATTTTAAAACACAGGACAAGAAAAACCAAGAGCCCTTTAGCTCAAAGAGGAAGGAAAGAGGATATATTATCACCATACATATTACCATAATAGTGTTACTGACCAAATCCTGTATTCCGTGACCAATATTAACAATAAGACCAGTATACAAAGAGGAATATTATCACCATACATATTACCATCACACTGTTACGTACCACATCGTGAATACTGGCCAATATTACCAAAAATACCGGTGTACAATGAGGAAATATCTTTATACATATTAGCATCATACTGTTACTGACCAAATCCTGTATACTGAGACCTATATAACCAATAATAATACCAGTATAAATGTTAGAATAATACCGGCACACCATGACTACTACCATTACCAACACAGTGACTGGTATAAAACAATCAACATAGACCAGTATACCCCCCTATATAAAGCCCACAAAGTGGTCACCCTGACTCTACACAGGCTCTGCAGACATCTACTAACTCACCGGGGCTGTGTGCATGCAGTGATTCTCTTTCCTTTGTTCTCTGTCTTGCTCAGACCGTCACCACAGAATTTGCCAGAAAACAATTTTAGGCTCCTTACTTTTTCAACACATTTCCTTCATGTTCCCGACCCTAAGTGCCCCAAATAATGCCCCACTTGGTGCCCTGCATAGTATTAGGGAGTAGTTAAATGTGTTGTAGAAAAGGGTAGGGAGATTGGATGGTGGTGGGTAGGTAATTTCCCCTCCCCTATTAAGTAGTGCCCCCAGTTGGTAGTTAACGTTTCTCCCCTATAAGGTAGAACCCACCAGCAGGTTAATATTGCCCCTAGTAGGTAATGCCCCCAATAATGCTCCCAGGTAGACAATGTCACCAGTTGGTAGGTATTAAGTAATGCCCCCAGGTAGACAGAAGGCAATGCCCCCTGCTGGTAGGTTGTAGGTGATGCCCCAATAGGTAGTAGATAATGTCGTAGTAATGCTCCAAATAGGTATGTAGTATGTAATGCCCTTAGTAGGTAGTAGGTAAATTTCTCAGGTGGGTAATGCCCCAGTAGATAGTGCCCCCCCCCCCCACAGGTAGATAAAGCCCCCAGTAGGTAATACCATCAGTAGCTATAGTTAGTGCCCACAGTAAAAAGTGCCCCCAGGAAGGTCATGCCTCCAGTAGGTGGTTCCCCAGGTAGGTAATGCTCCCAGGTAGATAGTGTCCCCAGCAGATAGTAGCTATCCCTGTAGTAGCAGCCCCTATGCTAATTTTAAACAGTTAAGGACCCAGGGCGTACAGGTACGCCCTGACACCCTGGTACTTAAGGACCCAGGGTGTACCTGTACGCCCATGGGAATTTCGGTCTCGCCAGGCGGGGACCGGGCTGACTGCTGATATCGATCAGCAGCCACCCCACGCAAATGCCCAGGGGGTCATCAGACCTCCCATGTCGGCGATCGTTGCAAATCGCTGGTGAATTCCCACTGGCGATTTGCGGCGATTCCGGGTCATATGGGTCTCTGGTGACACGATGACCTGGAAAATAAGGGGGATTGGGGTTGTTCAAGACACCCACGATACCCCTGAAGGGATAGGAGTGAGGTGGTAGGGGTGCCACCCTTCCTAACCCTGCTATTGGTCGTTAAGAAGCGATGACCAATAGCAGATCGGGGGCGGGGGGTTAACTTTCGGTTCCCCCATTGTGCCCACCCACAGTAGGCTGGGCAGAACAGGGAAACCGATGGGGACCGGCGCTAAAGTCCACTCACCCATCGGCGGCGGTGATCGGCGGCAGCAGAGGACAAAGATGCGGCTCACTGTGGAAGTCGGTGAGTTGCCTAGCAACATCTGGAGGGCTACAGTTTGGAGACCACTATACAGTGGTCTCTAAACTGTGGCCCTCTAGATCTTGCAAAACTACAACTCCTAGCATGCCCACACAACAGTTTGTTGTCTGGGCATGCTGGAATTTGTAGTTTTGCATCATCTGGAGGGCCACAGTTTGGAGATCACTGTGCAGTGGTCTCTAAACTGTAGCCCTCCAGATGTTGCAAAACTGCAAATCCCAGCATGCCCAAACAGCAAATAGCTGTCTCGGCATGCTAGGAGTTGTAGTTGCGTACCTCCAGCTGTTGCATAACTATATCTCCCAGCATGCCCTTCGGCGATCAGTGCAGGCTGGGAGTTGTAGTTTTGTAACAGCTGGAGGCACACTGGTTGGAAAATACTGAGTTAGGTAACAGAACCTAACTGAAGGTTTTCCAACCAGTGTGCCTCCAGCTGTTGCAAAAGTACAACTCCCAGCATGCACGGTCTGTCAGTACATGCTGGAAGTTGCAGTTTTGAAACAGCTGGATGTTTGCCCCCCGCCCCCTTGTGAATGTGCAGGGTACATTCACACGTGCGGGTTTACAGTAAGTTTCCTGCTTGAAGTTTAAGCGGCGGGAAATTTTTCGCCGCAGCGCAAACTCCTAGCGGGAAACTCATCGTAAACCCCCGCCAGTGCAAATGTACCCTAAAAATACTACACTAGCACATAATAAAGGGTAAAACACTACATATCCACCCCCTTACACTGTCCCCCCAATAAAAAGGAAAAATGTATCATACGGCAGCGTTTCCAAAACGGAGCCTCCAGCTGTTGCAAAACAACAACTCCCAGCATTTCCGGATAGCTACTGACTGTCCAGGAATGCTGGAAGTTTAGCAACAGCTGGAGGCACCCTGTTTGGGAATAATTGGCGTAGAATACCCCTATGTCCACCCCTATGCAATCCCTAATTTAATCCTCAAATGCGCATGGCGCTCTCTCACTTCGGAGCCCTGTCGTATTTCAAGGAAACAGTTTAGGGCCACATATGGGGTATTTCGGTACTCGGGAGAAATTGTACTACAAATTTTGGGGGGCTTTTTCTCCTTTTACTCCTTATGAAAAGGAAAAGTTGGGGGCTACACCCGCCTGTTAGTGTAAAACAATTTTACACTAACATGCTGGTGTTGCCCCATACTTTTTATTTTCACAAGTGCTAAAAGGAAATAAAAGACCCCCAAAATTAGTAATGTAATTTCTCCTAAGTACGGAAATATCCCATATGTGGGTGTAAAATGCTCTGTGGGCGCACAACAAGGCTCAGGAGTGAGAGCGCACTATGTACATTTGAGGCCTAAATTGGTGATTTGCACAAGGGTGGCTGATTTTACAGCGGTTCTGACATAAACGCAGAAAAATGTATACTCACATGTGACCCCATTTTAGAAACTACACTCCTCACAGAATGCAACATGGGGTATAGTAAACCTTAACACCCCACAGGTGTTTGATGAATTTTCATTACAGTTGGATGGGAAAATGAAAATACATTTTTTTTTTCACTAACATGCTGGTGTTACCCTACATTTTTCATTTTCACAAGGGAAAATAGGAAAAAAGCCCCCCAAAATTTGTAACCCAATTTCTTCTTACTAAGACCATACCCCATATGAGGATGTAAAGTGCTGGCAGACTACAATGCTCAGAAGAGAAGGAGCGCCATTGGGCTTTTGTCCAGAATTGAAGGTCACGTGTGTTTACAAAGCCCCCATAGTGCCAGAACAACCCCCCCCCACATGTGACCCCATTTTGGAAACTACGCCCCTCACAGAATGTAATAAGGGGTACAGTGAGCATTTACGCCCCACAGGTGTCTGACAGATTTTTGGAACAGTGGTCCGTGAAAATGAAAAATTTAATTTTTCATTTGCACAGCCCACTGTTCCAAAGATCTGTCAAACGCCAGTGGGTGTAATTACTCACTGCACCCCTTATTAAATTCTGTGAGGGGTGTAGTTTCCAAAATGGGGTCACATGTGGGGGGTCCACTGTTCTGGCACCACGGGGGCTTTGTAAATGCACATGGCCCCTGACTTCCATTCCAAACAATTTCTCTTTCCAAAAGATCAATGGCGCTCCTCCTCTTCTGAGCATTGTAGTGTGCCAGCAGAGCACTTGACGTCCACACATGGGGTATTTCCATGCTCAGAAGAAATGGGGTTACAAATTTTGGGGGTCACACAAGTCGTCAAACACCTGTGAGGTGTTAACCCTTTAACCCCTTAAGGACATAGGGCGTATCCATACGCCCCCGTTTCCAAGTCCTTAAGGACCGAGGGCGTATGGATACGCCCTGAGCATTTCCGGCCCCCACCGCTAGCCCGAGGGGAGCGGGGCCAGATGTCTGCTGAAATCGTTCAGCAGGCATCTCGGCATATCGCCCAGGGGGGTCATTATGTCCCCCCATGTCGGTGATTGCCGCAGATCGCTGGACAATTCAGTCCAGCGATCTGCGGCGGATTTCGGGTCAATCGGGTCTCCAGTGACCCGATGACCCGGAATTACTGGCTGATCGGGGCCGTCTCTGACAGCCAGAGCCTGCAGGAGTGAGGTGGCACTGGTGCCACCTCACGATCGCCCTGATTCGTCTGATTACCGGCCGACCAATCAGGGCGCCTGCTGCGGGTGTCACTCCCGCAACCCGTTCCGTCCCTCTTCCGGAGGACGTGAGCGGGTGCGGGCAGAAGACCCCGGGTGCTGGGGACCCCGACCCAGGAGCGACGGCAGCGGCGAGGGACTGACCTGTGTGGCGGCATCGTGGAGCAGCAGCAGGAGGTGAGTGACAGCCTCCTGCTGTTGCTTAGCAACAGCTCCCAGCATGCAACAAGGGCATGCTGGGAGCTGTAGTTATGCAACAGCAGGAGGCAGACCACCACAACTCCCAGCATGCCCTTATGGGCATGCTGGGACTTGTAGTTTTGCAACAGCTGGAGGCACATTCTTTCTATGGAAAAGTGTACCTTCAGCTGTTGTATAACTACAACTGCCAGCTTGCACAATCAGCTAAAGTGCATGCTGGGAGTTGTAGTGGTGCATCTGGTGGTTGCATAACTACATCTCACAGCATGCCCGTTGGCTGTCGGTGACTGTTGAGAGTTGTAGTTTTGCAACAGCTGAAGGCACACTGAGTTAAGTAGTAAACCAGTGTGTCTCCAGCTGTTGCATAACTACAATCCCCAGCATCCCCAGCCAATGTAGTATGCCTCCGGCTGTTGCATAACTACAACACCCAGCATGCCCTTCCGCTGTCCGTACATGCTGGGGGTTGTAGCTTTTGCAACAGCTGAAGGCACACTGGTTGCAAAACACTGAGTTTGTTACCAAACTCGGTGTTTCACAACCTGTGTGTCTCCAGCTGTTGCAAAACTACAACTCCCAGCATGCACTGATAGACCGTACATGCTGGGAGTTGTAGTTTTGCAACAGCTGGATGTTCCCCCCCCCAATGTGAACGTACAGGGTACACTCACATGGGCGGAGGATTACAGTAAGTATCCGGCTGCAAGTTTGAGCTGCGGCAAATTTTCTGCCGCTGCTCAAACTGCCAGCGAGAAACTGCCCATGTGACTGTACCCTAAAAACACTACACTAACACAAAATAAAATAAAAAGTAAAAAACACTACATATACACATACCCCTACACAGCCCCCCTCCCCTCCCCAATAAAAATGAAAAACGTCTGGTTCGCCACTGTTTCCAAAACAGAGCCTCCAGCGGTTGCAAAACTACAACTCCCAGCATGCACTGATAGACCGTACATGCTGGGAGTTGTAGTTTTGCAACAGCTGGATGTTCCCCTCCCCCCCCCCCAATGTGAACGTACAGGGTACACTCACATGGGCGGAGGATTACAGTAAGTATCCGGCTGCAAGTTTGAGCTGCGGCAAATTTTCTGCTGCAGCTCAAGCTGCCACCGAGAAACTACTGTGAACCCCCGCCCGTGCGACTGTACCCTAAAAACACTACACTACACTAACACAAAATAAAATAAAAAGTAAAAAACACTACGTATACACATACCCCTACACAGCCCCCTCCCCTCCCCAATAAAAATGAAAAACGTCTGGTACGCCACTGTTTCCAGAACGGAGCCTCCAGCTGTTGCAAAACAACTACTCCCAGTATTACCAGATAGCCACTGACTGTCTAGGCATGCTGGGAGTTTTACAACAGCTGGAGGCCCCCCGTTTCGGAATCACTGGTGTAGAATACCCCTATGTCCACCCCTATGCAAGTCCCTAATTTAGGCCTCAAATGCGCATGGCGCTCTCACTTTGGAGCCCTGTCGTATTTCAAGGCAACAGTTTAGGGCCACATATGGGGTATCGCCGTACTCGGGAGAAATTGGGCTTCAAATTTTGTGGGGTATTTTCTGCTATTACCCTTTTTAAAAATGTAAAATTTTTGGGAAAACAAGCATTTTAGGTAAAAAAAAAATATTTTTTTTTACATATACAAAAGTCATGAAACACCTGTGGGGTATAAAGGTTCACTTAACCCCTTGTTACGTTCCCCAAGGGGTCTAGTTTCCAAAATGGTATGCCATGTTTTTTTTTTTTTTTTTTTGCTGTCCTGGCACCATATGGGCTTCCTAAATGCGGCATGCCCCCAGAGCAAAATTTGCTTTCAAAAAGCCAAATGTGACTCCTTCTCTTCTGAGACCTGTAGTGCGCCAGCAGAGCAATTTTCACCCCAATTTTCTGAATCGGGAGAAATTGGGTTTCAAATTTTGGGGGGTATTTTCTGCTATTACACTTTTTAAAAATGTAAAACTTTTGGGAAACCAAGCATATTCGGTAAAAAAAAAAATTTTTTTTTACATATGCAAAAGTCGTGAAACACCTGTAGGGTATTAAGGTTCACATTACCCCTTGTTACGTTCCCCGAGGGGTCTAGTTTCCAAAATGGTATGCCATGTGTTTTTTTTTTTTTTGCTGTTCTGGCACCATAGGGGCTTCCTAAAGGTGACAATTTGTCGCTCCTTCCCTTCAGAGCCCTCTACTGCGCCCGCTGAACAATTAACATAGACATATGAGGTATGTCCTTACTCGAGAGAAATTGGGTTTCAAATACAAGTAAAAATTTTCTCCTTTTTACCCCTTGCAAAAATTCAAAAATTGGGTCTACAAGAACATGCGAGTGTAAAAAATGAAGATTTTGAATTTTCTCCTTCACTTTGCTGCTATTCCTGTGAAACACCTAAAGGGTTAATACACTTACTGAATGTCATTTTGAATACTTTGGGGGTGTAGTTTTTATAATGGGGTCTTTTATGGGGTATTTCTAATAGGAAGACCCTTCAAATCCACTTCAAACCTGAACTGGTCCATGAAAAATAGCGAGTTTGAAAATTTTGTGAAAAATTTCAAAATTGCTGCTGAACTTTGAAGCCCTCTGGTGTCTTCCAAAAGTAAAAACTCATAAATTTTATGATGCAAACATAAAGTAGACATATTGTTTATGTTAACCCCAAAAAAAATTATTTTTAATATCCATTTTCCTTACAAGCAGAGAGCTTCAAAGTTAGAAAAATGCAAAATTTTCATTTTTTTCATAAAATTTGGGGATTTTTCACCAAGAAAGGATGCAAGTTACCATAAAATTTTACCACTAAGTTAAAGTAGAATATGTCACGAAAAAACAATCTCGGAATCAGAATGATAACTAAAAGCATCCCAGAGTTATTAATGTTTAAAGTGACAGTGGTCAGAATTGCAAAAAACGCTCCGGTCCTTAAGGTGAAAAAGGGCTCGGTCCTTAAGGGGTTAAGGACCAAGGACGTATGAGTACGTTCTTGGTCCCGCTCCCGTGATATAACGCGGGGTCCCACGGTGATCCCGCATCATATCGCGGCGGGCCTGGCGTCATAGTGAAGCCGGGACCCGCCGCTAATGGCGTGCGGCACTGATCGTGGTGCAGCGAGCTCAAAGCTGAGCCACGTGGCTAAAAGTGAAAGTAAAGTGCCGGTTAGCTCAGGGAGCTGTTTGGGATCGCCGCGGTGAAATCGCGGCATCCCGAACAGCTGTACTACGGGAGGAAGGTCTTTTACCTTCCTTCCTGCAGTCCGATCGCCGATTGAATGCTTCAAGCCTGAGATCCAGGCTTGAGCAATCAATCGCCGAAAACACTGATCAATGCATCCCTATGGAGATGCATTGAACACTGTTAAAGATCAGTAAATGCAATGTTATAGCCCCCAATGGGGGCTGTAATATTGCAAACGAAAAGTGTAAAAAAAAATCATTAACCCTTTGAATTATCCCTTCCCATAATAAAAGTTTGAATCTCCTGGCATTTCCAATAATAAAAAAAAAACTGTGTAAATAAAAACAAAAATAAACATATGTGGTATCGCCGCGTGTGGAAATGTCCAAATTAAAAAATATACTGCTAATTAAACTGCACGGTCAATGGCATAAGCACAAAAAAATTCCAAAGTCCAAAATAGCGTATTTTTGGTCACTTTTTAAATCATGAAAAGATGAATAAAAAGCGATCAAAAAGTCAGATCAATGCAAAAAGGGTACCGACAAAAACTTCAGATCACGGTGCAAAAAATTAACCCTCATAGCGCCCTGAACACAGAAAAATAAAAAGTTATAGGGGTCAGAAGATTACAATTTTAAACATTTAAATGTTCCTGCATGTAGTTATGATTTTTTTCTGAAGTAATATAAAATCAAACCTATACAAGTAGGGTATCATTGTAACCATATGGACATAGAGAATAAAGATAAGGTGTCATTTTTACCGAAAAATTTACTACGTAGAAACGGAAGCCCCCAAATATTACAAAATGTCTGTTATTTTTTCAATTTTGTCGCACAATGATTTTTTCCCCTGTTTCCATGTAGATTTTTGGGTAAAATGACTGATATCATTACAAAGTAAAATTAGCGGCACAAAAAATAAGCCATAATACAGATTTTTAGGTGCAAAATTTAAAGAGTTATGATTTTTTAAAGGTAAGGAGGAAAAAACGAAAGATCAAAAACTGAAAAACACCCGGTCCTTAAGGGGTTAAGGCTCACTGTACCCCTTGTTACCTTCCTTGAGGGGTGTAGTTTATAAAATAGTATGCCATGTGGTTTTTTACTTTTTATTTTTGCTGTTTAGGCATATGAGGTATTTCCTTATTGGGTTACACATTTTAGGAAGATTTCTCTCCTTTTACCTCTTGTAAAAATTCAAAAACTGGGTCTACAAGAACATGCTAGTGTAAAAAATTAAGATTTTAAATGTACTCCTTCAATTTGCTGCTATTCCTGTGAAACACCTAAAGGGTAAACAAACCTTTTGAATGTCATTTTGAATACTTTGAGGGGTGCAGTTTTTATAATGGGGTAATTTATGGGGTATTTCTAATATGAAGGCCCTTCAAATCCACTTCAAAACTGAACTGGTTCCTGAAAAATTTCGATTTAGAAAATTTTGTGAAATATTGGAAAATTGCTGCTATACTTTGAAGCCCCCTGATGTCTTCCAAAAGTTAAAACATGTCAACTATATGATGCCAACATGAAGCAGACATATTGTATATGTGACTCAATATATACATTTTTTGGGAATATCCTTATAAGCAGAGAGCTTCAAAGTAAAAAAAAAAAATGCTACATTTTCAATTTTTTCATCAAATTTTTGAATTTTTCACCAACAAATGATGCGAGTATCAACAAAATTTTACCACTAATAAAAAGTAGAATATGTCATGAAAAAATGTTCTCGGAATCAGAATGAAAAGTAAAAGCATCCCAGAGTTATTAATGCTTAAAGGGGTACTCCGCCCCTAGACATCTTTTCCCCTATCCAAAGGATAGGGGATAAGATGTCAGATCGCCAGGGTCCCGCTGCTGGGGACCCCGGGGATCGCTGCTGCAGCACCCCGCTATCATTACTGAGCAAAGCGAGATCGCTCTGCACGTAATGACGGGCAATACAGGGGTCGGAGCATCGTTATGTAACGGCCCCGCCCCTCGTGACGTCACGGCCTGCCCCCATCAATACAAGTCTATGGGAAGGGGGCGTGGCGGTCGTCATGCCCCCTGCCATAGACTTGCATTAAGGGGATGGACCGTGATGTCATGAGGGGCGGAGCCATGACGTCACGCTGCTCCGGCCCCTGTATCGCCCGTCATTACGCACAGAGCGAACTCACTCTGTGCAGTAATGATGGCGGGGTGCCGCAGCGGCGATCCCCGGGGTCCTCAGCAGCGGGACCGCGGCAATCTAACATCCTATCCCCTATCCTTTTAATAGGGGATAAGATGCCAGGGGCGGAGTACCCCTTTAAATTGACAGTGGTCAGATGTGCAAAAAATGGCCAGGTCCTACAGTGAAAATTGTCTGGGTCCTTAAGGGGTTAAAGGGCCTACATTCCGTCACGGGCACAGAGTGGGGAGGGGTGTTGGGTGGTAGACCTGCCTGCCCTGTTGTATGATTAGTCATCATCATTGTCTCCTCACTTGTGTGCTATCTCTGTAAGCAGCAGAGTTACAGTATATGCCCTGCTACACATGAATGTACTTCAATTCTTCTCTTTATATCTTCCTGGCCACCTGGCCTGTTATCATGGAGACATGTTTACATATTTAGGAAAAATGTTATGAAACCTGTATTGAGGAAGAGGAGTGCAGTTGCTCCTAGCAACCAATCAGATTGTTTATTTTATTTTTAAAAAGGCCTCCGAAAAAGGAAAGAAGCAATCTGATTGGTTGCTACGGGCAACTTCCCCTTTTGTGCTCTACATAGGTTTTGATAAACCTCCCCCATTCTTTTTAGTTACTGTGTAGTACCTTTTCGGTCGCTATGGCGACGTGCAAAAATTATATAGTTATCTGTTTTGGGTTAATGGGAAGTACCTTGTCGGTTATAATCGTGGTGTATATAATTCACAATATCCCCTTAGTTACGGTTAAGCATCTTTGGTTTCCATGTTAATATGTAAAAATTATATCCGCTATAGTTACCGTAAAGTATCTTGTCGGCTACCATGGTGATGTGTTCACTATAAGTTACTGTGAAGAACCCTGTCAGTTGCCATGGTTATGTGTAAATCTATATCTGCTATAAGTTACTATGAAGTATCTTGCCAGATACCATGGCCATATGGGTAATTATCCGCTATAAATTACTGTGAAGCATATTGCTGGTTACCATGGCGATGTGTCCGCTATTAGTGTATGTGAAGTACCTTGTCAGTTGCCATAGTGATATGTAAAATTATATCTGCTACAAGTTACTGTGAAATAGTTTATCAGTTTTCTTGATGATATGTATATTATCCGTTATGGTCATTATGGCTCTGGTTCCAGGTTCACTACATATTAGTCTGTAAAGACTTATTATGTGTTTTGTGTCCATTTCAATTTAAGTCTTTCCATTTTTTCTTAATCTTAATCCTTGATTATGGTTAAGGAACTATATATCATTTTTGTATGCTTCTAGATGTCTGACTCTACTTCAAGAGGCAAGAGGTCTAGGAAAAACAAGACACAGATTATGTTGCGTATGCTATTGTGAAGGATGGCTGCTGGTTAGGCCTTAAAATGTGCATGACTGCCGCTGTATACTGCTGAGTGTCGACATTAAGAAAGTTGGGATAAAACTCTTTCTCAGCAGGAAGCTCAGGAGCTGTCCCAGGAGCTGTTTTTTTGTTCTAATGATCGGGACATTATAATTCGTAGGGCACTCGAGAAGGGCCAGCTTCTATTTAGTGGGGTGAAAGTCTCAATATATCCAGACTACGCCAGGGTCACTCAAATTAAAAGGGCTTCTTTCAGAGCGATAAAAAGAAGGTTGGTGGCAGCAAAAGTACAGTTTTCTCTGTTATTTCCTGCTAGGCTACGTGTGATGTATAAGGAAAAGGTATATTTTTTTACAGATTGTGCCAAAGTAGGGAATTGGATGGACCAGGAAGGGATAAAATGATTTGTTATTATTTCTGTGAGTAAGGGGGAGGAGGGGAGGAGGGAAGAGGGGTTAGGTGACGTTGGATAGAGATCGGCTAATATTAGCGGGTCATGAGAAGGAAGTGGGAGGAGGGATGGGACTGTCAAAAGGTGGTTTGGGTTATAAAACTTATTTTTTTTTTTTGCGTTAGATGTCGAGGATAAGGAGGGATAAATTGAAGGTGTTCTTTTGGAATGTGAGGGGGATGGGGGAGCGACGCAAGAGAGTGGCCATATTTGATAGGGTACAAAATTATTTGCCAGCAATAATATGCCTGGTTGAATCTCACATTACTAAGGAAACCGAAGAGAAGATTGCCAGAAGATGGGCACAATTGGAGCTCCACTCTTCGGCATCCAGTTATTCAGCGGGAGTCTCAGTCTATATACATAAGGCCATTCAGTTTAAAATTTTTGGTAGGAAAATTGATGAAAGAGGACAGTGTGTCTTTCTAAATGCTAAATTTTATGATTGGGAGGGAGTTATGGCCTTTTTCTATGTCTCTCCCCCATTCTTCAATCGTCCTCTTCTGGAGTTAATTAATTTTATTAGAGGGAAAGAATATCTTCCCCTATATTTGTTGGGGGACTATAATTGTGTATTGAATACCGCTCTGGATAGATCCTCAACTGGCATGGGCAGGGAGTCGGAAACCCCCCTTTATAAGTTATGTGTAGAAATGGGTTGGAGAGACCCGTGGCGTATAATGAATCCTGATAGGAGGGTGTTTTCCGGTTTCTCCGCCTCCCAAAAATAGCATCACGTATTGACATAGTTCTCTCAAATGACCGGGGGTTGCGGTTTATTCAAGGTATTACATATGAAGGAAGGACTATTTCATCTCATTCTCCAGTGGTAATGGAATTGGGACTTGGGGCCATGGGAAAAGAGAAGGAGAAGGTTTTTTGTTTGAATCCGCATTGGCTTAATCTTATTAGAGGGAAGGAAGAAATAGTGAAAGAGATATGGGAATGTTGGGAATTTAATAGGAACTTGACCCCCTATTCAATGGTGTGGGACACTATTAAGGCAGTACTATGGGGGATTCTGTATAGGGAAATACAAAGGAAAAAGAGGGAATTTAAAAAGATGGAACATGACCTGAAAGAGAAGGTTAAATCTGCAGAGGAAAGATATGAAGAAGGGTGCTCGGAAAGTTTTTTTTAAAGGTGTTAGAATTAGCACAAGGTAAATTGACAGAGTACTATTTAGAAGAAGCCCAACAAAAGTTTTTTTTTTCTCAGGTCAGAAAGATTTTGTAGAAGGAGCTCGCCCAGGGAAATTATTAGCAAATTTGGTTAGAGCTCACAGGGAAAGTAGTGAAATCTTAGCCTTACAAGATAGTAATGGAGTTACGCAAACATCACGGGAGGAGCTACAGAAGATTGCCCAATCATATTATCAACATTTATATAGTACAGAGTAATCGGCAGGGGAGGGGGAGATAGCTGATTATCTTGAAGAAATTGAACTACCAAAGATTAATGAGGAAGACTTGGAAAGTCTTAATAAAGAAATTACAGTCAGGAGTTAGGAGAAGCACTGCAGTGTTGTTCAATTACATCAGCCCCAGGGTTGGACGGTCTCCCCTATTCAATATATAGAAAGTATAGGGAGGTGCTATTGCCTATCCTCTGTATGGTATTGAAGGAGGCCTAGAAAGGAGGGGAATTGCCTCCCTCCATGCTTGAAACTAAAATAGTGTTAATTCCTAAAAAAGAGAAGGACAGTACAAAAAATGTAATCGTATCGTCCTATTTCTTTGATAAATTCAGACGCCAAGATTTTGGCCAAACTTTTGGCTAGAAGATTATCCCCGCTACTGCCTGTCATAATAGGAGTTGAACAAACCGGGTTTGTCCGGTGGCGCTCGATAATTTGTTACGATCACTGGTTAATATTCAGCTGGGCTCAGGTCCCTTCCGCTTCACCCTGTCACTTGACGCAATGAAGGTATTTGACAGGGTGGAGTTGAGGTTCCTTTGGAGCATTCTTAAAAAGTCTGGTATTGAGGGGAAGTTTGTAGAGTGGATTAAATTATTATATAAGAATCCTAGGGCTAGGGTGGCCGTTAATGGGTCACTATCATCACAATTGGTGATTGGAAGAGGTACAAGACAAGGCTGTCTGCTTTCGCCCATGTTATTTGCGTTATTTTTGGAACCTTTGGCGGAGAAATTTAAGAAAGCAGGAGGTCATAGGGGATTTGGGATCAAAAGAGCGGAAGAAAAATTTCTTATGTATGCAGATGATATACTTTTGTTCCTAGAGAATGCATTTCTGGGGGTCCCAGAAGCAATTAAAGTTGTGGAGGAATTTGGGAAGGTCTCCGTACTCAAAATTAATTGGAGTAAATGGTCCTTAATGCCACTGGTCCCGGGTAACGTTAGGGGAGAAATAGGGGTGAAGATTTTGTCAGAAGGGGAGAATTTGGATTATTTAGGAATTAAATTGTCACCCTCAATAGATTCCTTCACATAGTGCAATCTTACAAGCCTTTTGAATAAGTTAAGGAAAAAAGTGGACGCATGGGTGAAACTTCCTCTCTCAATGGCAGACAGGAAGAGTCTTATTAAAATGGTGGTTCTCTCACAGGTTTTATACGTTTTGGGGGGCAGCCCCATATTGGATCCCTGGGAAATGGTTCTGGGGTTTGGAGGCCCTGATGGGCAGTCTTATTTGGGGAGGAGGTAGGGTACAAATTAAATATTTAAGGTCAGTACAGTTGGAAGGAGAAGGTGGAGGGGGGTTACCGGACTTTATGTTGTACTTTCTAGCTAGAAACTTTCAGAATATTAGACAAGGGTGGAATGAAGCACTTTGGGGGGGATGATTTAAGGATTATAGAGATTACTACAAGAACTTTTTTGAATTTGTGGGAGGGGGGCTTCCAGGGAGGAAAGAATTGGGTCGCATTTCATTGATAGGGTTATTGAGGAGAATGTGGCAGGAAGTTAAAAAGAGATGCAAAATTGAAGGCAGTATAAGAAACACTGTGATTTGGGATAATATAGAATTGGAACAATTTAAGAAAGGGTTGGGGAGTGACTTTTGGAAAGGTAAAGGGATTAAATATGTGGCACAGGTTTTCCACAACGGAGAGATTAAAAAATTTGATACACTACAGAGTGAGTTTGGTTTGAAAAACGAACACAAATTTTGGTATATACAGTTGTGTGTGTCACGATGCCGGCTGGCAGGTAGTGGATCCTCTGTGCCAGAGAGGGATTGGCGTGGACCGTGCTAGTGGACCGGTTCTAAGCCACTACTGGTTTTCACCAGAGCCCGCCGCAAAGCGGGATGGTCTTGCTGCGGCGGTAGTGACCAGGTCGTATCCACTAGCAACGGCTCACCTCTCTGGCTGCTGAAGATAGGCGCGGTACAAGGGAGTAGGCAAAAGCAAGGTCGGACGTAGCAGAAGGTCGGGGCAGGCAGCAAGGATCGTAGTCAGGGGCAACGGCAGAAGGTCTGGAAACACAGGCAAGGAACACACAAGGAACGCTTTCACTGGCACTAAGGCAACAAGATCCGGCAAGGGAGTGCAGGGGAAGTGAGGTGATATAGGGAAGTGCACAGGTGAACACACTAATTGGAACCACTGCGCCAATCAGCGGCGCAGTGGCCCTTTAAATCGCAGAGACCCGGCGCGCGCGCGCCCTAGGGAGCGGGGCCGCGCGCGCCGGGACAGAACAGACGGAGAGTGAGTCAGGTAGGGGAGCCGGGGTGCGCATCGCGAGCGGGCGCTACCCGCATCGCGAATCGCATCCCGGCTGGCAGCGGAATCGCAGCGCCCCGGGTCAGAGGACGTGACCGGAGCGCTGCCGCGGGGAGAGTGAAGCGAGCGCTCCGGGGAGGAGCGGGGACCCGGAGCGCTCGGCGTAACAGTACCCCCCCCCTTGGGTCTCCCCCTCTTCTTAGAGCCTGAGAACCTGAGGAGCAGACTTTTGTCTAGGATGTTGTCCTCAGGTTCCCAGGATCTCTCTTCAGGACCACAACCCTCCCAGTCCACTAAAAAAAAAATTTTCCCTCTGACCTTTTTGGCAGCTAAAATTTCTTTGACCGAGAAGATGTCCGAGGAGCCGGAAACAGGAGTGGGAGGAACAGATTTGGGAGAAAAACGGTTGAGGATGAGTGGTTTGAGAAGAGAGACGTGAAAGGCATTAGGGATACGAAGAGAGGGAGGAAGAAGAAGTTTATAAGAGACAGGATTAATTTGACACAAAATTTTGAAAGGACCAAGATAGCGTGGTCCCAACTTGTAGCTAGGGACACGGAAGCGGACACATTTAGCGGAGAGCCATACCTTGTCTCCAGGGGAAAAAACGGGGGGAGCTCTTCTTTTCTTATCCGCGAACTTCTTCATGCGTGATGAAGCCTGTAAGAGAGAATTTTGGGTCTCTCTCCATATGATGGAAAGGTCACGAGAAATTTCATCCACAGCGGGCAGACCAGAGGGCAAGGGAGTAGGGAGGGGGGGAAGAGGGTGACGGCCGTACACCACGAAAAATGGGGATTTGGAGGAAGACTCAGAGACCCTGAAGTTATACGAGAATTCGGCCCATGGGAGGAGATCTGCCCAGTCATCCTGGCGGGAGGAAACAAAATGTCGCAAATAATCACCCAAGATCTGGTTAATCCTTTCTACTTGTCCATTGGACTGGGGATGATATGCAGAAGAAAAATTTAATTTAATCTTGAGTTGTTTACAGAGAGCCCTCCAGAATTTAGACACGAATTGGACGCCTCTATCCGAGACAATCTGCGTAGGCAACCCGTGAAGACGAAAAATGTGTACAAAAAATTGTTTAGCCAACTGAGGCGCAGAAGGAAGACCAGGAAGAGGGATGAAATGTGCCATTTTGGAGAATCGATCAACGACCACCCAAATAACAGTGTTGCCACGGGAAGGGGGTAAATCAGTAATAAAATCCATACCAATCAGAGACCAAGGCTGTTCGGGGACAGGCAGAGGATGAAGAAAACCAGCGGGCTTCTGGCGAGGAGTCTTATCCCGGGCACAGATAGTGCAGGCTCGCACAAAGTCCACAACATCCGTCTCCAGAGTCGGCCACCAATAGAAGCGGGAGATGAGTTGCACAGATTTCTTGATACCCGCATGACCTGCGAGATGGGAGGAGTGACCCCATTTGAGGATTCCGAGGCGTTGGCGAGGAGAAACAAAGGTCTTTCCTGGAGGAGTCTGCCTGATGGAGGCAGGAGAAGTGGAGATCAGGCAGTCAGGTGGAATGATGTGTTGCGGAGAGAGTTCAACTTCTGAGGCATCCGAGGAACGAGAGAGAGCATCGGCCCTAATGTTCTTATCGGCAGGACGAAAGTGAATCTCAAAATTAAATCGGGCAAAGAACAGAGACCACCGGGCCTGGCGAGGATTCAGCCGTTGGGCAGACTGGAGGTAGGAGAGGTTCTTGTGGTCGGTGTAGATAATAACAGGAGAACTTGATCCCTCCAGCAGATGCCTCCATTCCTCCAGTGCTAATTTAATGGCTAGAAGCTCTCGATCCCCGATGGAGTAGTTCCTCTCCGCTGGAGAGAAGGTCCTAGAGAAAAAACCACAAGTGACAGCATGCCCGGAAGAATTTTTTTGTAGAAGAACAGCTCCAGCTCCCACTGAGGAGGCATCAACCTCCAATAGGAAGGGTTTGGAAGGGTCAGGTCTGGAGAGGACGGGAGCCGAAGAAAAGGCAGACTTGAGTCGTTTAAAGGCGTCTTCTGCTTGAGGAGGCCAGGACTTGGGATCAGCATTTTTTTTGGTTAAAGCCACGATAGGAGCCACAATGGTAGAAAAATGTGGAATAAATTGCCTGTAATAATTGGCGAACCCCAAAAAGCGTTGGATAGCACGAAGTCCGGAGGGGCGTGTCCAATCTAAGACGGCAGAGAGTTTGTCTGGATCCATCTGTAGACCCTGGCCAGAGACCAAATATCCTAGAAAAGGAAGAGATTGGCATTCAAACAGACATTTCTCAATTTTGGCATAGAGTTGGTTGTCACGAAGTCTCTGAAGAACCATACGGACATGCTGGCGGTGTTCTTCTAGATTGGCAGAAAAAATTAGGATATCGTCCAGATATACAACAACACAGGAGTATAACAGATCACGAAAAATTTCATTGACAAAGTCTTGGAAGACGGCAGGGGCGTTGCACAGTCCAAAGGGCATGACCAGATACTCAAAGTGTCCATCTCTGGTGTTAAATGCCGTTTTCCACTCGTCCCCCTCTCTGATGCGGATGAGGTTATAGGCGCCTCTTAAGTCCAATTTAGTGAAGATGTGGGCACCTTGGAGGCGATCAAAGAGTTCAGAGATGAGGGGTAAGGGGTAGCGGTTCTTAACCGTGATTTTATTAAGACCGCGGTAGTCAATGCAAGGACGTAGGGAGCCATCTTTTTTGGACACAAAGAAAAATCCGGCTCCGGCAGGAGAGGAGGATTTACGGATAAAGCCCTTTTTTAGATTCTCCTGGACGTATTCGGACATGGCAAGAGTCTCTGGGGCAGAGAGAGGATAAATTCTGCCCCGGGGTGGAGTAGTGCCCGGGAGGAGGTCGATAGGGCAATCATAAGGCCTGTGAGGAGGTAGAGTCTCAGCTTGTTTTTTGCAGAAAACATCCGCGAAGTCCATATAGGCCTTAGGGAGACCGGTTACTGGAGGAACCACAGAGTTACGGCAAGGGTTACTGGGAACCGGTTTTAGACAGTTCTTGGAACAAGAGGACCCCCAACTCTTGATCTCCCCAGTGGACCAATCCAGGGTAGGGGAATGAAGTTGAAGCCAGGGAAGTCCAAGGAGAATTTCCGAGGTGCAATTGGGGAGGACCAAAAGTTCAATCCTCTCATGATGAGATCCGATGCTCATAAGAAGGGGCTCCGTGCGGAAACGTATGGTACAGTCCAATCTTTCATTATTTACACAATTGATGTAGAGGGGTCTGGCGAGACTGGTCACCGGGATGTTGAACCTGTTGACGAGAGAGGCCAAAATAAAATTTCCTGCAGATCCAGAGTCCAAGAAGGCCACTGTAGAGAAGGAGAAGGCAGAGGCAGACATCCGCACAGGCACAGTAAGACGTGGAGAAGCAGAGTAGACATCAAGGACTGTCTCACCTTTGTGCGGAGTCAGCGTACGTCTTTCCAGGCGGGGAGGACGGATAGGACAATCTCTCAGGAAGTGTTCGGTACTAGCACAGTACAGGCAGAGGTTCTCCATACGGCGTCGTGTCCTCTCTTGAGGTGTCAGGCGAGACCGGTCGACCTGCATAGCCTCCACGGCGGGAGGCACAGGAACAGATTGCAGGGGACCAGAGGAGAGAGGAGCCGAGGAGAAGAAACGCCTCGTGCGAACAGAGTCCATATCTTGGCGGAGTTCCTGACGCCTTTCGGAAAAACGCATGTCAATGCGAGTGGCTAGGTGAATAAGTTCATGTAGATTAGCAGGAATTTCTCGTGCGGCCAGAACATCTTTAATGTTGCTGGAGAGGCCTTTTTTGAAGGTCGCGCAGAGGGCCTCATTATTCCAGGACAATTCTGAAGCAAGAGTACGGAATTGTACGGCATACTCGCCAACGGAAGAATTACCCTGGACCAGGTTCAACAGGGCAGTCTCAGCAGAAGAGGCTCGGGCAGGTTCCTCAAAGACACTTCGGATTTCCGAGAAGAAGGAGTGTACAGAGGCAGTGACGGGGTCATTGCGGTCCCAGAGCGGTGTGGCCCATGACAGGGCTTTTCCGGACAGAAGGCTGACTACGAAAGCCACCTTAGACCTTTCAGTGGGAAACAGGTCCGACATCATCTCCAGATGCAGGGAACATTGGGAAAGAAAGCCACGGCAAAACTTAGAGTCCCCATCAAATTTATCCGGCAAGGATAAGCGTATCCCAGGAGCGGCCACTCGCTGCGGAGGAGGTGCAGGAGCTGGCGGAGGAGATGACTGCTGAAGCTGTGGTAGTAACTGTTGTAGCATAACGGTCAGTTGAGACAGCTGTTGGCCTTGTTGCGCTATCTGTTGTGACTGCTGGGTGACCACCGTGGTGAGGTCAGCGACAACTGGCAGAGGAACTTCAGCGGGATCCATGGCCGGATCTACTGTCACGATGCCGGCTGGCAGGTAGTGGATCCTCTGTGCCAGAGAGGGATTGGCGTGGACCGTGCTAGTGGACCGGTTCTAAGCCACTACTGGTTTTCACCAGAGCCCGCCGCAAAGCGGGATGGTCTTGCTGCGGCGGTAGTGACCAGGTCGTATCCACTAGCAACGGCTCACCTCTCTGGCTGCTGAAGATAGGCGCGGTACAAGGGAGTAGGCAAAAGCAAGGTCGGACGTAGCAGAAGGTCGGGGCAGGCAGCAAGGATCGTAGTCAGGGGCAACGGCAGAAGGTCTGGAAACACAGGCAAGGAACACACAAGGAACGCTTTCACTGGCACTAAGGCAACAAGATCCGGCAAGGGAGTGCAGGGGAAGTGAGGTGATATAGGGAAGTGCACAGGTGAACACACTAATTGGAACCACTGCGCCAATCAGCGGCGCAGTGGCCCTTTAAATCGCAGAGACCCGGCGCGCGCGCGCCCTAGGGAGCGGGGCCGCGCGCGCCGGGACAGAACAGACGGAGAGTGAGTCAGGTAGGGGAGCCGGGGTGCGCATCGCGAGCGGGCGCTACCCGCATCGCGAATCGCATCCCGGCTGGCAGCGGAATCGCAGCGCCCCGGGTCAGAGGACGTGACCGGAGCGCTGCCGCGGGGAGAGTGAAGCGAGCGCTCCGGGGAGGAGCGGGGACCCGGAGCGCTCGGCGTAACAGTGTGAAGCATATAGATGCAATGAAAGGAAAGAAAAATTTAGGATATACACACATTGGGTGATAGACTATATGAAATAAGGGGGGTCAAAATTTAAATTATATATATAGGTTACTCCTAAAAACTGTACCTGTCACGTTTCAGGAGAATAAAAAGAGGAGATGGGAGACCGTACTTAGCCCAATCTCAAGGGAAGCATGGGATGACATACTGAAGAATGTTAAAAAGTGTTCCATTAATAAAAGACATCAAATTATGCAATTAAGAATAATCCACCATTTGTACTACTCACTGCTACTCACTGGAGGAAGGCAGACTGCCCTAAGTGTACAAAGTAAGAAAACGGTCCAGCACAGGTTTGCAGGTAAAAAACTGCTTCTTCTTTTATTGGGTCAGTTCCGACAAGACAAATAAGCCGACGCGTTTCGGACCTACACTCGGTCCTTAGTCATGGCATACATATTCAGTAAAAAGGAGATACATATATATAAAACGTTATGGTCACATGACCATTCATCAATTAGATGTAGGACAAACTGGAAAACATGGCATGGATCTCAGAAAGCATCTGTATAATGCAAAAAACATGGACAAAAAACGGCAAACAAGGAAGTCATAATTTCAAAAGATAGATACAATAAAACCAAAATCCTATAATGGAGACCAAAAGTAATAATATTAATAGTAATAAGCATCACTACTAGAGTTCATACCCTCCTTTTACACATGCTGTCCTGATCTGCACGGGCTTATGGCTCGTATATAGAAAAGATTATGGAACATTATTCTGTTTTTCAAAGCCAAATATTTCAGCCCGTACGGAGACATGCAAATACTCCACTAGTGGAAATTTGTAATAAAAAATTTGTAAAAGAAAAGTTCTGTTTATTACATGGAAGTACAGGGACCCCCTGACCTACGATGGCCCCGACATACGATCATTTCCAAATACGATGGCCTCTCAGAGGCCATCGCATGTTGAAGGCAGCATCAACATATGATGCTTTTGTATGTCGGGGCCATCGCATAAATGGCTATCCGGCAGCATGACTGCTTCAGCTGCTGCCGGATAGCCATTTACGGTGCCCCGTGTGGTCCGCTGACGATCACTGTCTTCGGGGCTCTGGCCTGTCCTCTTCGGGATCTCCTGCATCGTCGGTGCTCTCCATTGTCGTCATCATGTCGCTGCGCACGCCGTCCCGTAATCCAATAGGAGCAACGTGCGTAACGACGTGATGGCGGACGACGGAGACCGAGGATGCCGGGGAAGCAGAGGCCTTGCCGGAGCATCGGGGATGTGGCAGCAGCGATGGAGGGCGACATCCAGGGCACCGGTGAGGAGCGGTGATGGTCCGGAGCGGTGGGGACGGAGTATAACTTCCAATACCAGTGGTCTTCAACATTAGGACCTCCAGATGTTGCAAATCTACAACTCCCAGCATGCCCGGACAGCCGTTGGCTGTCCGGGCATGCTGAGTGTTGTAGTTTTGCAACTTCTGGAGGTCCGCAGGTTGTAGACCACTGTCCTATACTTTACATTGCACGGATCCCTAAACATACGATGGTTTCAACAAACGATGGTCCATTTGGAACGGATTACCATCGTATGTTGAGGGACCACTGTACGTTGGATTTTACATTTGACAACTATAGGAGGTTAGTTATCACGTCAAAATCATCATGTTATATTTTGATTGGTTATTTGAGTTTTGTGTCTGTGTATATATTAGCATATTTAAGCATCCATTTCTCTCTTGGCCAAAGTTCACTTATGCTGCCCTCTCACTCTCATACTGGAAAATTCCAGATTTCTCTGTCCTCCTACACAGTCTATATCTCTTCAAAGATTTTGTCTTCTATCTTTCAGCCTTCTTTATCTCGCTTCTCTTGGCCTCATTCCAAAAAAGAGTTCTGTTTATTACATGGCAGTACATTGGTTTTTTACATTTGACAAAAAGGGAGGTTAGTTATCACGTCAAAATCCTCATGGTGTATTTTGATTGGTTGAGTTTTGTATCTGTGTATATATTAGCATATTTAAACAGTCTATATCTCTTCAAATGTATTGTCTTCTAACTTTCAGCCTTCTTTATCTCGCTTCTCTTGCCCTCATTCCAAGGTCTTCATCTTCTTGGTAAGCAAGTTAGCAAGCTGAAATGTTTTTTCTGCAGCATGTTAGCATATATCTCTATTTTTACTATATATTTGTGGTCGGATCTTACCGTGTGATGACCATCGCTACCTAACACCTTACCCTACCTAACCACCTAGTATATAACTACGCAGTCTGATGTGTGCAATTACTGCTGCATACAGAATACACCTGCATAAAAGAGTGCATACCCTATGAATAATAATAAAATAAAGGGAGGGTGGGAGTAAAGAACCCACGGCGTGGACTGGTAACGAGCCACGGGCTCTTATGTGCCCCTCCAGCTCCTCCCACAAATACAGGCTAACACGTTAGCCTTTACACTTGTGGTCGGATCTTGCTGTGTGATGACCGTCGCTACCTAACACCTTACCCTACCTAACCACCTCGTATATAATTACGCAGTCTGATGTGTGCCATTACTGCTGCGTACAGAGTACACCTGCATAAAAGGGGCAAAACTCATAATAATAATCAAAATCCTTTATTAAACAACACAAATATCATATAGCCAAAGACTGAAACGCCTCAGCCATTTCTCTCCGAGGATTGGAAATGTAATGCATGAAACTGCCAGATTTCCAACGACCTAACTTCTTTATAATGTGCGCTGGTACTCCATTACGTGATGCGGCAGCGGCAGCCCCAATGCGGAATGAATAGCCAGAAATCGCGGCTGGATCGCCACCCACAGACCTGACCAGAATACGTAAATGTTTAATGAACACCAAATTTGTTAATGGGGATTTTTAAACAACAACAGAGGAGCATCAGGCTGATTAAAACGACCCTGGGTCAACATTGAATTCAAAACCTTGACTGGACACCATTTGTGAGTCGTGGCAAAACAACAGATCACTATAACGTGCCCCGGTAACGTAGTCTTGGTGCTACTCAAGGATAACTCAAAGTGATCTAACTCACGTTTTAACTGGCCCACCTTGAGGAACAAGCTGCGACTATTGCTACTGGTAAACTCTCCCGGCCTGAGGAAATCATAGTACCCAAGATATATAGCAGCCTTCAAGATGAGACTGTCATGCCAACTAAATGGGGTACTATCGAGCATATCCGAAAGCTGCCTGAACAGCTCCCCTGAAATTGGCTGCCTGACAGCTGCTTTGGGTGTCTCCGTTTTTGCAATACCTTTCAATGCTGCTTCCACCATGCGTGATGAAAACACAGAGTCTCTGCCAGGATCAGTCAAGGAAAAGTAATGGTGAATTCCTGACAAATACATCTTTATTGTATTGTGTGCCAGATGTAAATCAGTATGGCAAAACCCAATAAAAGCTAAAATAAATTCTACAGATCTCACATCTCCTTCTGGAAAATCTTGACAGAACCTTTGAAACGCTTTCAATGCTGCATCATAAATCCTCTGAGTATTTGGAGACAATGAATTAATCACAAGTTGTTTAGCTGTCAGCCAGTGCTTCACTAATCTAGGATCAGTGAATGCCACGGTGGGATCTGGGCCCCTTCTGGCTCAGCTTCTGGCATTACCTGTGAAAAAAGCAAAAAGTTCCTTCTAGAAAGAGCATCGGCTGCTGTATTTTGAATACCACTTATGCGTGCACAGGAAAAATTTAATTTATGTTGCAATGACAACCACACTAGTCTCCTAGCGAATGACATGATGTGAGGGCATTTGGACCTACCCTTCATTAGTACTTCCACTATAGCTGCATTATCTGATACGAAGAGTACAGGGAACTTCTCCTAATGATGACTCCAAACCTGGGCTGCTGCTACTATAGGGTATAGCTCAAACAGAGCGGAATTACGCTGGAAACTAGCCACCTGGCTGATTTCAGAATGCCACGGACTCGCCAACCATCTCTTACCCCAAATAGCAGCATAACCCAGGAAGGCGGAAGCGTTCGAAAAAATTATGGGGGATTGATCAGAAATTTTGGGGATAAAAAAGGAAATCCCATTCCAATTATGAAAAAACAGTTCCCACATCCTCAAGTCGGCTACCGCCTGCTGATTTAGTTGAGTGACGCTGTTTTGCTCGGGAGCCGTAAAAAGGAGTTCAAGCAGTCTGGAAATGAACGTGCGACCTTGCAGGATTATGTGCATCACGAAATTCAACATGCCTAAGATCGATTGTAGCTCGACTTTGAGTATATGAGGACTGTTCTTCAACTTGACAATTGCTTCTCTAACTCTGTAACTTATCTGCTGGTAATCTTGCCTCCATTTTTTGCAAATCGAGCACAACTCCAAGAAATGTGATGATTTGTGTGGGACCTTCTACTTTCTTGGGCGAGACAGGTACCGCTAGTTGTTCAAAAGCTGCCAGCAAGACCGCTAAGTCCCTAGGCATCTTGTGAAGAGGCTCGATAAGCAAAAAGTCATCAAGATCTATCTTGAAAATCTATTCTCAAGAATCCAATGTAGAGCATCAGCAAACTTGTTGAACAGCCACGGGCTGCTCCTAGCTCCGAATGTCAATTTGACCGCAAAATAATACCTGTCTAGCCACTTAATGCCATGCCATTTCCACAGTTGAGGAAGTATGGGCAGGAGCTTGAACGCATCAGATATGTCAGCTTTGCTAAGCCACGCTCCCTGCCCCTCACTAAGGATAATGGCGATGGCACTGTCGATGGAAGCATATCTTAAAGAAAACTCTTCTGCTGGTATGAGAGAGTTAAGACTAGGTATATGAGAAGAATATGGGGCGGACAAATCATATATCAATCTTTTTTTTATTGGAGAATTTCCCGGCAACCAAACCAACAGGGTTCACTCTCCAGATGTCAAACGGAGGTTGCAGGAATGGACCAATGATGAAGCCCTTTTCTAACTCTACTTGGACGAGAGAAAACACTGTGTCTGGGTCTGCCGAAGCTGACAGTAGATTCCTACACTCATATGTAACTTCAGGAAGAGACACTAAACCCGTGTGAAAACCACCCTGAAAACCGTTAAGCAGGAACTCAACAAACCGCTGGTCAGGATGATCTACCAGAAATAGGTTCAAGAACTCTAAATTGACCACGCTTAGTCACGCCTTTTCAGTTTTCTGGGTACATGTGGTTTTAGGATGGGCCCTGAAACAGATTGTGCATATATGCAGAAACCTGCACTGTCCATAGTTGCATGAGGTGTAATTGTAATTGTTACAAACCTGCGATTTGCCCAGAAAACGAATAGGACGCCCCAACTTGTCTACTAGCCCGGACACCTTCTGGTTTCTTGGCTGGCCCCTGATGTACTCGGCTGGCTATCTGCTGACCCAGAATTAATTAAGTTACACCATTCCGTAGAATGTGTGCTGGACTGACACCTGGCACATACGGCTGCTTAAAGACCTGCAAAATGATTGCAGTAGATTTCAGTGTCCACTATAGCCCAGTTAACAACATAGTTAAACTGACTGAGCGCTGCTGCTGCTTTTGCTGCAAATGACTTGTGATAATCATAGAAATGATAACCGCCATACTTATGGTAAAATTCTGTGATCATGTAAAGATACTGGTCTAATTCTTCTCTCCTGTCCAGTTTGACTGTACATATGACATCCCGATATATACTAAAGGCCATAATAAATTCAGACAAAGTTAGCTTTCTGTTAAGCTTGGCGTCTTTTGATTTTAACACTACCAAAACGTCACCACATGCTATAGTTTTGTTTTCGACAATATCATGCGTGGCTATTAACAGCGAAGCTAAATTTACGTCTTTCCCTTCTAGAATGTCTTTTTTAATATGTGCAGGGATGAAATGTGCTGGAGCTATGTTGGGAATGGCGGAAAGGTGGAATAGGCACTACGGATGGAGTAGTCGGTGTGGCATTCCTGTTCTCTAAAGCCTCCACTCTACTCTGCCAGACATGTTAGTTGCCATGCTATTGATAAGAGTATGTAGCTGAGTAATTGACGTGTGCAGTGTATTCATAGACACTACTTCGTTGGAATTACTCGCCGTGTCAGATACTAAACGATAAAGTTCCGCTTTCCTGGCTGTCGCAGAAAAGGGGATTCCTTTCTTGGCCAATTCAGCCATAATCTTGGGTATAGTCCAGTTCCTGTATGACATCACACTACCCCATTCCGATGACCTGGCTGTATTGTCCACAACAGAGGCTGACTCCTCTATATCTGAAACGTGCGACATTCTGAAAAATAACCCCAAAACCCCCCCAAAACAATAAGACTCAACTCAACTCTAACTAACTATATCGAACTAACAAAGCAACGTGACTGTCACCAACCAATACTCCTACCTGAACTTACTCACCTGCCGACTCCACCTGTAACAACATACAACAGATCGTCCGAAGACATAATGGATATACTACCACTAGGCAGCTGAGGATGCGTGACGTACCCTGTGTTGCAACAGTGAAAAAGTGAATCGTCTACCCATAACCTGTGCTAGAACTACACCCTATATTCTGGACATGTGATGACAACCGTGACTAATAGTGCACCGAATCCACGAGATAGTCGCAACCCAAAGGTGTGTTGGGTTCATGAGGTGACTATCAAGGATAATCAAAAGGATACCTTACCCGAACTGATGAAGAACCGCACCACCTGAAGCTAAACAACAATCCGTGTTATAATATTCATAACCCATGGAGCATGCATGATATCTGACTGAATGAATACAACGCCACGGACACATTACTAAACACGCACCAATAAGCACCGCAACTTATTACGCCGAGCGCTCCAGGTCCCCGCTCCTCCCCGGAGCGCTCGCAGTGTTTACCTGCTCGTAGCATTTACCTGCTGACTGGCAGCGCTGCGATAATGTCCCTCGCGGTTCGCATCCCAGCCCGCTTACCAGCCCCCTTCCCCGTCTGTACAGTCCTGGCGCGCGCGGCCCCGCTCCCTAGGGCGCGCGTGCCCCGGCTCTCTGCGATTTAAAGGGCCAGAGCGCCGCTGATTGGCGCCTGGTCCAAATTAGTGTGATCACCTGTGCACCTCTCTATATAACTTCACTTCCCCTTCCCTTCCTTGCCGGATCTTGTTGCTATTGTGCCAGTGAAAGCGTTCCTTGTATGTCCCAAGCCAGTGTTCCAGACCTCCTGCCGTTGCCCCTGACTACGAACCTTGCTGCCTGCCCTGACCTTCTGCTACGTCCGACCTTGCTCTTGCCTAATCCCTTGTACCGCGCCTATCTCAGCAGTCAGTCGGGGTTGAGTCGCTATCGGGTGGAACGACCTGGGGGTTACCTGCCGCAGCAAGTCCATCCCGCTTTGCGGCGGGCTCTGGTGAATACCAGTAACCCCTTAGACTCCGTTCCCCTGGTACGGCCCACGTCATCACCCCACTGACACAGAGGATCCACCACCAGTATCCTCACAGTACCCGAATCCTGACAGTAGATTCGGCCATGGATCCCGCTGAGGTCCCGCTGCCAGTTGTCGCTGACCTTACCACGGTGGTCGCCCAGCAGTCGCAACAGATAGCGCAACAAGGCCATCAGCTGTCTCAACTGACTGTTATGCTACAACAGCTTCTACCACAGCTACAGCAACCATCTCCTCTGCCAGCTCCTGCACCTCCTCCTCAGCGAGTGGCCGCTTCCAGCCTTTGCCGGACAAATTTGATGGGGACTTTAAACTTTGCTGTGGCTTTCTCTCGCAATGTTCCCTGCCTCTTATCTCGGAACTCTTTGACCGCCTACGTGGCGCAAACATCTTCACCAAATTGGATTTAAGAGGTGCATATAATCTCATCCGCATCAGGAAAGGGGATGAGTGGAAGACCGCATTTAATACCAGAGACGGACATTTTGAATATCTGGTTATGCCCTTTGGGCTCTGCAACGCCCCTGCTGTCTTCCAGAACTTTGTGAATGAAATTTTTCGTGATCTGTTATATACCTGTGTTGTGGTTTACCTGGACGACATTTTGATTTTTTCGTCTAACCTCGAAGAACACCGCCGTCATGTCCGTCTTGTGCTCCTGAGACTCTGTGACAATCAATTATATGCCAAGATGGAGAAATGTCTCTTTGAATGCCAATCTCTTCCCTTTCTAGGATATTTAGTCTCTGGCCGGGGACTTCAAATGAACCCAGACAAACTGTCAGCCGTGTTAGATTGGCCACGCCCCTCCGGACTCCGAGCTATCCAACGCTTCTTGGGGTTTGCCAATTACTACCGACAATTTATTCCGCATTTTTCCACCATTGTGGCTCCAATTGTGGCCCTAACCAAGAAAAACGCCAACCCTAAGTCCTGGTCTCCCCAAGCGGACGAGGCATTCAACCGTCTCAAAACTGCCTTTTCTTCTGCTCCTGTACTCTCCAGACCTGATCCATCTAAACCCTTCTTGCTGGAGGTAGACACCTCCTCGGTGGGAGCCGGAGCAGTACTCCTACAAAAAAACTCTTCTGGACATAACATTACTTGTGGTTTCTTTTCTAAGACCTTCTCTCCGGCTGAGAAAAATTACTCCATTGGTGACCGAGAACTGCTGGCCTTTAAACTAGCCCTCGAGGAATGGAGGCAGCTGCTGGAGGATTCCAAATACCCAATTATCATCTACACGGATCACAAGAATCTCTCTTATCTTCAGTCTGCCCAACGGCTGAACCCACGCCAGGCTAGGTGGTCATTGTTTTTTGCCCGTTTTAACTTTGAGATTCATTTTCGCCCTGCTGACAAAAACATCAGGGCTGACGCCCTCTCTCGTTCCTCTGATGCTTCCGAAACGGAAGCCCCCCTGCAACACATTGTTCCTCCTGAGTGTCTGATCTCCTCTTCCCCAGCTTCCATTAGACAAACACCTCCTGGAAAGACTTTGGCCCCCCCATGCCAGCGCCTCAAGATCCTCAGGTGGGGACATTCCTCGCACCTCGCCGGCCATGCTGGCGTCAAGAAGTCCATCCAACTCATCTCTCTATTTTATTGGTGGCCTACCCTGGAAGCAGATGTTGCTGATTTCGTTCGGGCTTGTACAGTCTGTGCCCGGGACAAGACTCCTCGCCAGCAGCCTGCCAGCCTCCTTCATCCTCTGCCTGTCCCTGAGCTACCATGGTCTCAGATTGCCATGGACTTTATAACGGACCTGCCTTTATCCCATGGCAACACAGTCATTTGGGTGGTCGTTGATCGTTTCTCCAAGATGTTACATTTTATTCCACTTACAGGCCTTCCTTCTGCGCCACAGTTGGCGAAACAATTTTTTGTGCACATTTTTCACCTTCACGGGCTTCCCACGCATATCGTCTCGGATAGAGGCGTTCAATTTGTGTCGAAATTCTGGAGAGCTCTATGTAATCAACTAAAAATCAAATTAAATTTCTCGTCTTCCTATCATCCCCAATCCAATGGGCAAGTAGAGAGAGTTAACCAGGTTCTTGGTGACTATTTGCGACATTTTGTTTCCTCCCGCCAGGATGATTGGGCCGATCTTCTACCCTGGGCTGAATTCTCGTACAATTTCAAAGACTCTGAATCCTCCGCCAAATCCCCGTTCTTTGTGGTGTACGGCTGTCACTCTCTTCCCCCCCTCCCCACTCCCACGCCTTCTGGTTTGCCTGCTGTTGACGAAATTACCCGGGACTTCTCCACCATCTGGAAGGAGACTCAAAAATCCCTCCTACAGGCCTCATCCCGGATGAAGAAGCATGCCGACAAAAAGAGAAGAACTCCTCCTGTCTTTGCTCCTGGAGACAAAGTGTGGCTCTCCACCAAGTATATCCGCTTCCGTGTCCCCAGTTATAAACTGGGACCACGTTAACTTGGCCCCTTTAAAATCAAGTGCCAAATCAATCCTGTCTCCTACAAACTCCTTCTTCCCCCTTCTCTCCGTATTCCTAACGCTTTTCATGTTTCTCTCCTTAAACCGCTTATCCTTAACCGCTTCTCTTCCAAGGTTGTCGCTCCAACTCCTGTCTCCGGGTCCTCCGATGTCTTCTCGGTTAAAGAAATTCTCGCGTCTAAGACGGTCAGAGGTAAAAAAACAAAATTCTCGTAGATTGGGAGAATTGCGGTCCTGAGGAGAGGTCGTGGAACCCGAGGATAACATCCTCGACAAGGACCTCATTCACAAAATTTCGGGTTTCAAAAATAGGGGGAGACCCAAGGGGGGGGGTACTGTTACGCCGAGCGCTCCGGGTCCTCGCTCCTCCCCGGAGCGCTCGCAGCGTTTATCTGCTCGCAGCGCCCCGGTCAGACCCGCTGATCGGGAACGCTGCGATAATGTCCCTGGCGGCGATGCGATCCGCGATGCGGGACGCGCCCGCTCGCGGTTCGCATCCCAGCCAGCTTACCAGCGCCATTCCCCGTCTGTACAGTCCTGGCGCGCGCGGCCCCGCTCCCTAGGGCGCGCGCGCGCCGGCTCTCTGCGATTTAAAGGGCCAGAGCGCCGCTGATTGGCGCCTGGTCCAAATTAGTGTGATCACCTGTGCACCTCTCTATATAACCTCACTTCCCCTTCCCTTCCTTGCCGGATCTTGTTGCCATTGTGCCAGTGAAAGCGTTCCTTGTATGTCCCAAGCCAGTGTTCCAGACCTCCTGCCGTTGCCCCTGACTACGATCCTTGCTGCCTGTTCTGACCTTCTGCTACGTCCGACCTTGCTCTTGCCTAATCCCTTGTACCGCGCCTATCTCAGCAGTCAGTCGGGGTTGAGTCGCTATCGGGTGGAACGACCTGGGGGTTACCTGCCGCAGCAAGTCCATCCCACTTTGTGGCGGGCTCTGGTGAATACCAGTAACCCCTTAGACTCCGTTCCCCTGGTACGGCCCACGTTATCACCCCACTGACACAGAGGATCCACCACCAGTATCCTCACAGTACCCGGATCCTGACAATGGTCACTGCACAACTGCGGACATTTGCTGTTGACACCACCTGGCCGACTAACTGGAACAAATGCACAACATTGTTATCCTCCCTACACACTTGCCTAAGGCTTTAAGCTAATTACCTACCCGAATGTAGTGAATCTCCTAATCGGGAAGAATATAGACACCCTCTATCGCGTTCAGCCCAAAGACGAATTCCTGGAGGTGAATCTAAATTGTACCAAGAAACCCGAATATTTCATTACCTAATAACCTAACATCGCATCAATACTAACCTTGACTACTGAGAACTGTAAGATGAATCCAAAGTCTGACGGACCACAGCCTGGATCTAAAAAGAATAATCCGCAATTGACCTATGACGCGCAAACTATTATCACATTATTTACTGCATACCCAGCTTCTAATGATGCGTACACGATGATTACCAAGCGACTTAGTATTTGCAATGTCTTTAACTGAAAGACCCAGATGCATGTGACGACGCTGCGCAAATGCTATCTTGCGCTCTGTTAACATGACTATGTATACTACCCTGACTTCTGCAATGCTGATGACCTAAAAATTCACTATTGCTACTCCAATATAATCGGACCTAAATATGAATATGACCTAATTGTAATGCTGCAATTACGCTACTGACTATAACAACATGACGTTACATACCATCTGTATGACCGAACAGCGTTCAACGTATAAATGGTGAACTCCTACAACTCCAAGCTGTAACAAAAAGACACGTCCATAAGAACCTACAATGTGGGTACCACAGGACTGACATGCTGATTACCGTGAATGTGATAGCATATTTACCCAGCATGCTCACAACATGAACCATAATGTCTAGAAGCCAACCTATCTACAACATATGCTATATAACCTACATCTGTGACCATATAACCATGGTAGCAGTACCATGGTATCAACATAACTGTGCAATAGTGAACCGGAATTTGCTGCTTTATGATGTCCAACCTGTAGCGTTGCCGAGCCGAAATCCCCTGATAGGTGATACCCTGAGACTGACATTGTAGCGTGACCGTGCCAGCATCATGGTAATGTAACCAGTCATAGTAATGTAACCAGGCCGGAATCACAGCTTATAAAACGAGCTAAAGTGTGACCGAGCCGGTGTACCCCTTAATGTTTGTGATGTCGCCATGACGTGACCGGGCCAGAATCGCCCTTCATATATACGCAACCTGTAACGTGTGAATGACTTGTGGCGTAACCGAGCCGGCATTACCCCCCTATGTGCGTATTATCGTAGCGTGACCGAGCCAGTATCGCCACATGTATGAATAACTTGAAGTGTGACCTATGCGCAATTTATTGTGGCATGACCGAGCCAGTATTGTCCCCTTTATATATGCAATTGTAGCGTAATGGGCCGGCATTGCCCCCCTATATATGCAATTTGTGTAGGGTGACCAAGCCGGCATTACCCCATATACATGCAACTAGTAGTAGCGTGACCGAGCCGGCATTGCCCCCCTGTATATGCACTTGTGTAGCGTGACCGAGCCGGCATTACCCCCTATACATGCAACTAGTAGTAGCGTGACCGTACCAGCATCATGGTAATGTAACCAGTCATAGTAATGTAACCAGGCAGGAATCACAGCTTATAAAACGAGCTAAAGTGTGACCGAGCCGGTGTACCCCTTAATGTTTGTGATGTCGCCATGACGTGACCGGGCCAGATTCGCCCTTCATATATACGCAACCTGTAACGTGTGAATGACTTGTGGCGTAACTGAGCCGGCATTACCCCCCTATGTGCGTATTATCGTAGCGTGACCGAGTCAGTATCGCCACATGTATGAATAACTTGAAGTGTGACCTATGCGCAATTTATTGTGGCATGACCGAGCCAGCATTGTCCCCTTTATATATGCAATTGTAGCGTAATGGGCCGGCATTGCCCCCCTATATATGCAATTTGTGTAGGGTGACCAAGCCGGCATTACCCCCCTATACATGCAACTAGTAGTAGCGTGACCGAGCCGGCATTGCCCCCCTGTATATGCAACCTATTGTAGCGTGACCGAGCCGGCATCACTCCTTACATATCATTTTAACACCAGAAATTTCTGTAGCGTGGTCCGAGCTGCCTGCGTCTGCAAAACGTAAAGAACCCGCGGCGTGGACTGGTAATGAGCCACAGTCTCTTATGTGCCCTTCCAGCTCCTCCCACAAATACAGGCTAACACATTAGCCTTTACACATATTGTTCTGTAATCAAAATCAATCTCTGGCAGATAAACTGGAAGGTGTTGTGTGTGGACTATGTACTCCGCAGTCTCAACCAATGGGTGATGACCAGAGATTTAATGACGAAGCTAGCAGTTTCACCTGGCTCAAAGAGTACAAATCATCTTCAATTCCGGATATAGCACCTCCTGCAAAAAAAATTTTATTACCACCCCATGCAGTATCTCCTTCTGATTCAGATCCTCTATAAATTCTCAGGGCTCACTTAAAGTTTATTATATCTTTCATAAACAGGATATGCATAATTTGATCAAGGCTGTCAAGCATGTTCTGAATTCAACCGCATAGTGCACTCTACAGAATTTTGTAGAGGGATAGCAGGATGCTTACTAGAGGGGCTACAGAAACATTAAACTTCAGGAAGGCCAATTTTCACCAACTGACAGGACCTCAGTGACATAGATTGGGATCTTGGCCTTAGTAATAAAAGTACACAAGCAAAATGGGAAATTTTTAAGAACATCCTGAATAGATCTTGTGAATGACATATACCATACGGGAATGTAAGCAAATCTCCAGGGCCAGATGATTTGCACCCAAGAGTTCTTAGAGAGGTAAGTTCAGTAATATCTGTACCCTTGTTCATGATATCTAGAGATTCACTGGTGTCTGGTATTGTGCCAAGGGACTGGCGCAAGGCGAATGTGGTGCCAATCTTCAAAAAGGGCTCCAGGTCTTCCCCAGGAAACTATAGACCGGTAAGTTTAACGTGCATTGTGGGTAAATAGTTTGAAGGACTTATAAGGGATTACATACAGGAATACATAGGGGATAATTGTATTATAAGTGATAGCCAGCATGGGTTTACTAAGGATAGAAGTTGTCAAACCAATCTAATTTGCTTTTATGAAGAGGTGAGTAGAAGCCTTGACAGAATGGCTGTGGATATAGCGTTTCTGGATTTTGCTAAAGCATTTGATACTGTCCCTCATAGACGTCTGACAGGTAAGTTAAGGTCTTTGGGTTTGGAAATTTTAGTTTGTAACTGGATTGAACACTGGCTCATGGATCGTACCCAGAGAGTGGTGGTCAATGATTCGTACTCTGATTGGTCCCCAGTAATTAGTGGTGTACCCCAAGGTTCTGTACTGGGACCGCTGTTGTTTAATTTATTTATCAATGATATAGAGGATGGCATTAACAGCTCTGTTTCTATCTTTGCAGATGACACCAAGCTTTGTAGCACGGTACAATCTATAGAGGATGTGCATAAGTTACAAGATGACTTGGATAGACTAAGTGTCTGGGCATCCACTTGGCAAATGAGGTTCAATGTGGATAAATGTAAAGTTATGCATCTGGGTACTAATAACATGCATGCGTTGTATGTCTTAGGGGGGGATTAAACTGGCAGAGTCACTGGTAGAGAAGGATCTGGGTGTACTTGTAGATCACAGACTACAGAATAGCATGCAATGTCAGGCTGCTGCTTCCAAAGCCAGCAGGATATTGTCATGTATAAAAAGAGGCATGGACTCAAGGGACAGGGACATAATACTCCCCCTTTATAAAGCATTGGTACGGCCTCACCTGGAATATGCTGTTCAGTTTTGGTCGCCTGTACATAAAAGGGACACTGTGGAGCTGGAAAGGGTGCAGAGACGTGCGACTAAACTAATATGCGGCATGGAACATCTTAGCTATGAGGAGCGATTAAAGGAGTTACAATTGTTTAGTCTTGAGAAGAGACGTTTAAGGGGGGATATGATAAATGTATATAAGTATATTAATGGCCCATACAAAAAATATGGAGAAAAACTGTTCCAGGTTAAACACCCCCCCCCCCCCAAAGGACGAGGGGGCACTCCCTCCGTCTGTCTGGAGAAGAAAAAGTTTAGTCTCAAGGGGCGACAAGGAGAAAATCAATTTGGTTAACCAAAACAGTTAGGGATGCAATAAATGATAAGAGGAAAGTAGTGGGGAAGTGTTAAAAAATTATAAGGAGAGGAACAAATTCTGTAAATAGAAATGAAAGTAGAAAAAATTGCAACAGAGAGAATGATTGCCATAGAAATAAAAAAAGAATATTCTTCACCTACATAATAATAAGAAACTTAACACTGAAAATGGTGGCCCACTAATAAATAGTCTAGGTGTAATGGTGGAGGAGGATGATGAAAAGGCCAATCTACTAAATGCTGTATTCTCTACTGTATTTACCCAGGAAAATCTAATGTCAGAGGACAAGGGATAGGATAATGTACAATTTCCAGCAAATCTCCTCAGTTTAACCCAATAAGAAGTGCAGTGCCACCTTAGTAAAATTAAGACACACAAATCACCAGGCCCAGATGGCATCCATCCCAGGGTTTTGCAGGAATTAAGTACAGCGCTAGACAGACCCTTATATTCCTTATATTTAAAGATTCTATAGTGACAGGGGCTGTTCCACAGCACTGGCGATTGGCTAATGTGGTATCAATATTTAAAATGGTGTCAAAAAGGGATTATAGGAACTATAGGCCTGTAAGTTTAGAATCTGTTGTGGTTAAAGGGGTGCCTCAACCCCGTGTGACGTCACGCCCCCCCCTCAATGCAAGTCTATGCGGCAATCGTGACGTCACACGGGGCGGAGTCGTGACGTCACGATACTCCGTCCCCGTGGTCGGGAGGCATAACACTTAGAGCCTCCAGCGCTTCCTGGAGTGCTTACAGATGGGTGCTGCATGGTTGATTGCGGGGGTCCCTAGTGGCAAGACCCCCTCGATCAGACATCTTATCCCCTATCCTTTGGATAAGGGATAAGATGTCTTGGGGCCGGAGTACCCCAAAAGATTTTTGAGGGTTTTCTGAGAGAAGCTATTCTGGAGTATCTTAATGAAAATACCCTTCTAACAGAGTACCAATATGGATTTATGAGGAGATCTAATTGTTCTATTAACACACATCTGCAACAACTCAGGGTAAAGCTGTGGATGTTGTATATCTGGACATTTTTTAGGCGTTTGATACTGTGCCACATAAAAAGTTCGTAGATAAAATGAGGATGCTGGGACTACGGGAGGATAAATTTAAATGGGTTAGAAACTTGCTCAGTGACAGGAAGCAGAGCGTATCAATGGAACTTACTTTGGTTGGGTCACATTTACTAGTGGGGTACCACAGGGGTTGGAACTGGGTCCACTTCTTTTCAATATCTTTCAATAATTTATTTTCAATATCTTAACGTTCATCCAGGAATTTATTCTGATGGCCATATTCGGGAAGGAATTTTTCCTGCAACTGGCATCAGCCTCATGGAGTTTTTTGCCTTCCTCTGGAAGTAGGGTTCTAAGTTGGACTGGATGGACTCTTGCCTTTTTTCAACCTTACAAACTATGTAACTATATTATAAAGGTGTAATCCGCGCCACAGGCATTGCTGTCTCTGGGGATGGCAATATCCACATGGTCCTTGAGTCACTCGGTGGTGGGTGCGCTTGGAAATTACGTAATGTGAGCCTAGCCTAAATTTTCAGACCCCAATCGATCATAGAGCCAGGAGAGAATAAGCATTGCACATGTTTCTCCTGGCTCATTCTAAAAAAAACACTAAGACCCGCCAATAAAGCAAAACTTTTTGGCATATTTCTACACATCCAAATTTCTAAAATTATATACAAAAACAACAAAATAAATGGAGCACTTCTGTACACTTAATCCAAAGGAAACAGCACCTTTTACACTCGATAAATCACTAACTATTAATTGCTTACCACTTACCAAACTATAAAAGCCTTCAGTATAGATATAGCTCCGCTTGCTTCAATCCTTCTCTGGCCAATCTCAATATTGTGTAGATGCCATAATAGAATAAAATACATTTTGCGCCTCTGCCCTCAAATCACAGCTAGCTGTTCTATCATGCCTCGTGTTCTGAATTGTCCAACAAGCTTCACCATTTCCTCACTGCCAGGGGAAATTTGCAGCCTGTTTATTAAAAAGTAACACTAATTGTTCTATTAACATACATCTGCAACAACTCAACGCGTTTCAAAGTTCCCCCCTTTATCAAGAGTACCTCCATATACAGTCAGGTCCATAAATATTGGGACATCGATACAATTCTAACATTTTTGAGTCTTTACACCACAATGGATTTGAAATGAAACGAACAAGATGTGCTTTAACTGCAGATTGTCAAAATCAGGGGAACGGTGTAGGAATTACAACAGTTTGCAAATGTGCATCCCACTTGTTAAGAGACCAAATGTAATGGGACAGAATAATAATCATAAATCAAAGTTAAAATGTTTAATACTTGGTTGCAAATCCTTTGCAGTCAATTACAGCCTTATGTCTGGAACACAAAGACATCAGCAGGCGCTTGGTTTCATCCCTGGTGATGCTCTGCCAGGCCTCTAATGCAACTGTCTTCAGTTCCTGCTTGATCTTGGGGCATTTCCCTAGAGTTTTGTACAGCAAATGAAATGCATGCTCAATCGGATTCAGGTCAGGTGATTGACTTGGCCATTGCATAACATTCCACTTATTTCCCTTAAAAAACTCTTTGGTTTCATTTGCAGTGTGCTTTGGGTCATTGTCCATCAGCACTGTGAAGTGCCATCCAATGAGTTCTGAAGCATTTTGCTGAATATGAGCAGATAATATTACCCGAAACACTTCAGAAAGAGAAGCAGTTCCATTGGCAGCCATACATGCCCACCCCATGACAATACCACCACTATGCTTTACTAATGAGGGGGTATGCTTAGGATCATGAGCAGTTCCTTTCCTTTTCTATACTCTTCTCCTCCCATCACTCTGGTACATGGTATCTTTTTTAGAATTCTTTGTTTGGCAAACGCTAATCTGGCCTTTCTGTTTTTGAGGCTCACGAATGGTTTCCATCTCTTGATTGTTGACTTTGACACACATACACCTACCTCCTGGAGAGTGTTCTTCATCTGGCCAAATGTTGTGAAGGGGGTTTTCTTCACCAGGGAAATAATTCTTCAGTCATCCTCCACAGTTGTTTTCTTTGGTCTTCCGGGTCTTTTTGTGTTGCTGAGCTCACCGGTGCGTTACTTCTTTTTAAGAATGTTCCAAACAGTTGTTTTGGCCACGCCTAATGTTTTGGCTATCTCTCTGATGGGTTTGTTTTGTTTTTTCAGCCTAATGATGGCTTGCTTCCCTGATAGTGACAGCTCTTTTGATCTCATTTTGAGAGTTGACAGCAACATATTCCAAATCCAAATAGTTCACTTCAAATTAACTCTGGACCATTTATCTTCTCATTGTGATTGGGATAATGAGAGAATAACACACACCTGGACATGGAACAGTTGAGAAGCCAATTGTCCCATTACTTTTGGTCCCTTAGCAAGCGGGAGGCACATATGCAAACTATTGTAATTCCTACACCGTTCTCCTGATTTGGATGTAAATACCCTCAAATTAAAGCTGGCAGTCTGGAGTTAAAGGACATCTTGTTTGTTTTGTTTCAAATCCATTGTGGTGGTGTATAGAGCCAAAAATGTTAGAATTGTGTCGATGTCCTGATATTTATGAACCTGACTGTACTTCTCCACTTGTTTAAATACTATATCTGAGCTCCACATGCGTTGCTCTTCCCTCCACTACTGGATGGGACCTGTCAGCACTTGGCTTAACTCTTTCTCTCCCTTTTCTTTTTGCACAACCTTATTCACATTGGAGAGCTTGTCTGCATGTAAATATATACTTAAAAACCTCACATAATATACTAGAGGTCTTCCAAAAAGGTAGATAGCATGTTTTCTCTTAAACCTAATACTTAATTTAAAGGGCCTTTCAATACCAAATATCTACAACAGAACGTACTTCTATTATGTCTTTGGAATATTCCCTAAGGGACTTTTCAGCAAGGGATATAAATAACATTCAGTTGAACAACTAAAGCTTGTACGTTTAAGTAATGGATTATATGTAGGAGTCAGAACAAAAGGCTTTAAAAGAAGACTTGCCAAAAGCAGATAATATTCAATTGTAGTAACCACAGTAGTATAGTTTAGTCACCAGAAAAATAAGACACTAGCAAAAGAAGAAAAAAATGACATTGTCTTTAAAGCTTGGTCTATCTTAAAAAAAAATTTTTATGCTACATTGCAATTAAAATTTAGTCACTTTACATTTAAAATATTGATGTATGTTTTCACAGTACATGCTATAACCCACAGCTTTAATGCAGAAATTGAAAAATGTAACTAGGTACAGAGGATATTTAGAAATTCACAGCAACAAATGTCATATATTATACACTTTTTGGACAATTATTCCATGGTCTAGGATGCAACAATTTGGCAGTCAACTAAAAGGCACATGTGCCAATACTTTCTGCTTACTAGTAAACAAATATTTTGTGCCAAATCTCTCCTACTGTACTGAAAAGAAACTACGCTATACAGTGCACCCAACAATCATATACAGCAACCATTTGTAGATCACAAATCTAAAGTAGCCTGCAGCCTAGTGATGCACATACAAAAGAAGCACTTGCTCATTAAAAGGGCAATCCGCCCCAAGACATGTTAGCCGCTATACAAAGGATAGGGGATAAGATGTCTGATCGCAGGGTCCCCCTGCGATTTCTGTGCAGCATCTGTCTGCCACGCCCCTCCCATAGACTTGCATTGAGGGGGTGTGATGTGACGTCACGAGCCCCCGATGCCATACCAAGCATTCTAAATGATAGGGGATAAAAAGTCTAGGGGCAGAGTACCCCATTAATCACTTGCTAATCAAGGGATCTAGGACTGGAGAAGTGAATTGGAATTCCCGGTGCTTGCTCTAGCAGGTTTCACAAATAGCATGATGTTTCTTCAGAAGTGCCGTACTAGTTGTGAAACTCACCTGCTATTTTGCCTGGCATTTTTGCAATACAGCAAGATGTTGTGTTGTGTTTGCACCCAAAATAAAGAAAAGATTTTACAAAAAAGGAGGGGAAAGTGCTCCGCTATCTTCAAAGCACCTTGAACTGAGCAATTAGCCATCTAAACACCTATACCCTAGGTGTAAAAAAATACTAAAATAGACGAATAGAAAGTGACGGTGCTCAAAGTTAAATGGATACAGGGTCTCAATAATTGAAAAAAAAATGTATTTTTAAAAAATGTATTTATAAAAAAATCACAATAAGCATAGCTGTTAAAGATAAGTATCAATGTTATATATGTATATGTAGCTGCCTGGAAAAGCCACAGGGCCCTCGTGGCTTATTTCAAGATATATGGTGATGTATAAGCAAGTTATAAATACAATAAAGCATATAAAATATATTGCGTACTGCTGCTGAATTAAAATGCTATTTTTATATCACAATAAAGCATTTTGTAGTATTTTGCGCAGACAAATAAGGATTGATGCAATGGTCTCTAATTAGAGTAAAACATTTTCAAATGTCCTTTAATCTGTTGTAATAATTAGTTGTAATAATGCAACTGCAGAAATGTTATTGTAACTGTTCAGCAATGACTTTAGAGGTTTTGCAACAATGTAACTGCAGAAATGTTACAGCGATGCTATGCACCTATGTCCGGCAAGTAGATAACTGTAACTTGGTTTTTGTGGCAGTGAATAATAAAAAGGTGGTGCTATGCACCTCTCCCTTCGATTGCAGTAGATCACAGCAATGATTTTCGCAGTTGCTGGAGTCAGCGGCGCAACTCCGTTAGTCCAGGCTGAATGAAGCCGGTTCTGCCTTGGTGCAGGTATAGCAGCGGATACTTACATACCTGCACCAAAGCAGAACTGGCACCAGTTGATTTAAAAAAATGTTTTTCTAGTGGAGTACACCTTTAATGTAGATTTGGTCCAAGGTAAATTAAGTAAAGTAAATGTTAGCAAATCTCCAGGACCAGATGGATTACATCCAAGAGTTCTTAGAGAACTAAGTTCAGTAATATCTGGGGGAGTGTTTATTGGAATAAAATATTTTAAATGTGTTTTTATTTTATATTATTTACTTTACAGGAAGCCGTCTTATAGACTTAGTCCATTACTAAGCAGGGGCTTAGCCCCCAAAACAGCTAGCACTAACCCCCGATTATTACCCCTGTACCCACCACCACAGGGGTGTCGGGAAGAGCTGGTTCCAAGAGGCCCAGAGCATCAAAAATGGCGCTTCTGTGCCTAGGTGGTAAAAGGCTGGAGTTAATTAGGCTGGGGAGGGCCAGTAACAATGGTCCTCGCCCCCCCCCCCCCCCCCCCCCCCGGTAACGTCAGTTTGGTATCTGGCTAACAAAAAAATACAGGTAACTCTATGCGTTTTTCTTTTATTATTTAATTATTTATTTTAAAAAACGCATGGGGTTTTCCATATTTTCATTCTCAGACAAATACCAACCAAACAGCAACAGCCTGAAATTACCAGGGTGGGCGAGAACCATTGCTACTGGCCACCCCAGCCTAAATAATGCCAGTCTGTTACTGCCTAGGCCCAGGAGCGCCATTTTTGATGCTCCAGGCCTGTTGGTAGCAGCTCTTCCCAGCACCCCTGTGGTGGTGGGTACTGGGGTAATAATTGGGGGTTAGTACTAGCTGTTTTTGGTGCTAACGCTAAGCCCTGGCTTAGTAATGGATTCTGTCTATGAGACGGCATCCACTACTAAGCCTGTAAAGGAAATTAAAAAAAAATAAAACATGTTTAAAAAATTTTATTCCAAAAAACACTCCCTCACAAGCCCTTGTTAAACATTTTATTAACATTAAACAAAAAAACTAAAAACACTGGTTATCATCGTAGTCCTCAGCATACACGGATCTGAAATGAGAAGGGAAAAAAACAAGGAAACTAGGTTAGTAGTACATTTATCATAACCCAACCGCACCACATGACTACAACTCCCTGCATGCCCTTACAGTAAGGCCATAATAAGAATTGTAGTCATGCTGGGCTAGGGGGGAGATGTGCAAGTGGGTGACAAGCTTGTCACCTGCCCCCACTGAATGACTACAACTCCCAGCATGCCCTTAGAGTAAGGACATGTTGAAAGTTGTAGTCATGCGGCGCGGATGACAAGCTTGTCATCTGCCCGTTCATCTAAAACACTCCCCCCATGCTGCACAACTACAATTCCCAGCATGTCCTTACAGTAAGTAGTGTTGCATGGGTGCGAGATGTGTGGGCGGTTGACAAGCTTGCCATCTCCTGTATATCTCCTACCTGCTCGTCCCACCGTGCCTCTGAAAATGAAAGTAAAAATAGTCGCACAAAAAGTCTCACCTCTTTGTGCGACTTTTTGCACAGCTTCGCTCCCCGACCACCCACTCGCTAGCTATTGCAGGACTAAAACTCCCAGCAAACCCCTTACAATGAAAACATGCTGGGAGTTGTAGTCCCAACACCTTGCAGACAGATGGTAGATGTGTGTGGGTGTCAGGAAGCGGAGCTGTGCAAAAAGTCACACAAAAGTCTCACGTTCGACTTTTTGTGCAAATTTTTAAAAATGTTGTCATAGACAAGTTTGTAAGCCAGGTCAGTCTGACCTTGCTTACATTTGGGACTTTTTGAATGGGGTTTGTGACTTTTGTTTGCCTACGTGCGACTTTCGCAATGATAAATCCTGGGCTACTGCAAAGTAAAAACTGAAAATTGCTTAGGTAGGGCAGATTGGTATTTTTTTGCTTACCCACACCCCGATCCCGTCCCCGCACCGGGCGGGGACTGGACCGGGGTGACTGCTGATATCGATCAGCAGGCACCCCGCGCAAATGCCCAGGGGGGTCATTAGACCCCCCCCCCCCATGTCGGCGATCGGTGCAAATCGAAGTGAATTCACACTTGCGATTTCCGGGTCATACGGGTCTTTGGTGACCCGGAATATAAGGGGGATCGCAGTTGTCTAAGACACCCATGATCCCACTGAAGGGATAGGACTGTGGTGGAAGGGGTGCCACCCCTCCTATGCCTGTTATTGATCAACGACCAATAGCAGATCGGGGGCGGCGGGGTTAACTTTTGTTTTCCCCGTTCTGCCCACCCACAATAGGCCGGGCAGAACGGGGAACCTGAAGGGGACCGAGTGCTGAAGATCCACTTACCCGTCGGTGGAGGCTGCTGGACGCAATTGTCTTCCTACCTTTAAGTCTTCTGAAATAATTACTCCTAAAGGCTAGGTTTCCACTTGTTTTTTTTTTCTGGCAGTTTTTGGAATACTGCCACTGCAGTTTTTGAGCCAAAGTCAGAAGTGGATCCATAAGGGAGGAGAAGTGTAAGTCCTTCCTTTATATGTCATATTCCATTTGAATACACTTCTGACTTTGGCTCAAAAACTGCAGTGGCAGTTTTCCAAAAACTGCCAGAAAAAAAACCAAGTGGAAACCTAGCCTAAATCCCTCTCCTCAGATACTGAGGTCAGGGCTGTGTCAAATAATCTATATTCTGCCTGAGGGTTTTTACTCCCCAGGTGCATTATCTTGCACTTATCCACATTAAATTTCAGTTGTCAGAGTTCTGACCATTCTTCTAGTTTGCCTAAATCCTTTTCCATTTGGCGGATCCCTCCAGGAACATCAACCCTGTTACATATCTTTGTGTCATCAGCAAAAAGACATACCTTACCATCGAGACCTTCTGTAATATCGCTAATGAAGATATTAAACAATATTGGTCCCAGTACAGATTCCTGAGGTATCCCACTGGTGACAAGACCTTGCTCTGAATATTCTCCATTGACTACAACCCTCTGTTGACTGTTACTCAGCCACTGCCTAATCCACTCAACAATATTGGAGTCCAAGCTCAATGACTGTAGTTTATTGATAAGTCTTCTATGTGGGACAGTGTCAAAAGCCTTACTAAAATCTAGATATGCGATGTCTACTGCCCCTCCGTCATCTATTATTTTAGTGACCCAGTCAAAAAAAAATCAATAAACCCATGTTGTTTTTCATCTTGCAATCCATGGGATTTTAGATGTTCCACAATCCTATACTTTAGTAGAGTTTCCATTAATTTCCCCACTATTGATGTCAGACTTACTGGCCTATAGTTGCTTGATTCCTCCTTACTACCTTTCTTGTGAATGGGCACAACATTTGCTAATTTCCAATCTTCCAGGACGGCTCCTGTTACCATTGATTGGTTAAATAAATCTGTTAACGGTTTTGCTAGCTCACCACTAAGCTCTTTTAATAATTTTGGGTGCATCCTATCAAGCCCCTGTGACTTATTTGTCTTCACTTTAGAAGGCAAACGTAGAACCTCTTCCTCTATAAAGATACATGCATCAAACGATTCCTTCCTTTTCCTCTCTAATGGAGCTCCTTTTCCTTCTTTTTCTTCTGTAAAAACTTAACAGAAGTATTCATTAAGGCAGTCGGCTAGCCCCTTATTCTCTTCTACATACCTTCCTTCCTTTGTTTTTAATTTAGTTATTCCTTGTTTTGATTTCCTTTTTTCATTTATATATCTGAAGAATGTCTTATCCCCTTTTTTCACAGCCTGAGCTAGTTTTTCTTCTGCCTGTGCTTTAGAAGTTGTTATAACTTGCTTGGCTACTTTCTGCCTAGTCTTGTAGATTTCCCTATTTGTAGTTGCGTACCTCTAGCTGTTGCATAACTATATCTCCCAGCATGCACTTCGGCGATCAGTACATGCTGGGAGTTGTAGTTTTGCAACAGCTATAGGCACACTGGTTGGAAAATACTGAGTTGGGTAACAGAACCTAACTGAAGGTTTTCCAGCCTCCAGCTGTTGCAAAACTGCAACTCCCAGCATGCACAGTCTGTCAGTACATGTTAGAAGTTCTAGGTTTGAAACAGCTGGAGGTTTGCCGCCCATGTGAACATACACGGTACATTCACATGGGCAGGTTTACAGTAAGTTTCCTGCTTCATTTATATATCTGAATTCAGAAAACATCCCATATGGGGGTGAAAAGTGCTCTGCTGGCGCACTACAGGTAACATAACAAGGGGTAAAGTGAACTTTAATACCCCACAGGTGTTTCACGACTTTTGCATATGTAAAAAAAATATATATTTTTTTTGTAACACAAAATGTAACACAATTTCTCCCGAGTACGGCGATACCCCATATGTGACCCTAAACTGTTGCCTTGAAATACGACAGGGCTCCAAAGTGAGAGCGCCATGCGCATTTGAGGCCTATATTTGGGACTTGCATAGGGGTGGACAAAGGGGTATTCTACGCCAGTGATTCCCAAACAGGGTGCCTCCAGCTGTTGTAAAACTCCCAGCATGCCTGGACAGTCCATGGCTGTCTGGCAATACTGGGAGTAGTTGTTTTGCAACAGCTGGAGGCTCCGTTTTGGAAACAGTGGCGTACCAGACGTTTTTCATTTTTATTGGGATGGGGAGGGGGGCTGTGTAGGGGTATGTGTATATGTAGTGTTTTTTACTGTTTATTTTATTTTGTGTTAGTGTAGTGTTTTTAGGGTACAGTCGCATGGGCAGGGGTTCACAGTAGTTTCTCGCTGGCAGTTTGAGCTGCGGTAGAAAATTTGCCACAGCTTAAACTTGCAGCTGGATACTTACTGTAAACCTCCGCCCATGTGAGTGTACCCTGTACATTAACATTGGGGGGGGGGGGGGCACCCAGCTGTTGCAAAACTACAACTTCCAGCATGTATGGTCTATCGTGTATGGTAGTTTTGCAACAGCTGGAGGCATACTACTTTGGGTGGGAATGCTGGGGATTGTAGTTATGCAACAGCTGGAGACACACTGGTTTGCTACTTAACTCAGTGTTTCACAACCAGTGTGCCTCCAGCTGTTGCAAAACTACAACTCCCAGCATGTCCGGTGCATGATGGGAGTTGTAGTTTGCAACAGCTGGAGGCACACCGGTCGTGAAACACTGAGTTAAGTAAAAAAAAAACTCTGTGTTACACAACCAGTGTGCCTTTAGCTGTTGCTAAACTACAATTCTCAGCAGTCACCAACAGCAACGGGCATGCTGGGAGTTGTAGTTATGCAACCAGCAGATGCACCACTACAACTCCCAGCATGCACTTTAGCTGATTTTGCAAGCTGGGAGTTGTAGTTATGCAACAGCTGAAGGTACACTTTTCCATAGAAAAAATGTGCCTCCAGCTGTTGCAAAACTATAAGTCCCAGCATGCCCATAAGGGAATGCTGGGAGTTGTGGTGGTCTGCCTCCTACTGTTGCATAACTACAGCTCCCAGCATGCCCTTTTTGCATGCTGGGAGCTGTTGCTAAGCAACAGCAGGAGGCTGTCACTCATGTCCAACTGCTGATCCATGCTGCAGGTCAGTCCCTCGCCACCGCTGCCGCTCCTGGGGCCCCGATCCCAACAGGGACGCCGGGGATCGGGGTCCCCAGCTGCCAGGGTCCTCTTCCCGCACACAATCACGTCCTCTGGAAGAGGGGCGGAGCGGGTTGCGGGAGTGACACCCGCAGCAGGTGCCCTGATTGGTCGGCCAGTAAACTGGCCGACGAATAAGGGCGATCGTGAGGTGGCACCAGTGCCACCTCTCCCCTGCTGACTATGGCTGTTTGGGGCCCTCAGAGGTGGCCCCGATCAGCCAGTTATACCGGGTCACTGGAGACCCGATTGACCCGGAATCCGCCGCAGATCGCTGGGCTTAATTGTACAGCAATCTGCGGCCATCGCCGACATGGGGGGTCATCATGACCCCCCCCCTGGGTGATATGCCACAATGTCTGCTGAACGATCGGGCACCGGCTCCACTCCAGATGGCTGCGGGGGGCCGGGAAAGTGCATGACGTTTTCATATGTCATGTGTCCTTAAGGACTCGGAAATGGAAACTTATGAGAACGTCATGTGTCCTTAAGAGGTTAAATCTGAGAGAGCCGGTGCACGCGCGCCCTAGAGAGCGGGGCCGCGCGTGCCGGGACTGAGCAGGAGGTCGGGGTAGGTAAGAGGAACGGGATGCGACCCGCGGGCAGGCACGTCCCGTCGTTCAGATTGCATCCCTGCCGGGGGACACAGAGCAGCGCTCCTGGTCAGCGAGTCTGTCCGGGGCGCTACAAGCAAGTTCAGAACGCCGCGGGCGCTCCGGGGGAGGAGTGGGATCCGGAGCGCTCAGCGTTACAGGAGCCCTGACGTATTTCAAGGAAACAGTTTAGGGCCACATATGGGGTATTTCCGTACTCGGGAGAAATTGCACTACAAATTTTGGGGGGCATTTTCTACTTTTACCCCTTATGAAAAGGAAAAGTTGGGGGCTACACCAGCCTGTTAGTGTAAAAAAATAAAAAAATGTACACTAACATGCTGGTGTTGCCCCATACTTTTTATTTTCACAAGTGTTAAAAGGAAAAAAAGACCTCCAAAATTTGTAACGCAATTTCTCCTGAGTACGGAAGTACCCCAGATGTGGGGCTCAGGAGTGAGAGCGCACTATGTACATTTGAAGCCTAAATTGGTGATTTCCACACAGGGGTGGCTGATTTTACAGCGGTTCTGCCATAAACGCAAAAAAAGAAATACCCACATGTGACCCCATTTTGGAAACTACACCCCTCACGTAACGTAACAAGGGGTATAAAGCACCTTAACACCCCACAGGTGTTTGACGAATTTTCATTAAATTTGGATGGGATAATGAAAAAAAAAAGTTTTCACTAAAATGCTGGTATTACCCAAAATTTTTCATTTTCACAAGGAAAAATAGGAAAAAAGCCCCCCAAAATTTGTAACCCCATTTCTTGTGAGTATAGAAATCCCCCATATGTGGATGTAAAGTGCTCTGCTGATGCACTACAATGCTCATAAGGGAAGGAGCACCATTGGGATTTTGAAGAGAAAATTTGTTCGGAATTGAAGTACACGTGTGTTTACAAAGAACCAGAACAATGGACCCCCCCCCCAACATGTGACCCCATTTTGGATACTACACCCCTAATGTAATATAATAAGGGGTACAGTGAGCATTTACGCCCCACAAGTGTCTGACAGTTTTTTGAAACAGTGGTCCGTGAAAATGAAAAATGTAATTTTTCATTTGCAAAGCCCACTGTTCCAAAGATCTGTCAAACGCCAGTGGGGTGTAAATACTCACTGCACCCCTTATTAAATTCTGTGAGAGGTGTAGTTTCCAAAATAGGGTCAAATGTGGGGGGTTCCACTGTTCTGGCACAATGGGGGGCTTTGTAAACGCACATGGCCCCCGACTTCTATTCCAACCAAATTCTGTCTCCAAAAGCTCAATTGCGCTCCTCCTCTTCTGAGCATTGTAGTGCGCCAGCAGAGCACTTGACGTCCACACATTAGGTATTTCCATACTCAGAAGAAATGGGGTTACACATTTTGGGGGTCATTTTCTCCTATTACCCCTTGTAAAATTGTAAAATTTTGGGGAAAATCAGCATTTTAGTGAAAAACATTTTTTTTTCATTTACACATCCGACTTTAACAAAAAGTCGTCAAACACCTGTGAGGTGTTAAGGCTCACTGTACCCCTTGTTGCATTCCTTGAGGGCTCTAGTTTCCAAAATAGTATGCCATGTGTTTTTATTTTTTATTTTATTTTTTTTTATTTTTTTTTGCTGTTCTGGGATCATAGGGGCTTCCTAAATGTGAAATGCCCTCCAAAAACATTTCAGCAAAATTCACTTTTCAAAAGCCAAATGTGACTCCTTCTCTTCTGAGCATTGTAGTGCGCCAGCAGAGCACTTGACGTCCACACATGGGGTATTTCCATACTCAGAAGAGATGGGGTTACACATTTTTTTTTGGGGGGGGGGGGCATTTTGTCCTATTATCCCTTGTAAAAATTTTAAATTTGGGGGAAAACTAACATTTTAGTGAAAAAAAAATCATTTACACATCCAAATTTAACAAAAAGTAGTGATACACCTGTGGTGTGTTAAAGCTCACTGGAGCCCTTGTTAACGTGCCTTGAGGGGTGTAGTTTCCCAAATAGTAAGGCATGTGTTTTTTTTTTTTTTTTTTTTTTGCTGTTCTGGGACCAAAGGGCTTCCTAAATGTGACATGCCCCACTAAAACCATTTCAGAAAAACTCACTCTCCAAAATCCCATTGTCGCTCCTTCCCTTCTGAGCCCTCTACTGCGCCCGCCGAACACTTGACATACACATATTTGGTATTCCCTTACTCGAGAGAAATTGGGTTACATATTTTAGGAGATTTCTCTCCTTTTACCCATTGTAAAACTGGGTCTACAAGAACATGCCAGTGTAAAAAATGAAGATTTTTGAATTTTCTCCATCAATTTGCTGCTATTACTGTGAAACACCTAAAGAGTTAACAAACCTTTTGAATGTCATTTTGAATACTTTGAGGGGTGCAGTTTTTATAATGGGGTAATTTATGGGGTATTTCTAATAAGAAGGCCCTTCAAATCCACTTCAAAACAGAACTGGTCCCTGAAAAATTGAAATTTTGAAAATTTTGTGAAAAATTGGAAAATTGCTGCTATACTTTGAAGCCCTCTGATGTCTTCCAAAAGTGAAAAAAAATGTCAACTTCCAGATGCAATCATAAAGTAGACATGTGGTATATGTGAATCAATATATTATTTATTTTGAATATTCATTTTCCTTATAAGCAGAGAGCTTCAAAGTAAAAAAAATGCAACATTTTCAATTTTTTCATCAAATTTGGAAATTTTTCTCCAAGAAACGATGCAAGTATCAACAAAATTTTGTTAAAAATGTTAAAAAAAATGGCCGGGTCCTACAGAGAAAATTGGCTGGGTCCTTAAGGGGTTAATGTATTTATTAATTATATAGAGGAGGGGATTAACAGCTCTGTTTCTATTTTTGCAGATGACGCCAAGCTTTATAGCACGGTACAGTCTAGAGAGGATGTGCATAAGTTACAGGATGACTTGGATAGACTAAGTATCTGGGCATCCACTTGGCAAATGAGGTTCAATGTGGATAAATGTAAAGTTATGCATCTAGATACTAATATGTCTAATGGGGGTTAAACTGGGAGAGTCATTGTTAGAGAAGGATCTGGGTTTACTTGTAGATCATACACTGCAGAATAGCATGCAATGTCAGGCATCTGCTTTTAAGGCCAGCAGGATATTGTCATGTATCAGAAGACGTACAGACTTCTCGAGGGACAGAGACATAATACTACCCCTTTATAAAGCATTGGTACAGATTCACCTAGAATATGCTGTTCAGGTTTTGGCACCAATTCATAAAAGGGATGTTGTGGAGATAGAAAGGGTGCAGAGACATGTGACAAAACTAATAAGGGGAACTGAAAATTTTAGCTATGAGGAAAGATTAAAAGATTTACATTTGTTCAGTCTTGAGAAGTGACGTTTAAGGTGGGATATGATCAATGTATATAAGTATATAAATGGCCCATACAAAAAATATGGGAAAAAACTCTTTGTCACGGTACTGGTGGATACTGCTGGAGACCAATGGTAGAGACTAGGCCAAAATGCAGGAGACTTGCACAGGAGTAGCAGGAAGATAAGCAGAGATCCAGGCGAGGTATCAGGAGGAGACATGATAATCCATCAGCAGGTACACAAGGTTAGCAGGGTAAACCGCAAGTGGAGGAACAGACCCGAGAGCAAGTTCCAGGCTAGAGGACTGAACAGGCAGGAACACAGACACAATACTCAAGCACTGAGCAACAGGCCTGAGGGGTTTATATATCATACAGGAAGTAAGATGGCACCCAGCTGAGACACAATCCACCATCTTGACTGAGGGAAAACTTAAGAGAAAATCAGTCCAAACTGAACAGGCATAGCAGAGCTATTCCTGACATTACTCCCACCTCAACAGCGGCCTCTGGATGTGACCTGCGACGGCCTCCCAGGATGTCTTTGATGAAACTGTTTGATCAGTCGGGAAGCATTAATATTACTCACAGGTTCCCAAGAATTTTCTTCAGGCCCATAACCTTGCCACTTAACGAGGTACTGTAGTTGGTTCCTGAAAATTCTAGAGTCCAAGATTTCTTCTACAATAAACTGTTCTTGCCTATCTACCTCCACTGCATCAGGACGACAAGGAATACGTTCCGGAAAAGGGTTGAGCACAACAGGTTTTAACAGAGACACATAAAAAACAGGATGAGTCTTCATGGATCGTGGGAGTTGGAGCCGAACAGCTACTGGACTAATAATCCGGATAATCTTATAGGGCCCAATAAACTTCTGTCCCAGTTTTGGAGAAGGCACCTTAAGTTTCAAATTTCTGGTGGAGAGCCATACTTTATCTCCTACCTTAAACATTGGTGCTGGCCTACGAAATTTATCTGCCGCATTCTTGTAATTTTCTTGAGCCTTCTCTAATGTTGTTTTGATTAGTTCAAAATTTTGCTGTAACTTAGAGATCCTTTCCGCAACTGCAGGCATAGGTGAAACAGAAGGGAATTTGGGTAGAATATTTGGGTCATATCCCAAATTCGCAAAAAAAGGAGTTTGCATAGTGGAGGCATTTTGGGAGTTATTATAGGGAGCAGATCGACCCAATCATCTTGTAAATGACAGATATTGCATCGCAAGTACTGTTCCAGGGTCTGATTTGTGCGCTCAGTTTGTCCATTAGATTGTGGGTGAAAGGCGGTTGATAAGTTAACCTCAATATCAAGTGCTGAACAAAAACTCAGCCAAAATGTTGATGTAAACTGTACCCCACGATCCGAGATAACTTCATCAGGAACTCCATGAAAACAAAATACTTTCTGAACTACAAGGTCAGCAGTGTCTTTAGCGGAAGGTAGGCCGGTACCTGAAATGAAGTGTGCAGCCTTGGTGAGCCGGTCAACTACTACCAGAATTGTAGGTAGATCTAGGTAGGTAGATAGGTAGGTAGATAGGTAGATCTACGATAAAGTCCATGGAAATGGAACCTCAGGGATGAGAGGGGATCGGCAAAGGCTGTAACAAACCCAAGGGTGAAGAATGTGGAGTCTTGCCTCTAGCACAAACGTCACATGACAATACATATTTTCTTACGTCCTGTTGACAATTGGGCCACCAAAAGAAACAAGATAGGTATTCCTGTGTCTTCTGCACTCCCTTGTGCCCAGCAATCTTAGAATCATGGGCAAGTTTTAGAATTTTCAATCTTACTGTTTCAGGTATACCATAGCTGCTGCCCGTGGATCCACGTCTTGTTCTTAAGCGTTAAATGCACCTCATCAGGTGGTTGAGACAGCAAGGAATCTGTGTTATAGGCCTCTTTTATCTCTTCCAGCAAGTCCTTATTATGGATTACTTCCACGAAGTTAGACTCAGAAACAATAGTTTTGGGTGGAATAATAGAAGTAGAATCATTGGAAAAAATTCTAGATAGAGCATCCGCTTTGCCATTTCGGGAACCAGGCCGGTATGAGATTACAAAGTTGAATTGGTTGAGAAAGAGACTCCAACGAGCCTGGCGAGGAGATAGGCACTTGGCAGATCTAACAAATTCCAAGTTACGGTGATCAGTTAGAACAATTATTTGCTGTGAGGTTCCTTGAAGATGATGCCTCCATTCCTTGAAAGCTGCAATAATGGCTAACAGTTCTTTATTCCCCACATCATAATTCTTCTCAGCGGGTGATAAACGTCGGGAGAAAAAGGCAGGGGGATGCAATAAACCCTTGTCTCCTGTTCTCTGTGACAGAATAGCCCCTATAGCACAGTCTGAAGCATCTACTTCCACAATGAAGGCACATTCTGGGTCAGGATGAATTAACACTGGGGCTCTCTAGGGCGCGCGCGCGCCAGCTTCAGTAAATTTAAAGGGCCAGCGCACCAGTAATTGGTGCGCTGGTTCCACACCTCCCATTGTGATTTCCCAATAAAAGGCACCTGCCTCTTCCTGTCCTTGACGGATCTTTGTGCCTTGTGCCTCAGAGAAAGCATTCCCTACAGTGATTATTGCCTTGCCAGTTGCCGTACCCATTGCTACCGTATACTCGCCTGTGAACCCTTGCTGCCTGCCCTGACCTCTGCTACGTCTGACTACGCTCTTGCCTGCTCCCTGTGTACCACGCCATATCAGCCACCAGAGAGGTCTAGTTGCTACTAGAGGATACCACCTGGTGGTTACCGCCGCAGCAAGTCCATCCCGCCTTGTGGCGGGCTCTGGTGAAAACCAGTAATCACTTAGAACCGGTCCTCTGGTACAACCCGCGTCATTGCCTCTCTGGTTCAGAGGATCCACTACCAGTCCTGCCGGTACATGACAAACGTCTATAGAAATTGGCAAAACCTATGAAACGTGGAACATCTTTTATGTTTTTGGGGGTAGGCCAGTCTACTATTGCTTTAATCTTGCTAGAGTCCATGTGTAGACCACGGGGTGAAATTATATAACCCAGAAATTGGATTTCAGTCTGATGAAATTCACATTTTTCAATTTTAATGTAGAGTTGATTCTCCCTTAAACGTTCCAGAATCAGTTTCACATGTCTCTGATGTTCTTCCATAGAGTTGGAGAAAATTAAGATATCATCCAAATAGATAACTACAAACTGATCCAAAAGGTCTCTGAAGATATCATTGACGAGATGTTGGAAGGTAGCAGAGGCGTTGCAAAGAGCAAATGGCATAACTAGATATTCAAAATTTCCATAACGTGACCTAAATGCTGTCTTCCATTCATCTCCGGATCTTATGCGGACCAAGTGATAAGCGCCACGCAAGTCTAACTTGGTGAACACCTTTGCATATCGCACTCTCTCCAAGAGCTCCGGAATCAATAGTAGAGGGTAGCGGTTCTTGATTGTAACTTTAAGTTCCCTGTAATCAATGCAAGGTCTTAGAGAACCGTCCTTCTTTTTGACAAAGAATATGGGAGCCCCTGCAGGTGAGGAGGATGGGTGGATGAACCCCTTAGCCAGATTTTCTTCTATGTAGTCCTTGAGGGCTTTTAGTTCAGGGTTTGCCAAAGGGTAAATGTGTCCAAAGGGTATAGGGGCACCAGGAAGCAATTCTATGGGGCAGTCATAAGATCGATGTGGAGGAAACTTGTCTGCATTTTGTTTCTCGCACACGTCCGCATAATCCTTTTATACAGAGGGTAATTCTACCATTTTATTATCTTCAACTGGTTCTTTAGAATCTTGTTCAGAGTGCTCTGTCAAAAGACCATTCTACCCAGGGAAACTTATTTCTTTAGTTTCCCAGTTTATGACAGGGTTCTGTGCTTGCAACCATGGTAGGCCCAAAATAACAGGAAAATGTGGAGACGAGATCAACAGGAATGAGAGGACTTCACGGTGCTGGGGTGTTATAATGATCTCAAGTGGTTCCGTCTCTTGATCCACAGGCCCAGAGCTCAGTGTAGATCCATCCACGGTTTCCATTACCACAGGTGAGAGCTTTTTGTTAAATCTGACCCCATGCTTTTGGGCAAAAGAAAGGTCCATGAAATTGCCACTAGCCCCAGAGTCCACCATAGCAGAGGTAGAAATCCACTGAGAATTTGTCAGAAACTTAATAGGAAGAAGGCAGTAGGAATCTTTATTTTCTTTCTTAATATGAGGAGCCACCGATGAGATGGAATGGATAGCTGCTTTCTCTGATAATTCTGCTTCAGAAACAATTGATTCCCCGTCCACAAAGTCAGGATCCGTAATGGCTGCCACCAATCTCTGAGGACGGCTAGGGCAGTTGATAAGACAGTGATCAGATTTTCCGCAGTAGAAGCATAAACTTTCCCGGAGTCTATGCTCTCTTCTGTCAACGCTTTCACGCCTTAGTATGGAATCTACTTGCATCGGCTCACTTCCCGATTCCCTTTGAATCTTTCCTTGCGGTTCCTTAGAGATAGTGATGGGGAAAGAAGGGTACTGCTTAGTATCAAGATTCAAGGAAGCCCATTTCTCTTGTAGTCGTTCAGACAGTCGGGTGTCAATCCTAATACAATGGTTAATAAAGGCGTCTAAGCCTAAAGGGGCCTCTGCACGGGCAAGTTCATCTTTTAATGCGCTGCAGAGTCCTTTCCTAAAAAAAAGACATTTTTGCTGCGTCATTCCAATCAGTGTCGATAGCCCACCTCTTGAACTCCATCGCATACTCGGTGACAGGGCGTCTGCCTTGGCGCAATGCTAGTAGTGCTGCTTCAGCCGTAGTACCTCGATTAGGGTCATCAAACATTTGACTCATGGCGTCGATGAAATCTTAAAGGTTGTTCAGCTGGGGGTCTTGGGTCTCAATCAGTGGACTAGCTCAGGCAATGGCTTTATGTGTCAGCAGCATAATGATACACAGGACTTTAGACCGATCAGTAGGAAACTGGGTTGAATTTGCATCAAAGTATAGCCTACATTGATTGAGGAATCCCCGGAATTTGTTGCAGTCTCCGCCAAATCTAAATGGCGGCAACTTAGTACTCATGACAGGCACAGATGGTACAGAAGCTTGAGCCTCCAAGTGGGCTATCCGGTCAGATAATGTCTGCACAGTCCCACGTAGCTCTTGAATTGTCTGTCCATAAATGTGCACGTTGTGGGAAGTCTGTCCTTCAAAGGCATCATATTTGTTTTATAACACCTGCATCTCGGTGTGCATATTACTCAGAGTAGTCTGCAGCTGCTTAATGCGAACCTCCGAACTCCCAGTCCCAGCGGACTCCATTTTAGGCTTGAGTATCCTGTCACGGTACTGGTGGATACTGCTGGAGACCAATGGCAGAGACTAAGCCAAAATGCAGGAGACTTGCACAGGAGTAGCAGGAAGATAAGCAGGTAAACCGCAAGTGGAGGAACAGACCCGAGAGAAAGTTCCAGGCTAGAGGACTGAACAGGCAGGAACACAGACACAATACTCAAGCACTGAGCAATAGGCCGGAGGGGTTTATATATCAGATAGGAAATAAGATGGCACCCAGCTGAGACACAATCCACCATCTTGACTGAGGGAAAACTTAAGGGAAAACCAGTCAAAACTAAACAGGCATAGCAAAGCTATTCCTGACACTCTTCTAGGTTAAACCCCCTCAAAGGACAAGGGGGCACTCCCTCTGTCTGGAGAAGAAAAAGTTTAGGCTTAAGGGGCGACACACCTTCTTAACAATAAGAACTGTGAATTTATGGAACAGACTACCTCAGGAACTGGTCACAGCAGGAACAGTTGAAAGCTTTAAAACAGAATAGATACATTCTTAGAACAAAATAACATTAATGCTTATGCTTATTTTTTCAACTGTACTAACTAGGGATGAGCGAAACGAATCTGATGAATCCGAATCCGTAACGAATTTCAGGAAAAATTTGCTTTGCAATTAATCCAAATATCGCCGTGCGGTCCAGGTTCCAAGGCATCTAAGATGGCAGCTCCCATCAGGACATGGGGCAAGGAACTCTGGGAAGACGGAAAGATGGTTAGGCGAGATGAACCTGAATCACATGCAGCATGCAGCCTATCAGCAGCCAGCCACCGCTGTGATGTCAAAGCCCTATATAATAGGCAGCCATCTTGCTATCAGAGAGAGAGGGACAGCGAGCAGTATGTGTTGCACAGAAACGCATTTTTAAAGCAGCGATTTACCTCAAGGCCAAGTCCAGCCTAGAAGCACTGATAGGGAATGGAGAGAGATTAAGAGAAAGTGCAATTTTGGGTGTACTACACAGCGACTGTGTGCTGCAACACTGGTGTGTACAAAAACTAAAAAACTAACAGTAGCCAGCCAGTTAGGGTGAGCAGAGCACTAAAAGCCATAGTGCCTAATACAGGTTACGTGGGGGATCGTATTGTCCTCTATTAAGTGTAACATGTGTGTACATAGGTGGTGTACGATTTTGTTCATGTTAAAGTCTTAAGGGCCTAGTTACTGTGAAAGGCCAGCCAAAAGTACACACATGCTGCTGTTCTAGACAAATACTGTTTTAAGTGTAGGGGAGCGTATTGTACTCCTCTTATAAGTGCATGCCACGTAGGTACATTTACGTGGTGTACCATTTTGTTCCTGTTAAAGTCTTAAGGGCCTAGTTACTTTGAAAGGCCAGCCAAAAGTACGCACCTGCTGTTCTAGACAAATACTGTCTTAAGAGTAGTGGAGTGGATTGTACTCCACTCATATGTTCATACCAGGTACGTACATCTACGTGGTGTACCATTTTGTTCCTGTTAGTCTTAAGGGCCTAGTTACTGTGAAAGGCCAGCCAAAAGTACACACCTGCTGCTGTTCTAGACAAATACTATTTTAAGCGTAGTGTAGCGTATTGTCCTCCCCTCATATACGCACTAAGTATGTCAGGCAGAGAAGTGCCAGGACGTGCACAGAGGAGTGGCAGAGGCCTAAATTAATCAGGCGCAGGCAGAGGTCGCAGCAAACTAGGGACGAGTGGCAGCAGAAGTCGAAGCGAAAGGTTTGAGGTCCCAGTATCAGATTGATTATTGTCTTGATTAACAACCCATCTGCCCTCATTGACTGGTTAACTCGGTCATCCACTTTACCACAAATGACATTTGACACCTACAGTCAACACTTAGACACAACCCTCAGTTGGCATCGCCTGGGAGAAGTCCCTTCCTCCAATTGCCTGTGTCATATGCTGTTCCCTCTCCCATAGAAGTATTCTATGCTGTGGGTTCAGCTCCACTGCCACTAGTCAGGCAGATCTACTAGCAGCTACTGCCCAGCCAAGAAGTGGCAGAGACTTCCCTCCTTCGCTAGGCAGGCAAGTAGTGAGGAGGAGAGTGGCGCAGTAGATGGTGTTTGGGGCATACAGGCTCCTGAAGCACACACTGTTGAGGAACCTGAGGAGGACATCAGTGATGTGCAGACACAACTCGATGATGATGAAGCCGATCGCACTTGGGAGACGGGTGCAGAAGGGGTTTCATCATCATCATCAGGAGAAGAGGGTGGAAGGTTGCCCGTGAGGCAGCAGTTGAGCCAGCAAGGTGGTAGCATGGTTGGGACACTGGAGCCAAACATGCCCGGGGTAGACCAACTGCATTGCGGCAGCCTCCCTTCCCGGGAGGTAGTGGAACAAGGATCCCTGGAGTTGGCGGCCGTAGCAGTCAGTCATTGTTAACTGTTGGGGGGGGGGGGGGGATCAGCTACTCTGCTGTGTGGCAGTTTTTCATCTGCCAAGTATCCGGAGGATGTTAATATGGTCACATGCAATTTTAAAAGATATCTTTAATCTTTTCAATTGTGAGGCCCTATGGTCTCGTCAGGCTGCTGCCACCTCTAGGCTGTCATTCTGTCACCATATGGTCTCCTCTCGCTGCTGCCACCTCCAGGCTTGCTCATTCTGCCACATTTGGTTCCCCTCATGCTGGTGCCACCTTCAGGCTGTGTCATTGTGCAACCATTTAGTCTCCTCATGCTGCTGGCACAGTACATAATTTTTTTTTTTAAACATAATCTATTTAAAATCTTCAATTCAAATTTTAATATATATCCTTAATCTTTTCAATTGTGAGGCCCCATGGTCTTGTCAGGCTGCTGCCACCTCCAGGCTTGGTCATTCTGCCACATTTTGGTCTCCTCATGTTGGTGCCACCTCCAGGCTGTGTCATTGAGCCACAATGTGGTCTCTTCATGCTGCTGGCACATAACATAAAACAATTTGATAACTTTTTTTTAATATATCTTTAATCTTTTCAATTGTGAGGCCCTATGGTTTTCGTCATATATTATCTGTGGAATTACCACAACAATCCAATGAAACAGGTTGGAGCGATAACAATGAACCATAACTGATTAAATAAAACATTTGCACTTTCACAGTCGGGGGGGGGGGGGCGCTGTGAGGCAGAGGCTGGAACAGGTGGTAGCTCACCTCGCGGAGGACCGCCAGCTCGATTTTTTTTTTCCAACTGTAAATTTTTATTAAGGTATTTTCATAATACAAAATAGAGAAAGACAATAAATCAACATATGGCAAAAATACAACGGCCAAGTCAGACCGGAGGTCGGTAACGTAACAAACAGTATGCATAATGATGAAAATCGGCATTACATGCCCCACACCCTCCTCCCATAAGATCAAATCAAAACTGTAGTAAAGCAATCAAGCCCCTGGACAGGGCTATCAAGGGAAAAAAAGGAAAGGGGGAGGGGGAAGGCAAAGACTAAAAACTTATAACGGGAAAACCTGGGGAGGAATCCCCACAAACAAACCAAAGAATACAAACACAAGATAACAACTACAAAGAGGACGAATCACAGAGAGAAAATAAAGAAAGAAGAAGGAAAGACAAAGAAGATGAAGAGTAACAGGTTCACGGGGGTTGTTGGTCAGTGTAACGGTTCCATGTTTCCCATACAGAAAGAAACAAAGGCACAGTGTAATTCAGAGAGGCCTTAAGAGACTCCAAAGACCGTATTTCATGGACAAGGGCAATTAGGTTATCCTCAGAGGGAGTGCTTTTTGCCTTTAGCAATAAAAGTCTTAGCAGCTAAGACTATGTGCATAAACAGTTTTAACAGCTTCTTCAATAAGGGCCGATAGGAGAGATGTAAGGGGTAAATCAAGGGGTCAAGAGGAACAGAAACACCTAAAACCACAGAAATCAATTGCTGTACCATCCTCCAATAGTCCACAATAAGCGGACATGACCAAAATATGTACAATAACAAGCATAAACCCACTCCTCAACCCCTGCACTGACGAGGGATCATAAAGTTCAGTTTATTAAGCAGATCATGAGTATGGTACCATCCCATTAACATTTTATATTGAGTCTCCTTGTAAGCCATGCAAATAGACCTTAGAAGCACGTTCCCATATCACCCGACACTGAGGGAGAGAAATCAGGGTATTAAGGGCCTCCTCCCACCGTTGCATATAATGATGCGACAGTGTTGCACCCTCTGGGGAGATGAGAAGTACCGAGTAAATATCAGAGAGAAGTCCCTTCATCTGGGGTCCACTTCGACAGATTCACTCAAAGGTTGAGGGAAGAGATACAATCAATGACCTCTGTTTAGAGGACAAGTAATGGTGGAGTTGCAGGTAGTGGGTCCATTCAGAGGGCGGGAGGTCCCTGCAAGAAACCAATTGTTCAAAGGACAGTTAAGTGCGAGAAAGGGGGTCTACAACATCTGCCCAAGAAAGGAGACCCCTAGAGCCCCATTTCCGAACCATGCCCAAAGTCAAGCTAGACGGAAAATCAGGGTGATAGAGAAAAGACTGAAGGGGAGAAAAAGAGTAAAGGACCCATCAGCGGGCCAGAGAAGGCAGGGGGGGGGGGAAGAAAAGCTACAGAAAAGCTACATGAGTGCATTTGGATGCACATTTGGAGCCAAAGCTTTCTCCAACTCCATCCACCTGCTATAGGCATGGTACGTCGACCACGCAGCCAGGTGGCGCAAATGGGCCACCCAGTAATATTTAGGAACATCCGGGACACCCAAGCCACCCATTGATCTACTAGCTAGCATCACTGACATCGGAAGCTGATGTCTCTGTTAGGATTCGCCAAGCTGGATGTGGATCCTCTGTGTCAGCGAGGGATTGGCGTGGACCGTGTCGGTGGACCGGTTCTAGGTTGCTACTGGTTTTCACCAGAGCCCGCCGCAAAGCGGGATGGTCTTGCTGCGGCGGTAGCAACCAGGTCGTATCCACCGGCAACGGCTCAACCTCGCTGACTGCTGAGAAGGCGTGGGACAGAAGGACTAGGCAGAGGCAAGGTCAGACGTAGCAGAAGGTCGGGGCAGGCGGCAAGGTTCGTAGTCAATAGCAATAGCAGAAGGTCTGGAAACATGGGCTTTGGACAACACTAAACGCTTTCTCTGGCACAAGGCAACAAGATCCGGCAAGGAAGGAAAGGGGAAGTGAGGTTATATACACAGGGAGCAGGTGGAAGCTAATTAGACTGATTGGGCCAGGCACCAATCACTGGTGCACTGGCCCTTTAAATCTTAGAGAGCTGGCGCGCGCGCCCTAGGGAGCTGAGCCGCACGCGCCAGAACATGACAGCCGGGGCCCGGACGGGTAAGTGGCTTGGGATGCAACTCGCGAGCGGGCGCGTCCCGCTATGCGAATCGCATCCCCATCGTGAATGTCAGTGCAGCGCTCCCGGACAGCGGGTCTGACCGGGGCGCTGCAGAAAGGAGAATGCCGTGAGCGCTCCGGGGAGGAGCAGGGACCCGGAGCGCTTGGCGTAACAGTACCCCCCCCCTTAGGTCTCCCCCTCTCTTTGTCTCCTTGTCCCTTTAACTGAGAAGAGAACATTGGGGGCGCCTCTTGAGTTTCCTTCCGGAACAAAAAAAAAGGTCCTGGGTAGCTACATCAGCGGCCGGTAATCCAGAAGAAGTGGGAATGGGGAGGGGGGGCAGAGGGTGAAGCTTGTCACGGGGTAGAGTGTCACCAGGAAGGGGGCTATGAGGAGGCACTGCACAGTCCTGATAGGCCTTGGGGAGACCAGGTACAGGAGGAGACACTGAGGACTGACAGAAAGACGTGAGGCATTTCTTGCGGCAAGCAGGACCCCAATTCTTGATCTCCCCGGTGGTCCAGTCAAGGGTGGGAGAATGATGCTGGAGCCATGGCAGACCGAGGAGGACTTCAGAGGTGCAGTTGGGCAGGACAAAAAATTCAATTCTCTCGTGATGCAGTCCAATGCTCATAAGCAAGGGCTCTGTGCGGTAACGCACAGTGCAGTCCAACTTCACTCCGTTGACCGAAGAAAAGCTTGACGAGACGGGTCACCGGGATGCAGAAGCTATTCACCAAAGAGGCCAGAATAAAATTTCCAGAAGAACCAGAGTCCAAGAAGGCCGCGGCTGAGAAGGAGGAGTTGGCAGAAGGAGAAATCCGCACGAGCACAGCGAGAAGCAGACTTCGTATCAAGAGACGCTACACCCACGTGAGCTGGGTGCGTGCGTTTCCCAGATGTGGAGGACGAATAGGGCAATCCGCCAAGAAATGTTCGGTACTAGCGCAGTACAGACACAAATTTTTATCCCTACGGCGAGTCCTCTCTTCATGGGTCAGGCGAGACCGATCCACTTGCATAGCCTCCTCGGCGGGAGGCACAGGGGTAGATTGCAAAGGATACTGTGAGAGAGGTGCCCAGAGATCAAGGTCTTTTTCCTGGCGGAGCTCCTTGTGCCTTTCAGAAAAACGCATGTCAATGCGGGTGGCCAAATGGATAAGTTCTTGCAGGTTGGCAGGTAATCTCTCGTGCGGCCAGCACATCCTTGATGTTACTGGATAGGCCTTTTTTAAAGGTCGCGCAGAGGGCCTCGTTATTCCAAGATAATTCGGAGGCGAGAGTACGAAATTGGATGGCGTACTCGCCTACTGAAGAATTACCCTGGACCAGATTCAGCAGGGCAGTCTCGGCAGAAGAAGCTCGGGCTGGTTCCTCGAAGACACTACGGACTTCATCGAAGAAGGACTGGACTGTGGCTGTGGCAGGATCATTGTGGTCCCAGAGCGGTGTGGCCCAAGACAAGGCCTTTCCAGACAGAAGACTCACTACGAATGCCACCTTAGACCGTTCTGTAGGAAATTGGTCCGACAACATCTCCATATGTAGGGAACATTGAGACAGGAAGCCACGGCAGAGTCTCGAGTCCCCATCAAATTTGGGACAAGCGGAGGCTAGGAGCAGCCACTCGCTGCAAAGGAGGTGCAGGAGCTGGCGGAGGAAATGGTTGCTGCTGTAGCAGTGGCAGAAGTTGCTGTAACATGGCGGTCAACTGCGACAGCTGCTGTCCTTGTTGGGCAATTTGCTGCGACTGCTGGGCGACCACCGTGGATAGGTCAGCGAGACTTGGCAGCGGCACCTCAGCGGGATCCATGGCCAGATCTACTCTTAGGATTCGGCTTGCTGGATGTGGATCCTCTGTGTCAGCGAGGGATTGGCGTGGACCGTGTCGGTGGACCGGTTCTAGGTTGCTATTGGTTTTCACCAGAGCCCGCCGCAAAGCGGGATGGTCTTGCTGCGGCGGTAGCAACCAGGTTGTATCCACCGGCAACGGCTCAACCTCGCTGACTGCTGAGAAGGCGTGGGACAGAAGGACTAGGCAGAGGCAAGGTCAGACGTAGCAGAAGGTCGGGGCAGGCGGCAAGGTTCATAGTCAATAGCAATAGCAGAAGGTCTGGAAACACAGGCTTTGGACAACACTAAATGCTTTCTCTGGCACAAGGCAACAAGATCCGGCAAGGAAGGAAAGGGGAAGTGAGGTTGTATACACAGGGAGCAGGTGGAAGCTAATTAGACTGATTGGGCCAGGCACCAATCACTGCTGCACTGGCCCTTTAAATTTTAGAGAGCTGGCGCGCGCGCGCCCTAGAGAGCGGAGACGCGCGCCAGAACATGACAGCCGGGGACCGGGATGGATAAGTGGCTTGGGATGCGACTCGCGAGCGGGCGCGTCCCGCTATGCGAATCGCATCCCCATCGTGAATGTCAGTGCAGCGCTCCCGGTCAGCGGGTCTGACCGGGGCGCTGCAGAAAGGAGAATGCCGCGAGCACTCCGGGGAGGAGCAGGGACCCGGAGCGCTCGGCGTAACAGTATCTTAATATCCCATATAAAAGTGAAATACCGGATTGAAAGGAACGGAGACTAACAGGCAAGGTCTCCAAAAAAATATAGTAGTTTGGGTAAGATCATAATTTTAACCGCAGCGATGCAACCAAAAAATGAAATACACTGAGCCATTTCTCCATAAGCATCCATAAGTCACGAAAAAGAGAGGGGAAATTAGAAGAGTATGAAGAGGAATAGCTAGGTGACAAGAGCACTCCCAAATATTTAACAGCTGAAGATGACCATTTAAAAGAGTAGTTAGAATGCAGGAGAGTAGAAAGAGACAGTGGAAGATTTAAAGGTAGAGCCTCAGTCTTAGGGGGATTAATCCAAAGGAAAATAAGATTTATCTGAACTGTATCTCTTGAATACGCACCCGTATACAGGTTCTTGCTGCCACTTTTCCTGCTGCATTCGGATTTTCAGTATATTTTGGGTTGAAGTGCCGATTCCTGTGTCTGTGTGCAATTCTTAGAGAGATTAACCTTGTACCCTTTAAGAGTGCAGAACCCAGTATAGTTTAGGGAGAGGAAGCAAGGGATTAGTAAGAGTAACAAGTACATCATCTGCAAAGAGGCAAATCTTAAATTCCCTATTATGAAGAGATACCCCAGAGATGTTTGGATCCCCCCAGGTCATGGCAGCAAGAGGCTCAATGCACAATGCAAAGATCAGCGGGGATGATGGACCACCCTGCCTAGTGCCATTGAAAATAGGGAAAGTCGATGAGGAAGCATGAGAAAGCTTTAGAGAGGCAGTAGGGGAAGAGTAAAGGCCCTAAGAGCAATTAGAATGTTACCAGTTATACAAAATATTTGGAGAGTAGCGTAAAGGAAAGGTCAACCCAACCTATCAAAGGGCTTTTCAGCATCCAGACTAAGCACCAAGGTCTGGTCAGATCTCCGATTAATCAAGTCTATGAGACCCACTAACCGTCTAGTGTTATCACCTCTCTGGCGACAAGGAATAAATCCAACTTGGTCTTTATGCACGAGGGAGGGAAGAAAACAACTAAGGCGGGTCACCAAAACCTTTGAAAAGAGTTTCAAGTCAGAGTTAAGAAGGGCAATGGGTCTATAGCTCGAGCAATCATGAGGGTTCTTGTCTGTCTTAGGGATAAGGGTAATCAGAAAAAAGGACTGAAAAAAGGAACCCCCCCCCCCCCCGCCTCCGTCCATCCCCCCAAAAAAAGTTGAAAAGTGGGACTAGTCTAGGGAGAAGAATAGAAGAGAAAGTCTTATAATATAAGTAGGTAAACCCATCTGGACCAGGAGAGCACCCTGCGAGGAGAGACTGAAGCACTTCAGACACTTCCTCAGAAGTGATAGGAGCATTGAGCATCTCACAATCAGACTGTGGGAGAGTTGGGAGACTACATTGAGACAAAAAGGAGTCTATCACCACAGCACACTCCTCCTATGTCTGTTTTTCCTCCCCTGCACCCACTCCCGTCCTCCCTGCTGTATCCTTGTCTAGCCGCAAGAGCTGTATACCGTGTCAAGCCTGGATTTCAATAAAGAGACCAGTGACACACAGCCCATTCAAAAGTGTGGTGAGTGCATTTTTCTGGACAATGTAGAAAAAACCGCACTCACCCGATCAACGTGCACAGATTCTTTATTCCGTTGAACATAAACGTAGAATACAGGAGGACTTGTGGTCGGCAGGGACGCCAGGGAACAGGAGGTGTAGTCAGATTCTTTATTCCGTTAAACATAAACGTAGAACACAGGAGGACTTGTGGTCGGCAGGGACGCCAGGGAACAGGAGGTGTAGTTACAGCTGTTTCACGGGAACACAGCCCGCTTCGTCAGACTACGCCCTCTGATGACGCGTCGCAGGTTATATACACACCAACGATTACGTCAGCAGAAGGGCGTTACACACAGGTAAGTGATTTAAAATCTTACAAAAGTAGAAAAATCTTTAAAATCAATACCCTCTACAAAAATCTATGACATATATGGACTTCTATTTATAAAAATACACTGAAATCTAGCTTATCGTTGAGTCCAAGATTACCTTGGGCATCCGTGCGCAGGATGAACTCCGCCTCCGTACGCAGTAGTAGCTTTTTCCTATCAATCCCTTCTTCGGGCATTATTCTCTTTATCCCAAAGAATTTTAATGCGGCTGGGTCATTATTATGAGTAGTTTTAAGATGTTCCAAGAGTGCATTTTTCTACTCTATTCAATACAGTTCATATATATGATTGTTTGCTTTAAGAATTGCACCCCACACAGAGGCTACCAAGATTTAACCCCAGGCCTCCATGACTATACATACAGCCAGCAGTGCCTAGTGTACTTCACTTTTATCCAATGTTTCCTTATATTTATTAATGATCTTGTACAGGGATTGCAGAGTAGAAATTCAATATTTGCAAGTGACACTAACTGGGTGAAGTGATCATAGCATAGGGCAGTGTTTCCCAACCCAGTCCTCAAGGCACACCAACATTCCGTTTTTTTACAGTTACTCCATTGGAATAGAACAGGGAAAAATTAAAATCCTGGACTGTTGGTGTGCCTTGAGGACTGGGTTGGGAAACACTGGCATAGGGGGATAACATAATATTACAGGGGGAAGCTGGAGGCTTGGGCACAGACATAGCAAATAAAGTTCAATGGGGATAAATTGGGCTATTAAATAATGTGTACAATTATGTGTTAAATAATTAAACATTTGAAAAAACTTCTACCGAAAAGGACTTGGGGATATTGGTGGACATTAAACTTAACCGCTTAAGGACGAAGCCCATTTTGACCTTAAAGTGGTACTCCGCCCTAGATATCTTATCCCCTAAGATATTTTCTTACCAGGCAGGATATCGCATCTTATCCCCTAGGATTTTTTCTTATTACAATGTTTTATTTAAAAATATGGGAAAAGGGGGGTGATTCAAACTTTTATTGGGGAAGGGGTTAATTCACTTTTATAAACTTTTTTTTACACTTTTTTTTTTTTTAGTCCCCATAGTGGGCCATAGCATAGCATTGTTCAGTGTTATCAGTGTTCTGCTGCTCAAGCCTGTGCAGGCTAATAGCAGAAGATGACCAATTGGACGCCGAGGAGGCCGGTAAATGCCCTCCCGCTGTCCACTCAGCTGATTGGGATCCCGATGTCGCTGCGGATTTCCCGATCAGCTCCTCTGAGCTACTGGCATCATTAACCCCGCATTTTAGAAGTCTCAATCAACTTTGATCGTGGCGTCTAAAGGGTTAATGTTGGGCATCGGCCCGATCGGCAGTGCCCGTATTAACCCCTTAAGGACCAAGCATTTTTCAGTTTTTGCACTTTCGTCTTTTCTTCCTTACATTTTAACCCCTTGCCGCAGAACGCTGGGTATACAGGCGCGGGAGGGTTATGAAGCGAGCTCAGGAGCTGAGCTTGCCTCATACACGCACGGTCCCGGCTGTTATCAGCAGCCAGGACCCATGGCTAATGTTAGACATCGCCGTTCCGGCAGATGTCTTGCATTAAGTCTTTAGACGCGGCAATCAAAGTTGATCGCCGTGTCTAAAAGTGAAAGTAAAAGCATCCTGGCAGCTCAGTCGGGCTGATCGGGACATCGCGATGTCCCGATCAGCTAGGACGCAGCAGGACGGTGGCTTACCTGCCTCCTGCATGTCCGAACGGCGATTGATTGCTTCAAGCCTGAAATCCAGGCTTGAGCAATCAACCGCCGATAACACTGATCAATGCAAAGCTATGGCTTCGCAGTGATCTGTGTAAAAGATCAGTGTGTGCAGTGTTATAGCCCCCTATGGGAGCTATAACACTGCAAAAAAAAGTTTGCAAAAAAAGATCATTTAACCCCTTCCCTAATAAAAGTTTGAATCACCACCCTTTTCCCACTTTTTATAAAATAAAAAAAGAAATAAAAAGCGACCAAAAAGTCCAATCAAAACAAAAATTGTATCGATAAAAACTTCAGATCATGGCGCAAAAAATTAGCCCTCATATCACCCCATACATGGAACAAAAAAAAGTTATAGGGGTCAGAAGAGGACAATTTTAAATGTATAAATTTTCCTGCATGTAGTTATGATTTTTTTCCGAAGTAATAAAATATCAAACCTATATAAGTAGGGTATAATTTTAATCGTATGGACCTACAGAATAAAGATAAGGTAAAAACAGAAGCCCCCAAAATTTACAAAATGGCGTTTCTTCTTCCATTTTGTCGCACAATGATTTTGTATATCGCCATTTTGTAACTTTTGGGGGCTTCCATTTCTACGCAGTACAGTAAAAATTACACCTTATCTTTATTCTGTAGGTCCATATGATTAAAATGATATCCTAATTATATAGGTTTGCTTTTGTGGTACTTCTGGAAAAAATCATAACTACATCCATGAAAATTCATACGTTTAAAATTGTCATCTTCTGAGCCCTATAACTTTTTTATTTTTCCACTAATGGGGCGGTAGGGGGCTAATTTTTTGCAACGTGATCTCAAGTTTTTATCGGTACCATTTTTGTTTTGATTGGACTTTTTGATGGCTTTTTATAAAAAATTTTATGGTATGAAAAGTGACCAAAAATACGCTATTTTGGAATTTTTTTGCGGGTACGCCATTGACCGTGTGGTTTAAATAACTATATATTTTTATGGATCAGACATTTACAGACGCAGTGATACCACATATGTTTGTTTTTATTTACACACTTTCTTTTAAATGTGAAAAGGTGGGTGATTTTTTCTGATTTTTATTAGGGAAGAGGATAAATCACATTTATTAACTTTTTTTTTTAATGCAGTGTTATAGCCCCCTCTAGGGGCTGTAACATTGCATACACTGATTGCCATAGGAATGCATTGATCAGTGTTTTCTCTGCTTGATTGCTCAAGCCTGGATTTCAGCTTCTGAGCTCGCTTCACAGATCGGGAGCCTGCCACGGACGTAAATATATGTCTGTGGTCGTTAAGGGGTTAACTGTGGGTCCTGGCTGCCCAGAGCATACTCCGCTTGTGATAATGGTTTAAACCCCTTTAATGGGACCAGGGTGTACAGGTACGCCCTTAGTCCTTAGGTATCAGGACGTGAGAATCTACTGGAGGGGTTAATTTTAGTGATCAGTGCCAGGAATAATAATGTCATGGGATATATCAAGAGAGCTTTTGGCAGGAACATAGTTTTGCCTTTGTATTAATCATTAGTCAGACCACATATGGAGTATTGTGTCCAATTTTGGGCACCTGTTCATAAGAAGGACATGGCTGGATGACATTTGATCACAATAAACAAATATATATATATGGACAGTACAGAGATCTTCCTAGTGATCTTTTTATACCTAGGCCTGTAACCGTGGCAAGGGGCCATCCTCTATGTTTAGTGGAAAGAAAGATTCCCCATCAAAACAGTCAGGGATTCTTTACTGTAAGAGCAGTGAGACTATGGAACTCTCTGGCACATAATCTTATGATATCTGACTCAATAAACAAATTCAAGGGAGTCTGGGTATTTTCCTGGAAAAATATAGTATTACAAGTTATGGATACTAGATTTATGCAGACACAACTTGATCCAGGGACTTGTTCTGATTGCCATATTGGAGTTTTTTTTACCTTCCTTTGGGGTTTTAGGTTAAACCTAATAGACTCTTGTTTTTTGTTTTTTTAACCTTATTTTTAATCATACAAATGAACAACTATGTCTCATTTTAAAACTGGTTAGGCTCAGGTACATGTTACCTTTGAGAGGTCCCTAATTAAAAAAAAATGGCTTAAGAAGGCAAGGATCAGTTAACACCTTGTTGACTGTAACCTGGACTGCAGTAATACATACAGCAGAATAACTACTCAATCAGCAAGCAAATCATAGTCCAGTGATATGTTTTATCTACTACATATAGAGGTGCTATAAAACAAAAGGATTTTGCCCATGTAAAAGGACAACCTATACAGGAAAACATATACAAGTTTAGGGATTAAAGGGGTTATCCACCATAAGGTGATTTTAGTACATACCTGGCAGACAGTAATGGACATGCTTAGGAAGGATCTGTGCTTGTCTTGGGGCTAAATGGCTTTGTTGTAAGATTTCTGTAACACTGTGGCTAGCTGTTTGTGAACTGGTATTTCCTGTTGGACTTTTCTTTTATTGACAAATCCCACAATCCTACAAATCCCACAATTCCATCATCCTCCCTCCCACACATCAGCCGCCCCACCCATTGAAACATAAATGAGCCGCATCCATTCAAATCAGTGTGGTTTTCAATCAGGGTGCCTACAGCTGTTGAATACTCTATAAAAAACCAAGTTGACTCCCACTTAATCATAAAATAAAACTTTTATTAAAGTACACTTAAAAACAGTATAAAAAATATACATGATGATGTATGCCAGAATTACAGACATAAACAAGCCTGAAGCACAAAGACCGCTACAATATTATATACCAGTGCGTACCAAGCATCCATATGCAGTGATCATATAACCATCAATTCTGAGTCAGAGACTGGGTATCGCGAAAGGCGCCAAATGGCATATTCCTATCCCCATATAGGGGTCACTCTACTCCTTATAGTACCTGTAATTACATGTTAGGATCGGTGATAACTCACCCATGTCAGTAGCTGGATTTGCACCTGGACCCCTAGCGCGCTTTCGCTCCTTCCTCAGGAGGCTGATGTTACTGTGTGAGATAGAGGTTTATATATGGGACCGGCATGTATCTCATTTCCGGGATGCGAATCTGACTTCCTGTTGTTCGCTTTTGGCCATAGGCGCATGCACCGTTCGTGCAGTCGGAAATACACTAATCCCTCCCCGCGTCATGACGCAGGGCAGCGTATCCACGTCATAACTATGTGAAACGCTGATCCGCGTTCCACTGACCCAGAAGGGGGATAGCGCCGGCCCGCACGACAGTGCGCATGCCCACGTAACAAACTTGAATCGAGTAATGGTTAAAGTCCTCCCACTGTGTATCATTCCAAGATTTTACAATTAAAGTGTTGGTTCCAGTGATCACCATCCTAACACTTATGTATTTATATCCACATTGTGTCACCCATAAAAATTTGACATTTAAAAAAAAAAATGTGTATACACGCAATTTACTAATGCACCTAATCTATGTATGTGTTGTGCCATGGTCCCGGTGCATAAACATGCAACACGATCATGGCAGACACCATAACAAGATTTTTTTATTGTGTTTGCTCCCTAAAATATAACATCCCATAAGATAACCCCATAGTATGTGATTTACTAAGATGCATGACTGTGTGCATGTCCATGCGTGCGTCCACGGATGAGCATGCACCATCACATGCAATAACATGTACTTAATGTGTACCACACTCTGTATATCAAAAAAATACAATAAACAAGAAAAATCACACTGTGTTATATCATATCTAAACACTTATATAAAAAAAATATATATATATTCTTCAGAAAAAAGATGAAGGGGAGGGAAAGTGGAAGGGAAAGTGGGTGCAGTACTGTGAGGAAAGGCTTGTGAGGGCAGAGGGGAGGAAAGGACACCTCACAACATCATGTCAATATAATTAAACCATTGTTGTCACATTCTTTGTTTCTTTTTTTCTCTTTCCAAATGTTTAGGTATTTCTCTTTACAAGATTCAGATTTTTGGCCTTTTGGTGTCAAAGACTGTCACATCATATATTATGGCCAGCTCCCATACTCAGATAACGATAGGGTACTGTGAAATACTTAAAAACCTACAAAAAAAATCTAAAACACAGAACAATTAAAATCATATTACAGGTGGACACATTTCATAGGAAGGAAGCTAAACTTAATTGTTCATTTATGCTTTGTGGTGCTAACGTTCCTAGTGTCACTATCCATCGACATCCTTTCCTAGCATGTCACCTCCCCTGATGCCAGTATGTACTCTCTCAATCCCTCTAATTTTCAGTCCCTGTGGATCTCCGTTGTGCACAAGCTTAAAATGCCTAGGGATTGTTTTTAAAGTGTGGATATCATCAATTTCCCTTGCCGCTATGATATCCCTCACATGTTCGCGTGTTCTTATTCTTAACTCTCTGGACGTCAGCCCAATATATATCTTGCCGCAGTCGCACGTCGCGTAATAAGTCACATTACAGCTGCTGCAAGATATATATTGGCGAATTTTAAATGTACGTTTTCCATCAGCCGATGCAAAATCCACTCCCTGACAATATTGGCACATGATTTACAGCTTCCACATGGGAAGCATGCCTTCCTGGGCCCTCTGGAGCTAAACGGGTTATTAGATACTGGGGTGTAATGCCTCCTTACTAACATATCTTTGATATTTTTACCTTTCCTGGCCGTCATCATGACCCTATTTGTTATGTATGGAGCAAGTTGGGGGTCTGTTTTAAGGATCCCCCAATGTTTTTGCATGATGTCTCTCATTTTTGACCATTGGCATTTATAGGCTGATATAAACCATGTTCTGTTGTCCGTTTTTGTTTTTCTAGGCTGATTTCTTAAAAGATCTGTTCTTGAAGTGTTTTTCGCTCTCCTGTATGCCTGCTTTATATTCCTACGACTATACCCCCTCCTCAAAAAGCGGTCCTCCACAGTCATGCATCTTAGTAAATCACATACTATGGGGTTATCTTATGGGATGTTATATTTTAGGGAGCAAACACAATAAAAAAATCTTGTTATGGTGTCTGCCATGATCGTGTTGCATGTTTATGGACCGGAACCATGGCACAACACATACATAGATTAGGTGAATTAGTAAATTGCGTGTATACACATATTTGTTTTAAAAATGTCAAATTTTTATGGGTGACACAATGTGGATATAAATACATAAGTGTTAGGATGGTGATCACTGGAACAAACACTTTAATTGTAAGGGCTTGGAATGATACACAGTGGGAGGACTTTAACCATTACTCGATTCAAGTTTGTTACGTGGGCATGCGCACTGTCGTGCGGTCCGGCACTATCCCCCTTCCGGGTCAGTGAAACGTGGATCAGCGTTTCACGTCGTTATGACGTGGATACTCTGCCCTGCGTCATGATGCAGGGAGGGATTAGTGTATTTCCGACCGCTCGAATGGTGCATGCACCTATGGCCAAAAGGGAACAACAGGAAGTCAGATTGGCGTCCCGGAAATGAGATACATGCCGGTCCCATATATAAACCTCTATCTCACACAGTAACATCAGCCTCCTGAGGAAGGAGCGAACGCGCGCTAGGGGTCCAGACGCAAATCCAGCTACTTACATGGGTGAGTGATCACTGATCCTAATCCTAATTACAGGGACTATAAGGAATAGAGTGACCCCTATATGGGAATAGAAATATGCCATTTGGCGCCTTTCACGATACCCAGTCTCTGACTCAGAATTGATGGTTATATGATCACTGCATATGGATGCTTGGTACGCACTGGTATATAATATTGTAGCGGTCTTTGTGCTTCAGGCTTGTTTATGTCTGTAATTCTGTCTTACATCATCATGTATATTTTTTATACTGTTTTTAAGTGTACTTTAATAAAAGTTATATTTTATGATTAAGTGGGAGTCAACTTGGTTTTTTATAGAGTATACATAAGTTGGTGTCACCAAGTTGCTGACATACATATATACAATGGAAGTCTAAATAGTTGCCGCACTAGCATGTTTGAACATTTAGGCAACAGCAGTTATAGCAGGTTGGAGCTACATAGTGTAATTTTGCCTACAGCTGTTGCAGATTGATCTCTCTCCCACCAAGCGATCCCTCCAACCATTGAAGCAGACAGGCTCCCTGTCATCAGCTGACTAGTGAGTCAGGTCTGGGCCGCATTGCAAGCTGGGAAAAATCTGAGACAACAGTTACATAGTTAGTATGGTTGAAAAAAGACATACGTCCATCAAGTCCAACCAGGGAATTGAAGTGAAGTGTGTAAGGGGATAAGGGAAAGGGAAGTAGTTTTATAATTCTGCATAAGCATTAATGTTATTTTGTTCCAGGAATGTATCTAACCCTGTTTTAAAGCTGTTAATTGTTCCTGCTGTGACCAGTTCCTGAGGTAGACCGTTCCATAAAATTAACATTCCTCACGGTAAAGAAGGCGTGTCGCCCCTTTATACTAAACCTTTTCTTCTCCAGACGGAGGGAGTGCCCCCTTGTCCTTTGGGGGGGTTTAACCTGGAACAGTTTTTCTCCATATTTTTTGTATGGGCCATTTATATACTTATATACGTATCATATCCCCCCCTTAAACGTCTCTTCTCAAGACTAAACAATTGTAACTCCTTTAACCCCTTCATGACCCAGCCCATTTTCACCTTCATGACCTGGGCATTTTTTGAAAATCTGACCACTGTCACTTTAAACATTAATAACTTTGGAATGCTTTTACTTATCATTCTGATTCCGAGATTGTTTTTTCGTGACATATTCTACTTTATTTTATCGGTAAAATTTCACTGATATTTGTATCCTTTCTTGGTAAAAAATCTAAAAATTTCATGAAAATTTTGAAAATTTTGCATTTTTCTAACTTTGAAAGTCTCTGCTTGAAAGGAAAATGGATATTCCAAATAAATTACATATTGATTCACATATAAAATATGTCTACTTTGTGTTTGCATTAAAAAATTTACAAGTTTTTACTTTTGGAAGACATCAGAGGGCTTCAAAGTTCCGCAGCAATTTTCCAATTTTTCTCAAGATTTTCAAAATCTTAATTTTTCAGGGCCCAGTTCAGGTTGGAAGTGGATTTTAAGGATCTTCATATTAGAAATACCCCATAAATGACCCCATTATAAAAACTGCACCCCCCAAAGTATTCAAAATGACATTCAGTAAGTGTTTTAACCCTTTAGGTGTTTCACAGGAATAGCAGCAAAGTGAAGGAGAAAATTCTAAATCTTCATTTTTTACACTCGCATTTTCTTGTAGACCCAATTTTTTTATTTTTACAAGGGGTAAAAGGAGAGAAATCACCCTAAAATTTGTAACCCAATTTCTCTTGAGTAAGGAAATACCTCATATGCGTATGTAAAGTGTTCGGCGGGCGCAGTAGAGGGCTCAGAAGGGAAGGAGCGACAATGGGATTTTGGAGAGTGAGTTTTTCTGAAAGGGTTTTTGGGGGGCATGTCCCATTTAGGAAGCCCCTATGGTGCCAGAACAGTGGACCCCCCCACATGTGACCCCATTTTGGAAACTATACCCCTCATGGAATGTAATAAGGGGTGCAGTGAGCATTTACACCCCACTGGCGTTTGACAGATATTTGAAACGGTGGACTGTGCAAATCAAAAATTTTATTTTTCATTTTCACAGACCACTGTTCCAAAAATCTGTCATACACCAGTGGGGTGTAAATGCTCACTGCACCCCTTATTACATTCCGTGAGGGGTGTAGTTTCCAAAATGGGGTCACATATGGATATTTATTGTTTTGCGTTTGTCAGAACTGCTGTAACAATCAGCCACCCCTGTGCAAATCGCCTCAAATGTACATGGCGCACTCTCCCTTCTGGGCCTTGTTGTGCGCCCCCAGAGCACTTTGCGCCCACATATGGGGCATCTCCGTAGTCGGGAGAAATTGCGTTACAAATTTAGAGGGTCTTTTTTCCCTTTTACCTCTTGTGAAAATGAAAAGTATAGGGCAACACCAGCATGTCAGTGTAAAAAATTTATTTTTTTACACTAACATGCTGGTGTAGACCCCAACTTCACCTTTTCATAAGGGGTTAAAGAAGAAAATACCCCCCAAAATTTGTAAGGCAATTTCTCCCGAGTACGGCGATACCCCATATGTGTCCCAAAACTGTTGCCCTGAAATACGACAGGGCTCCAAAGTGAGAGAGCGCCATGCGCATTTGAGGCCTGAATTAGGGATTTGCATAGGGGTGGACATAGGGGTATTCTACGCCAGTGATTCCCAAACAGGGTGCCTCCAGCTGTTGCAAAACTCCCAGCATGCCTGGACAGTCAATGGCTGTCCGGCAATACTGGGAGTTATTATTTTGCAACAGCTGGAGGCTCCGTTTTGGAAACAGTAGCGTACCAGACGTTTTTCATTTTTTGGGGGAGGGGGGCTGTGTAGGGGTATGTGTATATGTAGTGTTTTTTACTTTTTATTTTAGGTTAGTGTTAGTGTAGTGTAGTGTTTTTAGGGTACAGTCACACGGGCAGAGGTTCACAGCAAGTTTGCCGCTGGAAGTTTGAGCTGCAGCGCAAAATTTGCGCCATCTCAAACTTGCAGCACTCACTGTAAACCTCCGCTCATGTGAGTGTACCCTGTACATTCACATTGGGGGGAGGGGGCAAACATCCAGCTGTTGCAAACTCCGAGCATGCCCTTTGGCTGTCCGTGCATGCTGGGAGTTGTAGTTTTGCAACAGCTGGAGGAACACTGGTTTGGAAACACTAAGTTAAGTAATAAACTTTCAAGTGTTTTGCAACCAAACTTAGTGTTTCCAAACCAGTGTGCCTCCAGCTGTTGCAAAACTACAACTCCCAGCATGCATGGTCTGTCAGTGCATGCTGGGAGTTATAGTTTTGCAACAATTGCAACAGCTGGAGGCACTGAGGTAGGAAACGGACAATGTTTCCCAACTAGTGTGCCTCCAGTTGTTGCAAAACTACAACTCCCAGCATGCCCAGACTGCCAAGGCATGCTGGAAGTTGTAGTTCGGCAATATCTGAAGGATCAGATGTTGCCGAACTACAACTTCCAGCATGCCTGGGCAGTCTGGGCATGCTGGGAGTTGTAGTTTTGCAACATCTGGAGGTCCACAGTTTGGAGACCACTGTATAATGGTCTCCAATCTGTGCTCTTCCAGATGTTAGAGAACTACAACTCCCAGCATGCCTGGACAGACTGAGCATGCTGAGATTTGTAGTTTTGCAACATCTGGAAGAGCACAGATTGGAGACCATTATACAGTGGTCTCCAAACTGTGGACCTCCAGATGTTGCAAAACTACAACTCCCAGCATGCCCAGAAAGCCAAAGGCTGTCTGGGCATGCTGGGAGTTGCAGTTTTGAAACTCTCAGAGGCAGCAGTGAGATCGCTTTACGGCGATCTCACTGCTGCCAATGAAGATGCTGCACTACTGCCGGAAACTCACCTCCGGGACGCAGCGCAGCCGGGACCGCACGGAGGACGCCGGGACCGCACGGAGGACGCCGGGACCGCTCGGGACACCGCTCGGACGGGTAAGTGACGCCGGGGGACGGGACAGGGACACTTAGCAGAGCGGTGTGTGTCCCGATCCCCGTGATCGGAACTCACACACCGCGCTGCTAAGTATTCTGATAGCGAAACGCTGCTATCAGCTAGTCAGATTTGACCAGCTGATAGCAGCGATCGCTGGGGGGGGGTGGGGGACGAAACCCCCCGTGGTCGCATGGTAAGATGGCTGGCTATCAGTGATAGCCACCATCTTTCCGGGCGCTGCGGGATGCCGCGAGTAGCGGCAGTAATGTCCATGACGTACCTGTATGTCATGGGTCGGGAACACCTTGCCACCCATGACGTACAGGTATGTCATAGGTCGGGAAGGGGTTAATCGCTCCTCATAGCTAAAATGTTCCATGCCCCATATTAGTTTAGTCGCGCGTCTCTGCACCCATGAACAAGGGTACAGATATTACTGAACTTACCTCTCTAAGAACTCTTGGGTGTAGTCCATCCGGCCCTGGAGATTTGCTTACATTTACTTTACTTAACTTACCTTGTACCATCTCTACATTAAGCCAGTTCAGTACATTACATGATGTGTTACCAGCACTGACCTGGCCAATGTCAGCTCCTTTTTCCATAGTGTATACAGAACTAAAGAACCCATTCAGCAGCTCCGCCTTCTCTTGATCGCCCGTGACAACCTCCCCATTATCATTATTAAGGGGTCCTACATGCTCTGTCCTTGGATTTTTTGTATTTATATATCTAAAAAAATATTTAGGATTAGTTTTGCTTTCTTTGGCCACCTGTCTCTCATTTTGAATTTTTGCTGTTTTTATTAAATTTTTACAGATTTTATTAAGCTCCATGTACTGTTTAAATGTAATAGCTAACCCATCAGATTTGAATTTTTGAAGGCTTTTTTTTGTTGTTTATTGCTCTTTTAACATCATTTGTCAGCCATGTAGGATTTAGTTTTAATTGTTTATATTTGTTCCCCTTTGGTATATATTTAGCTGTATAGTTATTAGGAGTTGATTTAAAGATGTTCCATTTACCTTCTGTATCAGTATTTGAGAACACCTCCCCCCAGTCTATGTCCTGTAGTGCAGCTCTCAGCCCAGGGAAATTTGCCTTTTTAAAGTTATATGTTTTTGCCTTCCCTGTCTGTCTTTGTTTTCTACATTTTAAGTCAAAAGTAACTATATTGTGGTTGCTATTACCAAGGTTTTCCTGCACAGTTACATTACCAACCAGCTCTGCGTTGTTGGAAATGATCAGATCCAACAAGGCATCACTTCTTGTTGGGTCCTCCACAAACTGGCCCATAAAATTATCCTGCAATAAATGTAGGAATTTTCTCCCCTTTGTAGTTTTAGCCAGCTCCCGGCCCCAATTTATATCTGGATAGTTAAAATCTCCCATTATTACCACTGTACCTGCCCGGGCGGCCCTCTCTATTTGTTTATACAGCTGACCTTCTATCTCCTCAGTGATATTAGGGGGTCTGTAGATTACACCAAATATTATTTTTTCAGTATTTCCCTCCTTTTGTAATTCTACCCACAGTGATTCCACATCCTCAGAATCATCACACACTATGGCATCGTTCACACTGGCTTTCATACCACTTCTTACATACAGACAGACTCCACCACCTTTTCTGTTCATTCTATCTTTGCGAAACAATGTAAACCCCTGCAGATTAACGGCCCAGTCATGCGTGGAGTCCAGCCATGTCTCAGTGACCCCAACTATATCAATATGTTCCTCCAGTATCAAGGCCTAAAGCTCCCCCATTTTATTTGCTAGGCTTCTGGCATTTGTGAGCATACACTTTACATTTCCATTAAGTTTTACACATATAGTCTCACTAATGGGATTTTCAGAGTTATTGGGGTTAATGTTATTATTTGAGTTATAAGGGCTAATTGTACTATTTAAGTTATTGGGGCTAATGGGATTTTTTTCGTTATTGGGTCTAACGTTGTTATTTAAGTTATTGGGGCTAACAGTATTTTTTGAGTTAATGGGGCTTATTGTAGTTATTGAGTTATTGGGGCTAATGGATTTTTTTGAATTATTGGGATTACAATTTTTCGGGCTACATTTATTTTTACGGCTGGTTTGTAACCCATGGATCTCCTTATCCACTGCTCTTAACCTCCCCCCACAGGACACATCTCCACCCACCATTATGTCCTGACCCCTCTCTAACCTATCCATCCCACTGTCTGCTTTCTTTGCTTTATTATCCTCCCCCCACTCACCTAGTTTAAATACTCAGACACCCCTTCCAGGATTCTCTCCCCCAGCACAGAGGACCCCCTTCCATTCAGGTGCAAATTAGCCGTAGAATAGAGTTTGTACCCCAATGAAAAGTCAGCCCAGTGCTCTAAAAACCCAAACCCTTCCCCCTCACACCACGACTTAAGCCATGCATTTAACTCCATAAGCTCCCGCTGTCTTTCCTGCGATGCGCATGGCACAGGAAGTATTCCAGAGAAGGACCTCCACCTACCATGTATACTGTCGTTGGTTCCCACATGGACCACGACAGCTGGGTCATCCCCAGCCCCCCCTAGTAATTTGTCCACCCTTTCCACCACATGCCGAACCCTGGCACCAGGGAGACAGCAAACCATTCGGTTGAGGTGGTCTTGGCGACAAATTATTCTATCCGTCTTCCTGATTATAGAATCCCCTACCACAACTAACTGTCTTGGCCTACCTGCATTACCATTCCCCACACTACTAGTTGAGCTGTTCCCCCGGCTGTTAGGGAGACCAGTATCCACTAGGGTTGCCATCTCTGATACTGAGGCCCTCGCATCATCACCCAACTTGGCAATTTTACTTGGGAGATTAGAAGCAGAAGTGACCTTCCTTTTCCTTGCCCCCTTTCCAGTCCCTCTAACTACATTAACCCAGCTCCCTACTTGGGCCTCCTGGCTAGTTTCTCCAACCTCCATTTCTACCCCACTAACTGCTTGCTCTGTAAGATTGTCAATCGCCCTCAATGTTGCATTTTGCTCCTCTAGATCTCTAATACGAGCTTCCAGGTCGGCAAGATGCTCACATTTGTCACAGCGGTATTCACCCTGAAGCTGCTGCTCCAGAGATGTATACATGTGGCACAATGTGCACTGAAGAAAACCTCCAATCCTGCTGTCCATATCCTTGGTGACAAACAGCTGTTATTAACTATTAAGAAAAACTACTTTTATCAAGGGAGTGTAATACTTACAGTTACAGTGGGTCCTGATTACAACTCCTGCTTTTTAAACTTCTGCGTATAAAACTTCTCAGATGTTAACACTTAAGAATACAACACTGTAGAATACAAACCACAGCTTCAGTTAGACTCAGCCAGAGCAGGGCTCACAGAAGCTTCAGTGAGACTCAGTCAGAGCAGGGCTCACAGAGTTTCCCAGTTAGTTTTATACACCTGAGAGCAGTTAATCAATTAACTCCTCCCCCAGGTGTGCTACAGACAGGAGGGGGGAAAAATGCAAGGCCTATGCAACTGCTGGAGACACCCTGGTTGGAACAGTCATTTTGTATGCTGGTAAAAATTTATATTGAGTGAAAATCACAGAAGAATTGTGAGAAAACCATCACACACAAGTACAGACACTATATTATGAACCACAGGGCCGCCATCAGAGGGGTACAACCCATACACTTGTATGGGGCCCGGAGCTTCAGGAGGCCCGGACGTCCCTGGACCTTTTTTTTTTTTTTTTTTTTTTTTTTACATTTTTTCATTTTTTATTGGCTTGTCAGTGAGTGACTGCGACTGTCACTCACTGACCGCTGGGTGCCCGCCAGGACTATGACCGGGCTTTATAGTCCAGGGGGCCCGCACATTCTACTCACATTTATTGCCTCTAACTTGGGCGCGGGCCCCTTGAGATCCATGGCAGAGCCAGACAGGCCAGGGGCTGATGGGAGTAGAGACGTCACGTGCCCCGTGCAGGCACGCACGTCTACTCCAATCACCTGACCTGTCCCTGCCTACGTCCCTGCGCAATCTCCAGCAGAGACGATCCTCACTGACAGGAGCAGCAGCAGCCTCCCCTGCTTGATGCCGATGCACCGATCCCGGCAGGGTAGGAGAACTCGTGCGTGGGGGGTGATGAGAGGTGGGTGGGGGGTGATGAGAGGTGCAGGGGGTAATGAGAGGTGCAGGGGGGTAATGAGAGGTGCAGGGGGGTGATGTGAGGTGCAGGGGGTGATGAGAGGTGCAGGGGGGTGATGAGAGGTGCAGGGGGGGTGATGAGAGGTGCAGGGGGGAGATGAGAGGTGCAGGGGGTGGGAGTGATGAGAGGTGCCGGGGGGTTATGGGGGTGGGGAGAGGTGCAGGGGGTTATGGGGGTGATAAGAGGTGCAGGGGGGGTTATGGGGTTAAGAGGTGCAGGGGGGTCATGGAGGTGAAGAGAGGTGCAGGGGGGGTTATGGGGGTGATGAATGAGGAGAGGTGCAGGGGGGTTATAGTAGTGATGAGGAGAGTTTTGACGGGGGGGTTACGGGAGTGATGAGAGGTGGGGGGGTTATGGGGGTTATGAGAGGTGCAGGGGAGGGTTATGAGGGTGATGAAAAGGGGTGCGGGGGTTATTGGGGTGATGAGGAGAGGCGCAGGGGTTATGGGGGTGATGAGAGGTGCAGGGGGTGATGAGAGGTGGGGGGGTTATGGGGGTGATGTGAGGTGCAGGGGGTGATGAGGTGAGGTGCAGGGGAGGTGATGGGGGTGATGAGAAGAGGTGTGGGGGGTTATGGGGGTGATGAGGAGAGGTGCGGGGGGTTATAGTAATGATGAGGAGAGGTGTGGGGTGGTTATAGTAGAAATGAGGAGAGGTGCGGGGAGGGCGTTATAGTAGTGATGAGTGGAGGTGCGGGGGGGGGTTATAGTAGTGATGAGGAGAGGTGCGGGGGGGTTATGGGGGTGATGAGGAGAGGTGCGGGGTGGTTATAGTAGGGATAAGGAGAGGTGCGGGGGAGTTATAGTAGCGATGAGGAGAGGTGCAGGGGGGTTATGGGGATGATGAGATGTGCAGGGGGTGATGAGAGATGAGGGATTATGGGGGGATGAGAGGTGCAGGGGAGGTGATGGGGGTGATGAGAAGAGGTGTGGGAGGTTATGGGGGTGATTGGGTTGATGAGAAGACGTGTGGGGGGGTTATGGGGGTGATGAGGAGAGGTGTAGGGAGTTTATAGTAGTGATGAGGAGAGGTGTGGGGGGTTATAGTAGTGATGAGGAGAGATTTGGAGAGAGTGATGAGGACACAGAGGATAAGAGGGGGTGTATATGTATATATGATGTGTATGCATGTGTTGGGCAGCAATATATTCAGGGTAAAGTGTGTGGCAGGATTATATTCAGTGGGTACAGTGTGTGGCAGTTTTAAATTCAGGGTAAAGTGTGTGGCAGGATTATATTCAGTGGGTACAGTGTGTGGCAGTTTTAAATTCAGGGTACAGTGTGTGGCAGGATTATATTCAGTGGATACAGTGTGTGGCAGTATTATATTCAGGGTACAGTGTGTGGCAGGATTACATTCAGTGGGTACAGTGTATAGCAGTATTATATTCAGGGTACAGTGTGGGGCAGTATTTTATTTAGGGTACACTTTCTAGCAAGGTAATAATGATTACTGTCTTCATGCAGAGGATGAGGATCTGCTGACAAAGTGAGGAGCCAATGATGTCTGGATGTCAGACTCTGCAGAAAAGATGGAGCTGGAGGAAGACCTGGTCTCTGGACCAGATGAAGAAGAAAAGATAACAAAGAAGATATCACTCAAGTCAGAAGACGTCACTAATATCATTGTGTATTCTCCTGACTGTCCCATCAGAGCGGTAATCACTTGTAAGTTCTGCAGTGATGATGGGTAAAACTGTGTCCAATCTGTGTCTCTCTGGCTGTTACAAAACTACAACTCCCATTGCCAGAGGCTCTCCAGACATGAAGGGAGTTTTAGCTTTCCAACAGCTGGAGAAGCTATTCAACCGAGGTAATTGGTGGGGGTCTCAGCAGTCGGACACCCATCAAAAAAATGGGCTGCTTATTATAAAATGCCCGGGCCCTGGGTGGGGGGCAGATGGGGGGCCCAGGCCTTGAGCTGTGTAAGGGGCCCTGAAATTTCTGATGGCAGCCCTGATGAACCACACTAACTTTACAGCCCTTGTAGCATAGTCAAATAAAAAAAATTCCTGGAATACCCCTTTAATATCTAATTTTTCTATAGATCTAGGGTGGGTTAGAGGCTAAAGGCTAATATCCCTGATTCAAATTATTATTATTATTATTCAATGTATTTAATGAAAAGTTCAAAATCCAGTGCTAAATAAATTTGTCACAAACAATGCTAATACTCAATACATTGTGTTTCAGCACTGTTTTCTCTTGTCCTTACAATGGTAATGCTGTGTCACTAAGCAGTCGGTGTGCACCATTGACAAATATGACCCTACAGATGTCCAAGCTAAGTATTATGCAACTTTTTTGTTATTAATAAAATAAATGATTATTATTATTATTTTATATATTTATATTTTCAGTGCTTCCTGTTGCCTTTTCCCTGGATCTTGACCTTGGTCTACTTCTGACTACTCTCCTGACTTACCCTTCTGATATAGGGTAGGGTCACACGTGCCGTACTTTGCTGCTACTTATTTTCCTACCCATTGAAGTCAATGGGTAGTAAAACACGCAGCAGCAATATACAGCACATGTGACTCTACCCATAAAACCTAGAATGTATAGTTTTACTAAGACTACATCCGGTGCCAGTCTAGTTTCCAGTACTGTGTTCCATAATGTGACCTAATGTTGCTGTAGCACCGTGCTGCCAATTGGTTACAACCCCAGGGAACTGTGACTTAGGGATACTCTGCAGCATAGTCCAAATGGTGAAAACCAGGGTTTCCTTAGACTCTCACCAATAAGGAAAAGAAAGAAAGCCTGGCACAGCTAGTAACTAGTATATGCAAGCTCCAAAACATTGGCTATGGCACATAGCATGTGTGTCAGTCCAAATTTACAATTGAGTGGTGGAGGTGCTCTTACCCAAAGAATGCAGATCAGGTCAATATACAGAGAGAGTTGTAAGGATAACGCACTCACCACGTACTTGTCTCAAAACAGGAACATTGCAGTAAGACGGACACACAGGGAGCAATGGTGGAACAGGTGAGGCGGGGGGCGTGCACAGGGATGGCAACAAGTTTCTTGCACAGCAAACAGGCCAGAGGAAGCGCGACTGTGCGTGAAAGTTGTTGCCGCCCCTGTGCATGCCCACCTCACCTGTTTCACCATTGCTTTCTGTGTGTCCGTCCGTCCTACTGCAATTTTTGTACACAATAAAACCTGGATTTGCAACTGAGAAGTACGTGGTGCGTGCTTTATCCTTAAAACTCTCTTTATAATTATTTCCCTTAGACTCTACATTCAAGTTTAGATGCAAAATACAGTTGAAGCCTAAAACTTCACTATTCTAGCTACTTCTTTCGAAAAGCACCTTTAAATACCTTTTGTGCAAACTATTCCTTAGCCTTTAGGTCCTATAGCACCTGTAATGGCTGGCACAAGCTTTATTTATGACCGTTTGTAAGTTTGTATATTTTTTACACACAGGTAATTTTGATTGTGGTTATTACATTTGATAACTCCATGTCTGTCTATTTTAGTTGTTAAACATACTTGCGTGATCAGAAACTGTGTGAAAATGTAGAATTTCATGCCAAAAAGAGTTATTCTCTATATTTCTGCACGCATGGTCTGCTGTGGGTTTGTGGTTTTATGGTAGGTGTAATCATGTGCACTTGTGCTTATAAGTGATGAAGTGCTGCACAAAAAAGACTAAGAAAGAAGTGTAGCATGCAAAAAGTTCGTGCTTGAAAGGTTCCTGAAAAATTTAAATATTTACCTTCTTGAAAGCTTTATCTAAATATTTAATGCTACGTACTTAAAATTCACATTAGTTATTTAACAAAATAGTCGTATTTCCCACTGACCTTAGTCTTGTGGGAATGGGTTTCTGGAGCAATACAACATACAATGTCATTATAATCAGTTTGTCAAGTTTAACTGAATACTCAAAATGACATGAAGCTATAGCAAAGAATGTAGTTCACATTTCAGTGATTGTGTGGAAATATAGTAACATAAAATAAAAATGTAAGTTCTAAAAATATACAGCACAATATATTAAAAAGATGATACTGTAAGTACTCATTGATCTTAATTGCATCCATGCATTAAGTAGCAAAATGCATTTAACAACAGATGGTGCTTTTTTATCCAAAGTAAGGCTTGCAATTTAATGCAGTTTTTATTTTTTATTTTTATTTTTTTAAATGAAACCAGGAAAGAAAATTATATGAGTGGATATGTGCAGTTTTATGAGGCAAATATTATATTGAAAAAAGCAGTATAAAGTTTTGTTCATCTCCAGTATTTTGGGTCTCTTTTGAGCAGTAAAACAATCATTGTACATTGTAGAGTGGCTAGAGGACTGTCGCTTATTAAGTCACAGATATTTATATTTGCAATGAGGAGTAGCGAACTTTACCCTCTGGGCCAGTGGCTAGTGCTCCCTCATGAGCATGTTAGCAAGGACATCATAGCTAAAATTCCCTTTTAGCTGCAAGTTCCTTTTATTTCTTTTAGGACTTTTTTTTGTTTTTTTTGTTTTCTGGGCCAGTAATGGGCTAAAAAAAGAACACTTTTTCAAGCAAAGCGTTTTAAAACATTTTCAAGGTGCTAGAGTTTATTTTTTTTTATAGTAAAAAGCAGCTAGATCTTTTATGGTACATTTTGTTCTGGCAATTTTTTTGTCACATGCTTCTTAATAAATGCCAAGGAAAATACATATACTGAATTAAACTAAATAATAAGTATGACCAAAACGTTGACCCCGGGGTTTTATTCTGATTGCCATATTGGAGTCGGGAAGGAATTTTTCTACTGTTTTGGAGTAATTGCCATCTACCTCATAGGGGTTTTTTCCTTCCTATGCATCAAGAGGAGTCATAGTAGGGTAATAGTTTGAACTTTATTGACTCTTGTCTTTTTTCAACCTTATAAACTATGTAAAAATGTTTGTGAAAAAAACTTGTTTGAAGTAGGCCTTAGGCTTCAACCCCCAGTTTTGAAAAATAAAAAGCAAACCCATCAACGCACTATGTGAATACGGCTTAAAGGGTTACTCCAGTGGAATGCAATTTTATTAAATCAACTGGTGCCAAAAAGTTAAACATATTTGTAAATTATTTCTATTTAAAAATCTTAATCCTTCTAGTATTTAGCTGCTATATGCTCTAGTGGAAGTTGTGTAGTTCTTTCCAGTCTGACCACAGTGCTGTCTGCTGACACCTCTGTCCGTGTCAGGAACTATCCAGAGCAGGAGCAAATCCCCATAGCAAACCTATCCTGCTCCGGACAGTTCTTGACATAGACAGAGGTGTCAGCAGAGAGCAATGTTATCAAACTGGAAAAAAAAACTATACAACTTCCTCTGTAGTATACAGTAGCTAATAAGTACTGGAAGGATTGAAATTTTTATACATAAGTAATTTACAAATCTGCATAACTTTCTGGCACCAGTTGATTAGAAAAATGTTGTTTTCCACCGGAGTACCCCATTAAATTCAAAGTTATTCCCTATCCACAGAATAGGTGATAACTAGTTGATCAGAGTGAGGTACCAAATGAAGGTCTGTTGTCACCAGAGTGAATATAAAAGCAACACAAAGATTTGATCTTCACTCTATTCTTTATGGTATTACAGAAGCTCAGTACATCTCTAAAGCACTAACTCTCCCTTCACTAGTAATGAAAAGTACTGTACTTCTGTTGTCATGAATAGTAGGGGTCCCTCAGTCTAGTCTCAGGTGATATCTGGTCAGCTGGATATCACCTAACTTTTGGATAGGTAAAAACTTTGGACAAACTCTTTAACCCTTTCCCACATGACATTGCAAACACACTGATGCCTGCCATTAAATGCCATGATCAATGCCAATTAAGGCATCTAAAGTTGGTACTAAGGGTTTAGGGTCTCTCATTAAATACCCACAGTGTGATAGCTGAGCTATTATGGCGGACGGAGGTCTCTTAAATATAAAACTCAACGTGTGTGTGTGTGTGTGTGTGTATGTATGTGTGTATGTTCCAGCATCAATTCCAAACAGCTAAAGATATTAACATGAAACTTGGCACACATGTTACTTATATGTCAACAACAAACATAGGATAGGTGATTTAACCCTTACTCACCCCCATTTGGCAGGGGTGGGGTTTATGTTTAAAGTCCCATACAAGTCAATATGAAATATATGTTACTGCATAACTTCCAAACGGCTTGAGATTTTTCGATAATACTTGGTCACATGTTATTTATATATCCACTTAAAATATAGGATAGTTAATTTAACCCTTAACTACCCCCATTTGTGAGGGTCGGGGTTTTTGTTTAACCCCTTAAGGACCAAGGACGTACAGGTACGTCCTTGGTCCTGCTCCGGTGATATAACGTGGGGTTACACGGTAACCCCGCATCATATCACGGCGGGCCCGGCGTCAAAGTGAAGCCGGGACCCACCGCTAATAGCGCGCAGCGGCGATCGCGGCACCGTGCGCTATTAACCCTTTAGCCGCGCGCTCAGAGCTGAGCCGCGCGGCTAAAAGCGATAGTGAAAGCTGCCGGTTAACTTAGTGGGCTGTTCGGGATAGCCGTGGCGAAATCGCTGCATCCCGAACAGCTTACAGGACAGCGGGAGGGCCCCTACCTGCCTCCTCGCTGTCCGATCGCCGAATGACTGCGCAGTGCCTGAGATCCAGGCATGAGCAGTCATGCGGCAGAATCATCGATCACTGGTTTCCTATGAGAAACCAGTGATCAATGATAAAGATCAGTGTGTGCAGTGTTATTGGTCCCTATGGGAGCTATAACACTGCAAAAAAAGGTAAAAAAAAAAAAAAGTGAATGAATATCATTTAACCCCTCCCCTATTAAAAGTTTGAATCACCCCCCTTTTCCCATAAAAAAAAACACAGTGTAAATAAAAATAAACATATATGGCATCACTGCGTGCGGAAATGTCCGAATTATAAAAATATATCATTAATTAAACCGCTTGATCAATGGTGTGCGCGCAAAATAATTCAAAAGCCCAAAATAATGCATTTTAGGTCACTTTTTATATTATTTAAAAATGAATAAAAAGCGATCAATAAGTCCTATCAATGCATAAATGGTACCGTTAAAAACTTCAGATCATGGCGCAAAAAATTAGCCCTCATACCGCCCCATACACGGAAAAATAAAAAAGTTATAGGGGTCAGAAGATGACAATTTTAAACGTATTAATTTTCCTGCATGTAGTTATGATTTTTTCCAGAAGTACGACAAAATCAAACCTATATAAGTAGGGTATCATTTTAATCGGATGGACCTACAGAATAAAGATAAGGTGTCATTTTTACCCAAAAATTTACTACGTAGAAACGGAAGCCCCCAAAACTTACAAAACGGCGTCGCACAATGATTTTTTTTTCCGTTTCACCGTAGATTTTTGGGCAAAATGACTGATGTCATTACAAAGTAGAATTGGTGGCGCAAAAAATAAGCAATCATATGGATTTTTAGGTGCAAAATTGAAAGAGTTATGATTTTTTAAAGGCAAGGAGCAAAAAACGAAAATGCAAAAACGGAAAACCCCCCGGTCCTTAAAGGGGTATTCCGCCCCTAGACATCTTATCCCCTATCCAAAGGATAGGGGATAAGATGTCAGATCACCGCGGTCCCGCTGCTGGGGACCCCCAGGATCCCCGCTGCGGCACCGCGCTATCATTACAGCACAGAGCGAGTTCGCTCTGCACGTAATGATGGGCGGTACAGGGGCCGGAGCATCGTTACGTCATGGCTCCGCCCCTCGTGATGTCATGGCCCGCCCCTTTCAATACAAGTCTATGGGAGTGGGCGTGGCGGTCGTCACGCCCCCTCCCATAGACTTGCATTAAGGGGACGGGCCGTGATGTCACGAGGGGCGGCGCCATGATGTCACGCTGCTCCGTCCCCCGTATCGCCCGTCATTACGCACAGAGCGAACTCGCTCTGTGCTGTAATGATAGCGCGGTGCCGCAGCGGGGATCCCAGGGGTCCCCAGCAGCGGGACCATGGTGATCTGACATCTTATCCCCTATCCTTTGGATAGGGGATAAGATGTCTAGGGGCGGAATACCCCTTTAAGGGGTTAAAGTCCCATGCAAATCAATGGGAAATGTATGTTCCCACATAACTTCCGTATGGCTGGAGATATTTCAATAACTGGTACACATATTACGGGTCGGGATAGGAGGTCGACATAGGAGGTCGGGATAGGAGGTCAACATAGGAGGCCGGGATAGGAGGACGGGATAGAAGGACGGGAAAGGAGGACGGGATAGGAGGTCGGGATAGGAGGACGGGATAGGAGGTCGAGATAGGAGGATGGGATAGGAGGTCATGATAGGAGGACGGGATATGAGGTCGGGATAGGAGGTTGGGATAGGAGGACGGGATAGATGGACTGGATAGGAGGACGGGATAGGAGGAGGGGATAGGAGGACAGAAAAGGACGGGAAAGGAGGTCGAGATATGAGGACGGGAAAGGAGAACGGAAAAGGAGGACGGGATAGGAGGACGGGAAAGGAGGACGGGATAGATGGACAGGATAGATGGACGGGATAGGAGGATGGGAAAGGAGGACAGGAAAGGAGGTCGAGATAGGAGGACGGGAAAGGAGGTCGAGATAGGAGGACGGGAAAGGAGGACGGGAAAGGAGGTCGAGATATGAGGACAGGAAAGGAGGACGGGATAGGAGGACTGGATAGAAGGACTGGATAGGAGGACAGGATAGGAGGTCGGGATATGATGACGGCATAGGAGGTCGGGATATGACAACAATATATGGGGATGGGATATGAAGTCGAAACCTTCCTCCTTTGTTTAGTTTCCTCCCCAACAAGGATTAGGAAGGAAAAACCGGGCAACGCCAGGTACTCAAATAGTCTATATATAAAACTCAATTTGTGTGTATGTATGTGTGTATGTTCCAGCATCACTTCCAAACGGCTAAAGATATTAACATGAAACTTGGTACACATGTTACTTATATATGTCAACAACAAACATAGGATTGGTAATTTAACCCTTATGTTTAAAATCCCATACAAGTCTATGGAACATATAGGTTACAACATAACTTCCAAACAGCTGGAGATATTTTGATAATATTCAGTCACATGTTACTTATATGTCCACTAAAACATAAAATAGTAAATTTAACCCTAACCTATCCCCCATTTGTGAGGGTCAGGGTTTTTGTTTAAAGTCCAATTCAAATCTATGGGAAATGTATGTTCTAGCATAACTTCATATGGCTGGAGATATTTCGCTAATACTTGGTCACAACTTACTTATATGTCAAATAAAAATATATAATAAATAAATTAACCCTAACCTACCCCCCTTATGTGAAGGATGGGGTTTTTGTTTCACGTCCCATACATATACAAGGGGCTTCCAGTACCATACTCCACAGGCTCCGCTCTGCATTTCCTGGTAAATGTGTCATTCCCGCTGGCAAGTCACACCCTTCCCGCATTCCATGCCCCATCTTACAAAGACACGCCCACCCTTAAGCCACACCTCTTTTATTTTCCGCTTACAATATCTTCATCACAACACAGTCCCACCTAATTATGAGATATAAGAATTATAAATGAGGATTAGATAGGAGGACAGGATATGAGGTCAGTATATGAGGACGGGATATGGGGAAGGGATATGGGAACGGGATATGGGGACGGGATATGAGGTCGGCATATGAGGATTAGATATGAAGACAGGATATGGGGATAGGATAAGAGGATTAGATATGAGAACAGGATATTAGGACGGGATGTGGGAGCGGAATATGAGGACAGGATATGAGGCTGTGATATGGGGACGGGGTATGAAGATTGGATATGAGGTTGGGATATGAACACTTGACATGGTGATGGGACATGGTGACGGGACATAGGAATGGGATATGGGGATGGGACATGGGGACGAGATATGAGGTCGAGATACTAGGACAGGATATGAGGTCAGAATATGAGGAGGGGATTTGGGTCGGGATATGAGGAGGGGATATTGGGTTGGGATATGAGGAGGGGATATGGAGTCAGGATTTGAGGACAGTATATAAGGAAAAAAGCTTCCTCCTTTTCCTCCTGCACAAGGATTAGGTAGGAAAAACCGGGCAGTGCCGGGTACTCAGCTAGTCATAATAAAAAGTTTAAATAAATATATATACCTTTAAATTTTGAATTGCCCCCTTTTCCCATTCTACAAATGAAAAAATAAAAATAAACATCATCACGTAAAAGGTTGTCCAAAAATGTTAAATGTAATATATACAATCCTGTCTGATAAACAGCATACATGTGAAAAAATACCAAATACCATAATTGCACATTTTTGTAACAACATATATCAGAAAACAACTTATATAAAGTAATATCAAAAAATGATCAAAAACTCCTATCAAAACAAAAATGACACAATAAAAACTATAGATGATGCCACAAAGAATGAACCCTCATACCGCCCCATATACAAAAAAATATGAAAGTTACAGGGATCAGAATAAGGCAATTTTATGCATACCTTGTTTTCTTTAAAGGAATGGTTCACCCCTACTAAACAGTTGCCCCAAGGAGTTCTGTTTATTTAACGGAAGTACACTGTTTTTACATTTGACAAAAAAGGGAGGTTAGTTATGACGTCACAATCATCATGTTACATTTTGATTGGTTAGTTGAGCTTTGTCTTGGTATATATCAGCATATTTAAGCATCTACTTTTTTTCGTGGCCAAAGTTCATTTATGTAGCTCACGCTCTCATACTGGATAATCCCAGATTCTTTCACTTCTATACAATCTGTATCTTCTTCAAACGTTTGTCTTCTGACATCTCATCTTGGGCCTCCTGGCGTCATTCCAAGGTCTTCATCTTAGTTGCAAGCAAATAGCAAGCTGGATACATATAGTAGGTAACAAATATCTTTTTTTCAGCATTAGAAATGTTTATAAATATATAAGTATTAAAGCGCAAATGTCATGAAATTTTGGTGCAATAACCTGCACACAGCCTTTGTACTGTGTGCAGGTGGTGTGTATAGCAATATTTTTACCTGATATTTGCAGGCTTTCATGACTGCAAAAAAGGCTTTTATTCAAAGCCACTGACGGTCGGATAGGCGTGGCGCGAGGTACGCGATGCCCTGCCGCCGCCACGCCCACTTCCACGCCCTTCAGCTATTCTATCCTGCACGCTGCTGTGTGTCATCCAGCAAGCGCTTGCTCCCGCCGCCGTCTTCCTCCTCAGTGCGCCTGCGCAGAGCAGCGCACAATCAGTCTGGTTCTCGATACTAGGTGCAGAGAGGAAGCGCGCTCTCTGCACCTAGCACTGTGCAGGCGCACTTAGGAGGAAGATGGCGGCGGGAGCGAGCGCTTGCTGGATGGCACACAGCGGCACGCAGGTTAGATTAGCTGAAGGGCGCATGCGCTGGGACCTGTGTGTCAATCACACAGAGGTCCCAGCACGGACATACGGGGTAGGCGTGGGGGTGGACGTGGCTGCGGCGGGGCATCACGTACCTCGCGCCACGCCTATCTGACCGTCAGTGGCTTTGAATAAAAGCCTTTTTTGCTGTCATGAAAGCCTGCAAATTTCAGGTAAAAATATTGCTATACACACCACCTGCACACAGTACAAATGCTGTGTGCCGGTTATTGCACCAAAATTTCATGACAGTTGCGCTTTAATATATACAGTGCATAGTCAAAGTATTCGGCCCCCTTGAACTTTTCGACCTTTTGCCACATTTCAGGCTTCAAACATAAAGAATCAACAACAAGTGGAACACAGTCATGAAGCGGAACAAAATTTATTGGATATTTCTTACTTTTTTTACAAAAAAAAAACTGGAAAATTGTGCGTTTGGGGTATGTCTCTATCAGTTTTGCACATTGAGAGACTGAAATTTTTGCCCATTCCTCCTTGCAAAAGAGCTCGAGCTCAGTGAGGTTGGATGGAGAGCGTTTGTGAACAGCAGTTTTCAGTTCTTTCCACAGATTCTTGATTGAATTCAGGTCTGGACTTTGACTTGGCCATTCTAACACCTGAATATGTTTATTTGTGAACCATTCCAGAACCATTCCGTTGTAGATTTTGCTTTATGTTTTGGATCATTGTCTTGTTGGAAGACAATTCTCAGGTCTTTTGCAGACTCCATCAGGTTTTCTTCCAGAATGGTCCTGTATTTGGCTCCATCCATCTTCCCATCAATTTTAACCATCTTCCCTGTCCCTGCTGAAGAAAAGCAGGCCCAAACCATGATTCTGCCACCACCATGTTTGACAGTGGGGATGGTGTGTTCAGGATGATGAGCTGTGTTGCTTTTACGCCAAACATAAAGTTTTGCATTGTTGCCAAAAAGTTTGATTTTGGTTTCATCTGACCAGAGCACCTTCTTCCACATGTTTGGTGTGTCTCCCAGGTGGCTTGTGGCAAACTTTAAATTGCACTTTTTATGGATATCTTTAAGAAATGGCTTTCTTCTTGCCACTCTTCCATAAAGGCCAGATTTGTCCAGTATATGACTGATTGTTGTCCTATGGACAGAGTCTCTCACCTCAGCTGTAGATCTCTGTAGTTCATCCAGAGTGATCATGGGCCTCTTGGCTGCATCTCTGATCAGTCTTCTCCATGTATGAGCTGAAAGTTTAGAGGGACGGCCAGGTCTTCGTAGGTTTGCAGTGGTCTGATATTCCTTCAATTTCAATATTGTCGCTTGCACAGTGCTCCTTGGGATGTTTAAAGCTTGGGAAATCTTTTTGTATCCAAATCCGGCTTTGAACTTCTCCACAACAGTATCTATGACCTGCCTGGTGTGTTCCTTGTTCTTCATGATGCTCTCTGCACTTTAAACAGACCTCTGAGACTATCACAGTGCAGGTGCATTTATATGGAGACTTGATTACACACAGGTGGATTCTATTTATCATCATTAATCATTTAGGTCAACATTGGATCATTTAGAGATCCTCACTGAACTTCTGGAGATAGTTTGCTGCACTGTAAGTAAAGGGGCTGAATAATTTTGCATGCCCAATTTTTCAGGTTTTTATTTTTTAACAAAGTTTGAAATATCCAATAAATTTAATTCCACTTCATGATTGTGCTCCACTTGTTGTTGATTCTTTACAAAAAATTATAGTTTTATATCTTTATGTTTGAAGCCTGAAATGTGGCAAAAGGTCGAAAAGTTCAAGGGGGCCGAATACTTTCACTATGCATTGTATATTGATCGGTAGTCAGAATCATTTTAATCAACTTGTCACCGGTAGGTAGTGGAACAGGGGTTCCTGGATACAGCAGCAGTCAATTAGTGTGGACTGTTGGTGGGAAAATCAGCTACTCGGCAGTGTGGCAGTTTTTCATCAAGCATCCGGAGGAGGTTAACATAGCAACATGCAAGATGCTTCAGCTGAAGGTGGAGCGTGGCTTCACGGCCCTGCATCAGCATATGCTGTGCCACCATAAAGCGGCCTGGGAGAACCGTGGCTCTGATGTAGAGACCCTGCCTGCTGCATCACTCAGTGGCACGCCACTCCCTCTTTCAGCCAGCCAAGGCTCCACCACCTCAGTCGAAGGGAGCTGTGTGTCATATCTTCCTTCTGTTGCTCCAGATGCTTCTACTCCTCCTACTTTTAGTCAGTCATTCCGCTAGCAATCTATCGGCGAAGCCATGTCCAAGAGACAACAGTATGCGCCACTCACCTGAATGCGCTCCTGTCCAAGTTGCTGGTGCTGCAGTCCCTCCCTTTTCAAGTGGTGGACTCTGCACCTTTCAGAGAACTGAACTCATGCCGCCGCCAACTCCAGGCTGTGCCATTCAGCCCCTATGTAGTCTCCTCATGCTTCTGCCACTTCCAGGCTGTGTCATTCAGCCACTATGTGGCCTCCTCATACTTCTGCCACCTCCAGGCTGTGTCATTCAACCACTATATGGTTTCCTCATCTGCTGCCAACTCCAGGCTGTGCCATTCAACCACTATATGCTGCTGCCAACTCCAGGCTGTACCACTCAGCCACTATATGTTCTCCTCATGCTGCCGCCACCTCCATGCTGTGTCATTCAGCCACTATATGGTTTCCTCATGCTTCTGCCATTTCCAGGCTGTGTCACTCAGCCACTGTATGTTCTCCTCATGCTGCCACCAACTCCACGCTGTGTCATTCAGCCACAATATGGTCTCCTCATGCTTCTGCCACCTCCCGGCTGTGTCACTCAGCCACAGTATGTTTTCCTCATGCTGCTGCAAACTCCAGACCATGTCATTCAGCCACTAAATGCTGCCGTTAACTCCAGGCTGTGCCATTCAGCCACTATATGTTCTCCTTATGCTGCCACCACCTCCACGCTGTGTCATTCAGCCACTACATGGTCTCCTCATACTGATGCCACCTCCAGGCTCTGTCATTGTGCTGCCATGTGACATGTGACTCCTTGTTAGATTTGGTCTTTTTAAACCACACTATTTATTCAAAGTAAATGCCGGGGCCTGGGACATTAAAACTTGGGGGTGTAATAATAAATTTCAATAAAAAAAAAATTGATGTAATATTTTCAAGACTGAGGTCCTATGGTCGTCGACGTCATATATTAGCTGTGGAATTACCACAAGAATCCAATGAAACAGGTTGGAGCGATAACAATGAACCATTACTGATTAACCCTTTAAGGACTAAGCCCATTTTCACCTTAAGGACCAGGCCAATTTTATTTTTGCGTTTTTGTTTTTTCCTCCTCGCCTTCTAAAATCCATAACTCTATTATATTTCCATCTACAGACCCATATAAGGGATTGTTTTTTGCGTGACCAATTGTACTTTGTAATGAAACCTCTCATTTTACCATAAAATGTACAGCGAACGCAAAACAATATTTTTTAAGGGAGGAAATTTTAATGAAAACCACAATTTTGCATATTTTGAAGGGTTTTGTTTTCACACTGTACATTATACGATAGAAATGACGTGTTCTTTATTTTGTGGGTCAATACAATTAAAATGATACCCATGGCAAGATACTTTATATTTTTGTACTGCTTAAAAAAAATCTAAAACTTTTTGTACAAAATTAGTAATCTAAAATTGCCCTGTTTTGACCACCTATAACTTTTTTAATTTTTCCATTTATAGGGCGGATGAGGGCTAATTTTTTGCGCCGTCTTCTGTACTTTTTATTGATACCACATTTGCATATATAAAACTTTTAGATAATTAAAAAAAATTTTTTTTTTAATAAAATGTGACAAAAAAGCAGCATTTTTGGACTTTTTCTATTTTTTACATTTACGCCTTTAACCGTTCAGGATCATTAACATTATATTTTGATAGATCCGACATTTACGCAGGCGACGATACCAAATCTGTTTATTAAAAAAAATTACGCTTTTTGGGGGTAAAATAAGAAAAACTGACAATTTTCATTTTTGTTGGGGGAGGGGATTTTTCAATTTTTTTTACTTTTTATTTTTATTTTTTTAACTTTTTATCATTTGATTGCTAATACTGTTCAGTGCTATGCATAGGACGTAGCACTGATCAGTCTTATCGGCTATCTCCTGCTCTGGTCTGCTCGATCTCAGACCAGAGCAGGAGATGCCAGGAGATGGACAGAGGCAGGCGAGGGAACCTCCTTCCGCCATTACAGATGAACGGATCGCCACGGCAGCACTGCGGGGGATCCGAACATCTATTTTAATGTGCGCATTGCCGCAAATGCCGTGATCTGTACTGATAACGGCATCTGACGTGTTAATGGCGGACATCCGCGCGATCGTGGATGTCAGCCATTAGAGGCGGGTCCCCGGCTGCTATCATGCTCCGATGCTCGCGTTCATACACAGAACGTAAATGTACGTCCTGGTGCAAGAAGTACCGCCAAGCCGGGACGTACATTTATGTCCGTGGTCTTTAAGGGGTTAAATGAAACATTTGCAGTGGGAGGGGTGCCGGGGGCGCTGAGAGGCACAGGCTGGAACAGGTTACTTGCCTCGCGGCAGACCGCCAGCTCGATGCTCACCAGAATGGGTACTCAAAAAATGTAAATACATTTAAATTCAATTAAATAACAATTGCATTAAAAATCTATTTATTCTCTTCAATTTTGAAGTCATATGGTCTCCCTGCTGCCACATCCAGATGCTCTGTGGCAGTGATTCTAATAGCAATGCCTGAATTCTGCATGTCATACTGAATAACAATATTATTTCACAAACATACACTCCCTATGCGTGTTAGGACAAAGCAAAGTGTTGTACACCCCTATTGAGGCTCTCTGTAGGCCAGAAAGACATGTTTTTAATAGCGATTCGCCGCAAATAAATTTGTCTCAAACCAAATTGTTTCGGAAAATTTGGCAAATCGTCCGAATGGAATTTTTCTAAAATTCGCTCATCTCTAGTATTGACCCATAGACTAAAGAAAACATGTCATTCTTTACCGTAAAGTGTACAGCGTGAAAATGAAACCCTCCAAAATAAGCAAAAATTTGTTTTCTTTTTGAATTTCCCCACACAAATAATATTTTTGGTTTTTTGACATATATTTTATGGTAAAATTAGTGATGCCATTACACAGTAAAATAGGTTGTGCAAAAACAAACCCTCAAATTGGTCTGTGGATGTAAATATGAGACTATGTTCATATTCCTTAGGCATTGTTACGCCGAGCGCTCCGGGTCCCCGCTCCTCCCCGGAGCGCTCACGGCGTCTCTCTCCCTGCAGCGCCCCGGTCAGTCCCGCTGACCGGGAGCGCTGCTCTGACATGGCCGTCGGGGATGCGATTCGCACAGCGGGACGCGCCCGCTCGCGAATCGCATCCCAAGTCACTTACCCGTCCCGGTCCCCTGCTGTCATGTGCTGGCGCGCGCGGCTCCGCTCTCTAGGGCGCGCGCGCGCCAGCTCTCTGAGACTTAAAGGGCCAGTGCACCAATGATTGGTGCCTGGCCCAATTAGCTTAATTGGCTTCCACCTGCTCCCTGGCTATATCTGATCACTGCCCCTGCACTCCCCTGCCGGATCTTGTTGCCTTAGTGCCTAGAGAAAGCGTTTACTGTGTTTGTCCATACTGTGTACTTGACCTCCTGCTATTGCCATATTGACTACGATCCTTGCTGCCTGCCCCGACCTTCTGCTACGTCCGACCTTGCTCTTGTCTACTCCCTTGTACCGCGCCTATCTTCAGCAGTCAGAGAGGTTGAGCCGTTGCTAGTGGATACGACCTGGTTGCTACCGCCGCTGCAAGACCATCCCGCTTTGCGGCGGGCTCTGGTGAAAACCAGTAGCAGCTTAGAACCGGTCCACTAGCACGGTCCACGCCAATCCCTCTCTGGCACAGAGGATCCACCTCCTGCCAGCCGAATCGTGACAGTAGATCCGGCCATGGATCCCGCTGAGGTTCCCCTGCCAGCTGTCTCTGACCTCACCACGGTGGTCGCCCAGCAATCCCGACAGATCGCCCATCTAAGTCACCAGCTGTCGGAAGTGTCCACCATGGTGCAGCAACTTCAGTCGCAGCTACAGCATCTGCAACAGCAGCTACCATCTCCTCCACCAGCTCCTGCACCTCCTCCGCAGCGAGTGGCCGCTCCTAGCCTCCGCTTGTCCCTGCCGGACAAATTTGATGGGGACTCTAGACTCTGCCGTGGATTTTTGTCTCAATGTTCCCTGCATATGGAGATGTTGTCGGACTTGTTTCCTACAGAACGGTCTAAGGTGGCGTTCGTAGTGAGCCTTCTTTCAGGAAAGGCCTTGTCTTGGGCCACACCGCTCTGGGACCGCAATGATCCTGCCACAGCCACAGTCCAGTCCTTCTTCGCTGAGGTCCGTAGTGTCTTCGAGGAGCCTGCCCGAGCTTCTTCTGCCGAGACTGCCCTGCTGAACCTGGCCCAGGGTAATTCTTCAGTGGGCGAGTACGCCATCCAATTTCGTACTCTTGCTTCCGAATTATCATGGAATAACGAGGCTCTCTGCGCGACCTTTAAAAAAGGCCTATCCAGTCGCATCAAGGATGTGCTGGCCGCACGAGAGATTCCTGCCAACCTGCAAGAACTTATCCATTTGGCCACCCGCATTGACATGCGTTTTTCTGAGAGACATCAAGAGCTCCGCCAGGAAAAAGACTTAGATCTCTGGGCACCTCTCCCACAGTCTCCGTTGCAATCTACGCCTGGGCCTCCCGCCGAGGAGGCCATGCAAGTGGATCGGTCTCGCCTGACCCAGGAAGAGAGGAATCGCCGTAGGGAAGAAAATCTTTGTCTGTACTGTGCCAGTACCGAACATTTCTTGGTGGATTGCCCTATTCGTCCTCCACATCTGGGAAACGCACGCACGCACCCAGCTCTCGTGGGTGTGGCGTCTCTTGATTCAAAGTCTGCTTCTCCACGTCTCTCGGTGCCCGTGCGGATTTCTCCTTCAGCCAACTCCTCCCTCTCAGCCGTGGCCTGCTTGGACTCTGGTGCCTCTGGGAATTTTATTCTGGATTCTTTGGTGAATAAATTCCGCATCCCGGTGACCCGTCTCGTCAAGCCGCTCTACATTTCCGCGGTCAACGGAGTCAGGTTGGATTGCACCGTGCGTTACCGCACAGAACCCCTCCTGATGTGTATTGGACCCCATCACGAAGTCATTGAGTTCTTCGTCCTTCCCAACTGTACCTCTGAGGTCCTCCTCGGTCTGCCATGGCTCCGGCTTCATTCTCCCACCCTTGACTGGACCACCGGGGAGATCAAGAATTGGGGCCCTGCTTGCCACAAGAAATGCCTCTCCCTCCCTCCCAGTCCCGTCAGGCAAGCCTCAGTGCCTCCTCATGGCCCCCGTCCTGGTGTCATCCTGCCCCGTGCCAAGCTTCACCCTCTGCCCTCCCTCCCCATTCCCACTCCTGTTGTACGGCCTGCCTTTGAGGAAACCCTTCAATCATTCCCGGTGTCCTCATCCCATGGGAAGCAGTTACCGCACAAAGAAAGGGGGAGACCTAAAGGGGGGGGTACTGTTACGCCGAGCGCTCCGGGTCCCCGCTCCTCCCGGAGCGCTCACGGCGTCTCTCTCCCTGCAGCGCCCTGGTCAGTCCCACTGACTGGGAGCGCTGCTCTGACATGGCCGTCGGGGATGTGATTCGCACAGCGGGACGCGCCCGCTCGCGAATCGCATCCCAAGTCACTTACCCGTCCCGGTCCCCTGCTGTCATGTGCTGGCGCGCGCGGCTCCGCTCTCTAGGGCGCGCGCGCGCCAGCTCTCTGAGACTTAAAGGGCCAGTGCACCAATGATTGGTGCCTGGCCCAATTAGCTTAATTGGCTTCCACCTGCTCCCTGGCTATATCTGATCACTGCCCCTGCACTCCCCTGCCGGATCTTGTTGCCTTAGTGCCTAGAGAAAGCGTTTACTGTGTTTGTCCATACTGTGTACTTGACCTCCTGCTATTGCCATATTGACTACGATCCTTGCTGCCTGCCCCGACCTTCTGCTACGTCCGACCTTGCTCTTGTCTACTCTCTTGTACCGCGCCTATCTTCAGCAGTCAGAGAGGTTGAGCCGTTGCTAGTGGATACGACCTGGTTGCTACCGCCGCTGCAAGACCATCCCGCTTTGCGGCGGGCTCTGGTGAAAACCAGTAGCAGCTTAGAACCGGTCCACTAGCACGGTCCACGCCAATCCCTCTCTGGCACAGAGGATCCACCTCCTGCCAGCCGAATCGTGACAGGCATAGCATTATACAGTGAAAGTAACCTAATGATTGCATATAAAATTTCCCTATGGGGACTTAAAAAGTGTAAAATATATTGTCATGGCCGTAAATGTTGGCACCCGTGACATTTTTCGAGAAAATTAAGTATTTCTCATAGAAAATTATTGCAGTAACAGATGTTTTGCTATACACATGTTTATTCCCTTTGTATGTTTTGGAACTAAACAAAAAAAGGGAGGAAAAAAGCTAATTGGACATAATGTCACACCAAACTCCAAAAATGGGCTGGACAAAATTATTGGCACCCTTTCAAAATTGTGGAAAAATAAGGTTGTTTCAAGCATGTGATGCACCTTTAAACTCACCTGGGGCAAGTAACAGGTGTAGACAATATAAAAATCACACCTGAAAGCAAATAAAAAAGGAAAGAAGTTGACTTAGTCTTTGCATTGTGTGTCTGTGTGTGCCACACTAAGCATTTACAACAGAAAGAGGAGAAGAGAACTGTCTGAGGACTTGAGAACCAAAATTGTGGAAAAATATCAACAATCTCAAGGTTACAAGTCCATCTCCAGAGATCTAGATTTGCCTTTGTCCACAGTGCGCAACATTATCAAGAAGTTTGCAACCCATGGCACTGTAGCTAATCTCCCTGGGTGTGGACGGAAAAGAAAAAATTATGAAAGGTGTCAAAGCAGGATAGTCCGGAAGGTGGATAAGAAGCCCCAAACAAGTTTAAAGGATATCCAAGCTGTCCTGCAGGCTCAGGGAGCATCAGTGTTAGTGCGAACTATCCGTCAACATTTAAATGAAAGGCTATGGCAGGAGACCCAAGAGGACTGTCGTGCTAATTACACCCCAAAAATGAATCACTATATTTAATATGTTTCATAGCATAATAGCATGATGTCGGCCATTTTGTGCATTAACCTAAGCAGGCCAATTCTGAAGTTTCATCTCCTACCTCTAATGCCAGTCTGGGAGTACAATTCTTCTTGTATCTTTAGCTTATTTATGGTGTTTAGATAAGGGACTGAAAAGGGTCTGGTTACACTCTCTAGACGACACTACTAAAAAACCCCAAGTAAAGGGGGGTGAGATAACGAACTGTGAAATAACTATGTCTCATCCGATTGAACATTAGTTCTTTATATATATATATATATATATATATATATATATATATATATATGGTAATCAGTAGGACAAATGATATTGTCATATACTGTTAGTATTGTAAAGGACATCAGTATATATCTATTATCTTATATATGATTCTCAAGTATAGACTTTGAGAATGAGTCTTTGTATAGGGCCAGTGAATGTTATAGTAAGTAACAATCAATTACCAGGATAAGACAGACAGAGAGATTAACACATCTGTGGGGAAAGAGACCTCCATGACTCTTATCTCTCTAATAAATTTAAATGTCTAATTGGAGACTCTATGTCTATGAGAATCCAGGTTTTTATTACTTATAGATGTCAAAGTAATCCCTGAATTGTTAATTATGGTTCCATTCTTCATGTGTGGAATGTTGGTTTAAGACCAATTATTGACAGTTAACCCTTAATGGCAATGATGCTAATTGCTTATGCAATACCACCCCCTTGTTTATGGGGAGTTGACATTACACCGACAGGAAAGGCATTCTGGGTAGTATAGTGATGTCATAGTCATTACCATATGTACACGCCCAACCTACATTCATTGGGGAATTCCAATTTAGGAGGGTGTGTCTAACTAATTAAAAAGTCTGGTAAAACCAGATGCTGTGGTCTGAACTGCTCTAACTGGGAACTGGAGAATGCTGTACTCTGAACTGTAGGCTGTGCTGTAGAGAACACACAAAAGACAAAGCAAAGTAGGAGGAGTAAAAATGGGGGGTATGTTGAGAGCGCTGCTGTCAGATGGCGAAGGTTGGAGTCAAGAAACGGTATGAGCCAGCACTTATGCAGGACTAACTTTTATTGAAAAAAGAAGTCAAGACAGTAAAAACAGGACAACGCGTTTCGGCGCTCGCTGGAGCCTTCCTCAGGTCCACAATTATAAATATGTGCAGTCCGAGCCCACCCGCAGGAACTCCGGCTAGGACTGCACATATTTATAATTGTGGACCTGAGGAAGGCACCAGCGAGCGCCGAAAGGCGTTGTCCTGTTTTTACTGTCTTGACTTCTTTTTTCAATAAAAGTTAGTCCTGCATAAATGCTGGCTCATACCGTTTTTTTACTCCAACCTTCGCCATCTGACAGCAGCGCTCTCAACATACCCCCCCATTTTTACTCCTCCTACTTTGCATGTTTGTCCGTCCTCCTTGGAAAGACGGAACAATAAGGGGTGAGAGCAGCAGACTGTCGCCTTTTCCTTTTCACCACCATTGTGTACTATTGACTCAAGGTCAGTACGCTACCATAGGTGTTGGTGACGGGTATTTCCATTTTTTACTTTTCCATAAAATACCACACAGGGAGCGCCCCACAGTTTTTTCTCCTCCTCTCTACAAAAGACAAAAGAAAGAGGTCCACAAGATGGAAGCCATGAAAGCCATGTTAATCTCTGCAAGCCGGACTGATTACACGGTACTAACCCAATGGCTGTCCCTGAAGATGAGATGGATCGTTCAGTGTTCCTCAGAGCAGAAGTAAGGTTCTTACAAAGTTTTGGTAAGAGACACAAAAATGGTATTCCATTTAATTAAGACTAGTTGGGATAATGTACCATTTAGATTGGCGAATAATTAATTATCTTGATATTGATATTATAGTTTTAGGATATCGTGAGACTTCATTCTACCTGCAGAAGAATCAGGACTCATAATCTATCAAAGCATTAAATAATTGCTTAGACATATTGATAGAATTCCTACTCACCAATTTAAGTGTTATATATTTCCCACACAGGAACTTGTTTCAAGTTTTCCTCCTAAAATATAGAGCAAGATCATACATCTCTGATAAATGTCTTACCAAAGTCATGTATAGAAAAAAGTCCAGAATGGGGTGGAAGTATATCATAGTTCTTGCATGTATATATTCTTAGATGGATTTTCCCATTCATGGAGTCATGTGATTTGTAGATGGTTAGAAGGGGCGGAGAATGTATCTAGCATTTCATATTGATGGCTATGATTAGATATTGCCCACCTTGATATCATGAGGTTCCTCTGAATAGAGTGATATGTAACCTTTTTCTTATATGATATTCTAACCTAATAGTTTTTGTTTATTGTAACTAGTTACTAACTACTCACATGTATTGTTCAACTTTTATGTAGTCAATTAACAATCTTATGTTTACTAATATCTAATTGATATTAATTTGCATATATCATTGTTTATTACTCATTTATGTTTATAATCTTATAACCAATAAATCTGCATACTTTTATAATACCTGTGTATTATTGTATATTGCAAAACTACATCCTTAAGCGTTTATGTCATCCCATCATAAAAATAACTTGTTGATATCTGAGGAAATGGTCGGACTCAGATGTGAACTGTATTGATTAGCTTTGTCTACAATTCACGAGGTCATAATTTTGGTATCTTTTCATAATTTTCATAATTTTACATTTTTCATAATTAATAATTTTTATGACCATAATTCATAATTGAGTTATTATCGCACGACAGGACCCCACTGCTGACACAGAAACATATAAAAGCAAGACTACATTTTGCCAAAATGAACTTCAATAAGCCAAAACCCTTCTGGGAAAATGTCTTGTGGACAGATGAGACCAAGGTAGAGCTTTTTGGTAAAGCACATCATTCTACTGTTTACTGAAAACGGAGGCCTACAAAGAAAAGAACACAGTGTCTACAGTGAAATAGGGTGGAGGTTCAATGATGTTTTTGGGTTGGGTTGTTTTGCTGCCTCTGGCACTGGGTGCCTTGAATGTGTGCAAGGCATCATGAAATCTAAGGATTACCAATGGATTTTGGGTCGTACTGTACAGCCTAGTGTCAGAAAGCTGGGTTTACGTCTGAGATCTTGGGTCTTCCAGCCTGACAATGACCCCAAACATATGTCAAAAAGTACCCAGAAATGGATGTCAACAAAGCGCTGGAGAGTTCTGAAGTAGCGAGCAATGAGTCCAGATCTAAATCCCATTGAACACTGTGGAGAGATCTTAAAATTGCTGTTAGGAAAAGGCGCCCTTCCAATAAGAGAGACCTGGAGTAGTTTACAAAGCTTACATTCCAGCTGAGAGGTGTAAGAAGCTAATTGATGGTTATAGGAAGCCACTGATTTCAGTTATGTTTTCCAAAAGGTGTACAACCAAATATTAAGTTAAGGGTGCCAATAATTTTGTCCAGACCATTTTTGGAGTTCGGTTTGACATTATGTCCAATTAGCTTTTTTTCCTCCTTTTTTTGGTTTAGTTCAAATACACACAAAGGGAATAAACATGTGTATAGCAAAACACGTGTTACTGCAATCCTTTACTGTGAGAAATGCTTAATTTTCTTGGAAAATTTCAGGTGTGCCTTTTACGGCAATGAATGTATATATACATACATATCTATATCTACATATATATATCTTGTCGCATGTGTCCAGACTATTAAAATATAATATTTATAATCCCCCAAGGTAAATGGCATGAACATCAAATACCAGAATTACTGATTTTTACTGTATATTTTTTATTGAAAGTATATCAGTAAGAGACACAAACAACAACACAAGCAGGGGAAACAGGCCTTGCGGCACAGGTCAACAATAAGTATGGAGCACATAAAATACACAAAATCAGGAACTGGATAGCAACAGTGAAAACACAGGAGTCGGAAGATCTAACCCCAACAAAGCTGCTATTCAATCACAAAAAAAAATGGGGCGGGGGGGAGAGGGGAGGGAATTGGGGGGGAGAGGATAGAGACTAACAAGCACAGGACCGACAAACCACATTAAGGAAGGGGAAGACAAGACAAGGAAAAAGCAGGGAGAAAAGAGGGAAGGAACCCCAGCCAAGTGCCCCCGGAGGAAAGTCAAGAGCTATGGGGGTTGCCTGTCGGTGAATCTATCCCAGGGATCCCAGACTGAGAGAAAGGCCAGGACAGTATTGTTTAGGGAGGCCGTGAGAGACTCAAGGGACCGAACTTCCCGTATTCTAGCCACTAGATCACCCTCTGACGGAGGTAGAGTTTGCTTCCAGCACTTGACTATAAGAGTTTTAGCAGCTAAAGAGATATGTAGGAACAACTTGAACGGTTTCCTAGTTAGAGTTTTGATGGACAATTGTAGGAGAAAGACCAGCGGGTCCAACGGGACCATCATCCCTAGCACCGACTGAATCAGACGCTGAACCCTAGCCCAGTACGGAACTATGAGCGGCATGACCAAAATAAATGGAAAGTATCACCTAAACCAACCCCACATCTCCAGCACTGGGGAGAAATTGTAGGGTTCAGTGTATTCAGCAGGACCGGAGTGTGGTACCACCCCAAGAGCATTTTGTGATGCGTCTCTTTATAGGCAGTACAAAATGAAGCCCTAGCGGCCCGATCCCAGATCACCTTCCACTGAGAAAGGGAGATAGTGGTCTGAAGGGCCGTCTCCCAATAAGTCATGTATCTGTGAGCAGGAGTATCGCCATCTGGAGGGGAGATTAAGAGAGAGTAGATACTAGAAATGAGTCCCCTTGTCTGGGGCCCACTCCTGCACAGCCTCTCAAAATAGGTAGGTAAAGACACACTCAGAGAGCCCTGAGCCGAGGACAGATAATGAGGAAGCTGTATATAGCGAGTCAGTTCAGAGGAGGGGAGAGTCCAATGGGAAACTAGCTGATCGAAGGGCAGGAGGGAATGGGATACAGGGTCAACCACATCAGCCCAGCAGAAAAGATTACGGGAGCCCCACTCCCTGACCATTAGGGAAGTGACACCGGGGGGAAATCCGGATTATAGAGGAAAGATCGCAAGGGAGAGAAAGAGGAAAGAAGCCCAAACCGCCGAGAACAGTAAGTCCACACATAACGGGTAAAGGAGATGGGGGCGAGCAGGGGGCCCACCGGAGATGGTAGAGGATAGGTCCACAGGAGAGAGTTTGGGTGGATCGGCGCTAGCCACAGTTTTTTCACCTCCATCCACTTGCTATACGCATGGTAGGTAGACCAGGACGCCAAGTGCCGCAGGTGAGCCGCCCACCCATAGTATTTTGTCACATCTGGGACCCCAAGCCCCCCATAACACCGGCTCTCCATCATAACCGACATAGGCAACCTGTGCTATTTAGCATCCCAGATAAACCGAAAAATAGCTGTCTGAAAAGAGCGTAGTACCGCGAGCGGGACCCTGACCACGAGCGATTTCAAATAGTAGAGCAATTTAGGGAGAATGGTCATCTTAACCGCCGCAATACGTCCGAAAAAAAGATATATATTGAAATCGCCACTTTTCCATTAAAGCACGCAGCTCACGGAACAGAGGGGGAAAGTTAGCAGAATATAAGGAGGCATAGATAGGGGTAAGATAGACCCCCCCAAGTACTTAATAGCAGACTGAGACCAACGGAAAGCGTGGTAAGCTCGTAGGAGAGAAGCCACAGGAGAAGATAGATTGAGAGGCATCGCTTCAGATTTGGAAAGATTAACCTTATAACCGGAGACCAGACTATAATCATGTAGAAGTTTGTATGGGGAGGGAAAAGAGAGGAGGGGGTTAGTAAGTGTAAGTAAAACATCATCCGCATAAAGACAAATCTTAAATTCCCTACCGTGGATTGCCACACCATAGACATCCGGGTCCCCCCGGATTAAGGCTGCAAGCGGTTCAATACATAAAGCGAAAATCATGGGGGACAACGGACATCCCTGCCTAGTACCATTGTAGAGAGGGAAATGAGTAGAGGAGACACAGGGAAGTTTAAGCGAAGCAGTTGGAGAGGAATATAGACCCTGCAGCGCAGTGAGGAAGCTACCAAAGATCCCAAATTCCTGGAGTGTAGCAAACATAAACGGCCAACCTAGCCTATCAAAGGCCTTTTCAGCATCCAGACTCAAGAGCAAGGCCTGACCAGACCCCCGATTGACCACATCTATCAGATCCAGTACCCTCCTCATATTATCGCCACCCTGTCGACCAGGGATAAACCCCACCTGGTCTTCATGAATAAGGGCAGGCAAAAAACCACATAGGCAACTCGCCAATACTTTAGAGAACAGTTTCAGATCCGAGTTCAAGAGGGCTTTGGGCCTGTAGCTGGAGCAATCATGGGGATCCTTACCCGGCTTTGGGATCAATGTAATAAGGGAATGTAGGAATGTCTGCGGGATACCCTCCCCATTCAGAAAAGAATTGAACAGAGAAACCAGTTTGGGCAAAAGAATAGCAGAAAAAGTTTTATAGTACAGATATGTAAAGCCATCGAGACCCAGAGAGTGCCCCGCTGGAAGGGACTTAAGGACCTCCGCAAGTTTCTCAAGGGTAACAGGGGCATTCAGGATCTCCCGATCACCGGCTGAGAGAACTGGAAGGCTACACCGAGAGAGGAAGGAGTCTAGGGTAGCAGCACGCTCCCCGGGGTCCGAGGGTAGTTGAGAGGGAAGGGAGTACAGTTTAGAGTAGTAGTCCTGAAAGAGACGTGAGATAGAGTTAGGGTGGTATTGAAGAGTCCCTGCCGAATCCCTCAGGGCAGAGGGCACCTGTGAAGCCGCCCGATCCCGAAGGCGCCTGGCCAACATAGTATGAGCCTTATTACCTTTTTCGTAGAAGCGTTGCTTGGCGTAGAGTAATTGCCGCTCCACTTCATGGAGGGCCAGGTCTCCCAACTGGGACCTAGCGGCCACCAGGCGCCTCAGGATCGAGAGGGAAGGAGCAACCTGAAGGCAAGCCTCTAGATCAGAAATTGAAGCCCAGAGTTCCCGGGAGCGAGCCAAACTATCACTTTTCTGCCTGGAGCTCAAAGCAATGCAATGACCCCTGATCACAGCCTTATGGGCCTCCCACAGGATAGCCTGGGAAGAGACAGAGCCCTCCTTAGCGGTGAAATATTCAGTAATGCTTTTGAGGATCGAGTCACGGGAATGAGGGGAAAGAATCATTAAGGCGCCAGTGACAGCGGCGGATAGAAGAAGAGAACGGAGAGAAGGAAACAAGTACAGGGCTATGGTCAGACCAGGAGATAGGTTCTAGGGAAGCAGAGGTGAGCATGCGACCCATGGGAAGGTTACCGAAAAAATTATTGATACGAGTATTGAGTTTGTGAGGGTGGGAGTAAAAAGAAAAAGAACAGTCGGATGGGTGATTAATGCGCCATAGGTCAAAAAGCGTGGCCGAACGAATCAACTGACGAAAAAGCGTGGAGAGGCGCACCTGCGGAGCGGGTGGAGGGGACCCAGCGAGCGAATGACGGGCGACCCTAGGGGAAAAGACTAAGTTAAAATCCTCCCCCAATAACCAGGCCGAGGGAGCATATGCATGAAGACGCGTGAAAACCCGCCTGAGGAAGGGAATCTGGGAAGTGTTCGGGGGATAAACATTACAGAGGAGCAGTTGTTTATCCCCCAGGGACCCTTGTAAAATAAGAAACCTGCCCGATGGGTCTGCATACGAGGAGGTGACCTGTAAATGGCATGTTCTAGAGATCAATATGGCCACTCCAGCCACTTTCCTATCAGCCGAGGCTAAGAAGGTCTGGGGAAAGAGGTGGTGGAGAAATTGAAAGGAGCCCGTCTTATCAAAGTGTGTCTCCTGAAGGTACACAATATCTGCTTTAAGGACCACCAGCTCCCTCTGCAGCAGATGCCGCTTTGTATGGGTGTTAAGTTCCTTCACATTCAAAGAGACACACTTAGCCATAAAAGCGTAAAGGAGGGAAGAACATAAGCTGTGTACGGTATGCTCAGGAGTGTCAGGGGAGATCCACCGAGAGGCAGGAGTCCACAGTGGCAGGCAAGACTCCCTAGAGGAAATAGAGATAAAGAGAGAAGCCATCCTTCCGGGGTAAGCAACTAAAAGGGAAAACAAAGAAACACAAGGGAAAAAGACAGACAGAGACAATGGGAGAGGGAAACACAACAAATGAAACCAGGAATAAACCACTGGAACAATAGCCAGTGCCGAGGCCAAAATGGGTAGACATATTAACAAAGTAGCACAAAACAGCTCCATCTCGTCAGTTGCCACAGACTCAATGGGGGAAGGTGGAAAAACACACCAAAGATGAAAACCACTCAGAAGGACCAGAGTCCCGCCTAGAGGCCAGGCAAGAAGAGAGAGAGTCCACCCTCAGCAATATCCCGAAGAATAGGTCAGGTGAATAACCTCGAATTCAAAAGTTAAGCACATATCACAAAACAGTAGTGTAGAAAAGCAACAGACAGAAGTCCCAACTCAGTAGCGACATCCGGACCAGAGTCGTCAGCAAGCAGTTCAAGGAGGATCCGGACCGGCTCCGGGCGAGCCAGATGTAGAGGCAGTACGGCCAGATCGGTGACGTTTCCCTCGCACAGGCTGCCAAACCGGTGGCAGAGGTGGGGGAGGAGGAATCAAGCCCCAGTCCATGAGGTGAGGGACCGGGAAATCAAAGGTCGAACAAAAGTCCTGAAAATCCATAAACGTGTGCAGAGCGTCCATCGCGTCTGGCCTGCAGGGCGAACAGAAAGGACCATCTGTAAGGAATTTGTGCAGCACGTAGGGTTGACAGAAGAAGTTGCAGCATCCATCTCTTACGGAGGGTGATCCAGGAAAGATCTTGGAAGAGCTATACAGGAGCCCCATCCAAGTCGAAGTTCCGTTGCGAGCGCGACTTGGCCATTATTCGTTCCTTCAGTTGAAAGTCCGCAAGACAGCAGATGACATTTACAGGACGGGGGCAGAGGGCCCGGTGAGCACGGTCCAATTTGATCTTGTGGGAAGGAGGTTCTCCCAAAATCATGTTGAAGATGGCCTCCAGGGTGACATGGAGATCCTCGGCCTGCGTAGCTTCTGGAAGGCCACGGACCCATATGTTATTATGCAGTCCCCTATTATCAAGGTCCTCCACATGCGAATGCAGATCATCAAGAAAGTCAGTTTGGGCAGACAGGGTACCCTCTAGCTTGGAGATGTAGGATCTGGTGGGATCATGAGCCCCCTCGAGATCATTCACTCTATCGGAAACATGCTGAAGATCCTTACACATATCAGCGATTTCCGCTCTGCAGGCATCCCTAACCTCAGCGACAAGAGCCCTAAAGTCTTCCTTAGAAGGTAAATGAGAGAGCAGCTGACTGAAGTCCATTGAGGGAGGAGCAGAGGCAGGGACCCCCAAGCATTCCAGATCCAAGTCAGGGCCATCACCCCAGGTCGGCCGACCAGCATTTCCACACAGGCCCCCAGGGGACCTAGGAGCAAAAGAGGGGCCCGACTGAGGTAGGACCCCAGCGGATCCCCCAGTGCACCCATAGGCAGATATAGTCCTTTGTGGCTTTGGGGAAGCCGTTGCGGGGGCCACAGTGAAGACAGGGGGCCGATCACTCCCCGCAGGAGAAAGGGCAGCTGGAGCTGCAGGCACTGCAGAGTAGGCAACAGGAGACCCCCTTATGTCAGAAAGGAACTAGCAGGGGAAGGAGAAACCCCCAGAATGGAGGGTCCCAAGGCAGTAGGTGGCAGGTTTAGATCAGGGACAAACTCAGGGCCAAAATCCAAGTCCCCCAGGGCACAAGCCTGCACCCACTCCCCTCCGGAGATGACACAGGCAGAAGTGGGACCAGGAGTGGGGGCCTGCAGCAGTTGGTCCAGCAGGGCCGTGTCCACAGGCGCAGAAAGAGATCGGGCCGGGGGGTGGGGGGGGGGCAGGTGGGTCTTCCAAGGCTCACCTCAGGTTCCAGGAAGGCAGCTGGGCGGTCAAGCAGGGGACAGGAGGGTCCATTCAGGTTGTCGGGTCTGGGCCCCAATCCATGCGCAGCTCTCACAGAGCGGGATCGCAGCCTGTGCTCAGAGATCGGGGAAGGAGGCGGGGAGGCCGGAGCTGAGGAGGACGGTGTGCGGAGGTACTGCCCGATCCCTCTAAATGGAGTTTGGGGGGGTAGGTCCGGAAGCAGGGGTCTTCTTACGGCGTCTGGTACCTCTGGGCATGAGGATGAGGGCAGATTGCAGCTTATAGAGCTAATGTAGAGTCCACGAGGCGCGGAGCAAAGGGACTATGCGGTCATCTTTGGTAGCAGCAAGCCACTTCCCTCGAACTACTGATTTTTAATCGCTTCACATTAGAAAAAAAATGAATAAAAGTCCCAACAAAACAAAATAGCACTGATAAAAATGACAGCTCACAGCTCAAAAAATTAGCTCTTATACATCCCTATATACGAAAAAAAAAGTTATAGGGGTCAGTATAGGACAATTTTATGCATACCAATTTTGTTAAAAGAAGTTCACATTTTTTTTGTACAATAATAGAAAAACTGTATAAATTGAGTATTGTTTTATTCACAATTACCTACAGAATAAATAGAACATGTCATTTTTACCATAAAGTGCACTGTGTATAAACCAAACCAAACCACCACCACCACCACTAAAGTTGCTAAATTCTGATTTTCTTATACATTTCCACCCACAAATAATATTTTTCGTTTTCACAGTACATTTTGTGACAAAATAAAAGGTGTCATTACAAAGTACAATTGGTCATGCAAAAAACAAGCCCTCAAATGGGTCTGTAGGTTGAAAAATAATGGCTCTTTACAAAAACGCAAAAATTAAAAATTGACTGCATTCTCAAGGTCAAAATGGGCTGTGTCTTTAAGTGGATAAAATATGTGCATATTTTTAAAACACAATGGTCCTGATTTACTATTGTATGTTTTTGTTTTTTGTTTTTCCTATGTTTTCTATTTCAACCAACTGTTTTTTTTCTCTCCAGATGTATTTTTTGTCACATGTCTAAGTAAAATTGCGGCACACCATTAAGAAGTGCTCCATTAAACAAATGAAAGTTAATATTTCAGTCAAAGCAGCACTTAGTTGCACGTGGAGAGAAATGGGCCCACGTGAACATACTAAAATCATGCCCGAGTCTCCAGCAATCTTGAATAAAAAATTCCTTTAGGAATAAAAAAAAGACCTCTAAATAACAACAATAAAATTAGGGAACATTATTATTTTCTGTGTTCTATATAAATATAAAATACATGCAGTGTATCATTATTTACAGCCCATAAATGGAAAAAAATAATAAAATGTATGAATCATAATCAGGCGACATAAACATGCAGAGGGAATGAAGATTTGGTTTATGGGTTAAGTGCTAAAAAAAAAAGGAATACTGTTTTAACTATTCTTTCATAATTACTGTTTCAAACTTCTAGCTGTGGAAGTTGGCAACTGTGTCTATGTCAAAGTTTCCATCATACATATTTAAAATAAATGAAGAACTAACAGCATTGTGTTGTAGAAGTAATTACCTAGAGCCGTTCTCATACAAAATAATTCATAATTCTTTCAAAAGATAAACAACATATTGTTTATGTGGGCACCAAGACTATAAATTACACTCTGTAGGTAGGTAATTGCTTGCGGTGTCTGTATCTAGGGTGTATTTGAGCCAAGTTAAATAGAGGCTTTACAGGGTTGGTAATGCTTTACACTTTATAATATCTATTAAAATATCTCTTTTAATGTCCATGGAGCACCAGAGCCTCGCATGTCAAAAAGCCAGTGGCTATGGTAGCAGTTCATCTACCACCTGCCTTTTCATTAGACACGTCTAGTGACTTAAGCTGTCTTGATTTTTGCACAAGTACTGGATGTAGAAAGTGCATATTTACTGTACATAGCTGATAAGGTTCAAATAAATACAAGAGTCCACCAAGTTTTCCCTATATCTGAACTATGTTAATCCAGAAAAACCCTATGTGGCAGATGCCAATTCTCCCATAACAGGAAAATCCCTTCCAAACTCAAAATATGAAAAACAGAATAAATCCCTGAAGCAACATCCTAGATCTAAAGGTCTAATACCCAATGTATTGCACAGTAAAGAATGTGATGGGCCTAGATGCAAAGGGTGCCCTCTTGTCCCAGTAACATTCCTAAGAATAAATGGACAAGAAAGATCTCTGCATTGTCCATTCAAATTTGTGTACATTGTAATCAGATTGTCAGATTTCCTCTAAGGATATGTTCACATTGAGTAATGTAAATGGAATCTCCGCTCGCAGAATTCCACCAAAATACTTTGGCAGAAGGCCCATTGATGGCAATGCAGGGCTCGCAGACTTGGGGTTTACACGCCAATTCCTCAGTGTGAACATACCCTAAGGCTGCATTTACATGACAATTGTGCCTTTCGTGGCACATATACTTCGTCAACCTTTAAAATAGAATATCAACATATAGAAACACAGACAAATACTTGCCCCATTGACTTCAACGACTCAGACATATTTAGTGCCTAAATTGGGGTAACTTTCCTAACATATACCTGTTAGTATATGTATACACAGCACATCATCGCTGCCTACCATAAATCTATATATCTATCAATCTATCTATCTATCTATCTAGTCCAAGAGAAATCACTTGCTGCACTTCATTCAAGTGAAAAGTGGATATTTTTTTCCCCCATGCAGCTTTTAACACAAGATGGAATCAAGCTACCCACTTTTTTTTTTACTCAAATGAAGTGTTGCAAGTGATTTCTGTTGGATAGAATTATTGAGGCCCTGACTTGGGCTCTTCACCTGCTGGCACCCTTGCATTTAAAATTGGAGATGCTGCTCTTCTCCTGTATGTATCTAGCTATTTATCTATTTAAGTACAAAAGAGATTCTGCAGCACTACAATAGTGAAAAAACATGTATTTTATTTACCAATTGTAATGTCCATTTCTGTGTTTTTGCATTTTTCTGTTTTATGTCCTGTTCAGAGATGGTTTTTGTCTCTAAACAGTTTCTGTGCTAATTCTCCCTGGTTTGGGAAGAGTTAATGCTTTTAGCCTATGGCAGCTCGGGTGAGGTTATTTGAACCCGAGAATGTGCATAAACTTGAGCATAACATAATCTTTTGTCATTGTGATATCACTTAATAAAAGCCCAGGTGTAAGTTGTGTGCATGATTAAAAATAATCACTACAGGGGGAGGATCGTCCACTCACCAGTATATTTTGTCTACCATTATGGTGTCTCTGGCCGCAAGTCTATGCATACTCAGTCTGCTATAGTGTATACACCAATCATTATCAAGCCGAGCAGTCACATGGTACCGCCGATAGCAGAGCTGGTTGGTAATGTAACAGTGAGGGAAAACCTTGGTAATAGCGACCACAATATAGTTACTTTTGACTTAAAATGTAGAAAACTAAGACAGGCGGGGAAGGCAAAAACATATAACTTTAAAAAGGCAAACTTCCCTGGGCTGAGAGCTGCACTACAGGACATAGACTGGGGGGAGGAGTTCTCAAATACTGATACAGAAGGTAAATGGGACATCTTTAAATCAACTCTAAATAACTATACAGCTAAGTATGTACCAAAGGGGAACAAATATAAACGATTAAAACTAAATCCTACATGGATGACACATGATGTTAAAAGAGCAATAAACAACAAAAAAATAGCCTTCAAAAAATACAAATCTGATGGGTCAGCTATAACATTTAAACAGTACAAGGAGCTTAATAAAATCTGTAAAAATGTAATAAAAACAGCAAAAATTCAAAATGAGAGACAGGTGGCCAAAGAAAGCAAAACTAATCCAAAACATTTTTTTAGATATATAAATGCAAAAAAAACAAGGACAGAGCATGTAGGACCCCTTAATAATGATAATGGGGAGGTTGTCACAGGCGATCAAGAGAAAGCGGAGCTACTGAATGGGTTCTATAGTTCTGTATACACTATGGAAAAAGGAGCTGACATTGGCCAGGTCAGTGCTGGTAACACATCATGTAATGTACTGAACTGGCTTAATGTAGAGATGGTACAAGGTAAGTTAAGTGATATAAATGTAAGCAAATTCCCAGGGCCGGATGGACTACACCCAAGAGTTCTTAGAGAGGTAAGTTCAGTAATATCTGTACCCCTGTTCATGATATTTAGAGATTCTCTGGTGTCTGGTATTGTGCCAAGGGACTGGCGCAAGGCGAATGTGGTGCCAATCTTCAAAAAGGGCTCTAGGTCTTCCCCAGGAAACTATAGACCGGTAAGTTTAACGTGCATTGTGGGTAAATTGTTTGAAGGACTTATAAGGGATTACATACAGGAATACATATGGGATAATTGTATTATAAGTGATAACCAGCATGGGTTTACTAAGGATAGAAGAGGTGAGTAGAAGCCTTGACAGAGGAATGGCTGTGGATATAGTGTTTCTGGATTTTGCTAAAGCGTTTGATACTGTCCCTCATAGACGTCTGACAGGTAAGTTAAGGTCTTTGGGTTTGGAAATTTTAGTTTGTAACTGGATTGAACACTGGCTCATGGATCGTACCCAGAGAGTGGTGGTCAATGATTTGTACTCTGATTGGTCTCCGGTTATTAGTGGTGTACCCCAAGGTTCAGTACTGGGCTCGCTGTTGTTTAATTTATTTATCAATGATATAGAGGATGGTATTAACAGCTCTGTCTCTATCTTTGCAGATGACACTAAGCTTTGTAGCACGGTACAGTCTATAGAGGATGTGCATAAGTTACAAGATGACTTGGATAGACTAAGTGTCTGGGCATCCACTTGGCAAATGAGGTTCAATGTGGATAAATGTAAAGTTATGCATCTGGGTACTAATAACCTGCATGCATCGTATGTCTTAGGGGGGATTAAACTGTCAGAGTCACTGGTAGAGAAGGATCTGGGTGTACTTGTAGATCACAGACTACAGAATAGCATACAATGTCAGGCTGCTGCTTCCAAAGCCGGCAGGATATTGTCATGTATCAAAAGAGGCATGGACTCAAGGGACAGGGACATAATACTCCCCCTTTATAAAGCATTGGTACGGCCTCACCTGGAATATGCTGTTCAGTTTTGGGCACCTGTCCATAAAAGGGACACTGCGGAGTTGGAAAGGGTGCAGAGACGCACGACTAAACTAATATGGGGCATGGAACATCTTAGCTATGAGGAGCGATTAAAGGAGTTACAATTGTTTAGTCTTGAGAAGAGACGTTTAAGGGGGGATATGATAAACGTATATAAGTATATTAATGGCCCATACAAAAAATATGGAGAAAAACTGTTCCAGGTTAAACCCCCCCAAAGGACGAGGGGGCACTCCCTCCGTCTGGAGAAGAAAAAGTTTAGTCTCAAGGGGCGACACGCCTTCTTTACCGTGAGGACTGTGAATTTATGGAACGGTCTACCTCAGGAACTGGTCACAGCAGGAACAATTAACAGCTTTAAAACAGGATTAGATACATTCATGGAACAAAATAACATTAATGCTTATGAAGAAATATAAAATCCCATCCCTTCCCCAATATCGCGCCACACCCCTACCCCTTAATTCCCTGGTTGAACTTGATGGACATATGTCTTTTTTCGACCGTACTAACTATGTAACTATGTAACATGCACAATATCTAAATAAGCACTCGTGCTAGCGGTGTCACTGTTGGGCAAGGAGTCAGCAAAAGAATACTTGCCGTGCATGCGCAGTGAACATTCAGGCTCATGCATGGTGACATTATTGAGGGGCAAATATGGATTTGGCATTAGAACTGCTTTCAATGTTTCATTCATATTTCATTCAAAATTAATATAATAAATGGCATCATACAGGGCCAGTCCTGCCTATAGGCAAAATAGGCAGCCACCTAGAGTGCCCTCTTGATGGGGGCATCACTCTGCATGCTGCTAGAAAGTAAGTAGCCAGATAGCATCCAAAGCCCCCGAAGCACCCGCACAGCCAGCACCAACGTGTCACCCTAGTAGTAAGATAATTACATTAGGATGAGGTTTGTTACAGTGCGTCATCCCAGTAGTGAGGTGATTACATGAGGAGGAGGTTTGTTATAGTGTGTCACCCCAGTAGTAAGGATATTACATAAGGAGAGGCTTTGTTACAATGCGTCACCCTAGTAAGGTTATTACATGATGAGGTGGTTTGTTACAGTGTGTCACCCCAGTAGTAAGGTGGGGTGTGTTAAAGGCAGAGCCAATGGGCAGGGTAAAAGGGCAACAAAAATTAGCTTTTGCCTAGGGTGGCAAAAATCCTTGCACCAGCCCTGGCATCATAATCTAATAAGTAAACATCAGGTAGGTAAACTTCAAAGAGCAGTATAAATTAAAACCTGTGAGCGGCAATGTCCATTCCCTTATTCATGATCTAGAGCAGTGTTTCCCAACCTTTTTCGGGTCGGGGCACACCTCGAAAAAAAAAAATTTCGCGGGGCACCGCTACCGAGGCAAAAAAAAAAAAAAGAAGGGAAAATGGTAAAAAACGCAATGCACTATATCTATTTATAAGTGGGTATTTAGTTTAAAGTGCTGCTTTATGCAGCAACTCACCAATGACTTCTTCTCTAATTTGCAATGTTGCCTTCTCTTCTCCATCTGGTCTGGTCCATCATCACGATTTCTTCCACACACAATACTTCACCGTTAAACCTGCAAAATGAACTTTTTTTTACATGGGTGACAGAGGGGTGTAGAAGAGTGGACATGGGTGACAGAGGGATGTAGAGGGGTGGACATGGGTGACAAAGGGGTTTAGAGGGGTGTAAAAGAGTGTACAGAGGGGTGTAGAGCAGTGTACATGGGTGACAGGGGTGTAGAGGAGTGTACAGAGGGGTGTAGAGGAGTGTACATGGGTGACAGGGGGGTAGAGGAACGTACAGAGGGGTGTAGAGGAGAGTACATGGGTGACAGGGGTGTAGAGGAGCGTACAGAGGGGTGTAGAGGAGCGTACATGGGTGACAGGGGTGTAGAGTAGCGTACATGAGTGACAGGGGTGTAGAGGAGCACACAGAGGGGTGTAGAGGAGCGTACATGGGTGACGGGTGTAGAGGAGTGGACAGAGGGGTGTAGAGGAGCGTACATGGGTGACGGGTGTAGAGGAGCGGACAGAGGGGTGTAGAGTAGCGGACAGAGGGGTGTAGAGGAGCGGACAGAGGGGTGTAGAGGAGTGGACAGAGGGGTGTAGAGGAGCGTACATGGGTGACGGGTGTAGAGGAGTGTACATAGGTGACAGGGGTGTAGAGGAGTGTAGATGGGTGACAGGGGTGTAGAGGAGTGGACAGAGGGGTGTAGAGGAGTGGACAGAGAGGTGTAGAGGAGCGTACATGGGTGATGGGTGTAGAGGGGTGTAGAGGAGCGTACATGGGTGACAGGGGTGTAGAGGAGTGGACAGAGGGGTGTAGAGGAGCGTACATGGGTGACAAGGGTGTAGAGGAGTGTACATGAGTGACTGGGGTGTAGAGGAGTGGACAGAGGGGTGTAGAGGAGTGGACATGGGTGACAGAGGGGTGAAGAGGAGTGTACAGAGGGGTGTAGAGGAGTGGACATGGGTGACAGAGGGGTGTAGAGGAGTCTACATGGGTCGACAGGAGGGGTGAACATGGATGACAGGAGGGTGGACGGGGTGACAGGGATGACAGGAGGGTGGATGGGGGTGACAGGGATGACAGGAGGGTGGACGGGGGTGACAGGGATGACAGGAGGGTGGACGGGGGTGACAGAAGGGTGGATGAGGGTAAAAATGGGTGACATGGGTGACAGGAGGGTGGACAGGGGTGACAGGAGGGTGGAAGGGAGTGAAAGGGGTGACAGGAGGGGGTGAACATGGGTGACAGGAGGGGGTGAACACGGGAGACTGGAGGGGGTGAACATGGGAGACTGGAGGGGGTGAACATGGGTGACAGGAGCGGGTGAACATGGGTGACAGGGGGGTGAACATGGGTGACAGGGAGTGAAAGGGATGACAGGAGGGTGAACATGGGTGTGAACAGGGGTGACAGGAGGGTGGACAGGGGATGACAGGAGGGTGGACAGGGGGGGGTGGACATGGGTGACGGGGGGGGGCGGACATGGGTGACAGGGGGAGGGTGGACATGGGTGACAAGGGGGGGTGGACATGGGTGACGGGGGGGGGGGTATAGGGTGGACCCGGGTGACGGTGGGGGGGGGGTTGGACAGGGTTGAGAAGGGGTAACTGAGGGGGGGGAAGGGTACAGTACTTGAAGCAAGCCGGTCCGCGCAGCTTGCAGGTCCACGGCAGGCACGGGAGTCCGGCACTGGTGAAGATCGTTCCGCCCCAGGGACCCATTTTCGGCTCACTGCATCGCAAGGTAGAAGGGGGAGGGGGACGCAGGGGATGCAGTGGGGAGGGGGTCGCTGTGTGCGCAGTGCGCACGCAGGGTTCGCTTCCCCCCTGTGCCGCCAGTCATAAGCGCACAGGCCGGGGCGGAATATTAAAAAAATAAAAAATCTCAGCAAAATCCCACGGCACCACGGCCAGTGGCGAACAGCACACACGTGTGCCGCGGCACCGCGGTTGGGAATCACTGATCTAGAGAAAGACGAAAATAAAAGAAGATAGTAGTATTGACACTAGTTCACTATTTACATATAAACTATTGTTTGTTTTTAATCATGCACAAAAGTTACATCTGGGCTTTTATTAACCCCTTAAAGTGGTACACCGTCCCAGGATATCTTATTCCCTATCCAAAGGATAGGGGATAAGATGTCTGATCACAGGGGTCCCACTGCTGGGGACTCCCGGGATCTCGGCTGCAGCACCCCGCTTACATTGCAAACTCGCTCTGTGTGTAATGATGGGCAATACAGGGGGTGACGTCATGGCTCATCTTGACATCACTGCTCCACCCCTCTTGACATCACAGCCAGCCCCCTTAATGCAATGAGAAAAAAACGCCATTTTGTAACTTTTGGGGGCTTACGTTTCTACACAGTGTAATTTTCAGTAAAAATTGACACTTTATCTTTATTTTGTAGTTCCATACGGTTACAAGGATACACAATTTATTTTACTTCTTAAAAGAATTATAACTACATGCACCAAAATTAGTATGTTTAAAATTGTCATCTTCTGACCCCCTATAATTTTTTTCCGCATATGGGGCTATATGGGGCTCACCTTTTGCGCCATGGTCTGTAGTTTTTATCAGTACCATTTTTGTTTTGATGGGACTTTTTGATCGCTTTTTATACATTTTTTATAGTATATGAAGTGACCAAAAAGGCACAATTTTGCACTTTGATATTTTTTTTATGTGTAGGGCATCGGCCATGTGGTTTAACTACCCTTATATTTTAATAGCTTAGACATTTACGCACACGGAGGTACCACATATGATAATTTAAATTTTTTTATTATTATTTTATATTATTATTTTATTTTAAAAAATGGGGAAAAGGGGGGATTCAAACTTTTATTAGGAAAGGTTTAATTCACTTTTATAAACTTTTTAACACTTTATATATATTTTTTAGCCTCCATAGGGGGCTACAACATGCAATATTTTGATTGCATATACTTAACAATGCCATGGCATAGTATAGCATTCATCAGTGTTATCGGTGCTCTGCTGCTCCAGCCTGCGTAGCAGGCTGGGAGCAGCAGATCGGACAGCGAGGAGGCAGGTAAGGCCCCTCCCGCCGTCCTCTCAGCTCTTCACCATGGTGGTCCTGATCAGCTCCACTGAGCTGCCGGGATGCTTTCACTTTCGGTTTAGATGCCGCAATCAACTTTGCCTGACATTAACCCTGGGTCCTGGCTGCTGATAGCAGTCGGGACCCACCAGGTTTCAAGTACCGGGACACGAGGGTGTACCTTGGTCCCAAACAGGTTAAGGAATAACACAATGACAAAAGATTGATATGTAATGCACCACTTTATGCACTTTATTGATTATTGTGTTTACATGTGACTTATGCTTTTATTACCAACTTATCAACATCTTATTATTTGTATGGATTTGGCACCATATAAATGTGTGATACTATCACTTGATTGTGTATTTGAGAAAGCAGACATGAGGTCAAAGAAACATTATATTAGAGAGATGGGTGAATAAAATACACATTTTTTCCCTATTGGAGTGCTGCATAACCTCTTTTGTACTTGGCAAATTGTGACAGACCGTGACCTGAACTGTTTGCTCCTGCTGGCCCCCATTGCATAAAAAGACACATTGGGTAGTGCTGCTTCCTTGCTTGGATACAGGGCTGGTGCAAGGATTTTCTGCCACCCTAGGTGAAAGCTAATTTTGCCCCTGATGTAATCACCCCTCATGTAATCACCTAACTAGGGTGACCCACTGTAACAAACCTACTTCTCATGCAATCTCCTTACTACTGGGATGACACACTGTAGCAAACCTCCTACTCATGTAATTACCTTACCACTGGAGGGTGCTGGCTGGGAGGGTGCTTCAGATGCTAGCTTGCTATTAACTTTCTTGCAGCATGCAGAGTGGTGCCCCCATAAAGAGGGCACTCTAGGTGGCCGCCTATTTTGCCTATAGGCATAACTGGCCTTGCCTGGATATCTATCTATCTATCTTGAGAACGATTGCAAAGAAGAGCTACTAAACTAATACATAGGCATAGGAGAAGAAAGCTGGTCAGCACGGCAAACACCCAATATTAAAACTGCAAAGCAGAGTCCTCCTTTTTATAGAAGCCAGCGGTGCTCTACTCCCAAGAAAAGATGAGGCAAAACGTAAACTTCATGTAAGTAGAAAACAGAAATGGCACTCACCATACGCTTCAAATTCTTCCTTTATTCAAAAAAGTGCAGGTTTTAAAACGGCAGCTTGTATGTTCACAGGTTACAATTGTTTCGCTCCGAGGGTCTGTTGAAGCTCAGTTGAGCGAAACAATAGCAACCTGTGAACATACAAGCTGGCGTCTGCACCTTGCTAGGTGAACTATGCCGTTTTAAAACCTGCACTTTTTTGAATAAAGGAAGAATTTTAAGCGTATGGTGAGTGCCATTCCTGTTTTCTACTTAAATGAAACTAATACATAGACTACAGGATTAAAAATATCAGGCAAGGAGAAAGAGGGGATATGATAGAAACGTTTAAATACATAAAGGAAATTAACACGGTAAAGTAAGTGAGTATATTTAAAGGAAGAAAAACCACCACAAGAGGAATTAGTTTTAAATTAGAGGGGCAAAGGTTTAAAAGTAATTTGAGGAAATATAACTTTACTGAGAGAGTGGTGGATGCATGGAATAGCAGATTTTATAGATTTTTACTCTATACACACTATGACAGGTTATCCATCGGTGCTATCCTACTAGGGGGCTGTTCACATCACGATTTAAGTTTAGGCTCCTTTCACACCATACTGTTGCTCTGTTAAAAGACCCGCAACAAATTTCCGTTAGAAAACCCTTTAAAAAGGACATTAAAAAATCCCATTCATGTCTATGGAATATTTTTGAACATCCGTTATCACCCATTATAGTCCATTATGACTAACCGACGTTATTTGTGACGGGAGAAAAAACTTCACATGCACAAATTTTTCTCCAAACTAAAGAGGCAAACAGTGGCACCGATACCTAAGACCCTCAACCACGAGATGGATATACTCACGCCAGGCAGAAGACCAGACAAACCTTAGTCGGCGGTGCTAGGACAATGCAAACGGTAGTCAGCAAAATGAACAATACAAGAGGAAACAGGCGTCCTGCACTCACCGTGTAAGAACTGGTCAAACGACTCCCATCTCGGGTGATTCCTCCGGAGGGATCCTAAAGACTGTGCAGGGCGCTCAGAGGCGACTGCCGGCGGTTTCACACAATGAATGTGCTTCGTCCGGCTCACAATAAGGCTAGGTTCAGACTACGGAATTTCAGACTGTCTGCCTGCAAAATTTTCTGTGACTATTTTCCGCCTCCAAAGGTGTTTTTCAGTTTCATGCGTAATTTTGTTATTTCCGCGAGTAATCCGACGCTATTCCGAACGGAAATGAAGCCACCAAATCCTCCTTAAATTTCCGCTTAAATTCAACACGGAAAACAGTGGGAGTGCACTGAGAGCCAAGTTCAGCCCCTTTTGGACCATGTGATCACATGACCCGACCCAGGTCCGTCAATTTTTTCAAGTTTGGCTGGGGAAGTAAGATCCGATATTATATTAGTGTGGAGAAAAAGCTGAAAGGAAGCCAAACACCAAGCCACAAGAAAAAGCACAACTCCTTGACCAAAAAGGAAAATGGAGATTGCAAACTGGATAAGTGGTGTATTTAAAGGAAGAATGTGGGCTAGTCCAAGAACCACTGGGCTGATCATATTTACATTTCTGACTCAAATCCGTACGGAATTTCCGCATGTAATCCGCTTTCAATCTGCCTACGTTCCGCGTTCTAACAAAATTCCGCCGCGAAATGAGATTCCCATTGAAGTCAGAACCTAGACTAACAGGTGAATTAACAGCCATAAATTTTTACATTGAAGTCTATGGCTGACGGATGTTCGCAAAAACGCTTGTTATTATAACGTCTGTTATTTGTACTGAGCATGCTCAGTAAAGCCCTCATACCCCTGAAGTCACATGGGAATGGGGTGGAGTGCTCACACCCCCTCTCTTCTTCCTGGAATCAACAGCAGGAGGCTGCTTTCAGAAGGACCATCCGTAACAGACGGAATTTGCAACCATCCGCCATTTTTTGTACGCAAAATCCCCTTTGAGTGATTGGCTGCTATGCAGTATGATTTGTGACTTTTTCAGTGTTATATATTGGAACATGTGCTTGTGGCTGCGGGCATTTTTGCCCGCAGTTTGTATGGGGTTATGAATTCTTTGGCTAGGGAAGTGTGCAGGACGATTTTGGACCGTGTGGTGCCACTCTGTAGCAGTTTTCTGTCCGCTTTGTGCTTGTCAGTTTGCAGGATGTGGCCAGTTTTGCCCACAGTTTGTATGGGGGTAGGACTGCTATGGCTAGGGAAGTATGCAGTACTTTGGACTGTGTGGCGCAACTCTGTTTTTTTTTTTTTTGTTTGTTTTATTAAAGTACTTTTTTTTTTTCCTTAATAGGAAAAAAAGATGCCTAAGAAAATTGCACCAAAACCCACTGAGCCCAAGAAGTCACAATCTAAAAAGGTGAGTTTTCACATTTTGGAATGTTTTGACATTATTTAACCCCTTAAGGCCTATTTTCACCTTAAAGGTATTCCAGGAAAAAAAAATTTTTATATATATTAACTGGCTCCAGAAAGTTAAACAGATTTGTAAATTACTTCTATTAAAAAAATCTTAATCCTTACAATAATTATCAGCTGCTGAAGTTGAGTTGTTCTTATATGTCTGGCAATAATGCTCTCTGCTGACATCTCTGCTTGTCTCTGGAACTGCACAGAGTGGAAGAGGTTTACTATGGGGATTTGCTTCTACTCTGGACAGTTCCTGAGACGGGTGTCATCAGAGAGCAGTTAGACAGAAAAGAACAACTCAACGTCAGCAGCTCAGAAGTACTGAAAGGATTAAGATTTTTTAAAAGAAGTCATTTACAAATCTGTTTAACTTTCTGGAGCCAGTTGATTTATAAAAAAAAAGTTTTTTCCTGGATAACCCCTTTAAGGACTCAAAACTATTTTCTTTTTGCACTTTAGTTTTTTCCTCCTCATCTTCTAAAAATCATAACGCGTTCAATTTTTCACCTACAGGCCCGTATAAGGGCTTGTTTTTTGCGCCACCAATTGTACTTTGTACTGACGTTACTTATTGTATAACAAAATCTGGGGTGAAGCCCAAAAAAATTTGTGGAGTGAAATGGAAAAAAAACACACTTTTGCTCATTTTTAGGGCTCCCGTTTCTACGCAGTGCACTTTTCGGTAAAAATGACACATTGGCCCTGATTTACTAAGAGTGGAGTATTTATTCTGGAGTGATTTCCATATCACTCGTCTTTTTTTTTTTCATGCTTACTTACTATTCTGTTGCACATTTGTTTGTTTTTTCTGTTGCATGTTTTTTTGTGTCGCACTAGTCAATTGTGTCGCACAAACTCCGAGCTAAAGAAATTAGTTGTGTGAGTCAAAATGGTTTAGACTTGTTTGTTTAAAAATAATTTCATGAAGAAAAAGTATTCATTTGTTATAATTTTTTAAACATTACAACAACTATCCTTGTTTATCAGCTTGGGTGTTAAATTGATTTAAACCTAATATTGCAAATGTGTTAAAAAGAAAAAATAATTTAAACATTAACTATCACAAAAGCATTCAATATTTTATTCATAAAAGTGTTTAAAGGGGTATTCCGGGCAAAAACATCTTATCCCCTATCAAAAGGATAGGGGATAAGATGTCTGATCGCCGGGGGCCTGCCACTGGGACCCCCGCGATCTCCCTGCAGCAGCCCGCATTCTATGCGTAGCTGCGTCAGCAGTTTTGGAAACCGCCGGGCTTCCAAGACAGTGACATGACGAAACGCCACGCCCCCTACATTTCTATGGGAGGGGGGCGTAACGGCCGCAACGCCCCCTCCCATAGACATGAATGGAGGGGGCGTGGTGTGGGGGTGACGTCACATCCCTGTCTCGGAAGCCCGGAGGTTTCCGAAACTGCAGAAGCAGCTACGCATAGAATGCAGGCTGCTACAGGGAGATTGCGGGGGTCCCAGCGGTGGGCCCCTGCGATCAGACATCTTATCCCCTATCCTTTCGATAGGGGATAAGATGTTTTTGCAGGGAATACCCCTTTAACTGTATAGGTTATAAAACAAGTTACTTTCACACAAAACACAATGGCAAATAGTCCCTTGTTAGAAATCACTCCATTTCTTGAATTTCACTCGGCCTCTTGGCTGTCGGTTATTGTGTGAGGCAAATTCACACTTTTTCTCAAGTGATTTTGGAAGTACTCCGAGTATTTTTTGTTTTGTGTCGGTAAAATGCCCATTTTTGCATAAAACGCCCATTTAAGAGAGAGAAAAAAAAACCTCCGAGTGGTTTCTCAAGCGTCGGTTGTGCGTCGGTTATTTTACTACTTAAAAAAAAAAAAATTATAACTACATGCACCAAAATTTGTATGTTTAAAATTGTCATCTTCTGACCCCTATAACTTTTTAATTTTTCCGCGTATGGGGATATATGAGGGCTTATTTTTTGCGCAGTGGTCTGTACTTTTTTTTTTTTTTATGGGACTTTTTGATCGCTTTTTATTAATATTTTTATGATATATGAAGTGACCAAAAATTCTCAATTTTGGGATTTTTTTTGCATGTACATCATCGACCGTGCGGTTTAGCTAACCTTATATTTTAACCCCTTAACGACGCAGGACGTAAATTTACATCCTGGTTTGGTGGTACTTTTACGTCCTATACATTACCGCAAGCATCGGAGCGATGCTCGGGTCATGTGTGGCAGGTATCGGCTGCTGATAGCAGCCAGGGAACCACCGGTAATGGACGACATCCACGATCGTGCGGATGTCCGCCATTAACCCCTCAGATGCCATGATTAATATAGATCACAGCATCTGCAGCGCTGCAGTCACTAAAATGGATGATCGGATAGCCCGCCGCGGAGATCCGATAATCCAGAACGGCAGACGGAGGTCCTCTTGCCTGCCTCTGCTGCCTTCCACGGGTCTTCTGCTCTGGTCTGAGATTGAGCAGACCAGAGCAGAAGATGACTGATAACACTGATCATTGCTATGCCCTATGCATAGCACTGAATCGAATGATTGCTATAAATAGTTCCCTAAGTAAAAAAAATTTGAAAAATCCCCTCCCCCAATAAAAATTTTAATTGTCCAATTTTCCCCATTTCACCCCCCAAAAAGTGTAAAAAAAAAATTCAATAAACATATTTGGTATCGCTGCATGCGTAAATATCCGAACTATTAAAATATTATGTTAATGATACTGTACAATGAACGGCGTGAACGTAAAAAGAAAAAAAGAAAAAGTCCAAAATTGCGGCTTTTTTTTACGTTTTATTCCCAAAATTTTTTATTAAAAATGTATTAAAATATTAACATATGCAAATATGGTATCAATAAAAAGTACAGATCACGGTGCAAAAAATTAGCCCTCATACTGCCAATTATATGGAAAAATAGACGGATTTTAAACGTACTAATTTGGTTAAAAAGTTTGTGATTTTTTTTAAGCTCAGTAATAGAAAAGTACGTAATCATGGGTATCATTTTATTCATATTCACCCAAAGAATGAAGAACACATGTCACACATGGCGTGAAAATGAAACCCTCCAAAATTAGCAAATTTGCGGTTTTCTTTTTAATTTTCCCACACAAATAGTATTTTTTTGGTTGCGTCAAACATTTTATGGTAAAGTGAGTTATGGCATTACAACGTTACAACTGGTCACACAAAAAAAACAAGCTCTCATACTAGTCTGTGGATGAAAATATAAAAGAACTTTTTTAATTGTTTATTTGTATTTTTCAGAAGCAAGTCGCCATAGAATACTCATCCAAGGATGAGGGTTAGAAATTAAGAACATTAGGCTCAAGATAGGCTCCAAGCCCAGGTGTGAGTATTTTCTATTTTTTGAAGCATTTATGTTTCCATAATTATCAAGATTTTATTTTTTACTCTCAGTTGGATAATGGCTGGTGAAGTGTACAGGATGATTTTGGACTGTGTTGCGCCACTCTGTTTATTTATTTTTATTTATTTTTAGGATTTTATTACACTTCAAATTTTTTATTTCTAGAAACAAACTATGCCTCAGAAAAAAAGGAACAAACACCACTGAACACAAGAAGTGAAAATCCGAAAAGGGGAGTTTTCACTTTTTTGACTGTTTTGACAATTTTGACTGGCAATGATATCTGAATAATTTTTTTTTTTTGCAGCATGTCCCGATTGAATCCTCCTCAGAGGAGGTGGAGGGTTCTATTTCCGATAAGACGGTGTCTGAAGTTGGATCCAGACGGTCAAGAAGCCCAATGAGTCTTTTTCTTTCTGAGTGATTATCCTAAATATTTTTCTATAATTTACTAACTTTTTATTTTTTGCAGTCAGAAGATTATTATTAGAGATGAGCGAACTTTTCAAAAATTCGATTCGTCCGATTCGCCGAATTTTCCTGAAAAGTTCAATTCGATCCGAATTTGTTCGTGGTGAATTGATATTAAAAAAGGCTATTTCTAGCCTACATACAGCCTCTATAGGGGTATAGAACACTTTGCTGTGTCCTAAAACGCATATGGAGTGTGCTGGGGGTAGTGAAATAATACTGTTATTCAGAATAGCATGCAGATTACCGGCATCGCTCTTAGAATCACTGCCGCACAACAGCACAATGACAGAGCCTGGTGGTGGCATCAGTGTCAGGAGACCATATAGTGACTGAATGACATAGCGTGGACATGTTGGCAGCAAGAGGAGACCATTTAGTGGCTGAATGGCACAGCGTGGAGTTGGCTGATGCACTAGTACACTACAAACCAGGACTTCACAATCCCCCCCCCCAAAAAAAAAAACAACACAATATATGAAATTTTTGACAAAGATTTCTCATTGGTTGCAAAAATTTGAGATTTCCAGAACCAGGCCCCACCCCTGCGGCATCAGTAACCCATATATTGCCTTCATGACACAGCCTGGAGTTGGCTGATGCAAGAGTACACACCAGGGCTTCACAATCACCCCTCCAAAAAACAACACAATGAGAAATTTTTGTCAAAGATTTCTCATTGGTAGCACCCGCTATCCAAAAATTTGAAATTTCCAGAACCAGGCCCCACCCCTGCGGCATCAGTAACCCATATATTGCCTGCATGACACAGCCTGGAGTTGGCTGATTCAAGAGTACACACCAGGGCTTCACAATCACCCCTCCAAAAAACAACACAATATATGAAATTTTTGACAAAGATTTCTCATAGGTAGCACCCACTATCCAAAAATTTGAAATTTCCAGACCCAGGCCCCACCTCTGTGGCATCAGGAACCCATATATTGCCTGAAGGACACAGCCTGGAGTTGGCTGATGCACCAGTACACACCCGGGCTTCACAATCCTCTCAAAATAGCAACAACATCTTAGAAATGTTTTAAAGAAATACCTTTGTGTAAGAACAAGCGCATATCCAACAGTTCACAAGACTCTATAATGCAGGATGGTGGACCACCCAAAGACATTCTTCTCAAAAATAATAAACCACACAATGTTTGAATTTTTTTTACAAAAACTAATTCAATATGTGTGTAAGCGTATCTGTCTCCAAAAGATCAGATCACCAAAGGACTTTTTTCGCCCAAGATGATGAAGCAGAGTTAATCCCTGTCCGTTTTCTTTTTTTTCATTAAAAAATCACTACCTAAGAGTGTTTATTTACCCCATACATTACACCAGGAGCAGTCAGGAGTAGGCCTCCGCAGTACCCAAGAGGCTTTAATATCCCCCTACCTTTGCACGATCAATTGCGAGATCAATGCAATACCAGGTGTGTTATGCTCTCAGACTTCCGGGGCCGCAGGCGCGCTCCACTGAACGGATTAGTGTGTCTCTATCTTTCATCGACCGGTGCTGGTAACCCGTTAACTCCCGGAAAGGTATGCTGCCACGAAGCAGGTGGTCTCCCCCGGGCACGTTTGGCTCCAGAATTTCCACTACTGCCACACCACGCTGACTGCCAACCATGCTACCGCCTTGCTGACTCAAGGGCAACCTGCAACTCTCTTCTCCCGATGATGAACCCCCCGTCTCCTGAGATCGAGCAATAACAGGTGTGTTATGCCTTCTTTTTTGGTAGCACCCGCAATCCAAAATTTTTTAATTCCCAGACCCAGGCCCCTCCTCTGCGGCATCAGGAACCCATAGATTGCCTGAAAGACACAGCCTGGAGTTGGCTGATGCACGAGTACACACCCGGGCTTCACAATCCACCCCAAAAAGCCACAAAATTGTATTGAAATTGTCTGACAAAATACCTGTTTTTTAAAAACAAGCGCATATACAGCAGTTCAGAAGACTCTATAATGCAGGATGGTGGACCACAAAAAGACATTCTTCTCAAAAATAATAAACCACACAATGTTTGAAATTTGGTTAAAAAAATGTGTGTAAACGCATCTGTCTCCAAAAAATCAGATGACAAAAGAATTCTAATCGCCAAAATTGATTAAGCAGAGTTAATCCCTCTCCATCTATTTATTTATTTTTTCATAAAAAAATCACACGCAACAAGCGTTCCGTTGTGTAACATTTAGCATTCAATTTTATTACTGATAAAATTATCAGTAAATTTAACAATAACACTACCCAAGAGTGTTTAATTACCCCATACATTGCACCAGGATAGGGTTGCCACCCTGCCGGTATTTTACCGGCACAACCGGTATTTTCATCCAGATTCTGGGCTGTGCCGGTAAGTTTGGATGAAAAATATCGGCCATGCAATGGCCGGTATTTTTCATTCACTGTCATCACACACTAACCTAAAACAGCGGCGCCGCTGAGCGGGGGTGCGGGCCGCACGCCCGCTCCATGCCGCTCAGCACAACACCCTGTCTGACTCTGAGGCAGTCCCAGTCTAAAACTTTACCTGGCACTGTGCAATGCTGTGCGGCCGTGCGGCTGGATCTGCGGAGGGACGTTGCAGAAGTGACGTCACTCCGCAGACCTGCGCAGGACGTCACGTCACTCGCCGAGACTGAGAGGAGACTGGAGAGGTGCTCCGGTAGTAGGAAAGTGTGTCTGTCTGTTACTATGTGTGTGTCAGTGTTTGTGTATCTGTCAGTCAGTGTTTGTGTGTCTGTCGGCCAGTGTGTGTGTGTCTCTGAATTCCACCCCACCCACCCCAATTCCACCCCAATTCCCCTGTGGGAATATGGTGAAGAGAAGGGGGGTAACTGCCTATACCTATTGGGAAGAGAGAGGGGGGGTAACTGCCTATACCTATGGGGAAGAGAGAGGGGGGGTAACTGCCTATACCAATGGGGAAGAGAGAGGGGGGGTAACTGCCTATACCTATGGGTAAGAGAAGGGGGGGGGGGTAACTGCCTATACCTATGGGGAAGAGAGAGGGGGGTAACTGCCTATACCTATGGGGAAGAGAGGGGGGGTAACTGCCTATACCTATAGGGAAGAGAGGGGGGGTAACTGCCTATACCTATGGGGAAGAGAGAGGGGGGGTAACTGCCTATACCTATGGGGAAGAGAGAGGGGGGTAACTGCCTATACCTATGGGGAAGAGAGGGGGGGGGGGTAACTGCCTATACCTATGGGGAAGAGAGAGGGGGGGGTAACTGCCTATACCTATGGGGAAGAGAGAGGGGGGGTAACTGCCTATACCTATGGGGAAGAGAGGGGGGTAACTGCCTATACCTATGGGGAAGAGAGGGAGGGTGGTAACTGCCTATACGTATGGGGAAGAGAGGGAGGGGGGTAACTGCCTATATCTATGGGGAAGAGAGGGGGGGTAACTGCCTATACCTATAGGGAAGAGAGAGGGGGGGTAACTGCCTATACCTATGGGGAAGAGAGGGGGGGGGGGTAACTGCCTATACCTATGGGGAAGAGAGAGGGGGGGTAACTGCCTATACCTATGGGGAAGAGAGGGGGGGTAACTGCCTATACCTATGGGGAAGAGAGAGGGGGGGTAACTGCCTATACCTATGGGGAAGAGAGAGGGGGGGTAACTGCCTATACCTATGGGGAAGAGAGGGAGGGGGGTAACTGCCTATACCTATGGGGAAGAGAGGGAGGGGGGTAACTGCCCATACCTATGGGGAAGAGAGGGGGTGACTCTGCCTATAGGGAACGGGGGGTGTAACTGCCTATACTTATTGGGGGGCTACCTAACTTTATACCTGGATGCCTAACTACTTACATACATACCAGGCTATCTAACTATGTACCTGGCCTTCATACATGGCTGCCTAACTACCAAGCTAGCCCCCCTACCTACCTGGCTTGTCACCTACCTACATATCCGGCTTCCTGATCTACCTACCTAGTTACCTATTTACCTGGCTACCTACCTACCTTCCCTTTTACTGTGCAGGACACCAAGGAGGGCATTATTACAGTTTGTGGGCTTAAGATGGGAAGATTGTGTAGAGGAGGGGAGGGCACTGAAAATATGCTGAGTCTGACATGTTTTTCCTGCAGATGTTTAGAGATCCACATGGCAGTCTTATCCAGACGGAGAAGAAAAGGAAAGAGGACGCCGCTGATCAGAAAATACGTAATTGTGAGTCCCAAAATGTAACTGTAATCACTTATATGGTATACAGATCCTGTGTACAGCTGATATCTACAGCCATATGGTCCTGTATATGATCACTTATATTGTGTACAGATCCTTTATAGTATACTGGTCTGTGTATAGTGGTTTTATTCAGCACAACATTTTCAGTTTTCCACCTACAGAGCTATATGAGGGCTTTATCGGTATCAATTTGGTTTTGATGATTTTTTTCATCTGATTTTTTGTTGTTGGTAGTGTGTATACAGAGGAGCTGTTACAATGTTTACATTTGCACTATTTGGTGAGGTTGTCAAATGTATTTATATGATATTTGTATTTGCTGGGTAACCCCTTAAATTTATTGCCTGTTGTTAAATAAATGTTATTTACAATTGTAAGTTTTATTCTCTAAATGTTATTTTTTTGTGCGATATAGGAAAGTTCCCCCCGCATATATATTGTATCCATCCATCCCCTGTGCCATTTCTTTATCCCCCCTCCCATCCCCCATGCCATTTCTTTACCCCCTCCCATCCCCATGCCATTTCTTTACCCATCCCCTATCCCCCATGCCATTTCTTAAACCCCATCCCCCATCCCCCATGCCATTTCTTAAACCCCTGATCCCTTGTCCTCTGTGCAATTGTGCCCCTCCCCTTTTTAGCTCCACCCCCACATAGCCACACCCACGACCGGTATTTTTCTGAAGGAGCAGTCAGGAGTAGGCCTCAGCAGTACCCAAGAGGCTTTAATAACCCCTTACCTTGTCCGATCAATTGCGAAATCGAGCAATAACAGGTGTGTTATGGCCTCAGATGTCCTGGGCCGCACTAGCGCTCCACTGAACGGATTAGCGAGTCTCTATCTTTCGAGGACAGGTGCGTGTTGCACGCTGAAACCAGTTCGTGATAGGGATCTGGGATTGCAATTATTTAACCTTAAAACGAGGAATTACCAGTAAGTGAGGGTCATAAGCTGGCGTTGATTAAGTCCCTGCCCTTTGTACACACCGCCCGTCGCTATAAGCGATTGGATTAGGTAGTGAGTTGGTTAGTGAGGTCCTCGGATCGGTCCAGACGGGGTAGGAGAAGGCCCTGGCAGAGCACCGAGAATTTAACGATCATTGTTGAAATTTGCATTAAGCATGTATTTAGCTACTGCTAAACATACAAAAATTTAAGGCCCAAGGCCAGAGGCTCCAGGGAGGCAAGAAGTTCCTGAAAGACACAGAATGAGTCTGGAGCATGCATTTGCAGTACCCAAGAGGTTTTCATAACTCCTTACATTTAAAGATCAATGTTTACATTTGCATTAACCATGTATTTAGCTACTGCTAAACTTCAAAAAATTATAGGCCCAAGGCCTGAGGCCCCAGGGAGGCAAGTAGTTTGTGAAAGACACAGAATGTGTCTGGAGCAAACATTCGCAGTACCCAAGAGGGTTTCATAACCCCTTACATTTAAAGATCAATGTTGACATTTGCATTAAGCATGTACCGTATATACTCGAGTATAAGCCAAGTTTTTCAGCACGATTTTTCGTGCTGAAAACACCCCCCTCGGCTTATACTCGAGTGAACTCTCCACCCGCAGTGGTCTTCAACCTGCGGACCTCCAGAGGTTTCAAAACTACAACTCCCAGCAAGCCCGGGCAGCCATCAGCTGTCCGGGCTTGCTGGGAGTTGTAGTTTTGAAACCTCCGGAGGTCCGCAGGTTGAAGACCACTGCAGCCTTCGACATCATCCAGCCCCCTCTCACCCCCTTTAGTTCTGTACAGTACTCACCTCCGCTCGGCGCTGGTCCGGTGCTGCAGGACTGTCCGGAGAGGAGGTCGTCCGGTGGGATAGTGGTTCCGGGCTGCGATCTTCACCGGGGAGGCCTCTTCTAAGCGCTTCGGGCCCGGCCCCAGAATAGTCACGTTGCCTTGACAACGACGCAGAGGTACGTTCATTGCCAACGTACTTCTGCGTCATTGTCAAGGCAACGCCTCTATTCTGGGCCCGAAGCGCGGAGAAGAGGCGCCCCCAGTGAAGATAGCAGCCCGGAACCACTATCCCACCGGACGACAGTCCTGCAGCACCGGACAGTCCTGCAGCAACGGACCAGCGCCGAGCGGAGGCAAGTACAGAACTAAAGGGGGTGAGAGGGGGCTGGATGATGTCGAAGGCCGATGGCTGCCCGGGCTTGCTGGGAGTTGTAGTTTTGAAACCTCTGGAGGTCCGCAGGTTGAAGACCACTGAGGGCGGATGATGACAAGAGGATGATGAAGGGGGGGGTGTGGGATGATGACAAGAGGATGATGAAGGGGGGGTGTGGGATGATGAAGGGGGGTGGGGATGATGACAAGGGGATGATGAAGGGGGGGGTGTGGGATGATTACAAGGGGATGATGAAGGGGGGTGGGGATGATGACAAGGGGATGATGAAGGGGGGGGGGTGTGGGATGATTACAAGGGGATGATGAGGGGGGGTGAGGATGATGACAAGGGGATGATGAAGGGGGGGTGTGGGATGATGACAAGGGGATGATGACAGGTGATGATGATGAGGGTCTGGATGATGACAGGCGGTGATGATGATGAGGATGTTAATGACGGGTCTGGATGATGACAGGGGGGGATGATGTATTTCCCACCCTAGGCTTATACTCGAGTCAATAACTTTTCCTGGGATTTTGAGTTGAAATTAGGGGTCTCGGCTTATACTCGGGTCGGCTTATACTCGAGTATATACGGTATTTAGCTACTGCTAAACTTCAAAAATTATTATTATAGGCCCAAGGCCAGAAGCATCAGGTTTTCCCCATATTAGGAGCATAGTTGTCCCCCAGATTAGGCAGCATAGATGTCACCCAGATTAGGCAGCATAGATGTCCCCCAGATTAGGAGCATACTTGTCCCCCAGAGTAGGCAGCATTGATGTCCCCCAGATTAGGAGCATACTTGTCCCCCAGATTAGGCATCATAGATGTCCACCAAATTAGGAGCATAGTTGTCCCCCAGATTAGGAGCATAGTTGTCCCCCAGATAAGGAGCATAGTTGTCACCCAGATTAGGCAGCATAGATGTCACCCAGATTAGGCAGCATAGATGTCCCCCAGATTAGGCAGCATAGATGTCCCCCAGATTAGGAGCATAGTTGTCCCCCAGATTAGGCAGCATAGTTGTCCCCCAATCAGCGCGGGCCGGTCAGAGCCAATCAAATGTCCATATGTGGCAAGCGGCATGTAGAATGCCCAGGCCTGCCCCAGAGGGTTTCATAACCAACCACAATAGAGAAAATTTTGTTGTAGGAGCATGGTCAATCTACTCAGACCCATCTGTCATTGGTGGCTGGAAATCCTGGCTGACCCATCCCTGATTCATCTTGACAAACGTCAGTCTCTCCACATTTTTAGTGGACAGATGAGTTCGCCTTGGGGTGACTATGGCCCCGGCCGCACTAAACACCCGCTCTGATGGCACACTACTGGCCGGGCAGGACAGCTTTTCCAGGGCAAACTCCACTAGTTGCGGCCATAAATCGAGTTTGGCTGCCCAGAAGTCCAGCGGATCTTCAACGGTTGTTGGCAGGGTCATGTCGAGGTAAGCCACCACCTGCTGGTTCAGGTCCTGCTCCATGTCCACCTGCTGCTGATGAGTAGCTTCACTATGCGGCTGAAGGAAGCTACTCATCAGCGACTGTAGACTCAGGCTGCTGCTGATTGGACCGGTACTGCTCCTGCCACCCCTCCCCAGCAGCCGTGGCAGTGGAAGGTGAGCACAGAGGGCCCCCCGAGTCAGACCTGCGAGTGGATGGACCATGTGGCCGATAGGCATCGGCCAACCGACTACGTAGAAGCTCCCTGAAGTAGGTCAGTTTGTCCTCCCTCTCAGTGGGCGTAAAAAAGGCCCCCATTCTGGGCCGGTAGCGAGGGTCTAATAAGGTGGAGATCCAGAAGTCATCGCGCTGATGAAATTTTGACAATTCGGGGGTCACTACGCAAGCAACTCAGCATGCATCGTGCCATTTGTGACAGTGACTTGCTGGGACTACCTGCCTCCATCTCCACTGCATACTGCCACAGTGTGTCTGGGTCCTCTGTCTCGCCTCCCTCGTAATAACCCTCCAGCTCCTCTGGCTGCTCCTGCTCCTCCTCTCCTGTCCAATGACCAGAAACACCGGCCATCTCATCCACCGTAAACTGTGCTCCGCTCTGCCCCTCATTATCCTCCTCCAGTTCATCCCCCACAGGACTCATGTAGCCTTCTGATGTAGGCGTAACATCTCCATTGCCGTGACCAGCCATGTTTTCAATCATTTTTTGGAGTAAATGTAGGAGTGGAATTACGTCGTTCATGGCGTAATTCGAGCGACTAACAAAAAATGTGGCTTCCTGAAAGGGCCTCAGCAAACGGCAGGTGTCACGTATGAGCTGCCACTCGTTCACATTTAAGTTACACAGGGGAGTACTCCTATCTGCTTGTATCATCAAAAAATCTGTGATGGCTTTTCTTTGTTCGTATAGTCTGTCCAACATATGGAGGGTGGAATTCCAACGTGTGGCAACGTCACAAATGAGACTATGTTGTGGGATACCGTTCTGACGCTGCAGGTCAAGCAAAGTGTGCTTGGCGGTGTACGAGTGGCTGAAGTGCATGGACAGTTTCCTTGCCATTGTCAGGACATCTTGCAAATGGGGTGAAGACTTGATGAACTTCTTGACAACCAGATTCAACGCGTGTGCCATGTGGGTCACCATGGTTCCCATTTCCAGATTTCGTGGAGTAAGCCATACTCGGATTTCTTCCCTACTGAACTTTAGCAGTTCCTCCCCTGTGTGACTCCATTCGCCAAGGCAAACCATGTGAAGGACGGCTTGACACCGCTGTGCAAAACACACGTGGTACGATGAAGGGCCACCGAGATTAGGACGTGCAGTGGAGGCCGAGGCATGGGGGAGGAGGAGGAGGAGGCGCACACTGTAAAAGGACCAACTGCCTGGGAGCCAGAGCGTGGAGGAGGAAGCTGTGTGACCTGTCCAAGTTGCTGTTGTGGCTGTGCAGGAACAACATTTACCCAGTGGGCCGTAAAAGACATGTATTGTCCCTGCCCGTAGTTACAGCTCCACACGTCGGCGCTGCCGTGCACTTTTGAACACACCGACAGGCTCAAGGACTGGCCCACCTTCTCTTGTACAAACTTATGCAGGGCTGGTACTGCCTTCTTCGCAAAGAAATGACGGCTTGGGACTCTCCACCTCGGCTCGGCACAAGCCATCAATTCCCTGAAAGCTGCAGAGTCCACCAGTTGGAAAGGGAGGGACTGAAACACCAGCAACTTGGACAGGAGCACATTCAACTTCTGCGCCATTGGATGAGTGGGCGCATACTGTTGTCTCTTGGACATGGCTTCGCCGATCGATTGTTGGCGGAATGGCTGACTACGAGCGGAAGAAGCAGGAGCGCAAGAAGGAGGGTTTGACACAATGCTCCCTTCGGCTGAGGTGGTGGATTTTGCATGTGACTACGCTAAGGTCCTCCGGATTCTTTATGAAGAACAACCATGCCGCAGAGTAGCTGATTTTCCCACCCGCAGTCCGCACTATTTCACTGCTATTGGCGCCGTCTCCAGGAACCCCTGTTTCACTACCTCCCTGAATGGTAGCTTGCCGCGAAACAGGTGGTCTCCCCCTGGCACGTTTGGCTCCTGAATTTCCACTACTGCCACCACCACGCTGATTGCCAGCTATGCTACTGCCTTGCTGCCTCATAGACAAAGAGCAAATCTCTTCTCCTGATGATGATGAAGCACCCGGCTTCTGCACCCGGCTCCCAATTGCGATCGGCTTCATCATCATCAAAAGATGTGTGCACGTCACTGATGTCCTCCTCGTGTTCCACAACAGTGTCTGCCTCAGGACCCTGAACAATTGAAACACCGCCTCCCACGTCACTCTCCGCATCACTACTTGCCCGCCTTGCAGAGCAAGCGACGCATGTCTCCTCACATTCTTGGCTGCCCATTAGCTGTTGACTGTCCTCTATTGGATCGTCCTCAGTAAATAGTGGAGCTGAACACAAAGCATGAGATACTTCTTTGGTAGAGGGAACAGCATAGGACAAAGGCAATGGGATTACGGGGACTGCTCCCGGGCCATGCCAACTGAGGGTTGTGTCTGAGGAACCCACCGACTCTTGACTGGGGTCGTGAGATGTCACTTGTGATGATGGGGATGAGTGTGCAAACCAATTGACGAGGAGAGATGGGTCGACGACACGACCGCTGGGTGTTAACGGGAGCTCAGGCCTATTGCTGTGACTCCTGCTGCCACTAGCCCCAAGTCTGCTGCCAACTCTGCCTAACGTATGTAGGCCTCTGCCCCTTCTCTGTGCACGTCCTGGCACTTCCCTGCCTGACATACTAGTGCGACTATGAGGGTATAGAACAGCAGCAGGCGATTACTTACGGCTGTCCTTTCAAAGTATATAGGCCCTAGACAGAGTAACAGTTACTAAATAGTACACTCCTTTGTTGTATGTATGCCCTTTGCAATGATGAGCGCACTGGTATGTGTATTTCTATGCAGAAAAAACACTTTTTTTTTTAAATACACCAGCAGGTGTATACTAATGTGTGGAATACCACTGAATTTAGCACAGAGACAGAATAACAGGTAGTAAATAGTACACTACTTGGTTCTATGTATGCCCTTTGCAATGATGAGCGCACTGTTAAGCGTATTTATACGCAGAAAAAAACTCTTTTTTTTGTTGTATACACCAGCCAGTGTATACTAATGTGTGGAATAGCACTGAATTCAGCACTGAGACAGAAATACAGGTACTAAATAGTACACTACTTGGTTGTATGTATGCCCTTTGCAATGATGAGCGCACTGTTAAGCGTATTTGTGCGCAGGAAAAACTATTTTTTTTCTTTAATACACTGGCAGGTGTATAACGTGTGGTATAACACTGAATTTAGCACAGAGACAGAAAAAAAGGTAGAATATGGTACGCTATTTGCTTGTATGTAGGCCCTTTGCAATGATAAGGCCACTGTTAAGCGTATTTGTACGCAGGAAAACCTTTTTTTCTTTTATACACCGGCAGGTGTATAACGTGTGGTATAACACTGAATTTAGCACAGAGACAGAAAAAAAAGGTGGTATATGGTACGCTATTTGCTTTTATGTAGGCCCTTTGCAATGATAAGGCCACTAAAAAAGTGTATTTGTACGCAGGAAAAAAATAATTTCTTTAATACACCGGCAGGTGTATAACGTGTGGTATAACACTGAATTTAGCACAGAGAGTAACAAGTGAAAAATGGTAAAAAGGCACTAAAGTCCACACTAATATGACTTATTTCTGAACAGCAGCAGGACCCAACAGTGCAGCACCACAAAAAAAAATCCAGGGATTAAACCCTAAATTGCACTAAAAAACTCAATTGGGCTGAAAAATGAGGAGATAAGATGCTTCAGAAAGTTCAGGCAGCTTGGAGATCTGTATGAGGCAGCTGACAGCTATCTGCCCCTCTCTGCTGCAATGCTCAATAACGTGAATAGGAGGTTTAGCTATCAATGATCCTTCTCAGTGTTACAGCAAAGTACTCTGCACTCCTGTCTTTCCCTAATGCTGATGTGACTAGCAGTTGCAGTGTAATGCTGTGGTATGAGCTATTCACACACACGCAGTCCCGTCCTCTCTATCTGAGTGCATAGATGAAATGAAGAGAGGCAAGATGGCCGCCGATTATATAGGGGCTGTGACATAGGGGTCAGTGAACACTGATAGGCTGCATTTCACATGTGGTTCAGGGTCAGCCCACCTACCTTCATTCCTGACGCTGTTTCCCGCCCTCCCATAATCCCCTGCCCCATGTACTCACATGTGGATCCGCCATCTTAGGTCTCCAATAGCCTGGAATGCTGTAAAATGGAGTTTAATGAAGCGATTTGTGCGATAGAATCGCGACGATATTCGTATTGGTTGCAAATAAAATTTTTCATGAAATTCGTAATGAATTCGGGTTCGTCAACTTCGATTCCGGAAGTATCGATTCCGGAAGTATCAGCCGCGGATTCCGGAGTTTGTTGGCAACTCCGGAATCTGGATTGACATGGCTGGGTTCACTGAATTTGACTTTTTCAGTTATTTTTTCAGTGACAGCTTGGTCAATCACATGGTGGAGCAGACAAATCTGTACGCCAGGCAGTTCATCGCCCACCACCCTGATTCTTTTTTGGCCAGGTCTAATGAATGGTACGCTGTCAGTGCAGCCGAAATGAGGACATTTTGGGGCCTCGTGCTGCACATGGGCCTGGTCATAAAGCCAAGTGTCAGACAGTACTGGAGCGGGGACGTCCTATACCAGACCCCGCTGTACAGTATGGCCATGGCACGGAAGCGGTTCGAGGCCATTCGGAAATGCCTGCATTTTGCAGAGATTGAAGCATGTCCACGCCGAAGTGATCCCACCTATGACCGGCTTTACAAAGTTAGGCTGGTCATCGATCACTTTGGGGCCAAATTTTTGGAGGCCTATGAACCACTTAGGGAGCTCTCTGTAGATGAGTCTCTCATCAGTTTTAAGGGGAGACTCATCTTCCGCCAGTATATTCCCTCAAAGTGGGCGAGATATGGCGTGAAGCTTTATAAACTTTGTGAGAGTACCTCCGGGTATACTTACAAGTTTAGGGTGTATGAGGGACGAGATTCCCGTATTGAATCCCCAGATTGTTCCCCCACTCTGGGTGTTGGCGGGAAAATCGTTTGGGACCTTATGTACCCATTGCTGAATAAGGGTTACCAAGTGTACGTGGACAACTTTTATACCAGCATCCCTCTCTTCACATCCCTTGCCGCCAGATCGACGTCCGCTTGTGGGACCGTGCAGAAGAATCAGAGAGGCCTCCCTCTAAATTTTGTTCAGACACCTATGCCTAAGGGTGAGTCCCGTGCCCTTACCCATGAAAACCTGTTGCTCGTCAAGTATAAGGATAAGAGGGATGTCCTTATGCTGACCACTATTCATGGTAACGGCAGCTGTCCCTGAGCGAGGTACCACAACTGAGGTCCTCAAGCCAGATTGTATTTCTGCCATGCAGAAAACAAGTGTATGGTACAAGAAAGTTGCGGTCTACTTGATATAGGTTGCCATGTACAACCCTTCTGTACTGTACCAGAACGTTGGCAACACAGTGAGATACCTTAAGTTCCAAGAAGAAGTCCTAAAGGTCCTGATCTTTGCTGACCGGGAAAGAGCAGGCCGGAGTTCAGAAGGAACTGAAGTAATAGGTGCCAGGATCGTCCTAGGCCAACACTTTCCAGGTGAAGTCCCCCACACTGGAAAGAAGGGGCGATCCCAGAAAAAATGCAGAGTGTGTAACAGGAGGGGGATTCAGAAGGACACAACCTATCAATGTGACATTTGCCCTGATTATTCGGGCCTCTGCATTAAAAACTGCTTCAGGGAGTATCACACTTCCATGCAGTACAAAATTTTCCCTTTTCATTTTAATTTTCCATAATTTGACCCCAATGTACCAGAGTACATTCCAAATTTTAACCCCATAAAACCACTAAATTGCCAAAAAAACTCTCATAAAAAAAATTTAAAAACTGATAAGACCTCTGGGGTATTTTTTTTCTCTGGGTCATGGGTCACTGAGTCACTATCATCGGGGACTTTTTATGTTGCCTCAAATGCGCAGCGCTTTCTCTCCACCTGAGCGGGGTGCGCATTTGACGCAACAGGTTAGGGACGGCCACACACATCACATTCCCAGAATGATGATTCAGAGCATAGGGTTTGGGGTGGGCATATTTTTTTGTTTTGGCTATGCTCTGGGTCATCATTCTGGGAATATAATCTGTTTTATAATTTTATGTCCCACTGTGCCCCTTAGTTAGTAATTAGTGTACCCCATGTAATGCCCCTTGAGGGGGGGTCCCACTGTTCTGACTCCATAGGCAGAAGCTCAAGGCCCATGACTGCCCTTCTGTTCCTCCGTGACCAGTGTGCACCCGGAGATCCGTTTTACGCCCAGATATGAGGTATGTCCTTTGTCCAAAGAAGTGTATTTAGAAATTTTTTCTTTTTTGCTGTTCTGGCAGTAAATGCGACATGCCCCCCCCCCCCCCCCCATTTTAGCAAAATTAGCAAATGTGACTCCCTCTCTTCTGAGCATTGTAGTGCGCCTGCAGTGCACTGGACATCCATCCATGGGGTATTTCCATACTCAGAAGAGATGGGGTTAAACATTTTGGGGGGCATTTTCTCCTATTACCCCTTGTAAAAATGTAAAATTTGGGAAAAAAACTGCATTTTAGTAAAAAAATAAAATAAATTTACACATCCAAAGTCGTCAAACACCTGTGGGGTGTTAAGGCTCACTGGACCCTTTGTTACATTCCTTGAGGGGTGTAGTTTCCAAAATAGTATGCCATGTGTGTTTTTTTTTTTGCTGTTCTGGCCCCATAGGAGCTTCTTAAATGCGACATGCCCCCCCCCCCCCATTTCCGCAAAATTAGCAAATGTGACTCCTCTTCTGGGTGCGCCAGCAGAGCACTTGGCGTCCACACATGGGGCATATCCACACTCAGAAGAGATGGGGTTACAAATTTTGGAGGTCATTTTTTCCTATTACCCCTTGTAAAAAAAAAAGTAAAATTTGGGGGGAAATCAGAATTTTAGTTAAAAAAAAATAATAATTTACACGTCCAACTTCAACAAAAAGTCGTCAAACACCTGTGGGGTGTTAAGGCTCAGCAGACCCCTTGCCACGTGCCTTGAGGGGTGTAGTTTGAGGGGTGTAGTTTCCAAAATAGTGTTCCAGGTTTTTTTTGCTGTCATGGCACCATAGGGGATTCCTAAATGCAACATGCCCCTGAAAAACCATTTCAGAAAAATTTGCTTTGCAAAATCCAAACGTGACTCCTTCTCTTCTGAGCATTGTAGTTCGCTCACAGAGCACTTGACGTCCACAAATGGGGTATTTCCATACTCAGAAGAGATGGGGTTACAAATTTTGGGGGGCATTTTCTCCCATTACCCCTTGTAAAAAAGTAAAATTTGGGGGAAAACCAGCATTTTAGACAAAAAAAAAAAAAAATTATAATAATCATTTACACATCCAACTTTAACAAAAAGTTGTCAAACACCTGTGGGGTGTTAAGGCTCACTGTACCCCTTGTTACGTTCCTTGAGGGGTGTATTTTCCAAAATAGTATGCCATGTGTGTTTTTTTGTTTGTTTTTTTTGCTGTCCTGGCAGCATAGGGGCTTCCTATATGCAACGTGCCCCCGAAAAAAACATTTCCAAAAAATTTGCTTTGCAAAATCCAAATGTGACTCTTTCTCTTCTGAGCATTGTAGTATGCCAGCAGAGCACTTGATGTCCACACATGGGGTATTTCCATATTCAGAAGAGATAGAGTTACAAATTTTGGGGGGCATTTTCTCCTATTACTCCTTGTAAAAATTTTAAATTTGGGGGAAAACTAGCGTTTTAGTGAAAAAAATGTAAATAAAATTTACACATCCAACTTTAACGTAAAATCGTCAAACACCAGTGGGGTGTTAAGGTTCACTGGACCCCTTGTTACGTTCCTTGAGGGGTGTAGTTTCCAAAATTGTATGTCATGTGTGGTTTTTTTTTTTTTTTGCTGTTTTTTTGCTGTCCTGGCACCATAGGGGCTTCCTAAATGTGACATGCCCCCCAAAAACCATTTCAGAAAAACTCACTCTCCAAAATCCCACTGTCGCTCCTTCCCTTCTGAGCCCTCTACTGCGCCTGCCAAAAACGTTACATACACATATGAGGTGTTTCCTTACTCGAGAGAAATTGGGTTACAAATTTTAAAAAAAATTCTCTCTTTTTTTACACCTTGTAATAATGCAAAAACTGGGTTTACAAGAACATGCTAGTGTAAAAAATGAAGATTTTGAATTTTTTCCTTCAATTTGCTGCTATTCCTGTGAAACACCAAATGGGTTAACAAACCTTTTGAATGTCATTTTGAATACTTTGAGGGGTGCAGTTTTTATAATGGGGTATTTATGGGGTATTTCTAATAAGAAGGCCCCTCAAATCCACTTCAAAACTGGTCCCTGAAAAAATTCGATTTAGAAAATTTTGTGAAAATTGGAAAATTGTTGCTGAACTTTGAAGCCCTCTGATGTCTTCCAAAAGTAAAAACTCGTCAACTTTATGATGCAAACATAAAGTAGACATGTTGTATATTTGAATCAATATATAATTTATTTGGAATATTCATTTTCCTTATAAGCAGAGAGCTTCAAAGTAAAAAAAAAAAAAAGCAAAATGTTCAATTTTTTCATAAAATTTTACCGCTAAATAAACTAGAATATGTCATGAAAAAACTATCTCGGAATCAGAATGAAGGGTACAAGCATCCCAGAGTTATTAATGCTTGAAGTGACAGTGGTCAGATGTTAAAAAAATGTCTGGGTCCTTAAGGTATATTTAGGCTGGGTCCTTAAGGAGTTAAAACATTTGCTCTTGGCGTATTGTCCAGAAAATCTTTGTTGAATGTCATGGTACGGATAAAGGGGAGTACGGTACTTTTTTAAGAATCATATGTAAAAAAATTTAAATAAAAACACCACCTGCAATCTGGGATTGCTCCCTCAAAGAGTAGTATTAGGACAGGAAGGAATTTCCGTGTTGAACACAAATCTGATTCTAGTCTCCACAGAAAGAATTGATATGTCAATTCTTTCTGTGAAATCCACTTGGAAATGCTTTGCCATCTATAGAGACATCGCATTTCCGAGCGATCCCAGTGCCAACATATTCTGTTGACACCTGCTGTTTGCAAAATGTCCACTCAGAAGTATTAGCGGAAAATGAAAGTTTGGACGAGTTTGATGGCGCCAGGTCCCAGAAAACCAATGGGCAAAAAGTTTGGGTAAAAACAAATTAGCTTTATTGGTACATGGTATAGGGGTGCAACACATAGGTTTTGAACCCAGGCCAGGTTCTTCGTCAGGCAGGGGATATTACAGGTTCACATTTGAACTGAATGAAATACATACAGGTACAAGCCCGGTTACAAATCACTGCCGGGTCAAAAGGTCATCAGTGCACTGGAACACTTAATTTGCATAATGATTATAGTTATAACATTTTTTTATTTTGGTCAGAAATTGAATAGTAAGGTGACGCTGTAATGCGTGTTGTGTGAAAAGGATGTTGCGTCTTATATGGTTTGGTTTTGAAACCTTACTTTTTTGCTAACAAAAATGTTGCTATGGGTTATCCCAGTGTGATGGTAGACTGTGACTGACACCGTAGGGCTATGAGTAGCACCAGTGCGCTGGTTCTTCACTAGTCCGGATTCCGGATTACTGGATGGAGATCTGACAGTGTGCTGCAGGACTCGTTTAGTGCCAACAGGCTCCAAGCTGGTTGAGTGATCGATGTCGGCACCGTGAGTTGGTTAGCGCCAGAGGGGGTGCCCTGGATGTCTTAGCATCTGCAGCGCTTCAGACCTCCGTGTGGCACCCACTATGAGATCCTTGGTAAGTGGCCGTAAGTGATTGCGCATTATCATCTGTAATGATTGGTAGTTTTACGGACATCAGATAACTGGATAGTGACATGGAGTGTGCTGTAGGTGCCGTGTAGCATGTGAGTCCCGTGGGATGACTGAATAGACATGTGGCCGTTGTCGGTATTGTTGTTCACATAGCGTGGGTGGGAGTGCCCTGATGTTACAGGCACTTGCAGCGCTGGAGACCACCATCTGGTGCCCACAGTAAGGTCCTTTGTAGATATCGGGGAGTGATCATGCACTATTCCTTGCAGTTTGTGACAGAGGTGTAGAGGTATTTAGTGGCCGAGTTACTTCTGCGCTACTACCTAGATCAGTGATTCCCAACCGCGGTGCCGCGGCACACATGTGTGCCGTTCGCCACTGGCCGTGGTGCCGTGGGATTTTGCTGAGATTTTTTATTTTGTATTTTTTTTATATTCCGCCCCGGCCTGCGCGCTTATGACTGGTGGCGCAGGGGGGAAGGGAACCCTGCGTGCACACTGCGCACACAGCGTCCCCCTCCTCACTGTATCCCCCGCATCACCCTTCCCCTTCTACCTTGCGATGCAGTGAGCCGACAATGGGTCCCTGGGGCGGAACGATCTTCACCAGCGCCGGACTCCCGTGCCTGCCGTGGACCTGCAAGCTGTGCGGACCGGCTTGCTTCAAGTACTGTACCCTTTCCCCCCACTCAGTTACCCCTTCTCAACCCTGTCCAACCCCCCCCCACCACCACCGTCACCCGGGTCCACCCTATACCCCCCCGTCACTCATGTCCACCCCTCCCCTTGTTACCCATGTCCACCCTCCCCCTGTCATCCATGTCCGCCCCCCCCCCGTCACCCATGTCCACCCCCCCTGTCCACCCTCCTGTCACCCCCTGTCCACCCTCCTGTCATCCCTTTCACTCTCTGTCACCCATGTTCACCCCCCCGTCACCCATGTTCACCCCCTCCTGTCACCCATGTTCACCCCCTCCTGTCACCCATGTTCACCCCCTCCAGTCACCCATGTTCACCCCCTCCTGTCACCCATGTTCACCCCTTCCTGTCATCCCTTTAACTCCCGTCCACCCTCCTGTCACCCCTGTCCACCCCCCCTGTCCACCCTCCTGTCACCCATGTTCACCCTCATCCACCCTTCTGTCACCCCCGTTCACCCTCCTGTCATCCCTGTCACCCCCGTCCACCCTCCTGTCATCCCTGTCACCCCCATCCACCCTCCTATCATCCCTGTCACCCCGTCCACCCTCCTGGCATCCATGTTCACCCCTCCTGTCGACCCATGTACACTCCTCTACACCCCTCTGTCACCCATGTCCACTCCTCTACACCCCTCTGTCCACTCCTCTACACCCCTCTGTCACCCATGTCCACTCCTCTACACCCCTCTGTCCACTCCTCTACACCCCTCTGTCACCCATGTCCACTCCTCTACACCCCTTTGTCCACTCCTCTACACCCCTCTGTCCACTGCTCTACACCCCTGTCACCCATGTACACTCCTCTACACCCCTGTCACCCATGTACGCTCCTCTACACCCCTCTGTCCACTCCTCTACACCCCTGTCACCCATGTACGCTCCTCTACACCCCTCTACACCCCTGTCACCCATGTACGCTCCTCTACACCCCTCTGTCCACTCTTCTACACCCCTCTGCCCACTCTTCTACACCCCTGTCACCCATGTCCACTCCTCTACACCCCTGTCACCTATGTCCACTCCTCTACACCCCTGTCACCTATGTACACTCCTCTACACTCCTGTCACCCATGTACGCTCCTCTACACCCCTCTGTCCACTCCTCTACACCCCTCTGTCCACTCCTCTACACCCCTCTGTCCACTCCTCTACACCCTTGTCACCCATGTACGCTCCTCTACACCCCTCTGTCCACTCCTCTACATCCCTGTCACCCATGTACGCTCCTCTACACCCCTCTGTACGCTCCTCTACACCCCTGTCACCCATGTACGCTCCTCTACACCCCTGTCACCCATGTACGCTCCTCTACACCCCTGTCCCCCATGTACACTCCTCTACACCCCTCTGTACACTCCTCTACACCCCTGTCACCCATGTACACTGCTCTACACCCCTCTGTACACTCTTCTACACCCCTCTAAACCCCTTTGTCACCCATGCCCACCCCTCTACATCCCTCTGTCACCCATGTCCACTCTTCTACACCCCTCTGTCACCCATGTAAAAAAAAGTTAGTTTTGCAGGTTTAACGGTGAAGAATTGTGTGTGGAAGAAATCAAGATGATGGCTCAGACCAGATGGAGAAGAGAAGGCAACATTGCAAGTCATTGGTGAGTTGTTGTATAAAGCAGCACTTTAAACTACATACCCACTGATAAATATAGTGCATTGTGTTTTTTACCATTTTCCCTTCTTTTTTTTTTTTTGCCTCGGTAGCGGTGCCCCACGTAATTGTTTTTTTTTCGAGGTGTGCCCCGACCCGAAAAAGGTTGGGAAACACTGACCTAGATGTTCAAAGGGGTGGTTGCAACCGAGTTACTTTGTTGCAGTCTGTGCGGTGTGAATTGTAGCGGCTGGGATCGCTAAATCTGCGGTCTTATTTGTAGTACTATAAGTCCCTTTACATCAGCCTATTGGGAGTATGCTGTGGGTATAGACGTTTATGAGGCAAATCGCTGAGATATGCGCGGCCATAGAGTCCCGGTGAAGCTGGTGCCGGATTAGCAGGTAGGAATGCCGGATTAGCAGGTAGGAATGCTGGATTAGCAGGTAAGAATGCCGGATTAGCAGGTAGTAATTTCTTTTTGATATCTAATGACATTAAATTATGGTTTCTACCATTTCATTTAAACCTCGGGTATTGACAGTGCCAAGCATAACATCCAGTAGACCTCCCGCTTCTTTAGGAGTTTAAATCTGTTAGAGTTATGATCCGGAATGTGATCAATTGGAGTATTCCTGATCGGATCCATGTTTTCTGGATGTGAGGTGGCACAGTGCCAAAGAGACCATGTAATTAATTTTTTCCTAATGTTTTGCCTATGTTTATTTACACGCCAATGTAGGGACTGTGTTGTTCTGCCCACGTACTGAAGGCTGCAGGTACAATCTATTAGGTAGATGACATAGGCAGAATGGCATGTCAGTCTGTATTTCAGCTGGAATTTTTCTTCTGTGGTGTGTGATTTGATCTCTTTGACATGGTTTTTGATCTCTTTGCAGCATTTGCACCATGATGTTCCGCACTTGTAGCTACCTGCGGGTAGAGTGGAGATTTTTTTTTCTGTTTATGCTGCCGAATTTGACTGGGGGCTAATAGGTTTTTTAGAGTGGGTGCTCTCCGGACCGTGATCTGAGGGTGATCCGGGATCCTTCCCTTAAGGTGTGGATCACTCTGGAGCATATGCCAGTTCTTTTTTAGTATTTGTTTCATTCTGGTTGCAGAGTCGGAAAAGGTGGTGATGAAGTTTGTTTTTTGTTTGTTGTTCTGATCAGTCAGATTCTCTTTTTTCCGTGTATCCGGAATGAGGCAATCTTTTTGCGTCTTATGTTGCACTTTCTTTAGAGCTTCATTGACAATTAATTTGGGGTATTTCTTTTCCTTGAATCTTTTTTCAAGGATTTTAGCTTGATCTTTAAATGTTGAGTCCTCCGTACAGTTTTTTCTGACCCTCCTGAACTGGCTGTATGGAACATTCTTCTGCCATTGCTTATAGTGTCCACTTCCAAAGTCGAGATAGCTGTTGACATCAGCGGTTTTAAAGTAAGTTGAGGTTATAAAATCCTTTGTGTTGTGGCTGATGCAGAGGTCCAAAAAGTGGATTTCTTTGTTGCTGGCTTCCATCGTGAACTGGAGCCCCCAGTCATTGTTATTGATTCTTCCGGACCATCCCATATAAAAAAACAGGTCGTCTAGGTACCTCCGGTACATGGTGATGTAGGGTGAAATTGTCAGGTTGTTTGAAATGAATTTGGACTTGAAGGCCCCCATGAATAGATTTGCGTACGCAGGTGCGACCTTCGAGACCATTGCGGTATCTTTGCATTATTGGTATGTTTTATTGTGGTAGGTGAAATAGTTGTTAACTAGTATGAACTTGAGCCCTTCAATAAGAAATTGCTTCGTGGGCAGGTGGGATGGTTATTTCGTCATCCAGATAGTTCTGTACACTTGCCAATCCTAGGTTGTGGGAGATTTTAGTATAGAGTGCAGAGACATCATAGGTAATTTGTATATATCCAGGTTTCCAGGGTAATTCAGTGAGGGTTTCAATAAGTGGAGTTGATTCCTCTTATTGGAATCAGGGGTACTGTTACGCCGAGCGCTCCGGGTCCCCGCTCCTCCCTGGAGCGCTCGCAGCGTCCTCTCATTCGCAGCGCCCTGGTCAGGCCTGCTGACCGGGCGCGCTGCGATATTACTCCCAGCCGGGATGCGATTCGCGACGCGGGACGCGCCCGCTCGCGATGCGCATCCCGGCTCCCGTACCTGACCCGTTCCCCGTCTGTGTTGTCCCGGCGCGCGGCCCCGCTCCTCAGGGCGCGCGCGCGCCGGGTCTCTACGATTTAAAGGACCACTGCGCCACTGATTGGCGCAGCAGGCCTAATCAGTATCCTCACCTGTGCACTCCCTACTTATACCTCACTTCCCCTGCACTCCCTCGCCGGATCTTGTTGCCATTGTGCCAGTGAAAGCGTTTCCTTGTGTGTTCCTAGCCTGTGTTCCAGACCTGCTGCCGTTGCCCCTGACTACGATCCTTGCTGCCTGCCCTGACCTTCTGCTACGTCCGACCTTGCTCTTGTCTACTCCCTTGTACCGCGCTTATCTCAGCAGTCAGAGAGGTTGAGCCGTTGCAGGTGGATACGACCTGGTTGCTACCGCCGCTGCAAGACCATCCCGCTTTGCTGCGGGCTCTGGTGAATACCAGTAGCAACTTAGAACCGGTCCACCGACACGGTCCACGCCAATGCCTCTCTGGCACAGAGGATTCACCTCCAGCCAGCCGAATCGTGACAGTAGATCCGGCCATGGATCCCGCTGAGGTCCCGCTGAGGTCCCGCTGCCAGTTGTCGCCGACCTCACCACGGTGGTCGCCCAGCAGTCGCAACAGATAGCGCAACAAGGCCACCAGCTGTCTCAACTGACCGTGATGCTACAGCAGCTACTACCAAAGCTTCAGCAATCATCTCCTCCGCCAGCTCCTGCACCTCCTCCGCAGCGAGTGGCCGCTTCCAGCCTCCGATTATCCTTGCCGGATAAATTTGATGGGGACTCTAAGTTTTGCCGTGGTTTTCTTTTGCAATGTTCCCTGCATTTGGAGATGATGTCGGACCAGTTTCCAATTGAAAGGTCTAAGGTGGCTTTCGTAGTCAGCCTTCTGTCTGGGAAAGCCCTGTCATGGGCCACACCGCTCTGGGACCGCAATGATCATGACACTGCTTCTGTACACTCCTTCTTCATGGAGATTCGAAGTGTCTTTGAGGAACCTGCCCGAGCCTCTTCTGCCGAGACTGCCCTGCTGAACCTGGTCCAGGGTAATTCTTCTGTTGGCGAGTACGCCATCCAATTCCGTACTCTGGCCTCCGAATTATCCTGGAATAACGAGGCCCTCTGCGCGAACTTTAAAAAAGGCCTATCCAGTAACATTAAAGATGTGCTGGCCGCACGAGAAATCCCTGCCAACCTGCATGAACTTATTCATCTTGCCACCCGCATTGACGTGCGTTTTTCCGAAAGGCGTCAGGAGCTCCGCCAGGATATGGACTTTGTTCGCACGAGGCGGTTTCTCTCCCCGGCTCCTCTCTCCTCTGGTCCTCTGCAATCTGTTCCTGTGCCTCCCGCAGTGGAGGCTATGCAAGTTGACCGGTCTCGCTTGACACCTCAAGAGAGGACACGACGCCGCATGGAGAACCTTTGCCTGTACTGTGCCGGTACCGAACATTTCTTAAAGGATTGTCCTATCCGTCCTCCTCGCCAGGAAAGACGCACGCTGACTCCCCACAAAGGTGAGACAGCTCTTGATGTGAACTCTGCCTCTCCACGTCTTACTGTGCCTGTGCGGATATCTTCTTCTACCTTCTCCTTCTCTGCTATGGCCTTCTTGGATTCCGGATCTTGGATTCCGAATCTTTATTTCGTCCTCTCTCATCAACAGGTTCAACATCCCGGTGACCAGTCTCGCCAGACCACTCTACATCAACTCTGTTAACAATGAAAGATTGGACTGTACCGTGCGTTACCGCACGGAACCTCTCTTAATATGCATCGGACCCCATCACGAAAAAATTGAATTTTTGGTCCTCTCTAACTGCACTTCAGAGATTCTTCTTGGATTACCGTGGCTTCAACGCCATTCCCCAACCCTTGATTGGACCACAGGGGAAATCAAGAACTGGGGTACTTCTTGTCATAAGGACTGTCTTAAACCGGCTCCCAGTACTCACAGTCGAGACCCTGTTGTTCCCCCGGTATCTGGTCTTCCTAAGGCCTATATGGACTATGCTGATGTCTTTTGCAAGAAACAAGCAGAGACTTTGCCTCCTCACAGGCCTTATGACTGTCCTATTGACCTCCTCCCGGGTACTACTCCACCCCGGGGCAGAATCTATCCTCTATCTACTCCAGAAACCCAAGCCATGTCGGAGTACATCCAGGAGAACTTAAAAAAGGGGTTTATCCGCAAGTCCTCCTCTCCTGCCGGAGCTGGATTTTTTTTTGTCTCCAAAAAAGATGACTCCTTACGCCCTTGCATTGACTACCGCGGACTTAATAAAATCACGGTATAAAAACGCTACCCCCTACCTCTTATCTCGGAACTCTTTGACCGCCTACAAGGCGCCCACATCTTTACCAAGCTGGACTTAAGAGGTGCTTATATTCTCATCCGCATCAGGGAGGGGGACGAATGGAAGACTGCATTTAACACCAGAGATGGACACTTTGAGTATCTGGTCATGCCCTTTAGCCTTTGCAACGCCCCTGCCGTCTTCCAAGACTTTGTAAATGAAATTTTTCGTGATCTTCTATATACCTGTGTTGAGGTTTACCTGGACGATATTCAGATTTTTTCTGCCAACTTGGAAGAACACCGCCAACATGTCCGCATGGTTCTTCAGAGACTTCGGGACAATCAACTTTATGCCAAAATGGAAAAATGTCTCTTTGAATGTCAGTCTCTTCCTTTCCTAGGATACTTAGTCTCTGGCCAGGGACTACAAATGGACCCAGATAAACTATCTGCCGTATTAGATTGGCCACGCCCCTCCGGTCTCCGTGCTATCCAATGTTTTTTGGGGTTCGACAATTATTACAGACAATTTATTCCACACTTTTCCACTATTGTGGCTCCTATCGTGGCTCTAACCAAGAAAAATGCCAATCCTAAGTCCTTGTCTCCTCAAGCGGAAGACGCATTTAAACATCTCAAGTCTGCCTTTTCTTCTGCTCCCGTACTCTCCAGACCTGACCCATCTAAACCCTTCTTATTGGAGGTAGACGCCTCCTCAGTGGGAGCTTTAGCAGTTCTTCTACAAAGAAATTCTTCCGGGCATGCTGTTACTTGTGTTTTTTTTTTTCTAGGACCTTCTCTCCGGCGGAGAAAAACTACTCCATTGGTGATCGAGAATTACTGGCCATAAAATTGGCGCTTGAGGAATGGAGGCACCTGCTGGAGGGATCCAAATATCCAGTTATTATATACACTGATCACAAGAATCTCTCTTATCTCCAGTCTGCCCAACAACTGAAATCTCGCCAGGCTAGGTGGTCGTTGTTCTTTGCCCGTTTTAACTTTGAAATCCATTTTCGCCCTGCTGACAAGAACATCGGATGCTTCTGAAGTGGAAACCTCTCCGCAACACATCATTCCTCCGGACTGTCTGATCTCCACTTCTCCAGCTTCCATCAGACAAACTCCTCCAGGGAAGACCTTCGTTTCTCCACGCCAGCGCCTCGGGATTCTCAAGTGGGGACACTCCTCCCACCTCGCATGCCATGCGGGCATCAAAAAATCCTTTCAACTCATCTCTCGATTTTATTGGTGGCCTACTCTGGAGACTGATGTTGTTGATTTCGTGCGGGCCTGTACTGTCTGCGCCCGGGATAAGACTCCTTGCCAGAAGCCTGCTGGTCTTCTTCATCCTCTGCCTGTTCCTGAACAACCTTGGTCACAGATTGGTATGGACTTTATTACTGACTTGCCTTTATCCCGTGGCAACACAGTTGTTTGGGTGGTCGTTGATCGATTTTCCAAGATGGCACATTTTATCCCTCTTCCAGGCCTTCCTTCAGCGCCTCAGTTGGCAAAACAATTTTTTACACACATTTTTCGCCTTCACGGGTTGCCCACGCATATCGTCTCGGATAGAGGCGTTTAATTTGTGTCTAAATTCTGGAGGGCCCTCTGTAAGCAGCTCAAGATCAAATTAAACTTCTCTTCTTCTTATCATCCCCAATCCAATGGGCAAGTAGAAAGAATTAATCAGGTCCTGGGTGACTATTTACGACATTTTGTTTCCTCCCGCCAGGATGACTGGGCAGATCTTCTACCATGGGCCGAATTCTCATACAACTTCAGAGTCTCCGAATCTTCTGCTAAATCCCCATTCTTCGTGGTGTACGGCCGTCACCCTCTTCCCCCCCTCCCCACTCCCATGCCCTCTGGTTTGCCCGCTGTTGATGAAGTGACTCGAGATCTTTCCACCATATGGAAAGAAACCCAAAATTCTCTTTTACAGGCTTCATCCCGGATGAAAAAATTTGCTGATAAAAAAAGAAGAACTCCCCCCATTTTTGCTCCCGGAGACAAGGTATGGCTCTCCGCTAAGTATGTCCGCTTTCGTGTCCCCAGTTATAAACTGGGACCACGCTATCTTGGTCCTTTCAAAATCTTGTGCCAGATCAACCCTGTCTCTTACAAACTCCTTCTTCCTCCTTCTCTCCGTATTCCCAATGCCTTCCATGTCTCTCTCCTTAAACCACTCATCCTTAACCACTTCTCTCCCAAAGTTGTTTCCCCCACTCCTGTTTCCGGTTCGTCTGACGTCTTCTCGGTGAAGGAGATTCTAGCGTCCAAGACAGTCAGAGGTAAAAAATTCTTCTTGGTTGATTGGGAGAATTGTGGCCCAGAGGAGAGATCTTGGGAACCTGAGGACAACATCCTAGACAAAAGTCTTATCCTCAGGTTCTCAGGCTCCAAGAAGAGGGGGAGACCCAAGGGGGGGGGGTACTGTTACGCCGAGCGCTCCGGGTCCCCGCTCCTCCCCGGAGCGCTCGCAGCGTCCTCTCATTCGCAGCGCCCCGGTCAGACCTGCTGACCGGGCGCGCTGCGATATTACTCCCAGCCGGGATGCGATTCGCGACGCGGGACGCGCCCGCTCGCGATGCGCATCCCGGCTCCCGTACCTGACCCGTTCCCCGTCTGTGTTGTCCCGGCGCGCGCGGCCCCGCTCCTTAGGGCGCGCGCGCGCCGGGTCTCTGCGATTTAAAGGACCACTGCGCCACTGATTGGCGCAGCAGGCCTAATCAGTATCCTCACCTGTGTACTCCCTACTTATACCTCACTTCCCCTGCAATCCCTCGCCGGATCTTGTTGCCATTGTGCAAGTGAAAGCGTTTCCTTGTGTGTTCCTAGCCTGTGTTCCAGACCTCCTGCCGTTGCCCCTGACTACGATCCTTGCTGCCTGCCCTGACCTTCTGCTACGTCCGACCTTGCTCTTGTCTACTCCCTTGTACCGCGCTTATCTCAGCAGTCAGAGAGGTTGAGCCGTTGCCGGTGGATACGACCTGGTTGCTACCACCGCTGCAAGACCATCCCGCTTTGTGGCGGGCTCTGGTGAATACCAGTAGCAACTTAGAACCGGTCCACCGACACGGTCCACGCCAATCCCTCTCTGGCACAGAGGATCCACCTCCAGCCAGCCGAATCGTGACAACTGGGTAGCTGTAATACATATTTTTGCAGAAAAAGATCAATGTAATGGGATAAGTTGCTATTGAGGGAATTTGTGTTTGATACAATGGGGCGTTCGGGTGGGTTGCTGATGGATTTGTCGATCTTGGGTAGGAAATAAAAGTACGGTTTGTTTGCGTTGCTTGTTTTGAGGTATCTTCATCCTTGTTTAGGATTTTTGCATATACTCCTTCTTTTATGAGTTGGTGCAGAGTACATTCGATCTGTCGGAAGGGATCACATGTAATCTCGGTATAGTAATCGCTATCAGACAGGATTCTGTTAGCCTCTTTTTTATAGTAGTCATAATCGAGAATCACTAGGCCTCCCCCTTTATCCGCACTTCTGATGACTATGGTGGAGTTCTTTTGGAGGTCTCTCATGGCTTTCCTTTCTTTCCCAGTGAGGTTTGATCCTTTTTGTTCTTGTTGTTTCATTAGTTCATATGAAACCAATTCATGAAAGACCTCGATGTTATGGCCTTTTCCTTGGATAGGGTAAAAGGACGATTGGAGTTTGACCGCTTGGTGTGTCATTTCATTCTCATTAGGTCCATGTTCATATTATCTTTTTTCGGTTCAATACTATTTCTCTCTTTGATGGCAAAGAATCTTTGCAGGGTAAGTTTCTGGACAAACCTGTTTAGATCTAAAAAAAGTCTGAAAATCATCAGCTTTGTGTGTTGGAAAAAAGGAGAGTCCTTTTTCAAGCAGGGATGTTTCATATGGACTCAAGCTGTATTTGGATAAGTTGAAGATCTTTATTGTTCCTCCGTTGCTGTAACTGATGGAGTCATTCTTTTCTTCATGGTTTGCTTTTCCTCTCCTTCTTCCTCCAAGTTTATCCCTGTGTCTCCTATTTTCCTTTTGTCCTTTTTCTTTAGAAACATCATGGGTATATTGGATGGTTTTGTCGTAGTGACTCTCTCTAAAAAAAGGAACCAATGTTGTTTTTTGCTTGTTGATCTATTGCTTCAATTTCTTGATATGTATTTTCATTCCTCCTGTCCTTCAGGTACTCAGTCAGGGAATTTTGGTTGTTGGTGTTGTCTGAAATGGTAATCTCATCACCAGATTGACGGGTACTTGTCAGGGGATCCGATGGGGGTCCGATGGGGGCTTCATGGATAGTGAGGTCAAAGTCAATTAGATCCATGTTCCCTCTGTCCGGTTTCTCTGGCGTCACCAGTTGCAATTTGGGGGGGGGGGGGGTGGATTGGAGTAGATGTTCTTGCTTTTTTATCCTTTCTTGGACTTCCTTTCTCAAATTCTCATATTTCTTGGTGAGGTTATGGCTGGCTTGTATAAATTAAGATTTGGGAGTACTTAGATACTCTTGCGGTGCATCACGCCCTTTTGTTCCCGGAGTCCATGGAGCAGTAGTAATGTCTGTTATTATCAGGTATCTTGCTGGCAGATGGTTCATACCTTATCACTTCATTTGTTTCGAAGTTATTATCGTTGGTACGTTTATTTCCTTTCCTTTAGTATGAAGTGTTGGTGAACTGTTTACTATTATAGATATGTCCAGCTTCTTTCTGTTTCGTAGTTTGATCTGTATTTTGTTTTTTCATTGGGTTGGGTTCCTTGGTTGATGTGTTTGGTTACTGTTATGTGTTCCACGTTTGGGGTATTGATGATTTCATGACCAAGGGTCACCCTGTGTGTAATCCAATCTGTCCCTATGGAGTTTCCCGGCTTTCTTTTCAATAATTTATTTTTCTAAATTTGACATTCTGAACGTGGTGTATGTGTTCATTTTTGTATAGTGGGCATGCCCCACATATGTATGCATTTCATTCATAATGGCAACAATATCATTATTTCGTTCTCTACACATACATAATCTCTTGTCACATAGATAATCTAACATTTTAAATGTGCATGCATCAATGTGATCGTACCATCCCTTACTGTATGCTTCATCATTTTTGAACGTAGAACCAAAGGTTATTCTCAGACCCCTGGGTTTGATGTTTTCTCTGCGGTACATATTGAGAAACTCAACATCTATTTGATGCTGCAATTCTTCTTTTAACTTAGTCTCTAGTTAAAAAAAACAGTTTATTCATTGTATCAAGGTCCTTAGCATCCAGGTCGCTGTGATTACCAGCTCCCTGGTCACCTTTATCTTCCTCCGATGTAGGTTCGTTTAGTTTATGAATCAGTTCATCTCTCTGTTGCATCCCGGTCTGTATGTTACACTGGTGCAGCAACCTCCGAGAACTGCGTCTCTTATTAGAGCTGGACGAGCCTTGTCCGGATAATTCTGAGGAAAAATATAAAAAAGACAAGGTGCGCTCCTAGTGTAGTATTATTTTAGATGGGGTAAGGTGTGCGCTATAATTACAGTATTGTGTTGTTTTGAGGGCACAACACCTCTGCCGCCTGTAGACTCGCTGATGTGGGTGATCCAGACGCGTAGGGAGGCAGCCTCAACGTCCTTCACCGTGACCTCCAGGGACGGTGCAGTGGAAGTGATAGCGGAAAATGAAAGAGTTTGGACGAGTTTGATGGCGCCAGATCCCAGAAAACCAATGGGCCAAAAGTTTTGGTAAAAACAAATTGGCTTTATTGGTACATGGTATAGGGGTGCAACACATAGGTTTCGAATCCGGTCCGGGTTCTTCGTCAGGCAGGGGGTATTACAGGTTCATGTTTGAACTGATTTAAATACATATAGGTATAAGCCCGGTTACATATCACTGCTGGGTCAAAAGGTCATTAGTACACTGGAACACTTCATTTGCATAATGATTATAATTATAAGATTTATTTTGGTCAGAAATTGAATAGTAAGGTGACACTGTAATGCGTGTTGTATGAAAAGGATGTTGCCGCTGACATGGTTTCGTTTTGGAACCTTACTTTTTGGCTAACAAAAATGTTGCTATGGGTTATCCCAGTGTGATGGTACACTGTGACTTACACTGTAGGGCTATGAGTAGAACCGGTGCATTGGTTCTTCACTAGTCCGGATTCCGGATTACTGGATGGAGATCTGACCGTGTGCTGCAGGAACCGTTTAGTGCCAACGGGCTCCTCACTGTTTGAGCGATCGATGTCGGCACCGTGAGTTGGTTAGCGCCGGAGGGGGTGCCCTGGATGTCTGGGCATCTGCAGCGCTGCAGACCTCCGTGTGGCGCCCACTATGAGATCCTTGGTATGCGGAGGTAAGTGATCGCGCATTATCATCTGTAATAATTGGACGTCAGATAACTGGATAGTGACATGGACTGTGCTGTAGGTGCCGTGTTGCATGGGGGTCGGTGGGATGACTGAATAGATATGTGGCCGGTGTCGGTATTGTTGTTCACATAGCCTGGGTGGGAGTGCCCTGATGTTACGGGCACTTGCTGCGCTGGAGACCACCGTCTGGCGCCAACAGTAAGGTCCTATTCTACTCACTAACCTCGATAACAATGACTGGGGGCTCCAGTTCAGGATGGAAGCCAGCAACAAAGAAATCCACTTTTTGGACCTCTGCATCAGCCATAACACCAAGGATTTTATAACCTCAACTTACTTTAAAACCGTCGATAGTGGACACTATAAGCAATGGCTGAAGAATGTTCAGTACAGCCAGTTCAAGAGGGTCAGAAAAAACTGTACGGAGGACTCAACATTTAAAGATCAAGCTAAAATCCTTGAAAAAAGATTCAAGGAAAAGAAATACCCCAAATTAATTGTCAAGGAAGCACTAAAGAAAGTGCAACATAAGACACAAAAAGATTGCCTCATTCCGGATACACGGAAAAAAGAGAATCTGACTGATCAGATCAACAAACAAAAAACAAACTTCATCACCACCTTTACCGACTTTGCTACCAGAATGAAACAAATACTAAAAAAGAACTGGCATATGCTCCAAAGTGATCCACACCTTAAGGGAAAGATCCCGGATCACCCTCAGATCACGGTCCGGAGAGCACCCACTCTAAAAAACCTATTAGCCCCCAGTCAAATTCGGCCGCATAAACAGAAAAAAAGAAATCTCCACTCTACCCGCAGGTAGCTACAAGTGCGGAATGGTGCAAATGCTGCAAAGAGATCAAACACAATGTCAAATCAAATCACATACCACGGAAGAAAAATTCCAGCTGAAATACAGACTGACATGCCAATCTGCCTATGTCATCTACCTAATAGATTGTACCTGTGGCCTTCAGTACAGTCCCTACATTGCCGTATAAATAAACAGGCAAAACATTAGAAAAAAATTCCTATTACATGGTCTAGGCACTGTGTCACCTCACATCCAGAAAACATGGATCCGATCAGGATTACTTCTATTGATCACATTCCGGATCATAACTCCAACAGATTTGAACTCCTAAAGAAGCGGGAGGTCTACTGGATGTTTAAACTTGGCACTGTCAATTCCCGAGGTTTAATTAAATGAAATGGTAGAAACCATCATTTAATGTCATTAGATAACAAAAAGAAATTACTACCTGCTAATCCGGCATTCCTACTTTCTAATCCTGCATTCCTACCTGCTAGTCCGGCTCCAGCTTCACCGGGACTCTATGGCCGCCCGTATCTCAGCGATTTGCCTCATAAACATCTATACCCACCGTGTATTCCCAATGTGCTGATGTAAAGGGTTCACTTTGCACTCATAAACGGAGGGAGGAGAGTAAGCTATGCTCTGCCCTGCGGGGGACTGTAAGATGTCTGTGAAGGAGGATCTGTATGAGGAGGAGGCTAGGTGTCACTAATGGAACATAATACTCAGAGATGTTGACCCAGTAGGTGGTGAAACAAATCTATTGGACCTGGCCATAGCTACTACTCCAAGTATGTACCATCACATACACTATGCAATGGAGTGGCCCACCCTCTCCTCTTCATAATTGTGCAAGGCGGGAATGGGTTTTTAAAGCAATAAATTAATCCAGATATTTAGGTAGCGACTGCACCAACAACAACTTGGACAGGGGTAAATTCAGCTGCATGGCAACTAGATGACTGGGTGAATACTGTTGTTTGCAGGATATACAGTAGATTCTGTTATAGAAAACTGACAGGATGGAGTAGGAACACAGTGATGATGACAAAACTGAGACTGTATTACTTGTGGATAAGGCCAGACTACTAGATAAATTACAGGGATTGGAAGCTGCAGCAGAAAAAGCAGCAAGGTTTTTTTAGATTGTGGATGATTTTTCACCAACTATACATGTGCCATATAAAGTTGTTGGCTAACCTCTTGGGGACGCAGGGCTTATGCATATACGTCCTGCATCCCCGATCCTTAAGGACTCAGGGTGTACCTGTACGCCCTGAGCCCGGTCCCGGTGTTTAAAACGGGGTCACGCCGTGACCTCGCATCACACCGGGTCGGTCCCGGCTGCTATTCATAGCCGGGACCCTGGGCTAACAGTGCGCGGCACCTATCGTTGTGCCGGGTGCTATTAACCCTTCAGAGGTGGCGGTCAAAGTTGACCGCCATGTCTGAAAGTGAAAGTAAACGCTTCCCGGCAGCTCAGTCGGGCTGATAGGACATCACGATAAAATCGCGATGTTCCGATCAGCTGGGACGCAGGCGGAGGTCTCTTTACCTGTCTCTGCAGCGTCCGAGCTGAGCTACAGGCTTGAGCAATCGAGCCCCTATCTCACTGATCCGTGCAAAGCTATGGCTTTGCAGGGATCAGCATAAGAGATCAGTTTGTGCAGTGTTATATAGGTCCCTATGGGAGCTATAACACTGCAAAAAAAAGTGGGAAAAAAATTAACAAAGGTCATTTAACCCCTTCCCTAATAAAAGTTTGAATCACCCCCCTTTTCCCATAAAAAAAAACAGTGTAAATAAAAATAAACATATGTGGTCCGAAATGTCCGAACTATAAAAATATATCATTAATTAAATCGCACGGTCAATGGCGTATGCGCAAAAAAATTCCAAAGTCCACAATAGCGTATTTTTGGTCACTTTTTATATCATGGAAAAATTAATAAAAAGCAATCAAAAAGTCTGATCAATATAAAAATGGTACCGATAAAAACTTCAGAACACGACGCAAAAAATTAGCCCTCATACTGGCCCGTAAATAAAAAAAAGTTATAGGAGTTAGAAGATGAGAATTTTTAACATAGAAATTTTCCTGCATGTAGACAATATCCAACCTATATAAGTAGGGTATCATTTTAACCGTATGGACTTACAGAATAAAGATAAGGTGTTATTTTTAATGAAAAATGCACTGCGTAGAAACGGCAGCCCCCAAAATTTACAAAATGACATTTTTTCTTCAATTTTGTCGCACAATTAATTTTTTTGCCGTTTCACCGTGGATTTTTGGGCAAAATGACTAATGTCACTGCAAAGTAGAATTGGTGGCACAAAGAATAAGCCATCATATGGAATTTTATGTGCAAAATTGAAAGCGTTATGATTTTTAGAAGGTGATGAGGAAAAAATGAAAGAGCAAAAACGGAAAAACGCTGAGTCCTTAACCCCTTAAGGACCACAGGTTTTTCCGTTTTTGCACTTTCGTTTTTTCCTCCTCACCTTTTAATTCTGCATCTAAAAATCCATATGATGGCTTATTTTTTGCGCCACCAATTCTACTTTGCAGTGACATCAGTCATTTTACCCAAAAATCTACAGCAACTGAAGAAGAAACGCCTTTTTGTAACTTTTGGGGGCTTCCGTTTCTACTCAGTACATTTTTCAGTAAAAATGACACCTTATCTTTATTCTGTAGGTCCATACGGTTAAAATGATACCCTACTTATATAGGATTGATTTTGTCGTACTTCTTTAAAAAATCATAACTACATGCAGAAAAATGTATACGTTTAAAATTGACATCTTCTGACCCCTATAACTTTTTTATTTTTCCGCATATGGGGCGGTTGCGCCGTGATCTGAAGTTTTTAGCGGTACCATTTTTGTATTGATCAGACTTTTTGATCGCTTTTTATTCATTTTTTTCATGATATAAAAAGCGACCAAAAATTATATCGCGGAAGCCGGCCAAGGTCGTATATATACGTCCTTGGCCGTTAAGGGGTTAGGGTGAAAATAATCCGAGTCCATAAGGGGTTAAATCAGATACTATTAGTGTGTTCTTTCTTTTTTTTAACGGCAAAGGAAAGGGACATATAAAGGAAGACCTACTACTTCTCCTTCCTCATGGATCCACTTCTAACTTTGGCTCAAAAACTGCAGTGGCAGTTTAACCCCTTAAGGACCAAGACCATTTTCACCTTAAGGACTAGGCCAATTTTATTTTAGCGTTTTCGTTTTTTTCCTCCTTGCCTTCTAAAATCCATAACTCTTTTATATTTCCATTTACAGACCCATATAAGAGCTTGTTTTTTGCGTGACCAATTGTACTGCGTAATGAAGCCTCTCATTTTACCATAAAATGTACGGCGAACCCAAAAAGAATTTTTTTTAGAGACGAAATTTAAATGAAAGCCAAAATTTTGCAGATTTTGGAGGGGTTCGTTTTCACACTGTACGATTTACGGTAAAAATTATATGTGTTCTTTATTCTGTGGGTCAATACGATTAAAATGATACCCATGGCTAGATACTTTTATATTTTTGTACTGCTTAAAAAAAATCTAAAACTTTTTGTACAAAATCAGTAATCTAAAATTGCCCTATTTTACCCACCTATAACTTTTTCATTTTTCCGTATATAGGGTGGTATGAGGGCTCATTTTTTGCACCGTCATCTGTACTTTTTTTAGATACCACATTTGCATATATAAAACTTTTAGATCATTTTTTATAAAAATTTTTAAATAAAATGTGACAAAAAAAGCAGCATTTTTGGATATTTTTTTATTTTTTACGTTTACGCCATTCACCATACAGGATCATTAACATTCTATTTTGATAGTTCGGACATTTAGGCACGCGTCGATACCAAATATGTTTATAAAAAAAATTACGCTTTTTGGGGGTAAAATGAGAAAAACTGCCAATTTTCATTTTTTATTGGGGGAGGGGATTTTTCACTTTTTTTTTACTTCTTATTTTAAAATTTTTCAACTTTTTTTTTTTACACTATTTTATGTCCCCATAGGGGACTATCTATAGCAATCATTTCAATCGATCGCAGAACAGAGCAGAAGACCCAAGGAGACGGCCGGAGCCAGGTGAGGGGACCTCCGGCCGCTATGCTGGATGATCAGATCGCCGCGGCAGCGCTGCAGGTGATCCGGTCATCCATTCAAAGTACCGCAATGCCACAGATGCCGTGATCTGTATTGATCACGGCATCTGAGGGGTTAATGGCTGACATCCCCGTGATCGCGGATGTCAGCCATTACGGGCGGGTTACGGTTTTTGGTCCGGTCAGAAAACCGTATACGGGGAAAAATTAGACAACCGGAGTCAGCATTAGACTCTGATCGGCTCATTGAAATGAATGGGGTTCGGGCCGGATCTAATTGGGATACGGGAGCAGACGGTTTTTGCCCCTCCCAACCGGATCCAGCACCCATACACTACAAACGGAGTGTGAACCCATCCTAAGCTCTTAGTAAAGAAAACTGAGATGAGTCCTCCAGCATTATGAACAACTAGACAATTATGATCCTAGTTTCATAAAGAATACAATTATACACATGAAAAGCTGCTTTATCCCATTAAGCAAACCTGACCTATTTATGCAGGCAATTAATAGTAATATTGCAGTCACTTTACATTAACATTTTGATTACATAGCTCAAAATCTGTCAACTGGCATTGCATTGTCCTATATTAGAAAAATACAGTATATAAACTAGACAGAAATATAGGAACTAGAAGAGTAGTGTTGATGTTGTTAGGCTGACTTTTTTCTTACATATAAGAAAGCATGGGAACTTATATTGTGTCTCAGTGCATTCCTGTTTGTTAATACATTATAATCTGTGACTCTGTGACTGTTAGAGCAGCACTTAGTATGACGGAACAGAAGGCTCAGTGAACAGTCAGTGATGAGGATTTCACATGCAGCTGTAAATCATAGCTGACCTATGGCAAGGTACAGTTTGGACACAGCAATGTCCCCATGAGATCACTAGAGTTACTATGGGGGGTATTTATCAATTTTGCCTGTTGACCGTTTCTTTTTACCCTTTTTTTTTTTTTACTTTGGTTTTCGTGGACATGCACCAAATTTATCATTTGGTGCAAGTTGTTAGTAATTTTGGCTCAAATGTTGAAATCAGCTGTTCACAGCGCCTTTTACACAGAACTTACCGCCACAGAGAGCAGCCATTTCCGAGTCCCTCCTGCAGTATATCAGCAAGCGACGTGAGTTATTTTCTTTTGTAGGGTTTATAGCCACCATGTGAAATGGATTTTATTTTCAACTTGGGTAGTTTTTTTTTTCTGTTACTTTAGTGCAGTGGTCTTCAACCTGCGGACCTCCAGATGTTGCAAAACTACAATTCCCAGCATGCCCGGACAGCCGTTGGCTGTCCGGGCATGCTGGGAGTTGTAGTTTTGCAACATCTGGAGGTCCGCAGGTTGGAAACCACTGCTTTAGTGCTTACCTTTCCTGAACCTGTGTGGCCATCTCCAATGCTGGCTCAACGGAGGGTGAAGGTTCCTCAGAGACAACTATGTCGCAGGATAGTATTTAGCAGCCCTGGAGGCGTCGCTGCTTTCACAAAAAAAAAAAAAAATGTAATGTATTTTGACGTCTTTACATTTTCTGACATTGGTAAGTGTGTTTTCCATGTGCAAAATTTCTTGGCGGGGATTTGTGCCAAAAAAATGGGATTTGCGCCAAAATTGCGCCAAAGATCAATTGGCGCAAATGATGAATTACACAGGACCGTGTGATTTTGAGAAAGTTGTAAAAATGACAGTGGAGAAGATGCGCCAAACTTTGGAGCAAAAAGACACCGCGCCAAAGTATTGCGCCAAAGTTACATAAGATTGAAAAAAGACAACCTTACAAACTATGTAACTAGGTAATTAGCAAATCTTTAAAGGGGTACTCCACTGGAAAACATTTTTAAATAGAAGTAATTTACAAATCTACGAAGAAAGCAGGTAGATGCCAGCGATTAAGGGATTTAGGGATTGGATTAGGTCCACAGATCTTGCGGAGATAACGGGGAATTGTAAGAACTATCCGTCTCCAGCGTAGGCCTAGGCTGCAAGGCTTTGGCCTAGTAATTCTCTTGAAAGCTGCAGAGGTCCTACCTCGTCCAGAGTTAGCAACCCAAGAGAGCGACAAAATGGCCGCAGCTCCCTTATATGGGCAGGGGCTGGCCATTTTGGATTGGTCCATATCAGCTATCACTCACTGTTACAATGGATTGTGGGTGATCACCTGACTAGAACCACCAAAGGTCCTTTAGCAAACCATAGAGTTCTGTGAACCAAGGCACATGACCCGCAGGTCCAGCGACGCTACAACAAGTCAGTAACACCATATACATATATTTACATAGATAATATTTATAACTATCAAGTTATTAAAGGGTGACTAGGGTTAATTAGGGAAGCGAACCCTGACAGTCCTAGGGACTCTGACTTTGGGGACTAATAACTAAGGCACAGTATGAAATACGGTGCCGGGACACCACACCTGTATACCAGAGCCTACATCAGATTCCTGTATACCAGAGCCTACATCAGATTCCTGTATACCAGAGCCTGCATCAGATTCCTGTACACCAGAGCCTACATCAGATTCCTGTATACCAGAGCCTACATCAGATTCCTGTATACCAGAGCCTACATCGGATTCCTGTATACCAGAGCCTACATCAGATTCCTGTATACCAGAGCCTGCATCAGATTCCTGTACACCAGAGCCTACATCAGATTCCTGTATAAAAGAGCCTACATCAGATTCCTGTATACCAGAGCCTACATCAGATTCCTGTATACCAGAGCCTACATCAGATTCCTGTACACCAGAGCCTACATCAGATTCCTGTACACCAGAGCCTACATCAGATTCCTGTACACCAGAGCCTACATCAGATTCCTGTATACCAGAGCCTACATCAGATTCCTGTATACCAGAGCCTACATCAGATTCCTGTATACCAGAGCCTACATCAGATTCCTGTATACCAGAGCCTACATCGGATTCCTGTATACCAGAGCCTACATCGGATTCCTGTATACCAGAGCCTACATCAGATTCCTGTACACCAGAGCCTACATCAGATTCCTGTATACCAGAGCCTACATCAGATTCCTGTATACCAGAGCCTACATCAGATTCCTGTATACCAGAGCCTACATCGGATTCCTGTATACCAGAGCCTACATCGGATTCCTGTATACCGGAGCCTACATCAGATACCTGCATACCAGAGCCTACATCAGATTCCTGTATACCAGAGCCTACATCAGATTCCTGTATACCAGAGCCTACATCAGATTCCTGTATACCAGAGCCTACATCAGATTCCTGTATACCAGAGCCTACATCAGATTCCTGTACACCAGAGCCTACATCAGATTCCTGTATACCAGAGCCTACATCAGATTCCTGTATACCAGAGCCTACATCAGATTCCTGTATACCAGAGCCTACATCAGATTCCTGTATACCAGTGCCTACATCAGATTCCCGTACACCAGAGCCTACATCAGATTTCTGTATACCAGAGCCTACATCAGATTCCTGTATACCAGAGCCTACATCAGATTCCTGTATACCAGAGCCTGCATCAGATTCCTGTATACCAGAGCCTACATCAGATTCCTGTACACCAGAGCCTACATCAGATTCCCGTACACCAGAGCCTACATCAGATTCCTGTATACCAGAGCCTGCATCAGATTCCTGTACACCAGAGCCTACATCAGATTCCTGTATACCAGAGCCGACATCAGATTCCTGTATACCAGAGCCTACATCAAATTCCTGTATACCAGAGCCTGCATCAGATTCCTGTACACCAGAGCCTACATCAGATTCCCGTACACCAGAGCCTACATCAGATTCCTGTATACCAGAGCCTACATCAGATTCCTGTATACCAGAGCCTACATCAGATTCCTGTATACCAGAGCCTACATCAGATTCCTGTACACCAAAGCCTACATCAGATTCCTGTATACCGGAGCTTATATCAGATTCCTGTATACCAGAGCCTACATCAGATTCCTGTATACCGGAGCCTACATCAGATTCCTGTATACCAGAGCCTACATCAGATTCCTGTATACCAGAGCCTGCATAAGATTCCTGTATAACATGTCCAGGGCTGGTTTTATGCTTAGTGTGGCCCTGGGCAAAGTTAAAAGTGGGGCCCCAAAAGTTGAAATAGTGCACTAACCAGATTTGCGCATTTATGATCACTTCAAATACTATTAAAAAAAGTATAAAAAGTGATTGAAAAGCCCCATCAAAACAAAAATGGTACCAATAAAAACTACAGTTCATGGCATAAAAAATTACCCTCATACATCCTCATATACAGAAAAATAAGAGTTATAGGGATCAGAATAGGACTATTTTAAGCTTGCTAATTTTTGTACAAAAAGTGAAGCAGTAAAAAAAATTAATTAAACCTATATAAATTGGGTATTGCTGTAGCCGTATGGATCTACACAATAAAGACAGTGTGTCGTTTTTACCAAAAGGTGCACTGCGTAGAAATGGTAGCCCCCCTATTTTACAAAGTGGCATTGTAATATTGAGGTTCTGAATCAGTGCGTGGCATGACATGGCATATCTGCTACCCATCACCACTACAAGCAGCCACTACTCTTTGAGGCAGAGGGCACCATCACCATCGCGCCTGATCTCAAGGTGGTGATGGAGGTATTATGGAGTTCCTTTCCCTACAGACAAATTTGCATCCCCTCCGGTGTCCGGATGTTTACAAACCGGCTCTTCAATATACATTTCCTGCCTCCACCTCCCTGCTCTGTATTACTGGCGTGTGCTGCTGCAGCCTCCGATCCTCCCACTTGCCTGACTCCAATCATCCTGCCAGTTTTCTCAAACATTATGTTGAAAGCTTTTGTAAAACTACAACTCCCTGCATGCTCAGACAGTCTTTGGCTGGTCTGGGCATGCTGGGAGTTGTAGTTTTGCAACAACTAGAGAGAACTAGAGAAACTCTCTAAAACACTTGTTATAACACTAATGCATCAATTTCACATGCTGTTGTGCAAATGGGACAGACAACAGGTGGAGATTATAGGCAATTAGCAAGACACTCCCAATAAAGGAGTGGTTCTGCAGGTGGTGAACACAGACTATTTCTCAGTTCCTGTGCTTCCTGGCTGATGTTTTGGTCCCTTTTGAATGCTGGCGGTGCTTTCACTCTAGTGGTAGCATGAAACTGAGTCTACAACCCACACATGTGGCTCAAATAGTGCAGCTCATACAGGATGGCACATCAATGTGAGCCGTGGCAAGAAGGTTTGTTGTGTCTGTCAGCATAGTGTCCAGAGCATGGAGGTGCTACCAGAAGGCAGGCCAGTACATCAGGAGACATGGAGGAGGCCGTAGGAGGGCAACAACCCAGCAGCAGGACCTTTACCTCTGACTTTGTGCAAGGAGGAGCAGGAGGAGCACTGCCATAGCCCTGCAAAATGACCTCCGGCAGGCCACAAATGTGCATGTGTTTACTCAAATGACGTACACAGGTGGGGATTGTACTTACAGCCCAACACCGTGTGGGACATTTGGCATTTGCTAGTGAACACCAAGATTGGCAAATTCACCACTGGTGCCCTGTGCTCTTCACAGATGAAAGCAGGTTCATACTGAGCACATATGACAGTCGTGGAGAAAGGTTCTGCTGCTTGCAACATCCTCCAGCATGACCGGTTTCGCGGTGGGTCAGTAATGGTCTGGGGTTGCATTTCTTTGGGGGGCTGCACATCCCTCTATGTGCTTGCCAGAGGTAGCCTGGCTGCCATTTGGTACCGAGATGAGATCCTCAGACCAATTGGGAGACCATATGCTGGTGCGGTTGGCCCTGGGTTCCTCCTAATGCAAGACAATGCTAGACCTCATGTGGCTGGAGTGTCAGCAGTTCCTGCAAGAGGAAGGCATTGATGCTATGGACTTGCCTGCCCGTTCCCCAGACCTGAATCCGATTGAGCACATCTGGGACATCATGTCTTGCTCCATCCACCAACAGACTGTTGCACCACAGTCAGACTGTCCAGGAGTTGGCAGATGCTTTAGTCCAGGTCTGGGAGGCCATCCCTCAGGAGACCATCCACCACCTCGTCAGAAGCATGCCCATGCGTTTTAGGGAGATCATATGGGCACATGGAGGCCACACACACTACTGAGCCTCATTTGGACTTGTTTTAAGGACATTACATCAAAGTTGGATCAGCCTGTAGTGTGGGTTTTCCACTTTGATTTTGAGTGTGACTCCATATCCAAACCTCCATGGGTTGATAAATTTGATTTCCATTGATAATTTTTGTGGTGTGATTTTGTTGTCAGCACATTCAACTATATAAATACAAAAGTATTTCATACGATTAATTAAATCATTCAGATCTAGGATGTGTTATCTCAGTTTTTTAGAGCAGTGTGTATATAAATATATATTTATCTATCAATATTTTCCAAACTGAGATATATATCAGTCCAAAATTACAACTCTCAGCATGCTTGTTTTGATGTCTGGGCATGCTGGGAGTTGTCTTGAAACAGCAGGCAACACACTGTTTGGAAAACATAGAAGAAAAAATATATATACATATATTTATTTTTCTGTGTGTTTTCCAAACCGTGTGTGCCAGCTGTTTCAAAACAGCTAAAGCCTGTCTGGGAATGCTGGGAGTTGTAGTTTAGCAAAATCTATCTAAACACAAGACCCTACAAGACCGATGGTCACTTTTCGCAGGTGTAGTAATATTAAAGACCAAGTCACAAGAAGCAAGTTTCAATCTGAAATAAAATTCATTGCAGACTGGCTTATAAAATCGGAAACAGATTAGTAGAGTAGAGATTATGGTTAAATCTTTGATCACATGCAAAATTCCCTGGGTCGTTTATGTAATTACTTGTGGTTGCTGTAGATTCTATGTGGGCAGCACAAAGAGACCCATTCACACTCAATTTCGTGAGCATGTCTACTCTGTGCGCTCGAAAAAAGGATCACCTAGATTCATTGAGCATATCAATACAGCGCTGTAACGGTCCGGACAGGTGACTGAAGGTGGATCCACTGGACCAGAGGAGTGATGGCGTGGGCCGTACCCAGGGAACGGAATCTAAGGAGCTACTGGTCTTCACCAGAGCCCGCCGCAAAGCGTGATGGTCTTGCTGCGGCAGGTGGCCCCCAGGTCGTTCCACCAGATAGCGACTCAACCCCTCAGGTTGCTGAGATAGGCGCGGTACAGGAGGAACGGACAGAAGCGTAGTCAGACGTAGCAAAGGTCAGGGCAGGAGGCACAGGTTCAGAAGCGGTAGTCACTAGCAACAGGTCTAAGCAGGCAGCAAAGGTTCAGAGGCAGTGGTCACAGGCAAGGGTCGGCAACAGGAAGGGAACACTTTAATAATGGGAACGCTTTCTCTGAGGCATGAGGCACAAAGATCTGGCAAGGGGCTGGAGACTTTTATAGACAGTAAGGGCCAGGCACCAATCAATGGTGCCCTGGCCCTTTAAACTTCATGAAGCCGGCGCGCGCGCGCGCCCTAAGGAGCGGGGCCGCGCGCGCCGGGAGGAAGAGGCAGCGCAAGGGGACGGGACCGCGGGTAAGTGAATTCGGGATGCGGCGTGTTCCTTGACAGAGAACACATCCGTAGTGCCGGACACAGGGGTAGGAGTAGAGACCTTGGGGGAGAAGCGATTAAAAATGGCAGGCTTTAGGAGGGAGACATGGAAGGAGTTGGGAATCCTGAGGGAGGGAGGGAGGGAGATGGAGTTGGTAGGACACCGGATTGATTCGCTTCTTGATTCTATAGGGTCCCAAGTAGCGGGGACCCAACTTGTAGCTTGGGACCCTAAAACGTATATATTTGGAGGAGAGCCACACCTTGTCACTGGGGAAAAACCCTGCGCTCCCGGTCAGCGTGTCTGACCGGGACGCGCAGGGAAGCCACAGACTGGGGCAGAGGCAGCGAGCGCTCCGATCCAGCGGAGGGGACCGGAGCGCTCACTGTAACAGTACCCCTCACCTTAAGTCTCCCCCTCCTTTTGGAACCAAGAAAGCTGGGGATGAGGCTGCAGTCCAAGATGTTCTCCTCAGGCTCCCAAGATCTCTGCTCAGGACCACAGCCCTCCCAGTCGACCAAAAAAAATCTTCTTTCCCGGATGAGCTTGGACGCCAAAATTTCCTTGACAGAGAACACATCCGTAGTGCCGGACACAGGGGTAGGAGTAGAGACCTTGGGGGAGAAGCAATTAAAAATGTCAGGCTTTAGGAAGGAGACATGGAAGGAGTTGGGAATCCTGAGGGAGGGAAGGAGATGGAGTTGGTAGGACACCGGATTGATTCGCTTCTTGATTCTATAGGGTCCCAAGTAGCGGGGACCCAACTTGTAGCTTGGGACCCTAAAAAGTATATATTTGGAGGAGAGCCACACCTTGTCACCGGGGAAAAACTCTAGAGGAGCTCTGCGTTTCTTGTTCGCCTGAGACTTATTGCGAGAGTTGAAGATCCCCGGGGCTCCGGTTCACGTGGTAAAAAGGTGTGTTAGAGCGCTCACTCCTGTAGAATAGCTTGACTGGGATCGTGGCAGTATAGAAGTAGCTGGACACGGTTGAGTTTAAGATATAATAACCGGATTTTATTAGGGTAGATCACAGATAACGCGTTTCGAGGGGTGGGACCCCCTCTTCGTCAGATCCAATGATGTGGCAGGTGTGGGAGGCCACTAATTTATACAAAAAAAGCCGCAAAATTTAACAGCAATTACCGGGTACAGATTAAAATACATATATGCGTCTGTGCAATACAGTTTGCACAGTGTTGAGGATATCTCAAAATCAAAAGCAAACATAAATTTAAAACAAATTACATTTAACATGAATAGTGCTTAGGTGGCAGATCAAATGAGGTATTACTACTATTAGCCTGGCCTCCCGTTCGGGGAGCAGAGCAAGTAGAAAAATCAAAGCGCCACTCTCCGTGTTGCGGCGGCATCTCAAAGATAGAGGCACAACAGGACTGCGGTCCTCCCATGTATGGGAGACCCCTCCTCTGGGTGTCCGGGAGGAAACCTCCCAAATTACAACGAAGTTCATAGTAGAAGCGCATATCCTCTGCTGGATGGATTTGATAAATGCAGACATCGGTATTACAATAGAGCATATTCTATGTAGTAGTGTTGTGGTATAAATTGATGTCAGTGATCCGGTTTCAGGAGACAGCAGGAACCATAGCTGAGATTTTAGTTGTGCATGGGGTGATATGGTGTTATCATATGCCATCCATGTTTTACTTTTTCAGTGATAGATGCTGTTGTTAGGGAATTGGTGCAGGAACTATAATAATGTTTCTGGGATGTCATAATAATCAGCCATATTTTAGGTCTAGATTTAACATTGTGCTGAGGTATTTACAATATTTACACAATGTTGCAATCATATGCAATACGATGTTGATCGTCACTGTAGCGTCCCATATAAGTCCTATGGTTTAAGGAAAATTATATGAGTTATTTGGATGAATATTCATAGTCATGGGTTGCGGGGGACAATGACTGACGTATGGACTGCACAATTGACGGCACTTTATATTTTCTGCATGTCCTGCAGATTTTCTGTGTGACAACACAGAGAAGTACATTCTAAGTCTGTAAACACATATGGTGTGTGTTTTCTGTATCTGCATTCGTGTGCCCACACACATACATATACACACATATGCCCACGCACATATATATATACACATGCGCAGTTGTACACACATCCTCCCATGTATTCTTCTTTGGTTGATTGCTGGGCTGGTGGGGGTCATCTTCATTGGTAAGAGGGCAGGATGACCCATTCAGTGAATGAGCTCTGTAGCCTCATTCAGCCCATGGCGGGGGAATTGTAATACAGAACTACACCGAGTATGATCAAGAAGCATGGAAGAAGCAGGGTGTTATCACCAAAAAAGAAAAAAACTTTCTATGGATCTCCAACCCCAAAATGCCCTTTTACTATCATCTACCAAAGGTGCACAAGGACCAAGAGCACCCACCGGGAAGACCCATTATTTCTGGGATAGACAGTATCACGAGCAACTTGTCACAGTATTTGGATTTAATACTCCAACCTTATGTCCAGAATCTGCAGAGCTACCTCATAAATTCAGATCAACTAATTACTATACTAAAAATTCTGGCATGGGAGGAAAACATGATGTTTGTAACCATGGATGTGTCAGCTCTATATTCAAACATCAGACACGATCTGGGACTAACGAGCACAGCTTCCTACTTAAGAAGCGACACAAAAATACCTGAGAACCAGGCGGACTTCTTGATTACATGCCTGGAATTAATCCTAAAAAACAACTTTTTCACCTACAACGGGGTGACATTTCAACAAACCAGAGGGACAGCTATGTGGACCAGAGTGGCCCCCTCGTATGCTAACCTCTTTATGGGGCAATTCGAAGAAGAGTTCCTCCATGAGAACAAACTTTTTTTGGAACATACAGTCGTATGTAAACGTTATATAGACGACCAATTCTTTCTTTGGAAGGGTACAGCTGAACAAATCCATACACTGATCCATGAAATAAACAGCAACAATTGGGGTGTTACCCTAACACCAAATATTTCCAATAAGGAAATCGAATTTCTTGATCTACTAATCTCTCATGAGAATAGCCAAATCATCACCTCCACGTTCTTTAAAACTGTCGACTCGAATAGCTATGTACCTTTTTTGAGTGGACACTACTCTAAATGGAAACAGAATATACCCTATGGCCAATTTCGCCGAGTTCGGAAAAATTGTACCAACACAAGTACCTACATTGATCAATCCAAAATTCTGAAGAACAGATTTTCTGTGAAAGGATACCCTAAAACTCTGGTAGAGAATGCATTCTTAAAAGCTCTTGCACTCACCCAGGAAACATGTCTACCTTCCTCACCGTTGCCATCAGCTACTATAGCTCCAGGGTCACCACCCTCAGTCCAAGAGGCCTTGTGTAGCCAAGACGACGGGTACCCTCCAAGAAGAACACAGCAGCCCGAAAAAATGAGTAAAGCAGTTTTGTGGCAACGTACTCCACGGGCCATTACAACATAAGGAAAATCCTACAAAAACATTGGAGTCTCCTCAAAAACGATCCCTACCTAAAAGAAATTTTACCTATCCAACCCTACTAACATTTAGAAGAGCCCCTTCCCTCAGGAGTATGTTAGCTCCAAGCCGTTTGAAAAGACAGAGGCCAGATAAACGCATCACTACCGAGACCACTCTCAAAAAAGGTGTATTCAAATGCGGCAAGAAGAAATGTCTCTGCTGCAACATCATAGCAGACCGGAACACTGATTTTAGAAGCCACCATACAGGGGAAACTTTTGAGCTACCTTATCAACTGTTGCTGTGGGAAACAATACGTGGGTCGAACCACTCAGAAATTACATCAAAGACTCAACCAGCACAGATGCAATATAAAAAAGGGATTTATGCTTCAAGGTTTGTCACGACATGTCACAACCAAACACAATGGGACTACAGGAATTTCATCCATCCTGCCCATTGATCCCAGCACATGTTACCAATCGCTTGGAAGCTCTGGGAAAGAAAGAGATGTATTGGATTTACAGACTAGAATCGCTCCAACCCCATGGGTTGAATGAGGCTACAGAGCTCATTCACTGAATGGGTCATCCTGCCCTCTTACTAATGAAGATGACCCCCACCAGCCCAGCAATCAACCAAAGAAGAATACATGGGAGGATGTGTGTACAACTGCGCATGTGTATATATATATGTGCGTGGGCATATGTGTGTGTATATGTATGTGTGTGGGCACACGAATGCAGATACAGAAAACACACACCATATGTGTTTACAGACTTAGAATGTACTTCTCTGTGTGGTCACACAGAAAATCTGCAGGACATGCAGAAAATATAAAGTGCCGTCAATTGTGCAGTCCATACTGTCATTGGCCCCCGCAACCCATGACTATGAATATTCGTCTAAATAACTCATATAATTTTCCTTAAACCATAGGACTTATATGGGACGCTACGGTTACATAGTTACATAGATACATAGTTAGTACGGTCGAAAAAAGACATATGTCCATCAAGTTCAACCAGGGAATTAAGGGGTAGGGGTGTGGCGCGATATTGGGGAAGGGATGGGATTTTATATTTCTTCATAAGCATTAATCTTATTTTGTTCCAGGAATGTATCTAATCCTGTTTTAAAGCTGTTAATTGTTCCTGCTGTGACCAGTTCCTGAGGTAGACCGTTCCATAAATTCACAGTCCTCACGGTAAAGAAGGCGTGTCGCCCCTTGAGACTAAACTTTTTCTTCTCCAGACGGAGGGAGTGCCCCCTCGTCCTTTGGGGGGGTTTAACCTGGAACTGTTTTTCTCCATATTTTTTGTATGGGCCATTAATATACTTATATACGTTTATCATATACCCCCTTAAACGTCTCTTCTCAAGACTAAACAATTGTAACTCCTTTAATCGCTCCTCATAGCTAAGATGTTCCATGCCCCATATTAGTTTAGTCGCGCGTCTCTGCACCCTTTCCAACTCCGCAGTGTCCCTTTTATGGACAGGTGCCCAAAACTGAACAGCATATTCCAGGTAAGGCCGTACCAATGATTTATAAAGGGGGAGTATTATGTCCCTGTCCCTTGAGTCCATGCCTCTTTTGATACATGACAATATCCTGCCGGCTTTGGAAGCAGCAGCCTGACATTGCATGCTATTCTGTAGTCTGTGATCTACAAGTACACCCAGATCCTTCTCTACCAGTGACTCTGCCAGTTTAATCCCCCCTAAGACGGTGACGATCAACATCGTATTGCATATGATTGCAACATTGTGTAAATATTGTAAATACCTCAGCACAATGTTAAATCTAGACCTAAAATATGGCTGATTATTATGACATCCAAGAAACATTATTATAGTTCCTGCACCAATTCCCTAACAACAGCATCTATCACTGAAAAAGTAAAACATGGATGGCATATGATAACACCATATCACCCTATGCACAACTAAACTCTCAGCTATGGTTCCTGCAGTCTCCTGAAACCGGATCACTGACATCAATATATACCACAACACTACTACATAGAATATGCTCTATTGTAATACCGATGTCTGCATTTATCAAATCCATCCAGCAGAGGATATGCGCTTCTACTATGAACTTCGTTGTAATTTGGGAGGTTTCCTCCCGGACACCCGGAGGAGGGGTCTCCCATACATGGGAGAACCGCGGTCCTGTTGTGCCTCTATCTTTGAGATACCGCCGCAACACGGAGAGCGGCGCTTTGATTTTTCTACTTGCTCTGCTCCCCGAACGGAAGGCCAGGCTAATAGTAGTAATACCTCATTTGATCTGCCACCTAAGCACTATTCATGTTAAATGTAATTTGTTTTAAATTTATCTTTGCTTTTGATTTTGAGATATCCTCAACACTGTGCAAACTGTATTGCACAGACGCATATATGTATTTTAATCTGTACCCGGTAATTGCTGTTAAATTTTGCTGGCTTTTTTTGCATAAATTAGTGGCCTCCCACATCTGCCACATCATTGGATCTGACGAAGAGGGGGTCCCACCCCTCGAAACGCGTTATCTGTGATCTACCCTAATAAAATCCAGTTATTATATCTTAAACTCAACCGTGTCCGGCTACTTCTATACTGCCACGATCCCAGTCAAGCTATTCTACAGGAGTGAGCGCTCTAACACACCTTTTTACCACGTGAACCGGAGCCCCGGGGATCTTCAACTCTTGCATTCTCCAGACGTCCAGGAATCCCAGGACGCCACGGTGTGAGCTGCACCCCCTGATCTCACTATTCCCTTTGCAACGGGATACAAGCGCGATATGGTGTTGTGCCCACTGCACAACACCAGAAGGTGAGCAAGTTTCTTTCACCTCTTTTTCTTCGTTTTATCCGAATACTTTTACGGCACATTGTTGCACTTCCCTTTTGTGTTTCCAATTTTTTATGCATATCAAGCACATGAGACTTATTGCGGGCAGAGGCTTTGAGGAGAGTGGTGCGAGTCTCTCGCCAGACAGAAGAGAGATCCCGGACAAGGTCGTCAACTGCAGGTACGGGAAAAGGGGAAGTCAGCGGCAGCGGTGGAAGAGGATGGCGACCAAAGACTACAAAAAATGGAGACTTGATAGAGGCAGAGGAGTGCTTGTAATTATAGGAAAATTCTGCCCAGGGAAGCAGATTGGACCAGTCATTTTAGCGTGAGGAGACGAAGTGGTGTAGGTATTCTCCCCAAATTTCATTCACCCGTTCCACTTGGCCATTGGACTGAGGGTGATGGGAAGATGAGAAGTCCAACTTGACCCCGAGCTGACCGCATAGAGCCCTCCAGAATTTAGAAACAAACTGTACCCTTCGGTCAGAGACAATGTGCTTGGGGAGACCATGGAGGCGGAAGATGTGTTGGAAAAACTGTTTGGCCAATACTGGCGCAGACGGAAGACCAGGCAGAGGTACAAAGTGGGCCATCTTCGAGAAGCGATCTACTACGACCCAAATGACCGTCATTCTGTTGGAGGAGGGAAGGTCGGTAATAAAGTCCATGGCAATATGAGACCACGGAGTCTCAGGAATAGGGAGGGGCAAGAGAAAACCATCCGGCTTCAGGCAAGGTGACTTCTCCCGAGCACAAATCATACAGGCTTTGAAGTAGTCCGAGACATCTTTTTCCATTGTAGACCACCAGTATCTTTGGGAGATAAGCTGGAGAGACTTCTGTACCCCAGGATGACCTGCAAATAAAGAGGCATGGCCCCACTTGAGGACACGTAGCCGCTGCCGTGGAGGCACATAGGACTTGCCTGGAGGGAGAGAGCGCAGATCCACAGGAGCAACGGCAATTTTTAGCTCAGGCGGAATTATATGTTGGGGAGTAGTTTTGTCGCCCGCCACATCAGAAGAGCGGGAAAGGGCGTCCGCCCTGATATTCTTGCTCGCTGGACAAAAACGAATCAGCGACCAGCGAGCCCGACGTGGATTCAGCCTTTGAGCGGATTGGAGGTAGGCAAGGTTCTTGTGGTCCGTGAAAATACACACAGGGTGGATGGAACCCTCGAGAAGATGCCTCCACTCCTCGAGTGCCAATTTTATGGCCAAAAGTTCCCTGTCACCAATAGAATAGTTTCTTTCGGCGGGAGTGAAGGTCTTTGAGTAGAAGCCGCAAGTGAGAGTCTTGCCCCTGGGTGACTTTTGGGTGAGTACGGCTCCGGCTCCCACAGAGGAGGCATCCACTTCCAGGGAAAAAGGCTTAGTGGGGTCAGGTCTGGAGAGTAAAGGTGCTGTGGCAAAAGAGGCTTTCAAAGACTGGAAAGCCTCTTCAGCTTGAGAAGGCCATGATTTAGGATTAGCCCCTTTCTTGGTCAAAGCTACTATGGGAGACACCTGAGTGGAGTAATGGGGAATGAATTGCTATAATAATTGGCAAAACCCAAAAATCTTTGAATGGCACGGAGTCCAGAGGGGCGTGGCCAGTCCAGTACGGCTAAGAGCTTGGCTGGGTCCATCTGTAGACCGCGGGCTGAAATGATGTACCCTAGGAAGGGCAAGCTGGGCCGCTCGAACAGGCACTTCTCAAATTTAGCATACAGTCGATTTTTTCTTAGGCGCGAAAGAACAAGATGTTGGTCCAGGTTGGTGAAGAAGATGAGGATGTTGTCAAGGTATACAACCACGCAGGTGTAGAGCAAGTCTCTAAAAATGTAATTGACAAATTCCTGAAACACAGCTGGCGCGTTGCTAAGACCGAATGGCATCACTAGGTATTCAAAGTGGCCATACCGTGTGTTGAAAGCGGTCTTCCACTCATCCCCCTCACGGATTCGGATCAGGTTATAAGCTCCTCGCAGATCCAATTTGGTGAAGATCCTAGCCCATCGGAGACAGTCAAATAGCTCAGAGATCAAGGGGAGAGGGTAACGATTCTTGACCGTAATCTTGTTTAGTCCTCTATAGTCAATGAAAGGACGGAGGGAGCCGTCCTTTTTGGAAACAAAGAAAAAAACAGCCCAAGCAGGAGAGGAGGATTTTCTTATAAAACCTCTTTGTAGATTTTCACGAATGTACTCCGACATGGCGAGAGTCTCTGGTGGTGAGAGTGGGTAGATTCTACCTCGGGGTGGGGTAGTCCCAGCCACCAAGTCGATAGGACAATCATAGGGTCCATGAGGTGAAGAACTTCGGCTTGTTTCTTGCAAAAAACATCAGCGAAGCAGTGGTAAGGCTCCGGAAGACCAGGTGGCGGAGGAACAGCGGGGTGTTGCTTGACAAAAACAGACTTGAGACAACAGCCAGAACAAGAGGAACCCCACTTCAGGATCTCTCCGGAGGACAAATCCAGGATGGGACAGTGATGCTGAAGCCATGGCAAGCCCAAGAGGAGTTAAGAGGAGCAGTATGGAAGAACCAAGAACTCCAAAGTCTCTGTATGCGAAAACCCGATGTTCATCTGTAAAGGCAAAGTGCGGTACTGCACAGTGGCAGAAAGTCTCTCGCCGTTGATGGTAGAAATGAAGAGTTGCTTGGGCAAACGGACCACAGGAATCTGGAACTTATCAACCAGAGAGGCGTGGATGAAGTTGCCGGCAGTTCCAGAATCCAGGAAGGCGGTGGCAGTGAAGGTAGACCTGGCAGGCACAGTGAGCTGTACAGATAATGTAAGACGTGGAGAGGAGGAATCCACACCTAGCAACACCTCTCCCACGTTCACTAGGTGCGTGCGTTTCCTGTACGCGGAGGACGGAGAGGACAATCTTTAAGGAAGTGCTCAGTACTGGCACAGTAGAGACACAGATTCTCATTTCTACGACGACTCCATTCTTGGGTGGTCAAGCGAGACCGATCCACCTGCATGGCCTCCACGGTGGGAGGCCCAGAGAAGGGTTGCGGTGGACACTGAAAAACCGGAGCCAGCTGAGGATAGCGTCTTGGACGAGCTTTCTCCTTTACTTGCTGCAGTTCCTCTTTTCTCTCCAGGAAACGCTTGTCAATCCTAGTGGCCAGCAGTATAAGCTCACTAAGGATAGTTGGCATCACACGTGCCGCCAGGACATCCTTGATTTCACTGCATAGTCCCTTCTTAAACGTGGCACATAGAGCATCATCATTCCAATTCAACTCGGAGGCAAGGGTGCGGAATTGGATGGCGTAATCACCCACGGTAGAGCCTCCTTGGGTCAGGTTCAGCAAAGCAGTCTCAGCAGAGGACACCCGGGCAGGTTCCTCGAATACGCTGCAGAACTCTTGGCAAAAATTCTGGACGGTGGTAGTGGCTGGATCAGAGCGGTCCCACAAAGGTGTAGCCCAGGCAGGGGCCTTCCCGGTTAACAGACTGAGAATGAAGGCCACCTTGGCACATTCAGACCGAAACTGGTCGGCCATTAATTCAAGGTGGAGTGAGCACTGTGACAGGAACCCACGGCACTGCTTCGGATCCCCGCCATACTTGTCTATATACACTCCCACACTCCTTCCCCCAAGCCACAAACACTGTAGCAGCCACAGGGTGGCCCCTGAAGAATGGGGCCCTGGGCAGCTGCCCTGCCCCCCCTCCTTACGCCGACCCTGACCATGTCCCCAACGTCAGGTTATTTACCTATACCAGGTGGAAGCTGATACCAGTGAAAACACATGTCTAGGATAGATGTTATTTCAATAGCTGGACATCCACCTCAATTTTCTGAAGGAATAGACCTACTGAATCACCCTTTTGAGGATGAGTGGTCTGTAGAAGGACTAGTGTAGGAGTACAATAGGGTAAGTGTGCAAATACTTTGTCTGAATTACTAATACAGTGGGCCAAGAATTGTCATTGTGTTGTTACGTTAAAATGTACCTGTCATCAAATAAACTTTTTTAAACTAACTCCGGCTATGTTCTCTAACTACTCCTAACACCCTTCCCACCCTTAAAAAAAAAAATTCTCAGCTTTAAAAAGCTCTGTATCATACCTTTATTCTTACTCACATGCAATCTTTCTGCAGGAGAAAGTGGGCGTTTCCCAGCAGGCATGACATCACTGAAGCCTGCTGGGGGACAACTTCTGCCTTCACATCATTGCAGTGCTGGGATGAATAGAAGACCTAAGGCTCTGTGCATGTTTCAGTGAGACTCTATGTATGTTTTAGTGAGGCTCTTTGCAGCTTTCAATGAGGCTATTTGCAGATTTCAGAGAGGCTCTGTGCAACTGTCAATCAAGCTCAGAGCAAAGAAACACTTCCTGAGTTTCGACTCCTGCCAGGCCAAAGGAGACCAAACTCACTGTATTACTTGTGGCAGGAAACATAACAGCACCACCTAGTGGCCGTTTTTTCTATTACATTTTGAACCTATTTATTTAGATAAGCAAGTGAATGGTAAAGTGTCTAATTACACTATATATTACACTATATTAAAAGTTTTATTTGGTGACAGGTAAACTTAAGGTTCCATATTGCAGCCAGTCTACAAATTGCAGTTAAGAAATTATTATATATCCAAAATTAATCTCCAAACTACCGAAGAGCAAGAGTTAAACTTTTTCTTGGTCTAGAATAATTCATAAAGAAAAAGGCGTCAAACAGGACATAATTGACACAAAGTATACTTTATTAACATGAAACATGACAAGACATTTAAAATAATTTAAAAGAATACATATATAGTAGTAAACATGAATCCAAGAGATGCTGAGAGAGAAGAACGGGGGCTATGCTTGTCTGCCAGGGAAAGAGTTAAATAAATAGTGCACATAAGTATTGTTTCCCATGAATTAATGAGGGAGGCTACGGCTCAAGGGTTGTGGAATAGATATTAGGAACTGATCCGGCAATGCTCGGATCGCAATTAAATACAGAAAATCAGAGAGCAAGAGAGAGCCCCAGGGAATCAAAAGCGCATTATAAGTAGAACAAACCCTAAGCTAGACAATATAAGGAAATACTTTACCAAGTGGAGCAGAGAGTACAATGCTACAGCCACCCGCCACCCAACGTTTCACCAATGAAGGCTTCTTCCGGGGTGTGGTCAATAGAGTGTGGGGTATGTATATATGCAGAGACTTAACCAATTAAAACCAGGGACAAAAGCACGTGATGTAGTTAGGGCGTCGTAATCGCCCATAGGTCACTGTTACCAAGCCTCGCTTTCATACCGAGGTCCGGAAACAGATACGTCTGTCAGCGTGCATCACCTGACAAACCAAGCCTCGCTTCCAAAGCGAGGCTCGGATGTACGGGCCAATCGTATACTGGGATGTGTCATTATCCAGTAGAGAGCCAAGCCTCGCTGTCAAAGCGAGGCTTGGAAAGTGCTCAGATGCGGAGATCCCTACTAAAGCGAAAATTCATAACTCTAGGTAGTTAGTTATAATTATATACAGGCACAATTCAAACATAAATAAAAAATAAAATATATTCATTTCTATATCAACATATTATAGATTACATATCAGGGACTAAATATCATGATGGGTACATATTGTGAGTAAATACATAAAGAGTACACACTTAAGGTAAGTACATATAATACTAGGGTCACATGTTATGTGGATGCAAGTGCATATTATTATATTTTTCATATATTCATATATTTTATTATATAGATATTCATGCAGCTGCACTGCACAAAGGCAGTACAGCATCATGAAGAATCAAGGTAAAGTGCATCGCGTGCAAAAAAAAAAAAAAAAACAACAGAACAACAGTGAAAAAAAGTCAAGTGCAAGGTGAACACACAGTGACAAAATAAAAGTGACATGCAGGAAAAAAGGGGGGGGGGAAAGGAAGGGGGGGGGGGGGGAAAGAAGGGGGGGGGAAGAAAGGGGGAAGAGGGGAAGAGGGGGAGAAAAAAGAAACCTATATAAAAATCTACCTAGTAAAAAAGGGGGGGGAAACATAATGTCAATGAATGTGTGAAAAAGTGGAAATATGAAAAATGGCTTAATAATTAGTACCACTGTCATAATTAAATAAATAAATGGGTAGCAGTGAATGTTAAATATAATTTAAGCAATTAGATTAGAGCCCCAAAGATAATATAAATAAACAAAGAGGGGCATAAAAATGTGGGTATATAGAAAAAATATAAAATAGGGGAGTGACAGTGTAGTGTGAGATTAGTGTACGGAGTGTAAGATGGGATGAAAGAAGTGAATAGTATGAGTGAAAAACGTATATATGTGATTGAAAGGCCTGTGTAGAAGTGTGATGAGGTGATAAGAAGAAAGAGGGATTGTAATCATGCATAAAAAAACATAGGGTATAAGAAGTGGGAGTAAAAATATCGTATCAAGGAATATATAATTAATTGAAAATTAGTAATAAAATTAATAATAAATATAAAAAAAGTATTAAAAATATATGTAAAAGAATATATAGAGAGAGGATTGTGACCCTGGAAGTGTACATAAAAAAGTATGTTTTAAAATTGATAAGAGAAAGAGAGTCCCAACATGATTCCGGTGGTAAGGTCACTCCAACGATAGAAGGAGGCTAGAAGTAGTCACGTGATGGCCCTGGTTGGTAAGTCTCATAACACATCTAGATAGACAATCAGATAAAAAGGAATAAATTAATAAACAACAGTTAAAACAAAATGGAAGCTGCTAAAAAATCACTTAAAACCCATTAATTACACACACTAATAAAAATCCGAGCTCAGAAACCAACCAATACTCCTCACAAAAATGGGGCATAGCTGTTTACCTCATTTAAGCCGTGAGGTACAAGTGTGTCCAGCCTGAAGATCCATCGCGTTTCTCTTTGTGCAACCAATTTCTTCCATTGGCCACCTCTGATACCCACCGGGACGTGGTCGATACCTATGAATTTGAGGAGAGTGGCATCACTGTTATGTTTAAGTTTAAAGTGTCTTGGTAGGGTTTTCAAAGACTGAAGGTTTGTTTCATTGGCTGCCGCATTAATATCCAGGATATGCTCTCTGACCCGTCGGCGGAGCTCCCTGGTGGTCATGCCCACGTATAGCAATTCGCATGGGCATTGTGCAACATATACCACCCCTTTGGTTACACAGTTTATTTTCTGCCTAATTTCATATGACTTGGTACAGGATGAATTGCGAAACATATCAGTCCGTAATATATTACTACATGCAAGGCATTTACCACATGGGGAGCAGCCGTTTTTGGGGCCCTTGGAGCCAAATAAATATGGCTCCTCAGTCTCATAGTGGCTCCTCACCAGAAGGTCCTTCAAGTTTCTATTCCGTCTATATGCAATCGCTGGTCTCGAAGGTATCATACCATTTAGTGTCTCATCCACTTGTAGAACGGGCCAATGCTGTTCAAGTATCTGCCTAATCTCATGGCTACGAGAGTTATAATCTAAAATGCACCTCACCTGGTTGTCAGTTGTCTTGTTGGTCCTTGTTCTATGTAGGGATGACGCACGATCCGTTTTTTTCGCTCTCCAGTATGCCCTTTTAATGCTCCGATTGCTATAGCCCCTTTCACGGAATCTTTTCTCTAGATCACGGGCCTGCATTTCAAAGTCCTGTTCCGTGGAGCACAGGCGTCTTGCACGTAGGAATTGACCTATGGGAATATTTCTGATCAAATGTGTGGGGTGAGCAGAGCTGGCGTGTAGTACGGTATTAGCTGAAGTAGATTTACGATGTAGATTCGTCTGGATAAATCCATTGGCGTCCGCCTGTATCTGGATATCCAAAAACTCAATATTAGTTTTATTCACTTTATGCGTTAGATGAATGTTTAAGTTGTTGTTATTGAGGGCATCCATAAACTGTTCCAACTCGTCTAGTGTACCCTGCCAAATAAACAGGATATCATCAATGTATCTGCCCCATGACAGTACTTTTTCAGCCAAGGGGCAGGTATCCGACGTAAAAAGGGTCCTCTCCCACAACCCAAGGAACAAATTGGCATATGAGGGCGCACAAGCCGCCCCCATAGCCGTTCCCTGCAGTTGTAGGTAGAAGACCCCTTTAAAGATGAAAAAATTTCTCGTTAGAATGAAGGACAACAGTTCCAGGATTAAGGCACATAGGTCTCCCTCCAAATTGCTGGATTCCAGAAAAAATTTAGTGGCTGCTATACCGTCATTGTGTCTTATCGACGTGTATAGTGATTCTACATCACATGTCACAAGGTAGGAGTTATCATCTAATTGGACACCATCAAGTCTACGTAGAACATCATTTGAGTCCTTAATGTAGGAAGGTAACAGTTCGACTAGAGGCTTCAAGAAAAAGTCAATCCACTTACATATTGGTTCAGTCAGGGAGTTACACCCAGACACAATAGGTCTTCCAGGAGGTATCAGCGCGTTCTTATGGATCTTCGGCAATAGATATATTGTAGGGATGGTCGGGTACTGTATAATTAGTCCTTGTTTCTGTTTCAAATTCAAGATGTTTTCCTCCACAGCATTGTCCAGAATATGAGCTAATTCCTGTTGATAAGACATCAGAGGGTTAAAAGTGAGTCGCTTATAGCAATTGGAATCACGTAGTTGTCTAAACATTTCCTTCTCGTACATATGAGATGGCCATAGGACAACATTACCCCCCTTGTCTGATGGTTTTATAACCACGTTTTTCAAAGCCCTCAGTTCTTGAACAGCCTTTCGCTGGGGGTATGTTAGATTGTCACTGGCTCTTGTTTCTGCCAGGCGTCTCAAGTCCCTAATTACCAATTTGATAAACATATCCACCTCAGGAACCAAAGTCGTAGGAGGGAAGGTGACACTCTTAGGTAAAAGGTAGCGCGGGTACTCACCTGTTCCTAGTTGTGGCATAGGATCCTGTTCATCCAGTAATGATTGTAAGTTTAAAATAGCCTCCTGTTCTACCGTGGAACCCAACAGGTTTTCAGTATTCAGATCAAAGTGTCTTGTGTGCAGTTTTTTGAGGATCAGGCGTCGTGCAAATAGTTGAATGTCTTTTACTGTACAGAAAAGATTAAAGTTAGCCTGAGGACAAAAAGATAAACCCAGGCTAAGCACAGATTCCTGTTCATTGGTTAAGGTCACATCTGTTAGGTTAATTACCTTAAGGGAAGGTCCAGGTGCCGGTGTGTCTCCTCTCTGTCTGGTAAAACGTCTTTCATTGGAGCGTTGGTTATATTCAGGTTTGCGTCGTGATTTCTTAAATTTATTGCGTTGGGAGCTAGATGAAGATGTACTTGAAGAGGCTCCAATCGAAGAAATAGAGGAGATTGAAGAGGTTCTTACCAGGTTCGTTTGGGGAGTCCTCCAGCGATACACCCGGTTTAGTTGGAGGTCTGTCAGATCCCTCTGGTATTTTTTCACCTTAGCTATTTCGATTTTCTCCTCCCAGTCTTTAAACCAGGAGTCCACTTCTTGGTTCCATGTCGTCAATTCTTCTGTAGATAGATCTAGGCGGATCTTTCTAGATAGTTCCTCTATCTCAGTTTCCAGAGAGGTGAGTGTTTGTATATTATGACTTACCAATAATTCCAAAAAGGTTTTGGAGCACGTGGAGCATGCTGCTTCCCACTGGTCCTTAAAGTTATCGCTGTCTATAGGGAATGAGGGGAACACCTGAATCCTAAGTCCCCGCGGAATTAAACCTTGGGCCAAGTATTTTTCAAGAGTGGTTTTGTTCCACCATGTGCGTGAGCGCCTCTGGAGGAGATGTTTTAGTTGGCGTTTGAGCTCGGATTCATCTAACGCATAAAGTGAATAAAACTAATATTGAGTTTTTGGATATCCAGATACAGGCGGACGCCAATGGATTTATCCAGACGAATCTACATCGTAAATCTACTTCAGCTAATACCGTACTACACGCCAGCTCTGCTCACCCCACACATTTGATCAGAAATATTCCCATAGGTCAATTCCTACGTGCAAGACGCCTGTGCTCCACGGAACAGGACTTTGAAATGCAGGCCCGTGATCTAGAGAAAAGATTCCGTGAAAGGGGCTATAGCAATCGGAGCATTAAAAGGGCATACTGGAGAGCGAAAAAAACGGATCGTGCGTCATCCCTACATAGAACAAGGACCAACAAGACAACTGACAACCAGGTGAGGTGCATTTTAGATTATAACTCTCGTAGCCATGAGATTAGGCAGATACTTGAACAGCATTGGCCCGTTCTACAAGTGGATGAGACACTAAATGGTATGATACCTTCGAGACCAGCGATTGCATATAGACGGAATAAAAACTTGAAGGACCTTCTGGTGAGGAGCCACTATGAGACTGAGGAGCCATATTTATTTGGCTCCAAGGGCCCCAAAAACGGCTGCTCCCCATGTGGTAAATGCCTTGCATGTAGTAATATATTACGGACTGATATGTTTCGCAATTCATCCTGTACCAAGTCATATGAAATTAGGCAGAAAATAAACTGTGTAACCAAAGGGGTGGTATATGTTGCACAATGCCCATGCGAATTGCTATACGTGGGCATGACCACCAGGGAGCTCCGCCGACGGGTCAGAGAGCATATCCTGGATATTAATGCGGCAGCCAATGAAACAAACCTTCAGTCTTTGAAAACCCTACCAAGACACTTTAAACTTAAACATAACAGTGATGCCACTCTCCTCAAATTCATAGGTATCGACCACGTCCCGGTGGGTATCAGAGGTGGCCAATGGAAGAAATTGGTTGCACAAAGAGAAACGCGATGGATCTTCAGGCTGGACACACTTGTACCTCACGGCTTAAATGAGGTAAACAGCTATGCCCCATTTTTGTGAGGAGTATTGGTTGGTTTCTGAGCTCGGATTTTTATTAGTGTGTGTAATTAATGGGTTTTAAGTGATTTTTTAGCAGCTTCCATTTTGTTTTAACTGTTGTTTATTAATTTATTCCTTTTTATCTGATTGTCTATCTAGATGTGTTATGAGACTTACCAACCAGGGCCATCACGTGACTACTTCTAGCCTCCTTCTATCGTTGGAGTGACCTTACCACCGGAATCATGTTGGGACTCTCTTTCTCTTATCAATTTTAAAACATACTTTTTTATGTACACTTCCAGGGTCACAATCCTCTCTCTATATATTCTTTTACATATATTTTTAATACTTTTTTTATATTTATTATTAATTTTATTACTAATTTTCAATTAATTATATATTCCTTGATACGATATTTTTACTCCCACTTCTTATACCCTATGTTTTTTTATGCATGATTACAATCCCTCTTTCTTCTTATCACCTCATCACACTTCTACACAGGCCTTTCAATCACATATATACGTTTTTCACTCATACTATTCACTTCTTTCATCCCATCTTACACTCCGTACACTAATCTCACACTACACTGTCACTCCCCTATTTTATATTTTTTCTATATACCCACATTTTTATGCCCCTCTTTGTTTATTTATATTATCTTTGGGGCTCTAATCTAATTGCTTAAATTATATTTAACATTCACTGCTACCCATTTATTTATTTAATTATGACAGTGGTACTAATTATTAAGCCATTTTTCATATTTCCACTTTTTCACACATTCATTGACATTATGTTTCCCCCCCCTTTTTTACTAGGTAGATTTTTATATAGGTTTCTTTTTTTCTCCCCCTCTTCCCCTCTTCCCCCTTTCTTCCCCCCCCCCTTCTTTCCCCCCCCCCCCCCCTTCCTTTTCCCCCCCCCCCCTTTTTTCCTGCATGTCACTTTTATTTTGTCACTGTGTGTTCACCTTGCACTTGACTTTTTTTCACTGTTGTTCTTTTTTTTTTTTTTTTTTTTTTTTTTTTTTTGCACGCGATGCACTTTACCTTGATTCTTCATGATGCTGTACTGCCTTTGTGCAGTGCAGCTGCATGAATATCTATATAATAAAATATATGAATATATGAAAAATATAATAATATGCACTTGCATCCACATAACATGTGACCCTAGTATTATATGTACTTACCTTAAGTGTGTACTCTTTATGTATTTACTCACAATATGTACCCATCATGATATTTAGTCCCTGATATGTAATCTATAATATGTTGATATAGAAATGAATATATTTTATTTTTTATTTATGTTTGAATTGTGCCTGTATATAATTATAACTAACTACCTAGAGTTATGAATTTTCGCTTTAGTAGGGATCTCCGCATCTGAGCACTTTCCAAGCCTCGCTTTGACAGCGAGGCTTGGCTCTCTACTGGATAATGACACATCCCAGTATACGATTGGCCCGTACATCCGAGCCTCGCTTTGGAAGCGAGGCTTGGTTTGTCAGGTGATGCACGCTGACAGACGTATCTGTTTCCGGACCTCGGTATGAAAGCGAGGCTTGGTAACAGTGACCTATGGGCGATTACGACGCCCTAACTACATCACGTGCTTTTGTCCCTGGTTTTAATTGGTTAAGTCTCTGCATATATACATACCCCACACTCTATTGACCACACCCCGGAAGAAGCCTTCATTGGTGAAACGTTGGGTGGCGGGTGGCTGTAGCATTGTACTCTCTGCTCCACTTGGTAAAGTATTTCCTTATATTGTCTAGCTTAGGGTTTGTTCTACTTATAATGCGCTTTTGATCCCCTGGGGCTCTCTCTTGCTCTCTGATTTTCTGTATTTAATTGCGATCCGAGCATTGCCGGATCAGTTCCTAATATCTATTCCACAACCCTTGAGCCGTAGCCTCCCTCATTAATTCATGGGAAACAATACTTATGTGCACTATTTATTTAACTCTTTCCCTGGCAGACAAGCATAGCCCCCGTTCTTCTCTCTCAGCATCTCTTGGATTCATGTTTACTACTATATATGTATTCTTTTAAATTATTTTAAATGTCTTGTCATTTTTCATGTTAATAAAGTATACTTTGTGTCAATTATGTCCTGTTTGACGCCTTTTTCTTTATGAATTATTCTATGTCTTGTGGCGTAGGACCTACTGTGTGGGAAATTTTTTTCTTTGGGTATCTCTCCTTTTTCTTGGTCTAGTTTTAAGCATTGGTCCTCTGTACAGCTGTGTTCACATAAATAATGCATGCAAACTTGCTTCTTCAATCAATGCATAACTATTGCAGTTAGATAATGTTAAAAGCTTCAGGATAAGATTTTCTAATCTCGATGACCTAAATTTACAAGCTTGAAAGCGTATTTAAAGCTAACAGGTTAAAACATATTACAAATCATATTTAATAAACATCCAGCTGTGATGCCACTAATGTTAGGATCCTTAAATAGGCAGAGTAAATGTTTGTAGAAAAGTAATTATGGCATTTAACTTATGGACAATTTATCATTTATACAAGCCTCACTGTGTAGGTCCTCCTTCACACTTTTTTGTAGTATTATTTAACCTTTTTGTTTTTTTCTACAAACTTATTTAGTGGTGTTTTTTTTAATTCCCATAGAAAAACCTATGGGGAAAATGCCGGAAAAAAGCATAGCCCATTTTCACAGGGCAGAGATTTAGTCAGTATTTTGCATCAGTACATGAAACCTCTCCAAAAGACTGCCACTTTGACAAGAACACTTCTTTATCTAGACCAGATGTCACCTGACATATTTTCAGACCACTATACATTTTGTTCAATGGTCCTTTTCTTTGTCAAAGGTTTTTCACTGTATTTATAAGCCATAAGTACTGCTTTAAGTAATTTATTTATTTATTGGGCAATATGATGAAATTATAAACACATATTAACATATTATAAAAATATGCAGATTTATAATCCACGTGGGGACTCAGGGTATACCTGAACGCCCCATTGCCGAGTCCTTAAGGACTCAAGGCATACAGATATGCTCTGAGTTTCTCCGGTCCGCTCGCTGGGTGGGAACCAGACCGGGATTCCTGGTGAATCTCGCTGAAGGAGGTCCCGAGACCCCCCATGTTGGCAATCAGAAATGGCCTTCAATTCAGACCAGCGTTTTCCGGCGATTCCTGACCCTGCCGCTTGCCAGGCGGGGATCGTACCGGGATGTCTGCTGAAATAATACTTTACACCCACCAAGCTTCCCCCCCCCCCCCCATATCGGCGATCACCACAAATCGCCGGACAATTCAGACCAGCGATCTTTGGCAATCCCAGGTCATTCGGGTCACATGTGACCCGATGACCCAGAAAGGGAGGGTGACCAGAGGAATATACACCACCAATCACCCTCTGTACTGGGAGGTGGCAGTGTTGCCACCCCCCAGGACAGCTGTGATTGGCCGGTTGTAGTGACCGCACCAGTTACAGCAGTATGGGGAGGGGGGAGATGGGTGATGGATGTTAGGATTCGGCAGGCTGGAGGTGGATCCTCTGTGTCAGAGGGATTGGTGTGGACTGTACCAGTGGACCGGTTCTAAGTTGCTACTGGTATTCACCAGAGCCTGCCGCAAAGTGGGATGGCCTTGCTGCGGCGGTAGCAACCAGGTCGTATCCACCGGTAACGGCTCAACCTCTCTGACTGCTGAAACAGGCGCGGTACAAAAGGACAAGGCAAGAGCAAGGTCGGACGTAGCAGAAGGTCAGGGCAGGCAGCAAGGGTCGTAGTCAGGGGCAACAGCAGAAGGTCTGGAACACAGGCTTGGGACATACACTAAACGCTTTCTCTGGCACAAGGCAACAAGATCCGGCAAAGCAGTGAAAGGGAAGTGAGGTTATATGAGCAGGGAGCAGGTGGAGGCTAATTAGACTGATTGGGCCAGGCACTAATCATTGGTGCACTGGCCCTTTAAATCTTAGAGAGCTGGCGCGTGCGCGCCCTAGAGAGTGGAGACGCGCACACCAGAATGTGACAGCCGGGGACCGGGACGGGTAAGTGGCTTGGGATGCGATTCGCGAGCGGGCGCGTCCCGCTATGCGAATCTCATCCCCGCCGTGAATGTCAGTGCAGCGCTCCCGGACAGCGGGTCTGACCGGGGCGCTGCAGAGAGGAGAACACCGCGAGCGCTCCAGGGAGGAGCAGGGACCCGGAGCGCTCGGCGTAACAGTACCCCCCCCCTCTTTTTGTCTCCTTGTCCCTTCAAATGAGACGAGAACATAGGGGGCGACTCTAGAGTTTCCTTCCGGAAAAAAGAGAAGTGCTGGGAAGCAACATCAGCGGCAGGCAATCCAGAAGAAGTGGGAATGGGGAGGGGGGGCAGAGGGTGAAGCTTGTCACGGGGCAGAGTGTTACCAGGAAGGGGGCTATGAGGAGCAGATGTGAGGCATCGTTTGTGACAAGCAGGACCCCAATTCTTGATCTCCCCGGTGGTCCAGTCAAGGGTGGGAGAATGACGTTGGAGCCATGGCAGACCGAGGAGAACTTCAGAGGTGCAGTTGGGCAAAACAAAAAGTTCAATTTTATCGTGGTGCGGTAACGCACAGTACAGTCCAATTTTACTCCGTTGACCGAGGAAATATAGAGCGGCTTGACGAGACGGGTCACCGGGATGCAGAACCTATTAACCAAAGAGGCCAGAATAAAATTTCCAGCAGAACCAGAGTCCAAGAAGGCCACAGCTGAGAAGGAGGAGTTGGCAGAAGGAGCAATCCGCACGGGCACAGTGAGACGTGGAGAAGCAGAATTCACACCAAGGGACGCCACTCCCATTTGAACAGGGTGCGTGCGTGCGTTTCCCAGACGCGGAGGACGAATAGGGCAGTCCACCAAGAAATGTTCGGTACTAGCGCAGTACAGATATAAATTTTTATCTCTGCGGCGAGTCCTCTCTTCATGGGTCAGGCGAGACCGATCCACTTGCATAGCCTCCTCGGCGGGAGGTACAGGGGTAGATTGCAACGGATACTGGGAGAGAGGTGCCCAGAAATCAAGGTCTTGTTCCTGGCGGAGCTCCTGGTGTCTTTCAGAAAAACGCTTGTCGATGCGGGTGGCCAAAAGGATAAGTTCAGACAGGTTAGCTGAAATTTCTCGTGCGTCCAGTACATCTTTGATGTTGCTGGATAAGCCTTTCTTGAAGGTCGCGCAGAGGGCCTCATTGTTCCAGGCTAGCTCTGAGGCAAGGGTACGAAACTGGATGGCGTATTCGCCTACGGAAGAAGTTCCTTGGACTAGGTTCAGCAAAGCAGTCTCGGCAGAGGAGGCCCGGGCTGGCTCCTCGAAGACACTACGGACTTCAGCAAAGAAGGACTGGACTGTGGCAGGATCATTGCGGTCCCAGAGCGGTGTGGCCCAAGACAAGGCCTTTCCAGACAGAAGACTAACTACGGAAGCCACTTTAGACCGTTCTGTAGGAAATTGGTCCGACAACATCTCCATATGTAGGGAACATTGAGACAGGAAACCACGTCAGTCTAGAGTCACCATCAAATTTGTTCGGCAGGGACAAGCGGAGGCTAGGAGCAGGCACTCGCTGCGGAGGAGGTGCAGGAGCTGGCGGAGGAGATGGTTGCTGCTGTAGCAGTGGCAGAAGTTGCTGTAGCATGGATGTCAACTGCGACAGCTGCAGTCCTTGTTGGGGGATTTGCTGAGATTGCTGGGCGACCACCGTGGGTAGGTCAGCGAGACTTGGCAGCGGCACCTCAGCGGGATCCATGGCTGGATCTACTGTTAGGATTCGGCAGGCTGGAGGTGGATCCTCTGTGTCAGAGAGGGATTGGCGTGAACCGCACCGGTGGACCGGTTCTAAGTTGCTGCTGGTATTCACCAGAGCCCGCCGCAAAGCGGGATGGTCTTGCTGCGGCGGTAGCAACCAGGTCGTATCCACCGGTAACGGCTCAACCTCTCTGACTGCTGAAACAGGCGCGGTACAAAAGGACAAGGCAAGAGCAAGGTCGGTAGCAGAAGGTCAGGGCAGGCAGCAAGGTTTGTAGTCAGGGGCAACAGCAGAAGGTCTGGAACACAGGCTTGGGACATACACTAAACGCTTTCTCTGGCACAAGGCAACAAGATCCGGCAAAGCAGTGAAGGGGAATTGAGGTTATATGAGCAGGGAGCAGGTGGAGGCTAATTAGACTGATTGGGCCAGGCACCAATCATTGGTGCACTGACCCTTTAAATCTCAGAGAGCTGGCGCGCGCGTGCCCTGGAGAGCGGAGCCACGTGCGCCAGAACGTGACAGCTGGGGTCCGGGACGAGTAAGTGGCTTGGGATGCGATTCACGAGGGTCTGACCGGGGCGCTGCAGAGAGGAGAACGCCGCGAGCACTCCGGGGAGGAGCAGGGACCCGGAGCGCTCGGCGTAACAATGGAGCATGTTGCTCCGTTCTGCCCATCACACTTCTGTGATCTGGTGAGCAGGACGGAGGCCGTGCTGTCATCTTCCCCCCTCAGAGAGAAAAAGTGCTATCTGGCACCCTTTTTGTGCCATCTGGGCAGGGATCATTTTAGGTGGTAAAAGAGATACATTTGGTTTTTTGCAGCGTATCATCACTGCAGGTGTCTGCAGCACCTTTAGCTGTGTGACCTGGGCCCTACAGGGTCGCTGCGGTCTGCCCCCAGACTTTTTTTGGGTGGAGACCTTTTTTTTTTGCTAATCGTGTGACCCGTCCCTCTTCTGTACAAAAGAGCGACCCGCCACCATTAGCTAATTGCCCACACACTACTGATCAGTCAGCCACCGCTGTCAGTGATTTATCACTGATCAGCTTTTTTTTTTTTTTTTTCAGGTGAGTGCTTATTTACTTTATTTTTCGGGTTTTTTGTGTGGGTGTCTGTGTACGTGGCACCAGCGAGTGGCAGGAGCGCCCACTGACTTCTGTGCCCCCTGCCACCACAAAGCGCTAATCAGTTTGCACACCACTGATTAGGTAAATCCTTTTTGCGCTAGAAGTCCTTTATAAAAAAATGAAAAAAACTTTCATTTCCTTTTTAGTTTAGTTTTATACATTTTTTTCTGTTAGTTAGAAAGCTAGGGCCGGTTAGGTAGTGGGCTAGTGGGGATAGGGCAGGTGGTCAAGCACCACTACACAGGCAGCACATACACGAATAAAGTTTTCCCACACACATACACCCCCCCCCCCCCCCATTAGAGTAAGGAAATGGCCTGCAGGACGTCTATAGCGGAGGAGGCATATGCCTTACTTGCGTCCGACACTGAAAGCACCAGTGAGAGCGAGGAAGACCCCACCTTCCTTATTTCTTCCTCGTCCTCCTCATCATCTAGTGATGATGAGCCACCAAGGCTGTGGAGACGCTGCCATGCGAGGCCGCAAACCTCCTCTGCTCCTGACCCTGTGCCCCATGCTAGTATAAGTCCCCCTGGTGCTCATACTAGTCAAACCCCTCAGCCAAGTTCACCAGTGCCCCCTACTGGAGATCTTGTCTGTACTCAGCCAGCGGACCACAAGCCTGTGATTCCTGATTTTGTGGCGACTCAGGAATCAAGAATGACATCATCGAGTTCACTGAAATGGACAATTTTTTTTTTCCATTGACGACTTTGTCAATCTAATGGTTGATCAGACGAATCTGTGCATTCAACAGTTTGTCTCCGCAAACCGGGGCTCCTTTTTAGCTAGACCCAATGGATGGCACACCGTCCATGCAGCCAAAAGAAGGACATTTTAGGGGCTTGGGCTGCATAAGGGCCTAGTTAAAAACCAAATCTCAGGCAGTACTGGAGTGGGGACGTTCTCTACCAGACCCCACAGTATGGCAATGACCCGTCCCCGATTCAAGGCCATTTGGAAATGTTTGCATTATGCTGAAAATGCGGCATCCCCCCCCCCCCCCCCCCCCCCCGGAGGCCTATGTCCCTGAAAGGGAGGTCTCTATTGATGAGTCTCTCATCAGCTTTAAGGGGAGACTCGGCTTCCGGCAGTACATTCCCACTAAGCGGGCTAGGTATGGCGTGAAGATGTATAAACTTTGCGAGAGTCCCTCAGGGTACACTTGCAAGTTTATGGTGTATGAGGGACGAGATTCCCGTATTAAAGCCCCAGAATATCCACCCGCTCTGGGTGTTGGCAGGAAAATGATTTTGGGGCTTTGCACCCATTGCTAGATAAGGGTTACCTCCTTTACGTGGATAACTTTTATACTAGTATCCCTCTCTTCACATCCCTAATGCAGAGTGTGTCACAGGAGGGGTATACAGAAGGAACACCACCACTCAATGTGACACTTGTCCCAATCATCCGGGCCTCTGCATTAGAGATTGCTTCAGGGAGTATCACACTTCCATGGAGCACTGCATTTTTAATCCTTTTCCCTAATTTTAATTCCCCAGAATTCTACTTCAATGTACCAGTCCAGAGTACATTGTTTACCAAATTTAAAAACCAAATACCCCCATACCCCCCTAAAAAAAAACTCTTTCCCAATACCCCTGATATATTTTTCCCCCAAAAAAATGGGTCATGGGACACAGAGTCAACAGCATTGGGGGTTTGCAAGTGGCTTCAAATGTGCAGTGATCTCTCCCCACCTGGGCAGGGTGCGCATTTGAAGTAACAGAATAGGGACGGACACACACATCACATGTTGATTCAAAGCATAGGGTTTGGGGCGGGCATAATTTTTACTTTTGGCTATACTCTAGGTCATCATTCTGGGAAAATAATTAACATATCAGTAGTAAAATTGCAATTTTCATTTTCCCCAAACTACACTTCATCCATTCCTGGAAAATAAATTTAGGGAACACCCGTCTGTTCCAAATCTCCACTTCACCCCTATACACTTTCCCTAGGGGGTGTACTGTTTGTAATAGGCTCACATGTTTCTTTCTTGTATTTTCCTCTGAAAGTATGTAACTGTCAGTGACGTCCGTAAGAAACATAGACCTCAAATGAGAAGAGTTCTCCCTCATGGACATCGTATTTCCAAGCGACAATTTGGAGTCACATGTTAGTTGTTCACAGAATGATGAAGCAGAGCATAGGTAAAAAAAATTCAAAAGCTAGCCTTCATCCATTCCTGGAAAAAAAATTTAGGAAACACCCGTGCGTACAAAATGTCCTCTTTAGCCCTATACCAATTCCCCGGGTGGGGGGGTACTTTCTGTAATGGTGTCACATGTGGATGTTTCTTTTTTGTATTTTCCTCTGAATGTATGTAACCATCCGCTACTGATATGCCATAGGCCTTAAATGCAAACAGACCACTATGGTTTTTGAGCCTTGTTGTGAGCCCGCCCAGCATGTCACCCCATATGTGGATGTATTTCCATAGTCAGGATAAATTGCCCTCCAAAATTTGTAATCCAATTACTCCTATTAAAAATTCGGTAACCCCAGCATGTTAGAGTTAAAAAATCTAATTTTTCAATTTACGGCCCACTGTTCAAAACACCTGTGAGGTGTAAGTACTCACTGTACCCCTTGTTACCTTCCTTCAACAGAAATATATAGAAAAAGACAGAGGAGACACAATGCGCATCTAAGCGTAGTAAAAAAAATATATATATATAGATAATCTGAGTGTAGAAGAAATTTAAATTAAATTAAAAATGGATGTCGGCTCCAAGGAAGGGGGGGAGCAGCCGTTTCCAGATTCGTGTTTTCAGTTGTTATGTTAGGTTTGCTCACCTTTCTGTGTTGTACCGTGGGCACAACACCAGTAGACGCTTGTTTCCCACTATTCTGGGGGACACAGATTGGAGGAGTGCAGCCGGCACTAGACCCGTTCTCACCAGCGGAGGACGGTCACTGGAATGGAAGAATATCGGTCCCGTGGTCCCGAGAAAAAAGAGAAGTGCTTCTGTGGGCGCTCACCTCCGTCACAGATGTAGTCCGTCACAGGTATGTGGAAGTTTCCGAGAACTTGGTAAAATAAAACCGCTTGGACACGGATGTATTTTGGAAAATAAAAAGAAGGTTTATTCCTTCAGCATGCAATACAGCAACGCGTTTCGAGGGGCGGGGACCCCCTCTTCATCAGCTTCCATTGTTACCTTCCTTGAGGGGTGTAGTTTCAAAATTGTGGTCACTTGCCGTTTTTTTTTTTCCTTAGATTCTATGTCAGAACCTCGGCCATTGCAATGCAAATCACCACTTTATGTCTCAAATCTCATCGGTGCTGTCTCACTCCTAAGCCCTGTTTTGCACCCGCATAGTGTTTAACCGCCATATATGGGGTATTTCCTTATTCTGGAGAAATTGGGCTACAAATTTTGTGGAGCTTTTTTTCTCATACTACTTGTGCAACCCAAAAAAATTTGGCTAATGCCAGCAATTCAGTGTTCAAAATCAAATTTTTCACATTTACGGCCCACTGTTCAAAAACTTGTGAGGTGTAAGTACTCACTGTAACCCTTGTTACGTTCCGTGAGTGGTTTAGTTTCTTAAACGGTGTCACATGTGTGTGGGTTTTCTGCTGTTCTTGCACAATGGGGGCTTTGTAAGCGCACATGGCCCCTGACTTCAATTCCAACAAACTTTTCACTCTAAAAGCCCAATGGCGCTCTTTCTATTCTGAGCATTGCAGTGCGCCCGCAGAGCACTTTACATCCACATATGGGGGATTTTCTTTCTCAGGGGAAATTGCACTACAAATTTTGTGGGCCTTTTCCCATATTACCCCATGTGAAAATGAAACATTTGGGGTAACACTATCAATATAGTGCGAAAAACTCATATTTTTTTACTTTTACTGCCCGCTGTTCATAAAACCTGTGAGGTGTAAGTACTTACTGTAACCCTTGTTACATTCCTTAAGGGGTGTAGTTTCCAAAATGGTATCAAATGTGCGGGGTTTCTGGTGTTCTTGCATCATGGGAGGTTTGTAAATGCACATGGCCCCCGACTTCAATTCCAGCAAAATTCTCTCTCAAAAGGTCCTTCTGTTCTGAGACCTGTAGTGCGCCAGCAGAGCCCTTTACGTCCACATATGGGGCGTTTTCTTAATCAGGAGAAACTGGGATTCAAATTGTGAAGGTCCATTTTTTCCTATTACACCATCTGAAAATGAAAAATTTGGAGTAACACCATCATTTTAGTGTTAGAAATCTAATTTTTCATTTTCTCGCAAACCTGTGAAACACCAGTGAGGTGTTAAGGCTCACTGCACCCTTTGTTACGTTCTTTGAAGGGTGAAGTTTCCCAAATAGTGCGCCATGTGGAGTCACGCAACAAGGGGTCCAGTGAGCCTTAACACCCCACAGGTGTTTGGCGACTTTTCTTTAAAGTCGGATGTGTAAATAAAAAAAAATGTTTCACTAAAGGGCAGTTTTTTCCCCAAATTTACCATTTTTACAAAAGATAATGGGAGAAAATGAAACCCAAAATTTGTAACCCCATCTCTTGAGTATGGAAATACCCAATGTAAGGACGTAAAATGCTCTGTGGGTGAACTACAATGCTCAGAAGAGAAGGAGATACATTTGGCTTTTGGAAAGCAAATTTTGCTGAAATGGTTTTTGGCGGGCATGTCGCATTTAGGAAGCCCCTATGGTGCCCGAACAGCAAAAAAACACCACATGGCATACTATTTTGTAAACTACACCCCTCACGGAACATAACAAGGGGTACAGTGAGCCTTAACACCTCACAGGTGTTTCACGACTTTTTGTTAAAGTTGAATGTATACATGAAAAAAAAAATTTTCACAAAAATGCTGAATTCTCCCCAAATTTTACATTTTTACAAGGGGTAATAGATGAAAATGACCCCCAAAATTTGTAACCCCATTTCTTCTGAGTATGGAAATAGACCATGTGTGGACGTCAAGTGCTCTGCTGGCGAACTACAATGCTCAGAAGAGAAGGAGGGCCATTGAGCTTTTGGAGAGTAAATTTGTTTGGAATGGAAGCCAGGGGCCATGTGCGTTTACAAATCCCCCCGTGGTGCCAGAACAGTGGCCCCCCCCCCCCACATGTGACCCCATTTTGGAAACTACACCCCTCAGAGAATGTAATAATGGGTGCAGTGAGCATTTACACCCCACTGGCATTTGACAGATCTTTGGAAAAGTGGGCTGTGCAAATGAAAAATTAAATTTTTCATTTTCACGGACCACTGTTCCAAAAATCTGTCCGACACCTGTGGGGCATAAATGCTCATTGTACCCCTTATTACATTACATGAGGGGTGAAGTTTCCAAAATGGGGTCACATGTGGGGGGGTCCATTGTTCTGGCACAATGGGGGCTTTGTAAACACACATGGCCTTCAATTCCGGACAAATTTTCTCTTCAAAATCCCAATGGCGCTCCTTCTCTTCTGAGCATTGTAATGCACCCGCAGAGCACTTTACATCCACACATGGGGTATGTTCTTACTCAGAAGAAATGGGATTACAATTTTTGGGGGGCTTTTTTCCTATTTTCCCTTGTGAAAATGAAAACTTTAAGGTAACACCAGCATTTTTGTGAATTTTTTTTTTCATTTTCCCATCCAACTTTACCGAAAATTGGGGTATTAAGGTTCACTATACCCCCTGTTACATTCTGTGAGGGGTGTAGTTTCCGAAATGGGATCACATGTGGGTATTTATTTTTTTGCTTTTATGTCAGAACCGCTGTAAAATCAGCCACATCTGTGAAAATCACCAATTTAGGCCTCAAATGTACATAGTGCGCTCTCACTCCTGAGCCTTGTTGTGCGTCCGCAGAGCATTTTACGCCCACATATGGGGTATTTCCGTACTCAGGAGAGATTGCGTTACAAATTTTGGTGTTTTTTTTCCTTTTACTGCTTGTGAAAATGAAAAGTATGGGGCAACACCAGCATGTTAGTGTAAAATGTTTTATTTTTTTACACTAACAGGCTGGTGTAGCCCTCAACTTTTCCTTTTAATAAGGGGGTAAAGGGAGAAAAAGCCCCCCAAAATTTTAGTGCAATTTCTCCCGAGTACGGAAATACCCCATATGTGGCCCTAAACTGTTTCATTTAAATACAACAGGGCTCCGAAGTGAGAGAGCGCCATGTGCATTTGAGGACTAAATTAGGGATTGCATAGGGGTGGACATAGGGGTATTCTATGCCAGTGATTCCCAAACAGCTGGAGGCTCCGTTTTGGAAACACTGCCGTACAATACGTTTTTCATTTTTTATTGTGGGGGACAGTGTAAGGGGTGTATATGTAGTATTTTACCCTTTATTATGTGTTAGTGTAGTGTTTTTAGGGTACATTTGCACTGGCGGGTTACAACGGGTTTCCTGCTAGGAGTTTGCTGCGAAAAATTTGCAGAAGCTCAAACTTGAAGCAGGAAACCCACTGTAAACCCGCCAGAGTGAATGTACCCTGTACATTCACATGGGGGGGGGGGGGGGGCAAACCTCCAGCTGTTTCAAAACTACAACTCCCAGCATGTACTGACAGTTCTGTTACCTAACACAGTATTTTCCAACCAGTGTGCCTCCAGCTTTTGCAAAACTACAGCTCCCAGCATTTACTGATCACTGAAGGGCATGCTGGGAGATGTAGTTATGCAACAGCTGGAGGTATGCAACTACAGCTCCCAGCATGCCGAGACAGCTTTTTGCTGTTTGGGCATGCTGGGATTTGCAGTTTTGCAACATCTGGAGAGCTACAGTTTAGAGACCACTGCACAGTGATCTCCAAACTGTGGCCCTCCAGATGTTGCAAAACTACCAATCCCAGCATGCTCAAACAGCAAACAGCTGTGTGGGCATGCTAGAAGTTGTAGTTTTGCGAGATCTGGAGGGCTACAGTTTAGAGGCCATTGTATAGTGGTCTCAAACTGTAGCCCTTTCAGATGTTGCCAGGCAACTCACCAGCTTCCGTAGGATCCATAGGAGCCGCATCGCCGTCCTCTGCTGCAGCCAATTTCCGACACAGATCATCGCCTCCGCCGCCGCAGATGGGTAAGTGGACTTTGGTGCCGGTCCCCTTCGGTTTCCCCGTTCTGGCCCGCCTATTGTGGGTGGGCAGAACGGGGAAACCGAAAGTTAACCCCCCCCCCCCTGCCCCCGATCTGCTATTGGTCGCCGCGTTTAGACGACCAATAGCAGGGATAGGAGGGGTGGCACCCCTGCCACCTAACTCCTATCCCTTCAGGGGGATCGTGGGTGTCTTGGACAGCCCCGATCCCCCTTATTTTCCGGGTCACTGGGTCACCATAGACCCGTATGACCCGGAATTGCGCAAATCACAGGTGTGAATTCACCGGCATGGGGTGGTCTGATGACCCCCCTGGGCATTTGCACGGGGTGCCTGCTGATCGATATCAGCAGTCACCCCGGTCCGGTCACCGGTTCCCACGGCTGAACATGTACGTCATGAGTCCTAAACTACCATGGTCCCATGACGTACTGGTAGACATGGGTCCTGAACAGGTTAAAAGCAGAGAGTTTCAAAGTTAGAAAAATGCTAAATTTTCGAAATTTGGGGATTTTTCACAAAGAAAGGATGCAAGTGACGATGAAAATTTACCGCTATGTTAAAGTATAATATGCCATGAAAAAACTATTTTGGAATCAGAATAAAAGGTAAAAGCATCCCAGATTTATTAATGCATAAAGCTGCCTTCGATAATCTCCGGCTCTGCCATAGAGTTGTATTGAGGGGGCGTGTCAGCCGCCACTTCGTGTCAGCCACCACTTCGTAGGATTGGGGATAAGTTTTTCAGCACTGGACTACTCCTTTAAAAAGTAAATATACAAAATATAAATTGCAGGAAGAGACCTCATAATATCTATAATGGGCACATCTAAGGATATATAACATGGAAGTGATAAATAACATGGAAGTGATATGTATTCCCTCACCTATAATGAACTATTTTGCATGTTTAAAAAAAATGTAAAAAGTAGTCAGACCTCAAAGTACAGATGGCCAGGTTAGAATTGAATATAATAAATATAAATGAATAAAAATCAATGATGCAAATAATATGATAAATGGAGGACTATATATAGTTGGTATATTGTTGTGCTTTATTAAGAATAAAATGTATTAATATGGTAATAAAGTGAAGCCTAGTAACCTGTGTTAGGTATCATATTATCAGTGCTTATATTGCCCGGGATAAATACTGCTCAGTCTGAGTGGGCCTTTGTAAGAGTGGCATTGCTAAGAGAGTTAGAAATCTGAAATATCTCTGCTTTATGGAGTGAACTGTGCTGCTGTATGGAGTGAACATCTGCTGTGCGGAGTGATTTGTTCTACCACGAGGGGAAGGGGTAGATTAGTCGCACACAGCTGTATAAATCTTAGATTGGGACTCAATCTTAGTGTGATCAGTCTGAGTGGGCCTTTGTAAGAGTGGCATTGCTAAGAGAGTTAGAAATCTGAGAGTTTGAAAGCAGTTTGAGATTGCTGTGTGTGTTACTTTACTTACATTGTACAGACTTTAACTCACAAGGACTACAGAGAATTCATTTGTAATATTTACTGTCTGTTGTTGGCGATTAATCTGTGAAATCCCCATAACTAGATGGCCTCCATGTTGGAACATGCAGTCAGGTGTACATCCTGTTCAATGCATGCAATCCTTGAACAGCAGTTTGAGGGTGCATATTGTTGTGTGAGATGTGTGCGAGTTGTTCATTTGGAAGCCCAGATCCTGGATCTAGAGGAGCAACTGGCAACACTTAGACGCATTGACAACATGGAGAGGAGTCTCCTGCTCACTGAGCAAGTACTCTCTGGGGTAGAGGTGGGGGAGGATAGTGGGACGGAGGTGCAGGACAGTCAGGCAGTTAGCTGGGTTACAGTAAGAAAACGGGGTACAGGGAAAAGTGTCAGGGAGGCAAGTCCTGAACTGGCACACCCCAACAAGTTTGCCCGGTGTGCAGATGAGGGGGATGCCATTCCAGAGCTAGCTGTACTGCAGCAGGACTCTGCCTCTGACTGCCAAGGGGGGTCTGCTCCAGTAAGGAGGGAGGGAGGAGCGCAGGGCAGGTCAGACAGGTACTCGTAGTGGGGGACTCAATTATTAGGGGGAGTGACAGGGCGATCTGTCACAAAGACCGGGATCGCCGAACAGTGCGTTTTCTTCCTGGCGCTCGAGTTCGGCACATCGCGGATCGGGTTGACAGGTTGCTGGGTGGGGCTGGAGAGGGCCCAGCAGTCATGGTACATATAGGCACCAATGACAAAGTAAGAGGTAAGTGGAGTGTCCTTAAAAATGATTTAGGTACTTAGGCCGCAAACTTAAGGCAAAGACCTCCAAGGTAATATTTTCTGAAATATTACCTGTACCACGAGCCACACCAGAGAGGCAGCGGGAGATAAGGGAGAACTGGGCTGACTTCACTGTCGGTTACCGGCTCTACCGTAGGGACGGGCTGCACCTCAATGGTAAGGGTGCAGCTGTGCTTGGGGAGAAGATGGCTAGAAGGGTGGAGGAGTATTTAAACTAGGGACTGGGGAGGGAGGGAACCCACAACATAGAGGGGGAAGATAGTGTAGATAGAGAGGGGGGACTTATTAATGTACCTGGGGGTGGAGCGGAGGGAGGGGTTAGAATAGTTAATAGGGATAGGCTTCAAAGGAAGAAAAACCATATGCCATTGAATTGCATGTTGACTAATGCCAGAAGTCTGACCAATAAAACTGAGGAACTGGAGTGGTTGATGACTGAGGAGGATTATGACATAGTGGGTATAACAGAGACTTGGTTGGACGATACCTGTGACTGGGCAGTCAACATACAGGGTTATAGTCTATACAGGAAGGATCGGACAAAACGGAAAGGGGGAGGAGTTTGTCTGTATGTTAAGTCCAGTCTCAAGGCCGCACTGCGGGAGGATATACGGAAGGGAAATGATAATGTGGAGTCATTATGGGTAGAAATATATGGAGATAAAAATAATAAAATTCTGATAGGGGTTTGCTATAAGCCACCAAACATAATGGAAGAGCCAGAAGATCAATTAATGAAGCAAATAAACAAGGCAGCAAATCAGAATGAGGTGATAATAATGGGGGACTTTAACTATCCTGATATAAAATGGGAGACCGAGACCTGTGAATCTCATAAAGGAAACAGGTTTCTGACTATAGCTAAACACAATTATTTGTCCCAAATGGTGCAGAGCCCGACCAGAGGGGGCGCCCTACTAGACTTAATATTAACCAACAGACCTGACAGACTAACTAATGTGCAAGTAGAAGGACACCTAGGACATAGTGATCATAATATAATACATTATAACTTGTTCTTCACTAAGGGAATCTCTCGAGGGGCCATAAAAACAATGAACTTTAGGAAGGCAAGGTTTGACCAACTCAGAGAAGCCCTTAACAATATAAAAAGGGATAATGTCCTCCAAAACAAGAATACTGACACTAAACGGGAGACTTTTAAAAATATCTTAACCCTTTAACGACGCAGGATGTATATTTACATCCTGCGCCAGCTCCCGCGATATGAAGCGGGGTCGCGCTGCGACCCCGCATCACATCGCGTCGGTCCGGGCGCTCATCAACGGCCGGGACCCACGGGTAATACCACACATCGCCGATCGCGGCGATGTGCCGTATTAACCCTTTAGAAGCGGCGGTCAAAGCTGACCGCCGCTTCTAAAGCGAAAGTGAAAGTATCCCGGCTAGTCAGTCGGGCTGTTCGGGACCGCCGCGGTGAAATCGCGGCGTCCCGAACAGCTTGCAGGACACCAGGAAGGCCCTTACCTGCCTCCTCGGTGTCCGATCGACGAATGACTGCTCCGTGCCTGAGATCCAGGCAGGAGCAGTCAAGCGCCGATAACGCTGATCACAGGCGTGTTAATACACGCCAGTGATCAGCATAGGAGATCAGTGTGTGCAGTGTTATAGGTCCCTATGGGACCTATAACACTGCAAAGAAAATGTAAAAAAAAAAGTGTTAATAAAGGTCATTTAACCCCTTCCCTAATAAAAGTTTGAATCACCCCCCTTTTCCCATAAAGAAAATAAAACCGTGTAAATAAAAATAAACATATGTGGTATCGCCGCATGCGTAAATGTCCGAACTATAAAAATATATTGTTCATTAAACCACACAGTCAATGGCATATGCGCAAAAATCATACCTATGAAAACTTCAGATCACGGCGCAAAAAATGAGCCCTCATACCCCCCTGTACGTGGAAAAATAAAAAAGTTATACGGATCAGAAGAGGACATTTTGAAACGTATGCATTTTCCTGCATGTAGTTATGATTTTTTCCAGAAGTACGACAAAATCAAACCTATATAAGTAGGGTATCATTTTAACCGTATGGACCTACAGAATAATGAAAAGGTGTCATTTTTACCGAAATATGCACCGCGTAGAAACAGAAGCCCCCCAAAAGTTACAAAATGGTGTTTTTTCTTCGATTTTGTCACACAATGATTTTTTTTTCCGCTTTGTCGTGAATTTTTGGGTAAAATGACTGATGTCACTGCAAAGTAGAATTGGTGATGCAAAAAATAAGCCATAATATGGATTTTTAGGTGGAAAAAACCCTGAGTCCTTAAGGGGTTAAACACTCACTGTAAGATGGGAATAAAAGGGTCAGAAATAAAAGAAAACCAATATGGATGAACAAAAATGTTATGGGGGCAATAAATGACAAAAATAAAGCATTTAAACTACTAAAAGAGGATGGCAGTGAGGAAGCATTAAAAAGCTATAGAAAAATGTAAAATATGTAAAAAAATGATAAAAGCCGCAATAATTGAGACAGAAAGACTCATTGCCAAAGAGAGTAAAACTAACCCCAAAATGTTTTTTAACTATATAAATAGCAAAAAGGTCAAAAATGAAAGTGTATGCCCTTTAAAATATGATAAAGAAGAAATTATAAACGGGGATCAGGAAAAAGCAAATATAATAAACAAATTCTTCTCCACTGTATTCACCGAGGAAAATGAAATGCTAGGTGAAATACAGCGAGATAAGGTAAACTCCCCTTTACAGGTCACCTGTCTAACTCGGGAAGAAGTACAGTGTCGCCTACAAAAAAATCAAAATATCAAAATAGACAAATCGCCAGGTCCAGATGGCATACACCCCCATGTTCTAAAGGAATTAAGTACCATAATAGACAGACCCCTATTTTTAATATTCATGGACTCTATAGAAACAGGGACTGTCCCCCAGGATTGGCACGTGGCAAATGTGGTGTCAATATTTAAAAAGGGGACAAAAGGTGACCCCGGAAATTATAGGCCTGTTAGTTTAACCTCTGTTGTATATAAATTGTTTGAGGGTTTTCTAAAAGATGCTATTTTGGAGTATATTGATAAAAATAAATGTATGACACCATATCAGCATGGCTTTATGAGGGATCGGTCCTGTCAAACTAACCTGATCAGCTTTTCTGAGGTGATGAGCTCCAGACTGGACCAAGGGGAATCGCTGGATGTCGCACACCTGGATTTTTCCAGGTCTGAATGGGTGACTGTTACTAGTGGGGTACCACAGGGGTCAGTCTTGGGTCCTGTTCTATTTAATATATTTATTAATGACCTTGTAGAGGGGTTGAATAGTAAAGTAGCAATCTTTGCAGATGATACTAAACTCTGTAAAGCGGTAAACACAATAGATGACAGGGCACTGTTACAAATGGATCTGGATAGGTTGGAGGTTTGGGCTGGGTAGTGGCAGATGAGGTTCAACACTGATAAATGTAAGGTAATACACATGGGGAGGAAAAATCCGGGCTGGGATTATATATTAAATGCGAGCACACTTGGGACAACTGAAATTTAACAGTAAATTTAGCTAAAGTGACAAGTGTTGGCCAGCTGCTGCCAAAGTAAATAAAATCATGGGGTGCATCAATAGGGGCCTAGATGCCCACGACAAGGAAATAATTCTACCACTGCACAAATCACTAGTCAGACCACACATAGAATACTGTGTACAATACTGGGCACCAGTGTACAAGAAAGATATAGTGGAGCTGGAGAGGGTTCAAAGACGGGCAACCAAGGTAATACAGGGAATGGGAGGACTACAGTACCCAGAAAGATTATCAGAATTAGGGTTATTTAGTTTAGAAAAAAGAAGGCTTAGGGGAGACCTAATAACTATGTATAAATATATCAGGGGACAGTACAGAGATCTTTCCCATGATCTATTTATACCCAGGACTGTATCTATAACAAGGGGGCATCCTCTACGTGTAGAAGAAAGAAAGTTTCTACACCAGCACAGACAGGGGTTCTTTACTGTAAGAGCAGTGAGACTGTGTAATTCTCTCCCAGAGGAGGTGGTCATGGTGAACTCTGTAGAAGAATTTAAAAGGGGTCTGGATGCATTTTTGGAGAAGAAGAACATTGATGTTTATGTATATTAGATTTATAGGGACAGAACGTTGATTCATGGATTTATTCTGGATAAACTCAGTAGGGACTCATTAGGGATATAGGTTGAACTTGATGGACTCTGGTCTTTTTTCAACCTTATTAACTATGTTACTATGTTACTATGGTCTTAATTCGGCACTGGTATTATAAGCTGTGCCAGTGAATGGTGTAAATCCGTATGTTAATACAATGTATCCATAGGTGGATAGTAATAGAAGTGTTGCTAGTTCACAGGTTGGCACGGGTACGCACCCGGCCTGTTATTGGAGTTACCTGCGGTCCTCTCGTGGTGTGCACTGTGGGTCGCAGAGGCTTCTTGCCATCCTGGTGTGGAGGCTGGCAGATTCTAGCAGACTTGTCTTTCGGGTGAATGGCACGACTGCCCGATGATCCCAGTCTCAGGTAGTGATAAATAGATGGCATGGAACAGCATCAAGCTCACAGTAGGTAGGTCCAGGCAATGAGGAAAGTGTCGCGCTTCAGGCAGCGGTGTCCTCGTGTGGCAGTTGCTGATTTGGGCGCATTTCACACTGTGTTGTGGTAGACTTAGTAAGGGACTTCAGCGCTTGCTAGGCTAGGATGCAGAATAAATGAACTGTCAATGATAAAAGTGGCAGAGTAGATCAAATAGGATCTGTAAGGGAAGCCAGACGCGTCTCAACAATCTAAAGGTAACAAGTCCTTCTTCAGAGATCTAGATTTGCCTTTGTCCACAGTGCGCAACATTATCAAGAAGTGTGATACTCATGGCACTGTAGCTAATCTCCCTGGGCGTGGACAGAAGAGAAAAATTGATGAAAGATGTCAACGCAGGATACTCCAATTGGTGGATAAGCAGCCCCAAATAAGTTCCAAAGATATTCAAGCTGTCCTGCAGGCTCAGGGAGCATCAGTGTCAGCGCGAACTGTCTGTCGCGATTTTAATAAAATGAAACGCTATGGCAGGAGACAAAGGAGGACCCCACTACTGCATAAAAAACAAGACTACATTTTGCCAAAATGAACTTGAGTAAGCCAAAATCCTTCTGGGAAAACGTCTTGTGGACAAATGAGAGCAAGATAAAGCTTTTTGGTAAAACACATGATTCTACTGTTTACCGAAAACGGAATGAGGCCTACAAAGAAAAGAACACAGTACCTATAGTGAAATATGGTGGAGATTCAATGATATTTTGGGGTTGTTTTGCAGCCTCTGTCACTGGGTGCCTTGAATGTGTGCAAGGCATCATGAAATCTGAGGATTACCAGCGGATTTTGGGTCACACTGTACAGCCCAGTGTCAGAAAGCTGGGTTTGTATCCAAGATCTTGGCTCTTCCAGCAGGACAATGACTCCAAACATATATCAAAAAGCACCCAGAAATGGATAGCAACAAAGCGCTGGAGAGTTCTGAAGTGGCCAGCAATGAGTCCAGATCTAAATCCCATTGAACACTTGTGGAGAGATCTTAAAATTGTGGTTGGGAAAAGGTGCCCTTCCAATAAGAGAGACCTGTAGCAGTTTGCAAAGGAAGAGTGGTGCAACATTCCAGCTGAGAGGTGTAAGAAGCTTATTGATGGTTATAGAAAGCGACTGATTTTTTCCAAAGGGTGTGCAACTCAATATTTTTTTTCCTCCCTTTTTTTGGTTTAGTTCAAATACACACAAAGGGAATAAACATGTGTATAGCAAAACATGTGTTACTGCAATCCTTTTCTGTGAGAAATATTTTCTTGAAAAATTTCAGGGGTGCCAACATTTACAGCCATGACTGTATGTCCTGGATTCTACTCAATAGGATTAGGGGTAATATTTGTAATGAGTGGTATATGCATTACTAAGAATGTACTTCATAACGACAAACTATAAAATATACAATCAAATTGTGAACATTACATCAATTATGAATAAATAAATAACCAGCTAAATCTCTAGATTATCCAGGAAAAGAGCTATATGTATAAAATGAGAATATAAAAAGAGGATATAAAAGGTGACCTATTACCAAACTTGGGCATTATAGATACAGATATATAAACTATCGTAAAGGAAAAAGATGGGTGTATGTGTTTGTACTTGCTAATGCTAGTAATATGGGAATGTGGAAAATATTAAGAGAATTATATAAATTTTGATAAGAATGAAAATATACATAAAAATGTAATAAATGAAAAGAATGTCACATTAAATAAAAACGAGTAATATTATAATGGAAGTGGAATATTACATATGTATTGGTGGATATAGTATATGGGAAATATAGTGGAAAATATAATGTGGATTGCAAAATATGAGATCACACTCATCTGAATTATATTGAAGTGATGGAGAAAATGTTACATAAGAAGGAATACATGCAAAATATTACAGTATAGGAAATGAAACATGTGGAACTCTTTGATGGATTAGGGCCCGGACCCTGTCCAAGAGCTAGGAAAGCAGCCAGGCATTGGACAGGGAATGGACCAGAACCCCACAGGGGAAACTACAGGAAACCGAAAATCTTCAGTTCAGAATTGAGACCCCTTGGTTCTAATTAGGGATGGGCGAATCGAAGCTGACGAAGTCGAATTCGTTCCGAATTTCATGAAAATTTTTATTCTGAACAAACCCCAATTTCCTTGCACTTCATGGTAACGAATCGCTTTATTCACTACATTTTGTGCGGGCTGGGAGGCTTAAATGGTGGCTACACATGTGAGGACATGGGGCAAGGAAGTCTCGGGAGGCGGGAAGGTGGGTAGACGGGATCACCCTGAATCACATGGTGGCATGCAGCCTATCAGCAGCCAGCCAGCCCTGTGATGTCACAGCCCTATATATATTTGTCAGCCATTGCCGTAGACATTTCCCGGACATTTTGCTGAGAGAGAAGACTGTGCGATCATTCACAATTGTCACAAGGTTGTAGCAGCCCGGACACTAAGGTCCCAAATACAAGGAACTTCCCTAAAACTTTACTTTTAATGTATTGGAGATAAAATAAACCAGGCGATTTGAACTCTGTTAAAATTTGCGTCACTGTAGCCTAAGTATAAAGTTCAAATTGCGTAAACATTAAATGATGTGGCTTACAAGTGCTACCACCATTCATGTAAAATGATGCCACTAATCACTTGGGTGGGATAAGTGCTCTCCCACCCTGAGCACTAATTGTTTTAGCAGCTAAAAAACTGCATTTATCCTTGGTGGAGCCACTGGTTATGCCACCTCATTGAGTGGGGCCTACAGGCTCTTCCACTGTTTGATCAGTCACTTGTATTAGGAACTACCAATGACGCAGTTAAAGCAAAGAAATTTGCCCCCTCTACATGTTTTGGCAACTCATCACCGTCTTCATGTAGAGGGGGCACGTGCTGACAGCTGGTATTTATATGAAATTACTCCTTCTGTCATCATCTGGCGTCTCATGTGATCCAATCACCATCCTGCATCCATAATGTACCATAGAAACATACCGCATCATTGCTAGTTCACCAATCATATCCAATATCCGAGCTGCATCATACCTACCTCATATCCTTTTGTGTCATCTTACTACATCCTTCTAAAGAAGGGGTCCTCAAATAACGGCCCGTGTGCCACATGCGGCCCACCGAGGACATTTATCCAGCCCGTCGGGAGGTACTACTTATTTCCGCACGGCCGCTGTGCATTGATCTGGGATGTGGAATAAATATAACTTTTTAAGAAGAAAATTGTTATATCATGCGCTCTGGCCACACACGCTGGCCGTCAGCGCATGGTCCCCTTACCTTTTGCTGCCGACGGGGCTGGGACTCGCATCGTGGGACGCGCCCGGATGCGAGCCCCAGTCCGTCACTCTCCGGATGTTTCTCCTGCCTCTGTCTCTCTGCTCCGGCGAGCGTGTCCCCGTCCCCTGGAGCATGCGCCGGAGCTTTAAGATGTAAAGGGCCAGTACGCTCATTAGTGTAATCCACCTGTGGCTCATTTATGAATTCCTCCACCCTCCTCAGTTCCCTGCCGGATCTTTGTTGCCTTGTGTCTTTGAGATTGTTCCTCTGTATTGCCTTGCCGTGTACCAAATCTGCTCTTGTGACTTGACCTGGCTCCTCTGCCGCCTGCCTACTGAACTCCTGCTTCTCTTTGACTACGCTACTGTGCCGCCTGCCCTGTCCTTCTGATATGCAGACTACAAGTTGCCTTATCCCTCCTGTGCCTCACATCTCCTCAGCCGCCTGTGTGGTCGAGACATGCCAGGGGTAGCAACCTGGGTGCCGCCTGCAGCAGCAAGTCCATCCCGCTTTGCGGTGGGCTCTCGTGAAAACCAGCGGCACCTTAGACTCCGCTCCCTGGTACGGTCCGAGTCATCTGCCACGCAGGTCCAGCGGATCCACATCCACTGGGGTTCCTTTCTTCGGAAACGTGAGTGTTACAAAAATATGTTAATATCTATAATCATGCATCCATCATACCATTATTTACGATAAGCACAATCTCATAATGTACCATTATTTCCATCATACCATTATTTACGATAAGCACAATCTCATAGTGTAATTAATGTATATTTATATATATAAAATTTTATTTAGATTTAAAGTTAGCATGTTAGACATATAGGTGGAAATTGCACTCTGCTTCTAAAACATGACTGTATAAAGCTAGATGATACCTTTAGTCTGACCTACCTAAAAAAAAATCCTACATTTACTATATGGGAGAGATAATAATAGTATGAGATAGTCTAAGGCTGTAGACTTGTTATGAGAATCTGTGAGTATTGGAGTTTAAGTCCGCAGTAATGTGTGAGAACTTTAAAACTCTATGAGTATATGGAACCACAGCGCATGCGTGAAGGCAGTACTGTTTTATACAGCTCCTGATAGAAGAACAAAAAATACAATGTCGTGTCGTGCGACACTTCACACGATGCTTTGCGCGGATATTTGATATGATTAGTGAACTAGCAATGATGCAGTATGTTTCTATGGTAACTGATGGATGCAGGATGGTGATTGGATCACATGAGATGCCAGATTATGACAGAAGGACTAATTTCTTATAAATACCAGCGGTCAGCATGAGGTAGGTTGTTTGCCATGTGTTTCCTCCTGAAGACGGTGATGAGTCTCCGAAACATGTAGAGGGGGCAAATTTCTCTGTCTTAACTGCGTCATTGGTATTTCCTAATACAAGTGACTGATCAAACAGTGGAAGAGCCTGTAGGCCCCACTCAAGGAGGTGACAAAGCCAGTGGCTCCACCAAGGATAAATGCAGTTTTTTAGCTGCTAAAACAATTAGTGCCCAGGGTGGAACAGCACTTATCCCACCCAAGTGATTAGTGGCATTATTTTACATGAATGGTGGTAGCACTTGTAAGCCACACAATCTAATGTTTACACAATTTGCACTTTATACTTTGGCTACAGTGACGCAAATTTTAAAGAAGTTCAAATCACCTGGTTTATTTTATCTCCAATACACTCAGGGGGACATTTAACATCGTTGCTTTGGTAAGCTATCACATTGGGTTGAGGAATTTGGCTTACATAAGCAAAAACCAATAAATCACTTTTAAAGACCATTTTTTTAGCACACATTAGCAAAAAAACAATAAATGACTTCAGAACACCAATTTGCAGCTTTGAAAAAAATGTATGATATATATACTGTAGATGTGTTTATAAAAAAAATTTTACCACTTTTTTTTCCCCCCTAATTGTACTAACTCATTTTAGACCCGTGTATCCTGTGGATTACCTTAGATTCGGAGGACTACGGTGACCAGTGTTTTTTTTGTTTAATATTAATGAAATGGTTAACGAGGGCTTTTGGGGGAGGTTTTTTTGGGAATAAATTTTTTTTTTAAATCTGTTGTGGTTTTTTTTAAATTTACTTTACAGGCATAGTAGTGGAAGTCGTCGTATAGAGGGAGTCCATTACTAAGCCAGGCTTAGTGTTAGCCACAAAACAGCTAGCGCTGTAACAATGGTCCTTGCCCGCGCATGTAACGTCAGGCTGTTGCTGCTTGGTTAGTATTTGGCTAAGAATAAAAATAGGGCGAACCTTCTGCTTTTTTTTTTTTTTTTAAATAATTCAATATTTAAAAATAAAAATACATAGGGTTCCCCCTATTTTTATTTTCAGCCAAATACCAACCAAGCAGCAACAGCTTGACATTACCAGGATGGGCGAGGACCATTGTTACTGGCCCTCCCCAGCCTAAATAACACCAGCCTGTTACCGCCTAGGCCCACGAGCCCCATTTTTGACGCTCTGGGCCTGTTGGTACTGGCACTTCCCGTTACCCCTGTGGCAGTGGGTACCGGGGTAATAATTGGGGGTTAGTGCTAGCTGTTTTTGTGGATAATGCTAAGCCTTGGCTTAGTAATGGGGTCCGTATGGATACAGGAAGTCTAAACATTGGGCTTTGTGGAAAGATGGAGAAATCTCAAGCTAGAAGCCTTGCAACATAAATGACTTATGCTACACCACGCTCAAATGACCAATCAGCATATAGAACAATGCATAGTTTTACCTTTCCCCCTCCCCTTTTTGTTAGTTTGTAAAAATTAATGTGATTTCCGTATAATAAAGTGAACTCCCTGGGATACCGAGGAGGGAATTCATACCAACCTGGCCTGGTGTGAATTTTCTTACAGCGGTAGTCACTCACAGATTAAGGCCGCACATTAACCCATCCTTAACTTTTGGTGGCAGCGGTGGGATGGTCGGAACCTCACTCGAGGGAAGATACAAATCCAGTGGAGCGACACTTTGCGCCGCCCGAGGCAACCCATTATTACCCAAACTAGGGGCCTGATCAACCCTACGAAAACAAGGTAAGTCTGCTGATTTTTATGAATCTGTAGTCTTGCTTGTGGTTTTGGGTAGTTTTTGGGGGAGTCTGGACAGCCTAAGTTGACCCTCTAGGATTTAACTCGTAGCGACAGAGATATTCCCGCTGTGTTGTTCTCTTGTTCTCTGTTTTTTTAGTTGCTTGTGATTGACTGCCGCTTTAAATAGGTTCGGAAGGCAAAAGCAGAGATTTTTTTTCCTCCCTTTTGCCTGTCACAGACTTGCAGGCTTATAAAAAAACATTTTTTTCTCTCTTAGTGAGCTGTGAGCTCCTAATCGGCTATTGCTATATACAGTGTACTGTAGCAAGGTCAAATTTGGCTCCTAATGTCAACAATGGAAAGGAGGATTTAACTGTTAGAAACTCGGTGGGTTTTTTGAGTCTTTAAAAATCCAGTTTTTTTTTCCTGGATTATTAGGATTTAATTAAATTTTTGATTTTTTAATCTAGTGGATTGGGTCAAGGAAGCAAAGTGACGAAAATGTTTGAGTTCTAGTTTCTCTAATAACTTCTTTGGGCTGCACGTGGGCACGATAACTTTTCTGGATGTCAGACAAGCTGATAGCTTCAGATAATATCGGCCAGTGACTTTTCCTGGTTTAGAGGACGGCATTACTAGTACCTTCTGTTGTACTGGAGCAAGGAGTGGTTCTCGTAGCTTTTGTATTGGATTAGTAATGCATAAGAGTAGCAGATTATAGTAGCATCATACACACTGTGGTCGTCACTCCAACACCCCCTTTTTGTTTGGTGTTTAGTATCATTTGTTTGACCAATCCACTGTGAGTTTTTGTTAATAGGGTAATTTGCTAATCTCATACGAAGGAAAAGCTTTAAAATTGTTCAGTTCTTGCATTGATTGACTTTTGGAGATAAAGATGAACACTTTGCCGTCTTTGTTTAAAAGTCAGACTACTTCTGTCCCTGGATATTTAGAGGCAGGTGCATTAGTCATGCACTATGAAGGGAAAAAGCATCTTGAAAAAATGAAGAAACTTATGTCTATATGTGGCATTCATGAGAAGGGCAGATTACACCCAGACTTATGGACTGATGCCATTAAGCAGCATAAGGGAATATTGGAGGATAATGATTTGTTGGCTGCTGCCCTAGCTTGGTATCGTACGTCATGTTCCATAACAAAAGAAGAATATGTGGGGGAGGAAACCAGAGATGAGAAGAGCAATGTGATTATGTATTTGTATTACAAAGATAGAGACGTTTTACCGCTCGGTAATGATGATGATACTAGCTGTTGGTTGTGTCCCCGTTATTGTCAGCAAAACCTGCCCTCAGTAGAAGACTGTGTTTCCTGTTGCCAAGCCTGGCCTGTAAATGCTCCACCATGTACTGCCACAGCACCTCCGTATACTGGAAAAATGGAAGCCCCCCAAAAAACTGCACCCACCCTACTGTATTTTATTCATCCTCCGTATAGTGGTGGCCATGTTACTACTAGGAATGTCCCGATACTGGTATCGGTATCAGGGCCGATACTAGCTATTTGCATGGTATCGGGGACTCGTTTAATGTCTCCGATACCATGCCCGATACCTGCTGCCGCTCCACTGTCCCGTTCTTCCGTCCTCCGGGCCGCATCATGTCGTCCTATGGAGGAGCATGTGACATATACGTCACTCCGCCTCCTCCCCTGGGCCCGGCGTAACGCTACGGAGGAAGCAGAGTGATGTATATAACACATGCTCCTCCATAGGACTACAGGGGGCTGTGGTCTACAGGGGGGCTGCTACTTATGTCTACAGGGGGGCTGCTGCTAATGTCTGCAAGGGGATACTACCTACTATTAAAGACAAACTTACTGCAGAGCTACCTGCACTAACTTGAATTTATAGGTAGATAGGTCAGGTGACCCAGTTTCTATCGCTGCTCACCGTGTGGTCATCGGTCTCACTGCCAATGCAAATTCCCTGTTATGTCCAATGGAGAAGAGAGAGATCTTGGCTCATACAAGAGCAGCTGCCTCCATTGTGCACAACAAGGACCCACATATCATACGGTAAGCAGCGCCAGAAACCGGATCACCCTGCTGTCAGATTCCGTTTAAAATATAAGTACTCGTATTTGGTATCGGCGAGTACTAGAATTAAAGTATCGGTACTCGTACTCGGTCTTAAAAAAAATGGTATTGGGACATCCCTAGTTACTACAGTAACTTCCTGTACTGGCAGCCATATTGGAGTGCCAGGAAGTGTGGCTTTCCCCACTTCCTGTACTGGCAGCCATTTTGGAGGCCCAGGAAGTGTGGCAAAATCAGTTTCCTGTGCTGTCAGCCATCTTGGTTCAACAATCCACTTACTCCATGTAATGAGCCCTCATCCAGTGCACCCAAACAGAACTTGCCAGTTGCTGGAAGGTTTCCAAACGGAACTTCCTCTAGTGCTGAAGCACTTGATCTCTTTCCAGGTATGACACAGGATGGGAGTTATTTTGTACGTAATGACCAGATCACTGGCCTATACCCAATTCAAACCCACACACTCCCGGATCAGCCCTCACCGGAAAGCTGTGTATTTCATTCTGCTAATTATTGCTTTGCCTCACTAAGAAGTCAGTCAGACCTCTGTACCTAGTGAAGACAGTCCTCCAGCCCAAGATGAACCCGATGCAGTTTCAGTCTCCTACCAATGATAATCATCATCATCAGTCTCCTAAGACTGATCATCATCAGTCCCCAGGGAAGAGACCACTTTCACCTGTTAATACAATCACACCTACTGTGGTGCAATGTCATGAGCCTCCCATTACCTCCAACAGTAACATGTACCAAACCATTATATCAAATATGGTGTCTGAATCTTTTCAAACGGCCCTTGGAACAAAGATCTGGAATAACACCCTACTCTGGATTGGCATGGGTTCCATGGAAACCAAGCAAGTGCAAGCTATAGTCAACCCTGCAAATCTGTATCTTCAGCATAATGATGGCCTTGCTGCTGCCTTAGTGCAGGCAGGGGGGAATAGTATACAGCATGACTCTGATCTGTTGGTATTACAACAAGGGCCCATTACAGGCACTGGGACACTGCCTTGCAACATGATAATACATGTTGTTGGTCCAAGATATTCCTCTGCCCAACATGATGCCTGCATAAGGCAGCTTCAGTTCACAATACACCATATTCTTGATCTAGCTGGAGAGAAGGAAATTTCCTCTCTGGCCATTCCACCCATCAGTGCTAGATTCTTTGGATTTCCTCCTAATATCTGTGCCAATGCAATAGTGTCCAGTATTGAGAATCACAAGCCAATACCAACATTGCAAGAAATCAGGCTTATCTCTAAAACATACGAAACAGTCCAAGCTCTGGTGGATGCTGTCAACTTGCTCAAAAAACCTAACCTCTTGGGCAAACACCCAATGCCACATGGTGATTCAGATAACCTACAACATGGATTACCCAGATCCACGTCATCTAATCTCTTGCCCATACAGCCTGATGATTCCAGAGATCTCCTGCATAGTTTTGGTGAATCCAGTCCATCGCAAATACCACTTACCTATGGAGGAATTAAAGGGTCTGAAAAACCTCTTTCAGAAATTCTTTATAAATATGTTCCGTTTACCTCGATGCAAGTAAATAATCTTGTAGCCCAACTACCTGACCCAGAGAAACAGCCAATGCCTTTCTACAGAAGAATCAAGCAAATCCAACAAACTTATTCATCAGTATGGAAGGATTTATATAATCTAGTCTCTATCAGAACTGGAGACGCCTTCTGGCCTATCATTTCCACCAGCCTTGATAGTTCTGCTATTGTGGGCAAGGAAACATACCCCTCTGGAATAGAATTCTGCCGACAACTACAAGCCTGGGCCAGAGACAGACTAGCTTCAAGCTCCACCAATTTCTCTGATGCCTCTCTGGAACCTACTGAATCAGCTGAAAAGTTTTTCTCCAGACTACTTAATCTGTTCCAGGATCAAGGTTATGACCTAGGAAGCGAATTCCATAAGAAACTCTTCATTAGCACCTTTGTTACTGGCCTCCACGATGCTGAAGAAAGGCTTACGGACACTAGGCCTGAATATGTGACACTTGAACCAAAACAGCTTTTACTCATTGTCGAAGCTATTGAAAAACAAACTAAAGTGGCACCTACTAAGAAGAGCTCGGATGTGTCAATCTGTCAAGATGCACCGATGACGCCTAATGCTACAGCACAATACCCGGTTCAGAATTATGTCCCTCAGTTCCGAATCATTCCTGCTCTGTACCGTGTTCCAAATTATCCCCCTCGAAGATCACCCGTCAGAACTATCATCTGCTACAGATGTGGTAAAATCGGACATGTACAGCGACACTGCAGATCAAAACCACTTCCTTCTAAATACCAAATGGATTCAGCCACTGCAAGGCCAATGATGTCACAAATCCGTCATAATATGGACCAACAACAATCTGGACCTCTCTCTGGACCCCCAAACTACTCCAGGATGAATCAACAATGAAGATCGGACAACAGAATAACTCAAGAGAATCCAGCTAATTATGTCCCGTATAGAAATCATCAAAAATCTGGATCTTAAATTTACTCCTGAAACTCAAAGCCACCATTAAATATGAAGATGATGGCATGCACCTTGAATTATATCAACTACTCACACCTGAAGAAGTATGTATTTTGCAAGCCTCTCCACTGATGGTAATGAATATCGAAACGAAGACTATACCCTGTGTCTATCTACAACAAATTCCTGACTGTGTCTGGTCCGAAGGCCCAGATGATTTTGGACTTTTGCCTGTTCCGCCTGGTAAGGTCTTCTTAAAACCCATAGCCAAGATACCTAGAGTATCCCAGTATCCGCTTAAAGCAAACCAAGAAACTTCTCTTTCTGAACAAATCGCAACTCTTCTTAAGAATGGAGCCTTAATCAAATGTATTTCCCTAGCAAACACTCCTTTGTTTCCAGTAAAGAAGAATATGCTAAAAGGATAACCTGAGAAGTTCCGCATGGTACATGACCTTCGTGCCATTAATGCTGCCACAGTTCTGGATACTCCCATTGTTCCCAATCCTTATACTCTGCTCAGCTCAATTCCACCAGATGCCAAGTTTTTTACTGTTCTGGACTTAGACAATGCTTTCTTCAGCGCTCCTTTGCATCCAGACTGCCAATACCTCTTTGCCTTTACTCACCAAGGAGGACAATACACCTGGACACGCTTGCCACAGGGAGCTCAAAACTGCCCTAATCTCTTTCTCAAGCCTTATCACCTGTCTGCATTCATGGTTATGTGCCCATCCTAATGTGACTTTATTTCAATATGTGGATGACCTTCTACTCTGTGCCACATCGCAAGATGAGTGTGCCACCACTTCGGTTGATCTGCTATCAGGAAGCAAGCCATACAAGAGATTCCTGTACCTACAACTGTCAAGTAACTGCAGGCTTTCCTTGGTATGATCACTTACTGCCAACAATGGATTTCAGATGCCTCAGTACTGATGCAACCTCTACATGATGCAATTCCAGCTATGACTAAGAAGCAACAACTTTCATGGGAAGCCATACAGTGTTTTAACCTCCTAGAAGACCGTATCATGTCCGCTCTTGCACTTGACATCCTGAACTATGAACCACCGTTTTATCTGTTTGTCTCTGAAACAAAGGGCCATGAGTCTGGAGTCCTTGCGCAATAGCATGGAGACAAATTGAGACCTTTGGGATACTACTCATGCAGATAGATCCTGTTGCACAAACTGCACCCACCTGACTTTGAACTGTGATAGCAGCTAAAGACCTTTTGGACAGGACTTTGGACATCATTCTTGGACATTCTATCATTATCCGTGCTTCTTATGATCTGAATGTTATTTTGACTCAATGCCAAAGAAATCCACTTTCTCTACAAAGACAAGTGAGGCTTCAATGTTCTCTTTCCTACTTCCGGATAAAGTCACTCTTCAAAGATGCGCAATCCTGAATTCATCCCCTGCTTCCTCTCTCGAGGGGGGATGATGAAGAAAAACAAATTGAGCAAAATGATGAAGACCTCGGTGACCCTAAGCACAAATGTTTAGAGGTTATGGAAATGGAGACATCACATCTACCAACGGTCCAAGAAACACCATTGAACAATACAACCTTTACTCTCTAAACAGACGGGTCCAGATATGCTGATGAAAGTGGCAACTTCCCCACAGAATACTCAGTGGTGAGCCTATTAGAAGTTCTGCGAGCAAGACTACTTCCTTCCCGTGTTTCAGCACGAGAGGCGGAACTCATTGCCTTAGCTGAAGCCTGCCGCATTTTGGAAGGACAACATCCGCCAACATCTACACGGACTCTGCCTATGGGCATGGAGTGGCGCTGGACTTCGGATTAAAATGGGCCTTGAGGGGGTAATTGACTGCAAGTGAAACCTCTATAAAGAACTTTGAAGCTGTCAGGACCCTGGTTGAAGCCTTAAAACTGCATAAACAAGTGGCAATCATCAAAGTCAAAGAGCACTGAAGATTGGATTCTGAAGAAGCCAAAGGAAATCTTGGCAGACCAGGCAGCTAAAGAAACTGCAATACTGCCCCTTGCTCGAGAGGAATAAGGGGTATATGTGATGACAAGAAGACAGAAGAAAGGATCAAAAGAACCAGAAGAGGAAAAGGAGAACCCTGGACTCAAGAGACTGAAACAGTTCCAGACTCAAGCCTTGGACAAGGGAAAGAGGATATGGGAGAAAATGGGAGCTGAACTAAATGAATCGGACGGCCTATGGAGGAAAGTAGACACAATTTTCCTTCCTCAAGCCCTTTATACGGAGGTGACTCTATGGGCTCATGGAGTCACCCACAGAGGAAAAAACCAAATGATCACTTCTATCAACAAAATCTACCTTGCACCAGGAATAACAACACCAGTTGAACAATATGTCAAGGGATGGGACATTTGCAACACCTGCAACCCTGGAAGAACAGAAGTTACCCCGAAGAAACACTTAGCCAAACCTTGCTACTCATTTCAGAGGATCCAGATTGACCACATGCAATTGCCCAAAAGTGGAAAGTTGAATACGTACTAGTAGCAGTAGGCATTTTATCAGGATGACCAGAAGCCTACCCAGTCACTAATATTACAGCAAAGACTACTGTAAAGAAACTACTAACGGAACTGGTATGCAGAATTGGAGTCCCTGAAGTAATTGAAAGCAACCAAGGACCGGCTTTCATTGCGGATATTACAAGAGAACTTTGGAGAATGGGGGGAGCAGACCTCGGACTCCATACCCCATATCATCCCGGAGCAGTGGGAAAGTTGAAAGTCTGAATGGCACCATAAAGAACAAAATCCTAAAGGCCAATAAAGAACTGTCCCTTCCATGGCCAGAAGTGCTGCCCATAGCCCTGTACTCTGTTAGAAACACACCCCGACAGCCAACAGGAATCAACATGGATACGCCTCACACTGCAAGAGGGTCCCTACACCATCCTCCAGATACATATCCTTTTCGTATATGTGGAATTCAAACCCAGCAACCCAATCCGACTCCACCACACTACTGGACTGACTTGACAATGACCCAGGAGTTGTATCCCACGTTTTGATAACTCTTCCAGTGCCCAAGTGACTACCTTTAAATTTGACTGCTGTGACATAGTGAATTGTCCCGAGGTGCCAAAACAATGTCTTATGTATGGGGATGACAATTCAATATACACATGTGTAATGGATGACTACTGGGAGAACAACTGTGACTATTGGAGAACAGTGGGATGGAACACAGGGACTGACTGGGACTATAGACCACAGAGGGCCAATAGAAGAAAAGACAATTGTCACAGAGTGCGCTCCGGTCCCCTTCCCCGGACCGGAGCGCCCGCTCCCTCGGCCCCCTGCTTCGGGATCCCGGCATCCCCCGGTCAGACGCACTGACCGGGAGCACGGGTTCCCTTGTGTCGGGGACACGGCTGCCGTGATGGCTGGTCCCCGTTCAAGCGCCGCGTCCCTATCGCACTTACCTGGCTCCTCGCTCCCTGCGCTGTCCATCTCTGTCTCCCGGCGCGCACGGCCCCGCTCTCTAGGGCGCGTGCGCGCCGCCTTCAGTAAATTTAAAGGGCCAGCGCGCCATTAATTGGTGCGCTGGTTCCTGACCTCTGGCCACCTCCATATAAATATAACCTACCCCTTCCTGCCTTTGCCCCAGTGCCTTTGAGAACTTTGCCCCAGTGCCTTTGAGAAAGTGCCTTTGTGTATATTGCCTTGCCTGTTGCCGAACCCGTTTCTACCGTCCACTCGCCTTTGAACCTTGATGCCTGCCCTGACCTCTGCTATGTCCAACTACGCTCCTGCCCGCTCCCTGTGTACTGCGCCATATCAGCTGCCAGAGAGGTCGAGTTGCTACTGGAGGATACGACCTGGTGGTTACCGCCGCAGCAAGTCCATCCCGCCTTGCGGCGGGCTCTGTTGAAAACCAGTAACCGCTTAGAACCGATCCACTGGTACAACCCGCGTCATCGCCTCTCTGGTCCAGAGGATCCACTACCAGTCTTGCCGGTTCATGACAGTAAGATCCGGCCATGGATCCCGCTGATGTCCCTCTGCCAAGCCTAGCGGACCTCACTTCCATTGTGGCCCAGCAGGGTCAACAGCTGGCCCAGTTGACTGCTATGGTGCAACAACTCCTGCCTTCTCAGCAACAGCCAGCTCCTCCATCTGCACCTGCCGCTACACCTCCGCCTGCAGTTGCCTCCGGTTCCAGAATCCGTTTGTCCCTGCCAGACAAATATGACGGAGATCAGAAGCAGTGCCGTGGGTTCCTGTCGCAGTGCTCTCTCCACCTCGAGCTACTGTCTGACCAGTTTCCTTCTGAGCGAGCCAAGGTAGCCTTTATCCTCAGCTTATTGTCTGGGAAGGCCCTGGGCTACACCACTACTGGGACCGCACAGATCCAGCCACCTCTTCCGTCCAGAACTTCTGCCAAGAGTTCCGGAATGTTTTTGAGGAGCCTGCCCGGGTTTCCTCCGCAGAGACTGCCTTACTTAACTTGACCCAAGGAGGTTCTTCCGTGGGTGACTATGCTATTCAGTTCCGCACCCTGGCCTCTGAACTGGAACAATGAAGCTCTGTGTGCCTCCTTCAAAAAGGGCCTCAACAGTGAGATAAAGGACGTTCTGGCTGCACGTGAGATTCCTTCCACCCTTAGTGACCTTATTTTGTTGGCCACTAGGATTGACGAGCATTTCGCCGAGAGACAAGAGGAACTCCTTCTTGAAAAGGGAAAAGCTCGTCCTAGACGGTACCCTCATCTGGCTCCCGTTTTTCTGCGTCCACCTCAACCCGCTATCGGGCCTCCCGCCGTGGAAGCCATGCAGGTGGATCGGTCACGCCTGACTGCGTAAGAACAAAGCCGCCGCAGAGACGAGAACCTGTGTCTGTACTCTGCCAGTACCGAGAACTTCCTTAGGGATTGTCCTCTCCGTCCATCGCGTTCGGGAAACGCTCGCACCTAGTAAACGTGGGAGAGGCGTTGCTAGGTGTGGATTCTTCCTCTCCACGTCTCCTCATAACCGCGCAGTTGTTCATCTCTTCCAAGTCCTCTTTCTCCGCTTCCGTCTTCTTGGATTCCGGTTCAGCTGGCCATTTCATTGGTTGACAAGTACCATATTCCAGTAACCCGTCTACCTAAGCCGTTCCTCATTTCTACAGTTAACGGTGAGAGACTCTCTACCACTGTGCAGTTCCGTACTCAGCCTCTGCAGATGGACATTGGAATATTTCATACTGAAACTTTAGGGTTCTTTGTCTCCTCCTGGGACTGCCGTGGCTTCAACGTCATTGTCCTGTCCTGGACCACCGGTGAAATCCTGCGTTGGGGCTCCTCCTGTTCTGACCGTTGTCTCAAGCCCCCTCCTGTCAAACAGGTCCCGCAAGTTACTCCGCCTCCTGGTCTGCCCAAGCTGTACCATTCTTTTGCGGATGTCTTTTGCAGACCTTATGATTGTCCTATTGACCTGGTGCCCAGTTCGACCCCACCTCGGGGTAGGATTTATCCTCTCTCACCTCCTGAGACTCTTGCCATGTCTGACTATATACGTGAGAACCTACAGAGAGGATTCATTAGAAAGTCTTCTTCCCCTGCTGGCGACGGTTTTTTCTTTGTGACTAAGGACAGTTCTCTTCGTCCCTACATTGACTACAGAGGACTTAATAAAATTACTATCAAGAACCGTTATCTTCTGCCCCTAATCTCGGAACTATTTGATCGTCTTCGAGGGGCAAAGATCTTCACCAAATTGGACCTACGAGGGGCCTATAATTTGATCCGCATCCAAGAGGGGGACGAATGGAAGACCACCTTCAACACAAGGGACGGGCACTTTGAGTATCTGGTGATGCCCTTCGGCCTATGCAATGCACCTGCCCTCTTCCAGGAATTTGTCAACGACATCTTCAGGGACCTACTTTATACCTGCGTGGTCGTATACTTGGATGACATCCTCATCTTTTCCTCCAATTTGGTTCAACATCGGGTCCATGTGCAACAAGTCCTCACCCGTCTTAGGAGAAATCACCTATATGCCAAACTTGAAAAATGTATTTTTGGAGACAGAGAACTGCTGGCCATTAAATACATGTCCTTTACGGTACACTGGGTGAATGTAGTTCCTACACAGCCACACCAGCAACTTGGCCAGGTCACGCCGCTTCCACCTCCATGCTCTCACGTCATTGATCTTGCGACAATGTCCGACTCTGCCTCCTCATCCTCCACCATGTCTTCAGCCTCCACTGCACGGACAAGTTACAGTGCCCCTCCAGCATACCAAGTGTGCAGGGCACAGTGGTGTCACGCTGTTCTTCACCTAATTTGCCTTAGCGAACAGAGTCACACAGGGGAGAAACTGCTAAAGGTCATCTGTCATTTCCAACTGTAAATGGGAACCATCGTGACCGACAACGGGAATAACATCTTCTCTGCTCTGCGTCAAGGAAGCCTGAGCCATGCGCCCTGCATGGCACACGTGTTCAATCTGGTTGTCAAGCGGTTCCTAAAGTCTTCCACCCCTCTGCAAGACAGCCTAACAATGGCAGGGAAACTTTGCATGCACTTCAGCCACTAGTACACCGCAAAGTACACCCTCCTTGAGCTGCCGCGTTAGAATGGCATCCCCCAACATAGTCTGATTTGCGACATTTCCAACCATTGGAATTCCACCCTCCATATGTTAGACTGACTATACTAACAGAGAAAGGCCATCAACGATTACTTGATGATCCAAGTGGTGAGGGGTACTCCCCTGTGTAACTTCGATGTCAACCAGTGACAGTTCATATGTGACACCTGCCATTTGCTCAGGCACTTTGAGGAAGCCACATTATTTGTCAGTCGCCAGGATTACAGGATGAACAAAGTCATTAGACTGCTTCATTTCCTATTTCTAATGATTTATATTCCTACATTTTCTTTGCTTCTGCTCTTGACATTAAAGTCTCCTCCCCTCCAGTCTTTCCTAACAATCTGTATACCGTAATATTTCAGCTGTGATAGATTTTGTTTGTGGTACCTGGTGAAATGGGCAGAGAGTTTGTTGTTTCCTTTTTAATATTATAGATATTGTCAGGACAGACTGGGGGGACAGGGAGAGTGAGCCCTAAGCTTTCTCTAGTAACACTCTCCCTGCCTACTTGTCCAAACACCCTAAGCGGGGATTCAACAACTTGGAGCCGGTCCCTCCCTGTGCTGCAATGCAGTGGCATAAAAATAAATAATAATAAACATAGTCAGTAATAGGCCAGAAACAGGAGAACTACCAGACAACCAGATATAGCAGACAAGATAGAAATACTAATAGTGAATTAACAAACAGTTCATAAACCAGATATCAGATAAACGGCAGACATGATAAAATGAACAAGACTAGAAATGGAACAGAAATACAGCAGAATCCAGGAAATGCAGGAGATGGATGGAAGAACTGAGAGCCAAAACAAAAAACTGATCAGGTAACAGGACACTGTTCACACTGGGACACAGAACAAACAAACTCCACAAAAGGAGTAACCATTATAATAAAGCCTAATAGACTACTGGCCAGCGGGCACACCTCACCATGTGATCAGGATGCTGACCCAGTAGGAAACAGAAATATAAGACATGAAACTTCATAAACACGGATACAAGAAAACCAAATTCTACAACGTAGAGGAACTCAAGTCAGGATACTAGACAGGATATTACTCAAGATACGAAACAGGATATATTTCAAAAACCAAACTCCACTAAGTGGAGGAACGTTGAACAGGATTCTAACAGTGTGAACAACGACAAAGCAGAACACACATACATTCTAAAACCAACAAATGTGACAGACTAAAAACTACAAAAAACAAGATTATTTAACCATGACTAAAAACTCAGATAAAATCACAAGATAAATACAAGGTAAATGCTCAAGCAGACATAGTCAGAGTATTGCACAAACAGACATCATAGTAGCATTATTGCACATAATAACCAGCAACTAGAATGAAGACTGAGCTGCAGATATATAGGCACACCCACATTGCAATTGGGTGAAAGACTTAACTCTTCCACGCCTGGGAAGAAAAGTACAGAAAACAGATAATGCATGAAAAACAAGGTCTGAACAGGGCCTAAAATGGAAAAATGCAAAAACGAATAAACGGACATTACAGATATATTCTGATATTCTTGTTTTAAGTGGCCTCTTGGTTCTCCCAATGTATTGTTTGTTATAATCGCACTGTAGGATGTATATGACCTGCTTCGTGTTGCATGTAATAAGACCCTTGATCTCCCAGTTGAAACTGTTGGCCGTGGATTGTACTGATGTTGTGGTCTTGGGAAAATGTGTTAATTTACAATTTGAACAGGTGCCACATCGGTGGAAAACTTTGATAGCCAACCATGTGTCGTTTTTTTCTGTATATGAATTTTGTATGGTTGGTCCAACTGTAAAACCAAGGTTTGGGGCTTTGGTATAGATGATTTTTTGGAGTGGGGGATATTATGGAATGTAATGTTTTACCTTGATGTAAATGATACCTATTTTTGCAAATTATTGCCTCCACTTTTCTATGGTCTTTGTTGAAAGGTAAAATGAGGTTAATGGCACTATCTTCCTGTTGTTTATCTTTAGGGGAATGTTCAAAATAGGATGATCTATCTTTTGGATTGTGCTCCTTGAAGAAGTCTAGTGGGATACCTTTGTTTTTAAATTGAACTGTCAGTTCTTGAGCTTCCAATTCGTATTGGGTTGTTTCTGTACAGTTACCTTTGATCCTCCTGAACTGTCCAGCTGGAATGTTTAGAAGCCAATGGCAAATGGCAGCTGTTTTTTTTAAGTGGGTTTGTGGTAAGTGCTGCAGACAGGTGTGCCAGATGAACATGATTTGATAAGGTCTAAAAATTCAATCTTGGAATAGTTTGTTGATGCAGTGAATCTGAGATTACAATTATTCAAATGAAGGTTTTGAATAAATGAAATCAAATCTGTGGCTGGTTTATCCCAAACTAAAATGATGTCATCTATATAGCGTGACCATATTTTCCAAATTTTTAAGGCACAGCAGATCAAGAGATATGATCTTAAAAAGGTACTCAAAAAGTTAAACAAATTTGTAAACTACTTCTATTTAAAAATCTTTTTTTTAATCGTTCAATTTTATTAAAGTTTTCCAGAGGTAACAGAATTCCAACATAGGAACGATAAACATACAAAGAACAAACAGGAGTCCTGTCTGAGCAACTCATTAAATACAACAGATAAAGTGGCAATGTAAGCACATCAAGTTTTTGTATAGAAAACTACACAAAGGAATAATTACAACACATCATACCAGGAAAGTGCGGCCATTATCCTCAATTGTCTATCTTCTGATGATAAACATGGATCCACTTAGCATCTCGAATAGTATATAGAGGTGCTCCATCTATGCCACAACCGACTGACCTTAAGGAAAGCTGGTCCATTGTTCATAGCTATGATTGTTTTGTATTTGCAAGCCATTTTAACCAAAGAGATAGTTTCTGTGACGCTTCGAGAGGCTTGCATTCTCCAATGCCGAGGCACCACTAACTTGGCTATAACCAAGATTTTACATAACAAAGGTCTAAACTCAGCCGGAAAATCTTGTGCTCCTATCAACAGGAGAGCCAATTTAGGTGTCAGGTCTGTCATAGGGGAATAGACGGAGCATAGAACCAATTCAACATCAGACCAGTATCCTTTCAACCTGGGACTGAACCATAGCACATGTGAAATAGAGCCTCTTTGGTCACACTCTCTTCAGCATAAAGGTGAAGAGTTAGCATACATGGCATGTAGTCTGGTGGGTGGGTAATACCAGCAAAGTCTAGTCTTAACTGCAGCTTCAACTTGGGAAACACTACGGAGTGTGATAAACAACCACTTAGAGGCTTGCAACCATTCTAAGGCAGATATATTTACCGCGTATTCCCTCTCCCACCTGGTGAAAAGGGGGTTTGGTATATGGCAGAGGGTCAATGAACAGTTGATAAGTGGGTTTTAAATCTTTAACAGCAAGACAAAACAAATGCAGTATCCCATCATGTATATGCAAAACTTTTGTGATGCCATTCGCAGCCCAGGTGTGAAAGAGTAACGACCTAGGGGTAGGAAGTCCACCTAGTGAATGTTCAATATGTACCCAGGGCATGGTAGGGCTATCTGTCCAGAACGCTCGTAGAAGATTAAGTAGAGTAGCTGAGTGGTATCTGCGGAGGTCGGGAAAATCTAATCCAACATTGTCTTTATATCTCATCAAGAGACACCGTGAGATCCTCGTTTCTTTTTGGCGCCCCATATAAATTGTAATAGCATGGAATGTGCCCGTATAAAGAAGGTAGATGGCAAACCTAAGAGCAACGTACGGTATAAGTAAAGCAGTTTTGGTAAAACTAACATTTTGAATGCAGCAATTCTGCCTAACCAGGAGACCTCATATCTACCCAGCCTATGTAAGTCTTGCTGCATGGTCTGTAGGAAGGGGGTATAGTTATATTTATAAAGCATACTGAATGACCCAGTCAGTGTAACTCCAAGATATGACATTTTGTCTCTCTACCTGTCTAACTTGCAAGTGGTGGATAGATGATCATATAATGTTGTGGAAACATGGATGGGAAGAACCTGGGACTTTGAGACGTTCAATTTATAATAGGACAATACCCCAAATTCATTTAGCAAGGCCAGGGTCCACGGCAGGGAGTGCTCAGGATTAGATAGGGTAATAATAATATCATCTGCGTACAATTACACCAAATGTTCACGGTCACCCACTCGTATACCTGAGATTAGGGGGTCACTTCTCAAAGCTTGAGCCAAAGGTTCCATATAGAGCATAAATATCAAAGGGGACAGTGGGCACCCCTGCCGAGTCCCGTTGGTAATACCAAACTCATCTGACAAAACACAGTTGGTGTATACTTTGGCATTAGGGAAAGTGTGTAGAGCTTTCACAGAACCCAGAAATGCCGCCACCCCCCCCCCCCCCCATCCCCACTTGGTCCAGGACCGAAAAGGGAAAGTCCCAATTTATATGATCAAACGACTTCTCGGCGTCGAGGGACAAGAACAGGGACGGTAATCCCCTTCGTTCCACAATGTGTAAAAGATTAAGGACCCTCCCGGTGTTTTCATATGCTTGTCTCTTTTGTATGAAAACAACTTGATCCTAGTCAATTATTCGGGGAAGAATAGGGGCTAAACAGAGTGCTAACAATTTTGCAGAGATCTTGAGATCTACATTTAGTAGTGAGATCGGGCAGAAATTACCAGGTGTGTCTGCAGGTTTCCCTGGTTTTGGTAATGTGATGATTAGGGCTGTGTAACCGTTGTAAACGCATCTGTCAGGAATGTATGCAAGTGGGGAGTGAGAATGGACATGAATCGTTTATAATAAGCCGTGGATAGGCCATCGGGGCCGGGGGCCTTACCAGTCGGGAGGGAGGATATGATTTTACTTATTTCCCCTAAAGTTATGGGAGCGTTCAGATCCGTTAAATGTGTTTCAAAGAAGGGAGACACAAAGTTACTGTCTGCTCAGTGGGCCTGGGGATATCGGAGTCAGATTATACAGGGATCCGTAGTATGACATAAACGTATTGTCTATCGTCTGAGGGTGGTGTAATTTATCATCTGGGCCATCTCCTTTAAGGTGTGGAATACAGGCTTTACTATGTTTATCTTTCAGGCGTGCAATTAATAATAATTACCCTGCTCTATTGTCAGAAGCATAATATCTTGATTTGGTCTTTACCAGCGACTTAGCGTATTGGGATGTGAGATGTTCTCCAATCTTTGTGCGAACCTCCTTCAATTCATTAGCTAGTTGAGGAGAAGGAGAAATCCTATTCTGCATTTCCAAGTGTCGTTGTTTATGTAGGAGGGCATTGATATGTTCAGTCTGTTGCTTCTTACATACATGCCCCAAGTTTATGAAAGTGCCCCTGATATAGGCCTTATGGGCGTTCCATATGGTTGAAGGCCTACCCTCCGGGATCACATTAGTGAGAAAATAAGAAGCTAGATCTCTCTATCTCTCCCCCATATTGAGTGTGATGCATCAAAAAGGTATTGCAATGCCATAAATATGTCTGGGGTTTTGAGTCAAGTTCATGTACCTCCAATAAAATCGGCGAGTGGTCCGACCACGTGGCATCCAATATAGAAGCCAATTTCACCAAGTTCAAAAGTGAGCTACTAGTGAGAAAAAGGTCTATTCATGAATAAGAATTGTGCGTCACAGAGTAGAACGTGTAATCACGCTCAGTGGTATGCAAAAATCCTCCAGGCATCAAAAAGTTCCTCCCTATGGAGAAGACCTGAGAGAGATACAGGCTTATGCCTACTAGTAGAGGAGAAATCCATACTAGGATCCAATACTGCATTAAAATCTCTGCATAGGAGGAGATGACCTTGCTTACATCTATTAATAATGCGAAACACCTTATTAAGGAAACAAATCTGTCCCTTATTAGGGGAGTAAATAGAGGCAATTGTATAAGTCACATTATTACAGGAGCACACCAGAATGATAAATCTACCATACATGTCTATGTGGGCAGAAAGTTCACGGAAGGCCACTGAGCTATTAAAGGCTAACAACACACCACAAGATTTAGATTTATAATGGGATTGATATAAAACCGGGAAGGACGAGCTGTGCATCCGAACCGCGTCATCTGCAATCAAATGCGTCTCCTGCACACAGAGGATATCACATCTCGTCCTTCTAGCCTCAGACCAGAGGGAGGCCCTCTTTTAAGGGACATTTAGACCATTAGTGTTAATCGAAAGAACTTTTAGGGCCATTGAGACTTGTAGGAGGAGCTTGCAACACAGTCCCTTGTTCCCCTAAGTGAAGGAGGCAATAGTCTCATCCAAATTAGTGTAGTCTTGTGTCGGAATCTCGTCACTCTGCGCCTGGAAGTAAACACAAACAAACGAAACACACAAGCAGAAAAGAACATAAAGGTAGCTCCCTTTGGAGCCAGAACTAAGAGCAGGTAGAAATTGGATGTCGCCATGAAGACATCCACAGATGTCGGGGGAGAAAGAGAGTTCCTTGTAAGCCATTCCAGAGACGGCACAGGCAGAATGCAGCAAGAAGAAATCCGAGCTACAAAGTCGGGAAAATTCAGCTGCGTCCTCGGCGGGCGGAGCCAGAAATTTGCCAATCTGGTGGGATACGGCAGGAGAAACCTGGGACTTTGAGACGTTCAATTTATAATAGGACAATACCCCAAATTAATTTAGCAAAGCCAGGTCGATTCTTGTCCCCTGGATCTTTGATCTTGATGTTCCATTGTTGCAGGAGTTTAGTGCCTTCGTCCACCGAGCGAACAACATGAGTGCCATCATGGTATTGGATAAGAAGACGGGTGGGGTATCCCCATTTATAAGGAATTGTTTCATCTCTCAGGGCTTTAGTGATTGGGATCAGACTAGGTCTGCGTTGAAGTGTCACAGCGGATAGGTCTGCGTAAATAGATACTCCAAAGAATCTGTCTGGGAGGGACTCTTTATTTCTGGTGCGAAGCATGAACGCATCTTTGACATGGTAGAAATGAATATGTGTCAGGACATCACAAGGAACGTTGTCAGGGAGATGTTTAGGTTTGGGCACCCTATGTGCTCTATCTATAAGTAAGTCTCTTGGAGTACAGTCAGGCAGGCCTGCTTTAATGAGATCCTGGATGTAAGGAACCAGTTCCTTAAAGGGTATGCCCTCAGGGACCCCCCAAAATTTAATATTATTTCTGCGGGAGCGGTCCTCCATATCCGCTATTTTGGCTTGCAGATTATGCACTTCTTCCTCCAGTTCATAGTGAACATCTATCAGGGAGTTGTGGGAGCCCGTGAGTTCTGCCATTTTAGTTTCAGTGTGGTCCACCCTAGACTCTATTTCAGTGATGGACGACTGTAAAGGCTGCAGGGTAAGAAGTATGCTACTGTGGATGGAGGTGTGCAATGCTTGCAGCATATGCTTAAGGGAGCTATCTGTCACAGGCACTTACCAGATGTGGTAAGATGAACAAACGGATCAGGCAGGGTTAAAGACCTCCCTTGTTCTGCAGAGTACAGCTGGGCCTGTGTAGTACAGGAGAGTCTGGGCCTCTGCTTAGCTGGGCTGCCCTGGTACTGGGGAAACTGGGCTAACGGCACACACCTGTGAGTCACCCTGAACAGTGTTGGCCGCTCCGCCAGAGATGTGAAAGATCCCCGTAGTACACCATCTTCCAGGGCCAGGAGAGAGTTGCTGCGAGACCTCCAAACGCAGGAGCTGTCATCATGAGGCGAGTGTCGTCCTCCGCTAACAGGGGAAGGTGGGGAGGAATGGTGCTGCAGCATCATTTTGAGGCATGCTGCTCCTGGGGGTGTAATAGAAGTCTGTAAGTTTCTTTGGTCTCCCAGTCACCCTCGTCCTTCTTCTTGTTGCCATAGCTACAGAGGCTATTCCGGCAACTTGTGTCAATAAAGGGGGTAGATTAAAGGGGTAGTCCAGTGGTGAAAAACTTATCCCCTATCCTAAGGATAGGGGATAAGTTTGAGATCGCGGGGGGTCCGACCGCTGGGGCCCCCTGCGATCTCTCTGTACGGGGCCCCGGCTCTCCGCCGAGATAGCGGGTGTCGACCCCCGCACGAGGCGGCGGCCGACACGCCCCCTCAATACATCTCTATGGCAGAGCCGGAGATTGCCGAAGGCAGCGCTTCGGCTCTGCCATAGAGTTGTATTGAGGGGGCGTGTCGGCCGCCGCCTCGTGCGGAGGTCGACACGCCCCCTTCCCGCGGGCTGTCGGGGCTCCGTGCAGGAGATCGCAGGGGGCCCCAGCGGTCGGACCCCCCGCGATCTGCAACTTATCCCCTATCCTTAGTATAGGGGATAAGTTGCTCACCACTGAGTCACCACTGGACTACTCCTTTAAGGAGGAATTGAGCGCTGCTGGTCGCAGTGAATGTCACTGGGCTCGGGAGCTGCAGAGCTATGCGGCCATCCCAGTCGGCTGTCAAGCCATGCCCCCTATTTAAAAATCTTAATTCTTCCAGCACTTATCAGTTGCTGTATGCTACAGAGGAAGTTCTTTTCTTTTTGGATTTTTTTTCTGTCTGACCACAGTGCTCTCTGCTGACACCTCTGTCCATTTTAGGAACTGTCCAGAGTAGGAGCAAATCCCCATAGCAAACCTGTTCTGCTCTGGGCAGTTCCTGACATGGAGAGAATTGTCCGCAGAGAGCACTTGTGGTCAGACAGAAAGGAAATTCAAAAAGAAAAGAACTTCCTCTGTAGTATACAGCAGTTGATAAGTACTGAAAGGATTAAGATTTTTTTCATAGAAGTAATTAACAAATCTGTTTGACTTTCTGGCACCAGTTGATTTAAAACAAAATGACACAGCCCTTTAATGACACAGCCTTGAGGACCGGGACAGTTTTCATTTTTGCATTTCTGTTTGATCCTCTTTGCCTTTTAAGAGACATCATTATTTTATTTTTCCAGCAACATAGCCTTAGGAGGGCTTGTTTATTGCAAAACCAATTGTTCTTTTTAACGACACCTTTCACTGTACCATAACATGCAGCTTAAAAAAAATAGAATTTTTTTTGAAGTTTTGAAGAAAAGAAAACCTTAATTTTGCAACTTTTGTTGCAATTGGGTGGGGGCAGGGGTTAGGAATTGTGTGCAGTGGGGGGCAGTGGTCACTTTAGTTGAAAAATTCTTCAGGGTGCAAAATGATGTGCCCCTAGGAATGTAAAATGAGTGGTGATACAAACAATGTACACATCGCCAATCAGTATTGTACAGAAGCAGGGAGTCCGCGGGTAAACAGGAGTCCCTACTCATGGACATACATTATCTGGCACACTAATAAAGCTCTGTAGGTAATATCTGTACAGACTCCCTACTCCTGTACTGTATACCCACACAGTGCTTCAGAAAAAAATAACACAAATCCTGCTCATCTTAACTCTGCATCCATGCTAAGATGAGGTCCTCTAGCTTCATGTCTATGCCCTGCACGGTCACCTTGTGTGACCCAAGATAAAGTTAGATTCCAATACCACTCCAACTTCCACGGAGGATGATAGGCACTGCCAATAAGGTGATCCAGAAGTGATGATAAAAACTTAGCTTATTAAAACATGCAACGCTTTGCAAACCTGGACCGGTTTCTTCATCAGGCATCAGGGCGCCTGATGAAGAAACCAGTCCGGTTTCGCAACGCGTAGCATGTTTTAATAAACTACGTTTTTATCATTTTTATCATCACTTCTGGATCACCTTATTGGCAGCGTCTATCATCCTCCATAGAAGTTGGAGTGGTATTGGAATCTATTTTTCACGCCTAAGAGCGTGAGGAGGAATGTGCAGCAGCCTCAAATGACTAAGTGCTTATGCGTGTTGTGCCGGAATTTGAGACCCTGTCTCAGCGTGGGAGTGAAGGTAAGATGATCAGGATTTTTTATTATTTGGTGAATGGTCCCCAGTGCACAGTGGAGGAGGGATCATGGAACGGCTTTAGAACCAGATCTTACTGCTACAATGATTACCTCACAAGTATGTTATGCAAGATTAAGCTAATTGGTGTTCCCTGTAAGTCAGTTTTGAGAGGGGAATTACCATTGGTGTGATGCACTGGTTTAGTGTTAGTAGGACTGGGATTGGTGGTAACCTTTGATGAGGTCACAAACAGAGGGCTTGAGAGCTCCAGTGATGAAAATTGATGCTCAGTTCACTTCTTTTCCTTGATAAAGCCACATATTAGTGGCGAAACATGTAGGAATAGAGACAGTGTGTGAATTCAATTGGCGGCTATTGTGGCTTTTGGTGTCAGCACACACCCTTGAACACACTAATATTGGTGCATATTGCAGGTGCGTCTGTGTATCAAAAACGTGCAGAGTAGCACAAGTGTACACATAACTAGTGCTATAAGCCTAAAAGGATATGGGTCTGTTGATCTCCCTCTAAGTGGGTGGGATACCACTGGTATTGAGACCAATCCGTATCCCCAGGATCTACAATAGTGCTACTTTATCTTGCTTCCTTCAAGCCATTAGGTTAGATGACAGCATTAGCCATATGTTGAGACTGGAGTGATATATAGACGGACTAGGAGACAGACATTTCTGTATACTCTGAAAAGATTATTAAAGGAAAGCGGTCATCCTTTTCACCCACACTAAGCCCAATACAATAGATTATAGTGTGGGTGAACAGGAGACCGATGCGGGTCCGTTAGTTAAAAATATACCTTCAGTCCGGCGCAGTGTCCCTCCAAAGGTCCGTTTCTATTTTCAGTTACTTGCGAACTGGAGGCGGACCCGTCGGGTGATTTTGAATATTCATGATCGCTGAGGTTCACTTATTCTGTGTTTTTTGTTTCCATTTGAGAATAATGACACCAACTATTGTACACTTCTCACCAAGATGCTTGGTAATCGTTTTGTAGCGTATTATCCCTGACATCCTTGGACAGCTTATTGGCCACAATGGAGAGTTTGGAATCTTTTTAATTGCTTCTGCGAACTGGTGTCTTTTATACAAGTAACAAGCTGAGATTAGAAGCACTGCCTTTAAAGGGGTACTCCGGTGAAAACCTTTTTTCTTTTAAATCAACTGATGGCATAAAGTTAAACATATTTGTAAATTACTTCTATTAAAAAATCTTAATCCTTCCTGTACTTATTAGCTGCTGAATACTACAGAGGAAATTCTTTTCTTTTTGGAATGCTCTCTGATGACATCACGAGCACAGTTCTCTCTGCTGACATTATTAATATAATAATAATAACACTTTATTTATTGTTGTCCTTAGTGGGATTTGAACCCAAGTCCCCAGCACTGCAAGGCAGCATTGCTAACCACTGAGCCACCATGCTGCCCTTAGCATACATCTGCTATGCATGGTTGCTAAAATGGACAGATATGTCAGCAGAGAGCACTGTGCTCGTGATGTCATCAGTGTTCCAAAAAGAAAGGAATTACCTCTGTAGCATTCAGCAGCTAATAAGTACTGGAAGGATTAAGATTTTTTAATAGAAGTAATTTACAAATATGTTTAACTTTCTGCCACCAGTTGATTTAAAAGAAAAAAGGTTTTCACCGGAGTACCCCTTTAAAGTAGTGTTCCTATTCTCAGCTTGATACACATATAACTAACCAGAGATTATGCTGATTGATAGGAGATCAAATACGTATGTTACTGAGTAAAATGCCAAGCAATTTATCACTCAGATCTTTTGTTGTTATTCTGTCTGCCACCATCCAAATAAACCAACCATTAAAATTATAAACTGATCATTTCTTTGTTAGTGGGCAAATGTATAAGATCAGCAGGGAGTCAAATAATTTTTTTTCTTCACTGTACATACGCAATATTGTGGAAGGATTTCCACTTAAAATATTTGCTTATTGGTTTCCACTGCTGCAATCCATGTAAATATCTGTTGTCCTTATGTAAGAACCAACTTTTTACATCTTCAGAAATGTAGCAATGTTGCAAACTTTCTATGCAATTGATAATGTTCTGTTTATTCTGTAATCTTGTTTTTCAACTAATTTCTGAAATATTACAGACGTATATAGGCATGTTAAATTTAAGAAGTGTATTGATAATAAAAAAAATCGATAAGTGTAACTGTATTATTGTTATGCATACTAATTACATACATTACAATATATTTAATTTAAAAATAAAAACAATGTTCTATTGAACTAATGCTATATTGATATATACAATACTACATTCAAGTGCTACATGCATATCTTTTTAAGAAAAGCATAGAACCAAATTAGAAGTTATAAGTAGAGAATTAGGTTACCTCACTAAGCTTCAGTTCTATCCAAAGTATTTATAGTAACAATGGGGTCAGAAGATAAATAGCATTAAATGGATTTATGCAAATCATTATGAAGGAAGGTTGTTTGGCAAGGGAAAATACTGCTGTGTAATCCCAGAAAAAAAATTCATGTGACTGAGAAATATTCAATAAAATTAAATATTAAATAACATTCTTGTAGAAGAGTTTGTTATATTTTTAATTGGTTACCTACATATTATAAGTATTTACAATTAGCAAATAATATATTTTTAGAATAGATATAGAGTAGGAGAGGATTATCAACTAGTTTCCTGGGACCCGAGCAACCTAAATAACACCTATACCCACGGTGTCAAACATTGCAATAAATAAAAAGTAGAAATTGAGGCTCAGGTTCAATGAATAATGTATGATGATAAGTTTATTATAATAAGATATGTATGATATTTAAAGTGTGTGCTGACCCACAAGGGCCCTGTGAGGTTCAGCACACACTTTAAATATCATATATATCTTATTATAATAAACTTATCATCATCCATTATTCATTGACCCTGAGCATCAATTTCAAATTTTTTATATATTTTTTTAATCAAATAATAATTATTATAGTTGCATTAATAAATTACATTATCTATTTTAAACTGTTTGTAGATTACAACATTAACATTTCTAACACAAATTAATAAAAATATATAAATTTTAGGGTTGAAAATCATGAATAGTCTACATTTTAAAAAGTGGGGAGATTTGTCAAAACCTGTATAGGGGAAAAGTGGTGCAGCTGCCCATAGCATCCAATCAGATTGCTTCTTTTATTGTTAAAGAGGCCTGTGAAAAATGAAAGAAGCAATCTGATTGATTGCTATGAGAAACTGCACCGCTCTATTTCACACAAGTCTTGAAAAATCTCCTCCAGTATTTCTAAAACAAATAGTTTACATAGTCTAAACAGATAATTAACATTGAAATTTAAAATCACTGTATATAATAGATTATTAAATGGGCAGTCTGTTCACCGGCACTAAACCCAATACACTGGGTTATAGTGCGGGTGAACATGAGTAGAATGAGACACCCTTCCAGTAGTTCAAAAGATATTGGGGGACATTTATCAAGGGATATAGAGCTCTTTTTTTGCTTGCAAAAGTCGCATAAAAAGTCGCATTAGCACTTAAGCAATTTTTTGTGCGACTTTTGGCTGTAAGCAAAAAGCTACAAAAGAGCGTACAAAAGTAATTTATTTTTTACTTTGCAGTGGTAAGGGATTTATCAAGTGCGAAAGTCACTCAAAAAGTTGCAAGCACTCAAAAACTGCATAAATGTAAGCCAGCCCGGAGTTGGCTTACAAAGCGGCTTTTGAGAGCAAATGTTATATTTCCCGCTGGCAGTCGTGATCACAGTTCCAGCGGGAAATATATTGCAACTGTACAAAGGAGCCCGGGCTGGCATCACTCAGCAGCCACCCGGCCCTGTCTGATTCTAACCCCGCTACCCTAACATAATGACATCCCCCCTTGTCTCTCACCCACCTGCGCCACACATTTTCCATCTGTCTGCTACCTGTTGCAAGACTACAACTCCCAACATGTCCATACAGTGAGGGCATGTTGGGAGTTGTAGTATTGTAGCGGGTGGACAATGTGCGGCATGGGCGGGTGGAAGAAAAGGGGGGGTGGGGGTTATGTAAAGTAGTGTCCCTATCCCCATCATTATTTTAGGGTAGCAGGGATAGAATCAGAGGAACCAGGATGGCTGCAGAGTGAGGCTAGCCCGGGCTCCTTACCAGGTGCTGCAGAGATAATAGTTGACGGAGCCTGGGCGGCTGAAGTGAGGCTAGCCCGGGCTCCTTTTAACATACCTCGGCACCACAGAGTTTATATTTCCCCTACTGTAATTTCATATTTTCTGCTGGGTCCCGTGATTGGCCAGGATCAAACAGCCAATCATGGGACCCGGTGGGAAATTTGATATTACATTAGGGACTAAAAGCTCCCCAGCTCCGCTAGATGTTAAAAGGAGCCCGGGCTGGCATCAGTCTGCAGCCGCCCGGGCTCCTCATATATTCTGCGGTGCTGTGGTAAGGAGCCCGGGCTAGCCTCACTTCAGCTGCCCGGGCTCCATCAACTATCGTCTCCATCCCGCCTCGGGCTCGGGCTGACATCCCTCAGCACTGCGGTGCACGCCGAGAGATGGCAGGGACAGCTTTTGCACATCTCCCTGCCCGGCTGCCGGAGTCCCGGGCGGCTGCAGTATTATGTCAGCCCGGGCTCCTTACCACAGTGCCGCGGAGTTTAGTGTAATTTCTAATTTCCCGCTTGGTTTCGTGTCACGTGACCCGGCGGAAAATATGAAATTACAGTGATTCTCTGATTACTGCAGCCAGAGAGCGGAGCGCATTTCCACCCGCTTCCCTGGCTGGCACGACTACAACTCCCAGCATGTCCTTACAGTAAGGACATGCTGGGAGTTGTAGGGGGGGCGGGCAGTGGCGTACCAAGGGGGGGGGCGGGGGGCGGCCCGCCCGGGGTACCACTCTCAAGGGGGGTGCCAGGGGCGGACTGACCCACCTCCGCCGCTGCTGAGGACCGGGACTGCGGCTCGTCCCAGATCTCCATCAGACAGTGCAACATTCTCCTGTATGCGCGATACACGCACATACAGGAGAAGGCGTCCCCTCTGTGTGAGCCGCATCTGCATCTTACACAGAGGAGATGTGACCTCCGCCCCCACGCAGAACGCAGTACAGACGCCGATGACATCACTCATCGGCGCCTGTACTGTGGAGGGCAGAAGACGCGGGCCCTGCAGCTGAGTAGATCGCTGCGTGGGATATCAGGTGAGCATCCTTTTTTTTATTTCATTTTTTTAACCCTGTCTATACCTATAGGGAAGGGGGGGTGCTCTGCATATACTTATAGGAAAGGAGGGGAGAGGGGGGGTGCACTGCATATACCTATAGGGAAGGGGGAGAGGGGGGGTGCACTGCATATACCTATAGGGAAGGGGGGGTGCTCTGCATATACTTTTAGGGAAGGGGGGAGACGGGGGGTGCTCTGCATATACTTATAGGAAAGGTTGGGAGAGGGGGGTGGTCTGCATATACCTATAGGGAAGGGGGGTGCTCTGCATATACCTATAGGGAAGGGGGGAGAGGGGGTGCTCTGCATATACCTATAGGGAAGGGGGGAGAGGGGGGGTGCTCTGCATATACCTATAGGGAAGGGGGAGAAGGGAGGTGCTCTGCATATACCTATAGGGTAGGGGGGAGAGGGGGGAGTGCTCTGCATATACCTATGGTGAAGGGGGAGAGGGGGGTGCTCTGCATATACCTATAGGGAAGGGGGAGAGGGGGGTGCTCTGCATATACCTATGGGGAAACGAGGGAGGGGGGGTGTTCTGCATATACCTATGGGGAAGGGAGGGAGGGGGGTGCTCTGCATATACCTATAGGGAAGGGGGGAGAGGGGGATGCTCTGCATATACCTATAGGGAAGGGAGGGAGAGGGGGGGTGCTCTGCATATACCTATAGGGAAGGGAGGGAGAGGGGGGTGCTCTGCATATACCTATGGGAAAGGGAGGGAGAGGGGGGTGTAGCTCTGCATGTACCTATGGGGAAGGGTGGGGTGTAGCTCTGCATATCCCTATGGGGGAGAGGGTGGGGTGTAGCTCTGCATATACCTATGGGAAAGAGGGGGTGGTGTAGCTCTGCATATACCTATGGGGAAGGGGGTGTAGCTCTACATATACATATGGGAAAGAGGGGGGGGTAGCTCGGCATATACCTATGGGAAAGAGGGGGGTAACCCTGCAAATACCTATGGGAAAGAGGGGGTGTAGCTCTGCATATACCTTTGGGAAAGAGGGGGGGAGTGTAACTCTGCATATACCTATGGGAAAGAGGTGGGGAAGCTCTGCATATACCCATGGGAAAGAGGGGGGTGTAACTCTGCATATACCTATGGGAAAGAGGGGGTTACCTGGCTACCTACCTACCTGCCCTTTTACTGTGCAGGACACCATGGAGGGCACTATTACAGTTTGTGGGCCTATAGATGGAAAGATTGTGTAGAGGAGGGCACTGAATATATGCAGAGTCTGACATGTTTTTCCTGCAGATGTTAAGAGATCCACATGGCGGTCTTATCCGGACGGAGAAGAAAAGGAAAGAGGACGCCGCTGATCAGAAAAGATGTAATTGTGAGTCCCAAAATGTAACTGTAATCACTTATATGGTATACACATCCTGTGTACAGCTGATATCTACTGCCATATGGTCCTGTATATAATTACTTATATTGTATACAGATCCTTTATAGTATACTGGTCTGTGTATAGTGGTTTTATTCAGTACAGTATGGCGGTATTATCCAGTTATTGTGTGGTGGTATATATTTACTCCTTGTATACCAGTATTTTTGGTCATGGAAATTTACCTACGTTCAAGTGTTTCTTACATATATAAATTTACATTTATTGTGTGTGGGATTTGGGTGGAATAGGAGCATGGCAGAAGATTGTCGAGCTGCAGAGCCTAGCACGGGCCCTTGCCTTTTTTTGGTCCGGGGACCCCGAGTGTTATCAGTCCGCCCCTGGGGGGAGGGGAGGGGGTGTAATTAAGGGGGGTGAGTGTGTGTGTGGGGGGGGGGGTGCCAAACAAAGAGTCTGCCCCGGGTGCCAAATGCTCTAGGTACGCCCCTTGGGGCTGGTGACAAGCTTGTCATCTGCCCCCTGCCGCACAACTACAACTCCCAGCATTCCCTTAGTAAGGATGTGCTGGGAGTTGTAGTCATGTGGTGCAGGAGATTGTCACCCCCCACTACAACTCCCAGCATGTCCTTACTGTAAGGGCATGCTGGGAGTTGTAATTGTGAGGCAGGTGACAGGCTTGTCAACCCCCCCTTACAACTCCCAGCATGCCCTTACAGTAGGGATATTGGTAGTCATGTGGTAGTCATGTGGTGCAGGAGATTGTTACCCCCCACCCCACTACAACTCCCAGCATATTCATTTCAGTGGACTACTTCGGATTCGTTTAATGTTAGTAAAATGGTTAACGAGGGCTTGGGGGGAGTGTTTTTTGGAATAAATGTTTTTTGAAACGTGTTGTGTTTTTTTTTATTTACTTGACAGGCTTTGTAGTGGAAACTGTCTAACAGACGGTGTCCATTACTAATCCTGGGCTTAGTGTTAGCCCCCAAAACAGCTAGCGCTAACACCCAATTATTACCCCAGTACCCACCGTTACAGGGTTGCCGTGAAGAGCCGATACCAAAAAGCCATATTTGACGCTCCTGGGCCTAGGCGGTAACAGGCTGGCGTTATTTAGGCTGGGAAGGGCCAGTAACAATGGTCCTCGCCCACCCTGGTAACGTCAGGCTGTTGCTGCTTGGTTGGTATTTGGCTGAAAATTAGTTTTTTTAATAATTAATTATTTATGCAAAAAAAAGATAAGATTCCCCCTATTTTTATTTTTAGCCAAATACCAACCAAGCAGCAACAGCCTGACGTTACCAGAGTGGGCGAGGACCATTGTTACTGGCCCTCCCCAGCCTAAATAACACCAGCCTGTTACCGCCTTGGCCCAGGAGCGCCATATTTGACGCTCCAGCCTGTTGGTACCGGCTCCTCCCGGCATCCCTGTGGCGGTGGGTACCGGGGTAATAACTGGGGGTTAGCGCTAGCTGTTTTGGGGGCTAACGCTAAGCCTCAGCCTAGTAATGGACTCTGTCTATAATACAGCTTCCACTACTAAGCCTGTCAAGTATTTTTTTTTTTAAAACAACACGTTAAAAAAAAATTTTAGTCCAAAAAAACAATCCCCCCAAAAGTCCTCATTAACCATTTTATTAACATTAAACCGAAAAAAATGCTGATCACTGTACTCCCCTGAATCTAAAGTAATCCACAAGTTACACAGATCTGAAATGAGAAGCAAAAAAATTAGTTAGTACATTTAGGGGGGCAAAAGTGGTTAAAAAAAACATATATATATATATATATATATATATATATATATCACATTTTTTTCAAGCTGCAAATTTGTGTTCTGAAGTCATTTATTGGTTTTTGCTTATGTGTGCAAAAAAAATGGTATTCAAAAGTGATTTATTGGTTTTTGCTTATGTAAGCCAAATTTATCAACCCACCATGATAGTATAATAAATGTCTCCCACATAAGCAAAACCAGAAGCAAGAAAAAATGCCTATAGAACTCGCTTACCAAAGCAACGATGATAAATGTCCCGATTGTCCTCTATTAATTACATGCACAGCAAGATTGCTGTTCAATGGAGGCCAGTCGCGCTTCCCAGACTCCTCCTGTATGCAGTGCAAATTACCGCATTTATTTACGGCACATCCATGAGTCACTGTGTAAGCGCCACCATGTCACTCTTATGTGCTGGATCCGAATCCTTTGACATGCGCAGTCAGGAACTTCTCGCTTACTGAAATTGAAGTCAGTCAATGGGACTCATAGTTACATAGTTACATAGTTAGTATGGTTGAAAAAAGACATACGTCCATCAAGTCCAACCAGGGAATTGAAGGGAATGGTGTAAGGGGATAAGGGACAGGGATGTCGTTTTATAATTCTGCATAAGCATTAATGTTATTTTGTTCCAGGAATGTATCTAACCCTGTTTTAAAGCTGTTAATTGTTCCTGCTGTGACCAGTTCCTGAAGTAGACCGTTCCATAAATTCACAGTCCTCACGGTAAAGAAGGCGTGTCGCCCCTTTAGACTAAACCTTTTCTTCTCCAGACGGAGGGAGTGCCCCCTCGTCCTTTGGGGGGGTTTAACCTGGAACAGTTTTTCTCCATATTTTTTGTATGGGCCATTTATATACTTATATACGTTTATCATATCCCCCCTTAAACGTCTCTTCTCAAGACTAAACAATTGTAACTCCTTTAATCGCTCCTCATAGCTAAGATGTTCCATGCCCCATATTAGTTTAGTCGCGCGTCTCTGCACCCTTTCCAACTCCGCAGTGTCCCTTTTATGAACAGGCGACCAAAACTGAACAGCATATTCCAGGTGAGTCCGTACCAATGCTTTATAAAGGGGTAGTATTATGTCCCTGTCCCTTGAGTCCATGCCTCTTTTTATACATGACAATATCCTGCCGGCTTTGGAAGCAGCAGCCTGACATTGCATGCTATTCTGTAGTCTGTGATCTACAAGTACACCCAGATCCTTCTCTACCAGTGACTCTGCCAGTTTAATCCCCCCTAAGACATACGATGCATGCAGGTTATTAGTACCCAGATGCATAACTTTACATTTATCCACATTGAACCTCATTTGCCAAGTGGATGCCCAGACACTTAGTCTATCCAAGTCATCTTGTAACTTATGCACATCCTCTATAGACTGTACTGTGCTACAAAGCTTGGTGTCATCTGCAAAGATAGAAACAGAGCTGTTAATACCATCCTCTAATAAATTAAACAGCAGCGGGCCCAGTACTGAACCTTGGGGTACACCACTAATAACCGGGGACCAATCAGAGTACGAATCATTGACCACCACTCTCTGGGTACGATCCATGAGCCAGTGTTCAATCCAGTTACAAACTAAAGTTTCCAAGCCCAAGGACCTTAACTTACCTGTCAGACGTCTGTGAGGGACAGTATCAAACGCTTTGGCAAAATCCAGAAACACTATATCCACAGCCATTCCTCTGTCAAGGCTTCTACTCACCTCTTCATAAAAGCAAATTAGATTGGTTTGACAATTTAAATCCTTAGTAAACCCATGCTGGCTATGCGCATGCCTGGCACATAAAAGTGATGTAGTTGTGCATACACAGTGACTAATGGACGGCAGTGAATAGATGTGGTAATTTGTTCACCCCTTTCACATGATACAATTGGTTAGTTTCCATATTTAACCTGGTAGTAATATTGTGGATATGTAGTTGATTGTTAAAAACTCTCTGCCTGTAATGGATCCTGTTATTGGAAGCTAACTTGGCGAATTTTTAAAAAATTTGGTTCGGCCGATTCGCTGAATTTCCCCCCACAAACTGTTTCCATCCGAATTTACTCACAGCGAATCACTATTAAATATGGCTATTTCTGGCCTATAGAGTGCCTCAACAGGGGTGTAGAACACCTTGCCTTGCTGTAACATGCATAGGGTGTGTGCTGGGTTAGTGAAATAATACTGTTGTTCAGTAGTGATGAGCGGCATAGGCCATATTCGAATTCGCGATATTTCGCGAATATATGCGAAAACTATTCATCATATATTCGCTAAATTTGCATATTCGCAATGTGAAAATTCACGTTTGCGTAAATTCGCGTATGTGAAAATATTATTCACATATGCAAATATATATTATTATTCATATATGCGTGAATATATTTTCTTTATAGTCTAAACATATATTCGCGTATGAGAAAAACTTGCAAAACTACAACTCCAAGCATGCCCAGACAGCAAACAGCAAAAATTGAAGAAAAAACAAAATTTTGTAATTTTGTTTCTACGCAGTACATTTTTCGATAAAAATTATACCTAATCTTTATTCTGTAGGTCCATACAATTAAAATGATACCCTACCTATATAGGTTTGATTTTGTCGTACTTCTGGAATAAATCATAACTACATGCAGGAAAATATATACATTTAAAATTGTCATCTGCTGACCCCTATAACTTTTTTATTTTCTGAATATGGAGTGGTATGAGGGCAAATTTTTTGTCTTTATCGGTACCATTTTTGTATTGATCGGACTTTTTGATCACTTTTTCTACATTTTTTCATGATATAAAAAGTGACCAAAAATACGCTATTTTGGACTTTGGAATTTTTTTGCACGTATGCCATTGACCCTGCGGTTTAAATAATGATTTTTTTTTATAGTTTGGACATTTACACACGCGGCGATACCACATATGTTTATATTTATTTTTATTTACATGTTTTTTTTAAATGGGCAAATGAGGGTGATTTGGACTTTTATTAGGGAAAGGGTTAAATCACATTTATTAACTTTTTTTTTACCCTTTTTTTATTGCAATGTTATAGCCCCGATAGAGGGCTATAGCATTGCATACACTGATTGCCACCACTATTCACTGCAAAGCCATAGCTTTGCATTGATCAGTGTTATCGGCGGTCGATTGCTCAAGCCTGAATCTCAGGCTTGGAGCAATTAATCGCCGATCGGACGCGCCGGAGGAAGGTTGGTGACCCTCCGCTCGCGTCCTAGCTGATCGGGGCACTGCATTTTCACTGCGGTGGTCTCGATCAGCCCCACTGAGCAGCCAGGAAGGTTTTACTTTTGTTTTAGACACGGCGTTCAACTTTGAATGCCTTCAACGAGATGTCACTCGTCATTGCGCAGCGCATAGCAACGACGCAGGAGACGCCACACCGGAGCCAGAAGCAGCGCGGATCTGACCCCGGCAACAGGTAATTATAAAACCTGGGATGGGGGAGACAATGGGGCAGCGGCGCCGATAGCCAGGGGGAGAGAAGCGGCGGCAGCAGGGCTCTAGACCCCCAGGAAAGGCAGGGGGAGAGAAGTGGACAGCGACGGCCTCTCTCCCCCTGCCTTTCCTGCGGGCTTCTGCAGGGTCAGAAAAAAAGGGGATGGGGGAGGCAATGGGGCAGCGGCGCTGGCAGTCTCTGGACCCCAGGATAGGCAGGGGAAGAGAATCGGGCAGCGACGGCAGGTCTCTGGACCTGCAAAAGCCACGGCAGTTCATTGATTTAAAGCGCCCGCTTTAAATCATTGATCTGCAGCGGCTTATCGGCGTATAACACGCAGATAGACTTTAGGCTAAAAAATTTTGCCTAAAAAATGCGTGTTATACGCCGATAAATACGGTATCCATGGTGGTTAAGGATGCAGCCCATTTTGACCTTAAGGACGCAGCCGTTTCTTGCAAATCTGACCTCTGTCACTTTATGCATTAATAACTCTGGGATGCTTTAGCTTATGAATTTGATTCCAAGAATGTTTTTTCATGACATATTCTACTTTATGATAGTGGTACATTTTCTTCGATACTTGCATAATTTGTGTGAAAATTTCCAAAATGAAATACAAAATTTGAAGATTTTGCATTTTTCTACCTTTGAAGCCCTCTGCTTGTAAGGAAAGTGGACATGCCAAATAAATTACATTTTGATTCACATATACAATATGTCTAGTTTGTGTTTGCATCATAAAGTTGACATGGTTTTTCTTTTTGAAGACATTAGAGGGCTTCAAAGTTTAGCAGCAATTTCCAAATTTTTCACAAAAATTTCAAAATCTGAATTTTTCAGGGACCAGTTCAGTTTTTAAGTGAATTTGAGGGTCTTTATGTTAGAAATACCACATAATGGACCACATTATGAAAACTGCACCCCTCAAAGTATTCAAAATTACATTTAGAAAGTTTGTTTACCCTTTGGGTGTTTCACAGGAAAACAACAATGTGAAAGAGAAAAGTCAAAATCTTCATTGTTTACACTAAATGTTCTTGTAGACACAGTTTTTTTTTTCAATTTTACAAGGGGTAAAAGGAGAAAAATCCCACCAAAATTTTGTAACCTAATTTCTCTTGAGTAAGTAAATACCCCATATGTGGATGTAAAGGGACCTGCTGGAGCACTATAGTGCTCAGAGGGGAAGGAGGGACAATGGGATTTTGTAGAGCAAATTTTTCTGAAATGTTTTTTTGGGGGGTGTATGTCTCATTTAGGAAGCCCCCATGGTGCCAAAACAGCAAAAAAATTAAAATAAAAATAAAACACACATGGCACACTATTTGGGAAACTATACCTCTCAAGGAATGTAACAAGGGGTACAGTGAGCCTTAACACCCCATAGGTGTTTGACAAATTTTCGCAAAAGTAGGACATGAAAATGAAATATTTTATTTTTTTCACTTTTTTACCCAAAATTTTTCATTTTTATAAGGGGTAATAGGAGAAAAAGTCCCCAAAATTGGTAACACCTTTTCTTGAGAATGGAAATACCCCTTATGTGGATGTAAAGTGTTCTGCAGGCACAGAGACCCCCAGCCATTGGCATGGGATGCCTGCTGAAAGATTTCAGCAGGCATCCCGTTCCGTTCATGTTCAGGGCATACAGGTACGCCCTCGGTCCTTAAGTCCCAGAATTTGAGGGCCTAGCTGTACGCCCTGTGTCCTGGACGGGTTAAATGTAGTGTTCTCCCTTTATTTTACTGTATAGTGTAGTGTAGGTGTAGTGCTTTTTTTTTGTTACTTTTGCTTACTTTTACTGTATTAAAGTAGGTTGTTTTTTGCACCTTTTTGGGGGGTTTTGCGCTGTGTGGCTGGACATACCCTGTGTGCAGACTGCCCTGATTGTTGATCAGTGCTTTATTACTGATCAGCACTTTTGGGGGATGTAGGCTTTTTTTTTTTTCTTTTTGGCACTTTTTAGTGGGCATTTGTGGTCCGTGCCAACAGTGACTGTTCTGCACTGTGTCATCGGACTGCAAACACCCCTAGAAAAAGAGAAAAAAAAAACAACCCCAAAAGGTGCTCATCAACAATAAATCACTGATCAGCAATCTGAGCAATCTGCACGTGGGGTATGGTCCGCCCACACAGCACAGAACAGTTGCTGATGGCACAGACCTCAAGTAGCCGCAAAAAAAGTTGAGAAAAAACCCTGCACCACAAAAAAGATAGGAGCAGGCAGAAGCAAGCACTGATGAATCACAGATTAGTGGTCTTCAAACTGTGCCCCGCCCCCAGATGTTACTTAACTACAACTCCCAGCATGCCTAGACAGCTGTTGGCAGCAGTAAGGAGACCACTGACTTAGCACCCCACATCAGTACAAGGTGCTGCAAAAAAAAAATAAAAAAATGTGTCACTTAGACCAATGGTCTCAGATGTTGCAAAACTACAACTCCCAGCATGCCATCTAGGCCAACAGCTATCTGGGCATGCTGGGAGTTGTAGTTTAGCAACATAAGGAGGCTCACAGTTTACAGAAATCACTGCATGGTGACAATCAGCTGTCCAAGACAGCTGATGTCACCTAGACAGGGGCACTAGGATGGGTATAAGTGGGGGGGGGGGGGGATGTAGGGGTCTTTACAGGCTTGTGTGATGTTTTATTTCACACAGAACTTACAAAGCTCTGATCTCCTCACAGATCTCCCTGCACAATTTTTTCAACTGCCTTTGCTGTGATGTCAATGTCTGTGACGATCAGCTGTCTATGACAGCTGAAGTCACTTCTCTGTCACAGCGTGTTTACATGCTGTGACAGTTTAGCTTCAGGACAAGCCGGTTCGTCCTAATGCGGCAAGTACTCCCTGATTAGGACGAGCCGGCTCGTCCTGTGTCGGCAACCAGTTAACACCCACTTTAACAAGTGTTCTTGTTCTGCATCATGAAACAAAGCTACTACATTAATGTTAAAAATTAATTATATAACTAATAACCCCTTAAGGACCAAGCCCATTTTCACCTTAAGTACCAGAGCGTTTTTTGCACATCTGACCACTGTCACTTAAAGCATTAATAACTCTGCCATGCTTTTACTTTTCATTCTGATTCCGAGAATTTTTTTTCGTGACATATTCTACTTTATGGTTAATTTTCATCGATACTTGTATAATTTCTTGGTGAAAAATTCCAAAATTTGATGAAAAAATTGAAAATGTAGTATTTTTCTGACTTTGAAGCTCTCTGCTTGTAAGGAAAATAGACATACCAAATAAATGATATATTGATTCACATATACAATATGTCTACTTTATGTTGGCATCATAAAGTTGGCATGTTTTTACTTTTGGAAGACATCAGAGGGCTTCAAAGTTCCGCAGCAATTTTCCAATTTTTCACAACATTTTCAAAATCGTAATTTTTCACGGACCAGTTCAGTTTTGAAGTGGATTTGAAGGGCTTTCTTATTAGAAATATCCCCTTAAAGTCAGATGTGTGTTACACTATGCGCTCTGGCCTCATACGCTGGCCGTGAGCGCATGGTCCCCTTACCTTCTGGTGCCGACGGGGCTGGGACTCGCATCGCGGGACGCCCCCACATGCGAGCCCCAGTCCGTCACTCTCCAGGTGTCTCTCCCACCTCTGCATCCACTGCTCTGCTCCGGCGCGCGTGTCCCTGTCCCTTAGGGCGTGCGAGCACCGGAGCTTTAAGATTTAAAGGGCCAGTACGCTCATTAGTGTAACAACCTGTGGCTTGTTTATGAATTCCTCCACCCTCCTCAGTTCTTTGCCGGATCTTTATTGCCTTGTGCCCTAGAGAAAGCATTCCATTGTATTGCCTTGCCATGTACCAAATCTTCTGCTCTTGTGACTTGACCTTGCTCCTCTGCCGCCTGCCTATTGAACTCCTGCTACATCCCGACTACGCTACTGTGCCACCTGCCCTGACCTACTGCTATCCAGACTACGAGTTGCCTCATCCCTGCTGTGCTTCGCATCCCCTCAGCCGCCTGTGTGGTCGAGCCGTGCCAGGGGTAGCGACCTGGGTGTCGCCTGCAGCTGCAAGCCCATCCTGCTTTGTGGCAGGCTCTGGTGAAGACCAGCGGCACCTTAGAATCCACTCCCTGGTACAGTCCGAGTCATCTGCCACACAGGTCCAGCTAATACACATACACCAGAGTTCCTGTTTTCAGAAACGTGAGTGTTACAATGTGTAAATGAAAAAAAAAAACATTTTTCACTAAAGTGCAGGTTTTTTTCCCAAATTGACCATTTTTACGAAGGGTAATGGGAGAAATGCACCCCAAAATTTGTAACCCCATCTCTTCTGAGTATGGAAATACCCCATGTTAGGACGTAAAATGCTCTGCGGGTGAACTACAATGCTCAGAAGAGAAGAAGTCACATTTGGCTTTTTGGAAAGCAAATTTTGCTGAAATCGTTTTTGGGGGGCATGCCACATTTAGGAAGCCCCTATGGTGCCAGACCAGCATTTTGGAAACTAAACCCCTCAAGGAAAATAACAATGGGTACAGTGAGCCTTAACACCCCACAGGTGTTTGATGACTTTTTGTTAAAGTCAGATGTGTAAATGAATTTTTTTTTTTTTTTTTTTAGCAAAAATGCATTTTTTCCCCCAAATTTTACACTGTTACAAGGGGTAATAGGAGAAAATGACCCCCAACATTTCTAACCCCATCTCTTCTGAGTATGGAAATACCCCATATGTGGATGTCAAGTGCTCTGCTGGTGCACTACAATGCTCAGAAGAGGAGGAGTGCCATTGAGCTTTTGGAAAGAGAATTTGTTTGGAATGGAAGTCAGGGGCCATGTGCTTTTACAAAGTACCCCGTGGTGCCAGAACAGTGGACCCCCCCCCCCCCCCCACATATGACCCCATTTTGGAAACTACACCCCTCACTCACAGAATTTAATAAGGGGTGCACTGAGTATTTACACCCCACTGACATTTGACAGATCTTTGGAACAGTGGGCTGTGCAAATGAAAAATTACAGTTTTCATTTTCACAGACCACTGTTCCAAAAATCTGTCAGACACCTGTGGGGTGTAAATGCTCACTGCACCCCTTATTACATTCTGTGAAGGGTGTATTTTCCAAAATGGGGTCACATGTGGAGGGATCCATTGTTCTGGCACTATGGGGGCTTTGTAAACACACATGGCCTTCAATTCTGGACATATTTTCTCTTCAAAAGCCCAATGGCGCTCTTTCTCTTCTGAGCATTGTAGTTTGCCCACAGAGCACTTTACATCCACATATGGGGTATGTTCTTACTCAGAAGAAATGAGGTTACAAATTTTGGGGGACTTTTTTCTATTTTCCCTTGTGAAAATGAAAATTTTTCAACATTTTAGTGAAAAATATAATTTTTTTCATTTTCCCATCCAAATTTAATGAAAATTCATCAAACACCTGTGGGGTGTTAAGGCTCACTATACCCCTTGTTACATTCCATGAGGGGTGTAGTTTCCAAAATGGGGTCACATGTCGGTATTTATTTTTTTTAGTAACAAACGTATACATATTATTATGAAATCAAAAGATTGCATAAAAAGGAAACAGTTCGGGACGCAACCCGAATAAAATACACAGTAATAAAACAAGGTAACAAACAGTGGGCGTGCAATGTCATCTTGCATATGTAGCAGCATATATTCAAGAGAACAAAATTGTCAGCGCATAGAGAACTAACATCAGGACAATAGGACAAAGACATCCAGGGGGACCACAAACAATCAAAATGGGCAACCACATCATCTTTCATAGCATTGAGCTTCTCAGACAGCATGAAAAATTGACACGTTCGACTACCCTGTCAAGAGACAGGGAAGGAGATTTTCAATTCCCGCCACGTGAATTCTAGCTGCCATAAGAATAAATTGAGCTAAGCGGAATAATCTATGGGGCATACGATGAGGCTTCCGACTTAGCAGGCAGAAGGTAGGATGTAGTGGGCAAGCAAATCCAGTGATCTCTCTGAGAAGAGAGATCACGGATGACCAAAATTATCTTAAACATGACCACCAGATATGGTGCATAGTACCCAGATCGGAGCAGCCTCGGAAGCACAGTGGTGAGGAAGTGGGAAAGATCCTATTCAGTCTCGTAGGGACATAATATGCTCTTTGTAAAATTTTGAGAAAGGTCTCTGTAAGAGAGACCTGCCAACTACCCCTACTGAGGGAGGTACAACACGAGTGCCATACAGTGAGCGGCAGGGATGTGCAGAAGTCAGCCTCCCATTGTAACATAAATGGCAACTTAGCATCAGACGAAGGTACATTCATGTGGTTATAGAGCACTGAGAGCAACCCTTTACGGGTGGGAGAGTAGAGCACTAAGCGTTCAGACCTAGAAAAGGGAGAGGATGGGTGCGGAGAGGGTAAGGAGTGAAGAAAAGAGAAAACCTGGTGTATCCTAAGGCATTCTGAATCCGGAGGATGGTAACAAGATCGAAATTCCTCCAGCGTCAGAAGGCGCCCTCTGAGGAGGAAGGCATAATAAGTCACGAGCTAAGCCCAGGAGAGAAGTTTGGGTTCCCCAATAAAGGAGTTAAAGGTGCAGAGGGAGGCTGTAGACGAAAGCAGAAATGGACCAACCGCCACAGAGAAAGAGAATACAGAATGAGCAGAGCAATGGAGGGAACATAGCAGGAGACAGGGAGAGAGGGCCACAGGAGAGCAGGGAAGGTATGAGGCATGAGCAGAGTGGATTCCAGGTGAACCCATATGGGAGCATCAGAGGGTGCAAAAAAACAGGCTAGCTGGCTCAACCGGGCATCATAGTAATATTTAAGAAAATTAGGGACAGAAAGACCCCCTAGGCTCTTGTGATAATGCATAATAGTGGTGGGAGGAATCCTCGGATGTTTCTGACGCCAGATGTGGGTATTTTTTTTTTTTTGCTTTTATGTCAGAACTGCTGTAAAATCAGCCACCCCTGTGCAAATCACCAATTTAGGCCTCAAATGTACATAGTGCGCTCTCACTCCTGAACCTTGTTGTGGGTCCGCAGAGCATTTTATGTCCACATATGGGGTATTTCCGTACTCAGGAGAAATTGCGTTACAAATTATGGGGCTCTATTTTTCCTTTTACTGCTTATGAAAATAAAAAGTATGGGGCAACACCAGCATGTTAGTGTTAAAATGTTTTATTTTTTTACACTAACAGGCTGGTGTAGCCCTCAACATTTCCTTTTCATAAGGGGTAGAAGGAGAAAAAGCCCCCCAAAATTTGTAGTGCAATTTCTCCTGAGTACGAAAATACCACATATGTGGCCCTAAACTGTTTCCTTGAAATACGACAGGGCTCTGAAGTGAGAGAGCGCTATGTGCATTTGAGGACTAAATTACGGATTGCATAGGGGTGGACATAGGGGAACTCTACGCCAGTGATTCCCAAAAATGGTGCCTCCAGCTGTTGCTAAACTCCCAGCATGCCTGGACAGTCAGTGGCCGTCCGGAAATGCTGGGAGTTGTTGTTTTGCAACAGCTGGAGGCTCCGTTTTGGAAACACTGCCGTACAATACTTTTTCATTTTTATTGGGGGGACAGTGTATTGGGGGGACAGTGTAATTGGGGGGACAGTGTAGTGCTTTAACCTCTATTATGTGTTATCATAGTGTAGTGTTTTTAGGGTACATTTGAACTGGCAGGTTTACAATGAGTTTCCCGCTAGGAGTTTGCGCTGCGGTGAAAAATTTGCCGCAGCTCAAACTTCAAGCAGGAAACTCACTGTAAACCCGCCCATGTGAATGTACCCTGTACATTCACATGGGGGGGCAAACCTCCAGCTGTTTCAAAACTACAACTCCCAGCATGTACTGACAGACCGTGCATGCTGGGAGTTGTTCTTTTGCACACTGATTGGAAAACCTTCAGTTAGGTTCTGTTACCTAACTCAGTATTTTACAACCAGTGTGCCTCTAGCTGTTGCAAACTACAACTCCCAGCATGTACTGATCACCGAAGGGCATGCTGTGAGATGTAGTTATGCAACAGCTGGAGGTATACAACTACAACTCCCAGCATGCAGAGACTGTTGTTGGTGTTTGGACATGCTGGGATTTGCAGTTTTGCAATATCTGGAGGGCTAGAGTTTAGAGACCACTGTACAGTGACCTCCAAACTGTGGCCCTCCATATGTTGCAAAACTACAAATCCCAGCATGCCCAGACAGCAAACTGCTGTGTGGGCATGCTAGGAGTTGTAGTTTTGCAAGATCTAGAGGGCCACAGTTTAGAGACCACTGCACAGTGATCTCCAAACTGTAGCCCTCCAGCTGTTGCAAAACTGCAAATCCCAGCATGCCCACACAGCAAACAGCTGTCTGGGCATGCTGGGAGTTGTAGTTTTGCAACATCTGGAGGGCTACGGTTTAGAGACCACGTGGGCCTCACGTCCTTATATCAGGTAGGTATCAGGTGGTCATCATCCTACTGGCCAGTCACGTGGATCACATGATCGGGCCGTAGCCTCTTCCTCACTCACGCATGATGGTATTCACCAGTGAGGTAGGAGGTTCCTCCATTAACTTCTTGGATCTTCATATTTATATAGATCCAGATTTCAAAATTCAAACTAGAGTATACTGTACACCTACCTCCGCTAATACATTATTACATTGGAGTAGTTGGCATCCAGACAAACTTAAGTCCAGTATACCTATTTAGTAGTATTTGTGCGCACTACGCAACTGTTCAGAAGAGAATACATTTGAAGAGGAGAGTCAAAAGTGATATCAGAGATTTAGGCAAAGAGGGTATCTGAGAAAATACCTCAAAAAAGCCTACCAATGTGCTCGAACCACAGAGAGAAGTGCCATGCTTTCAGAATCCAATAAAAGGAATAACCCAGATCTCATACGTTGTATAGAGAACTATGATGGACATACCCATCAAATTATGGGAATCTTACGTAAGCATTGGTACCTCCTATATAGGGACAGTTATTTAGGGCCCCTTATTGGTAATGGCCCTAGCATTAATTTCAGGAGGGGACCCAACCCACATGACCAACTAGTGCGGAGTCATCTGGATGTACAAGAAATTAGAGAGACCTGGCTAAAGAATAAAACTATTGGGTCCTTCCAGTGTGGACATTGCTCCTTTTGCCCTTTTATTACCAAAACAAAACATTTCACTAACCGCATAGACTCTCGGACATACAAAATCAGGCAGTTTATTAACTGCAGTAGCAAAAATGTGATGTATATGGCACAGTGTACATGTCCGAGGATCTTTGTGGGCAAAACAAGACAAGAATTAAAAAGACGGATCTCCCAGCACTTAAGTTGTATCCGGACCAATAAGGACACCCCTGTAGCTCGGCACATGCAACTACAACATAATAATAACCTTGCTGAGATTAAATTTCTAGGGTAATGCCAGTTACGTCTAGGTCCAAGACGGGGAGATATAGACAGGAAACTGCTACAAGAGGAGGCAAGGTGGATTCACTGACTCAAAAGTAGGACACCCTTGGGCTTGAATGAGGGTTTCTTCTATGCTGCCTTTTTAGAATAAGCGTAATGACATGTAATTAATTAATGTTATCATTTGCACTTTTTGTTATGTGACTGCAATATTCTCTCCAACAGATGCCTCCTTATATATGAATATATAATAAACAAGAAATCATCTTCCCCTTCTCCATATGAGTATGAAGGCCTTCCAATCAAGCCCTGTCTATAACCCTGACTCCCATCCCAAGTAAGTCCATTTATCATGAACATATCCTGTACTATAAGTCAATTTACACACTCTAGATATTGGTCATCTGATAATCTGAGGTGAGACCCAACAAGATCTATTATAAACTTGAAGATATCTAGGCATATGTGGACAAGAATCATAACCATAGACACTGGATATAATTGGAGATTTTCCTATCCTAGGTGATGGAAAATATAGATTTTATGAAAGACAGGAGGCAAGCATTATATTGCAATTCCTTCTTTACTGCAAAGCCTAGCAGCAAAATTGTGAAAACATTTTTACAATAAAGAACAGAAAAAACGTAGGTACATAGGCAGGGCTCGAGTCCTGTAGGAACGCACAGGAACGGCGTTCCTTAAATTTTTCCAGAGGAGGAACGCCGTCACGGTTACATTAGTCCTGCAGGACTGACCTCTGAATTATTCTTACCCTCCCTCCGTCTCCTCCCTCCCGGACTGCAAGATGCTGGAGATGTAGGACCTGTAATGATGTCATCAGCACATGTTGGGGGAGGGGATTAGCTGTGTAGGAGAGGAAAGATGGTGGCTGAAGGACCAGTTTGATGCTGTGGAGGAGGCGGGACTGAGCTGAAGGAGAGGTCACATGTCACCCCTGTGAGGTAATTACATGGAAGGAGATTTGTTACAGTGTGTAATCCCAGTAAGGTAATTACATGGAAAGAGATTTGCTACAGTGTGTCACCATAGTAGTAAGTAGATTAGATGAGGAGGAGGTTTGTTACAGTGTGTCACCCCAGTAGTAAGGAGATTGCATGAGGAGGAGGTTTGTTACAGTGTGTCACCCCAGTAATAAGGAGATTACATGAGGAGGAGATATGTTACAGTGTGTCACCCCAGTACTAAGGAGATTACATGAGGAGGAGGTTTCTTACAGTGTGTCACCCCAGTAGTAGAGAATTACAAGGGGAGGGGGTTTGTTACAGTGTGTGACTCCAGTAGTAAGGAGATTACATGAGGAGGAGGTTTGTTACTGTGTGTCACCCCAGTAGTAAGATTACATGAGGAGGAGGTTTGTTACAGTGTGTCACCCCAGTAGTAAGGAGATTACATGAGGAGGAGGTTTGTTACAGTGTGTCACCCCAGTAGTAAGATTATATGAGGAGGAGGTTTGTTACAGTGTGCCACCCCAGTAGTAAGGAGATAACATGAGGAGGAGGTTTGTTACAGTGTGTCACTCCAGTAGTAAGGAGATTACATGAGGAGGAGGTTTGTTACAGTGTGTCACCCCAGTAGTAAGGAGATTACATGAGGAGGAGGTTTGTTACAGTGTGTCACCTCAGTAGTAAGGAGATTACATGAGGAGGAGGTTTGTTATAGTGTGTCACCCCAGTAGTAAGGAGATTACATGAGGAGGAGGTTTGTTACAGTGTGTTACCCCAGTAGTAAGGAGATTACATGAGGAGGTGTGTTACAGTGTGTCACCCCAGTAGTAAGGTGATTACATGAGGAGGGGGTTTGTTACAGTGTGTCACCCCAGTAGTAAGGAGATTACATGAGGAGGAGGTTACAGTGTGTCACCCTAGTAGTAAGGTGATTACATGAGGAGGGGGTTTGTTACAGTGTGTCACCCCAGTAGTAAGGAGATTACATGAGGAGGAGGTTTGTTACAGTGTGTCACCTCAGTAGTAAGGAGATTACATGAGGAGGAGGTTTGTTACAGTGTGTCACCCCAGTAGTAAGGAGATTACATGAGGAGGAGGTTTGTTACAGTGTGTCACCCCAGTAGTAAGGAGATTACATGAGGAGGAGGCTTGTTACAGTGTGTTACCCCAGTAGTAAGGAGATTACATGAGGAGGTGTGTTACAGTGTGTCACCCCAGTAGTAAGGTGATTACATGAGGAGGGGGTTTGTTACAGTGTGTCACCCCAGTAGTAAGGAGATTACATGAGGAGGAGGTTACAGTGTGTCACCCTAGTAGTAAGATGATTACATGAGGAGGGGGTTTGTTACAGTGTGTCACCCCAGTAGTAAGGAGATTACATGAGGAGGAGGCTTGTTACAGTGTGTCACCCCAGTAGTAAGGAGATTACATGAGGAGGAGGTTTGTTATAGTGTGTCACCCCAGTAGCAAGGAGATTACATGAGGAGGTTTGTTACAGTGTGTAACTCTTATACTCCGTATGCAGCTGTATGTCTGTGGCCTGTAAGAATACTAGAACTGTGCATGATGTCAAGTTTTAGCTTGGACATTTTTATTTTTTTTCCCGCAAACTGGGGGGGGGGTGTATTAGAAATCTTGGGTGAGTTCCCACACTTTTTTTTCCAGGACTTGACCCCTGTACATAAGTATATAGGTACACAGGTGTATAGACAGCCAAACATGCTGTAATGACATTTGCCAATCAGAGCATAGGCTAGGTTATATAAAGTCCAGAATAACGGAAAGAGTCTTCTTTCTTTGATGGTAAAATAATAAATAAGAAAACATGTAAAATAAAAAAGAAGAAAAAGTCTGAGTCATATATTAACTAGAATGAAAGTTGAAGAGGAAGTCATTCCATTCTTCTGAGGAAGCAGGTAAGCTGGAAGCTCAATAACAATATAGATAAAAAGATTGAATAGGAGAAGAACTGTAGAACAAACTTGAACTCGAAGAACCATCAGATGTGAAGTAGAGTTGAAACATAAAACGATTTACAATCCCGATGTTCAATAGGCTGAAAAAGAAAAAATTAAATACAAAGATTATAAAGAGGGATGGGTTAATGGGAGAGATAATGCTTGCCTCCTGTCTTTCATAAAATCTATATTTTCTGTCACCTAGGATACGAAAACCTCCAATTTTATACCAGACAGGAGGCATTATCATTATATTGCAAGTTAAAAGCTAATAATGCAATAATATAATACAATGTAATAACAAGTAAATATTTAAACAAGATTCATAGCAATGTGTGTTTCAGCTCTGAAATAAAAGGTCTTGAAGGTAGATTCTGAAGACCAATTTGCCCCTTTAAGGAGGTCGGAAAGGGAACCGCCTTTTTAAATAAGTTTGGTAGAAATGGCACCCCTAGTCGAGTGTGCTCCATAAGTAGAAACATCGATGTTAGCTAGGGACATAACCTGTCTGATCCATCTGGCTAAGGTAGCGGAAGATACAGGTAAGTGGGGTTTACAGTAGGAGATGAGTAATTGAGAAAAAGAAGAACGTTTAAGAGATTCTGTCCTAGATTCATATGATTGAAGACAACGAACCACACAAAGTTTATCTTGATGAGGAAAAGCAGGGTAGAAGACTTCATGTAAATTAGTTTTGGTGCATCTGTGAATATAGAACACAACACCTTGAGGAGAGTAGTGTCTACTTGATATATCAAGGGCCCTAACATCTGAGACTCTTTTGATACAAATAAGACAGAGAAGAGTTGTGAGTATAATAATCTAAGAGATAACAAATCATTATCATCCCAAGAAAGAAAGAAATTAAGAACTAAATTGACATCCCAAGTGGAGTGATATTTGGGCATAGGAGGGCGTTTGAAGCGAATACCTTTAAGGAGTTTGCAAACAAGAGGGTGTTTACCAATAGGTATAGAATTGATAGGAACGTGATAGAAAGATATAGCCGAACGATATAAATGTATGGTACGATAGGCTTTACCCATGTTAAAAGAAAAGGAAAGATAATTCAAGATGTGTGTTAGAGATGCAAGAATGGGATCCAGGTTCCGTTGAGTGCACCAATCAACCCAAAGTTTCCAGGCTGATCGATAAGCAGTCCTGGTACCCGGAGCCCAGGCTTCAGAGAGGATATCTCTAGTTGATGAAGAAAGTTCTGAGTCAAAAGAGGTTGACCCGAAATTAACCATGCTACTAGAGGAAGTTGAAGCGAAACCAGAAGGTGGTGAGAAACATTGGACGGGTCCAAGAGAAGATCTGGATAGAGAGGGAGAATCCTCGGGAAGTCTATGGCCATGCTGAGAATTTGGGGAAACCAGGATTGAGTTGGCCACCAAGGAGAGATCAGAACTATGGTCGATTTTTGGATGAGAACTTGAATCAATACCCTGGAGATGAGAGCGAAAGGAGGGAACGCATAAAGTCTCCAAGTGGGCCAGGTTTGAAGAAAAGCGTCCACTCCGGAAGCTTCCGGATCTGCGCGCCAGCTGAAGAAGAGTGGGAGTTGATGATTGAGTCGGGATGCGAATAAGTCCAGATAAAGAGAACCCCAAAGAAGATTTATCTGTTGGAAGGTGGTAGGATCCAATTTCCAATCGCTGGAATCTATAAGATTTCGAGAATTCCAATCCGCTACCGTATTGGAAAGACAGGAAAAATATTCTGCTTTCAGAATAATATTTCTGTCTAGACAGAAATGCCAAAGATCTTTTGAGATGTTGGCAAGGAGTTCTGATCTCGTTCCTCCTAAGCGATTTATATATTGGACAGCAGAGATGTTGTCCATGCGAAGAAGTATGCAACAGTGAGACATTTATTTTCCAAAGCTCTTGAGCGCAAAGAAACCTGCCGTGAGTTCTAGACAGTTGATGTGGAGAATAGATTCTGAAGGCGACCATTTCCCACTCGTGGAAAGGGAGCCGCAACGCGCTCCCCATCCTATCAGAATGGCATCTGATTCCAGAATTAAGTCTGGACGGGAGCTGAAAATCATCTTGCCGTTCCATTCTTGGATGTGCTGAAGCCACCAAAGGAGTTCTTCTTTGGCTTCCGGAGAAAGTTGAATCTCGTCCGAGTATCCTAAACCTTCTCGTAAGTGCTGGATTTTTAATTTCATCAAATTTTGGTATTTTTCCCAATGCAAGTATCAACGAAAATTTAAGACTAACATAAAGTAGAATATCGGAATCAGAATGAAAAGTAAAAGCATCCCAGAGTTATTAATGCTTAAAGTGACAGTGGTCAGATGTGCAAAAAATGCTCGGGCCCTTAAGGAGAAAATGGGCTGAGTCCTTAAGGGGTTAAAAAAGTAAAGAATTTTTTTTTTAAAATATTGTATTCTGACCCCCATAACATTTTTAATTTTTCCGTATACGGGGCTGTATGAGGGCGCATTCTTTGCCCCATGATCGTAGTGTTCATCAGTATCACTTTTGCACATAACAAACTTTTTGATCATTTTTATATTCAATTTATTCTGGGTTGTGATGTGGACACTGGCATTATTTTACATTTACGCCGTTCACCATATGGGATCATAAACATTATATTTTTATCATTCGTATATTTTCACATGCAGTAATACCAAATATGCAAGTTTTTTAAATTTTTTTTTTATTTAAAAAATAGAAAAAGGGAATTATTTCAATTTTTATTGGGGGAGAGGTTTATGTGTGTTTAAAAAAACAAAACAAAACATTTTTATTAGTTTACTTTCACTTTTTTAGGTCCCCCATAGGAAACTTTTACATGCAATCAGATTGCTCACACTGAGTAATGCTTCGCTGCTGCATAGCATTACTCAGTGTTATCGGTGATCTGCTAGTAGAGCCGGAACCCACATGGAGCAGGTCAGAGGACACCAACATGTGAGTAAACTGATTGAACCCCCGCATACATGTTGCAGGGTAGCCAACTTATTTAGGGGGACAGTGATTGCGGCCGGCAATTAAGTGTCATGATTACGGCAATTAAGGGGTTAATGAAGGAGAATAACAAGAACATCGTTCTCTGTCATTGACTGTAAGTGCACAGCTGCTGACAGCTCCTGCACTCGCTTGATAGTTGGTCTGCTGCTCAGGATGTAAGTGTACAGTACTTCCTGGTGCATTAGGTACCAGGGCACCAAGACATATATATTTACCTCCAATAGGGGTGATTTATTAAAACCTGTGCAGAGGATAAATTGACCAGTTGCCCATAGCAACCGATCTGATTGCTTCTTTATTTTTTAAAAAGGCCTCTGAAAAATGAAAAAAGCATTCTGATTGCTTGCTATAGGTAACTGCTCCACTTTTCCTCTTCCCATGTCTTTATATATATATATATATATATATATATATATATATATATATATATCCCCCCAATGTTCTTAAGGGGTTATCATTCTGATAATACACTGTAACAAAAACCTCCCTATCATCATGATAACACACTGTAAAAAAAACTCCTCTTGTAATCTTCTTACTACTGGGGTGACACACTGTAGCAAACGTCCTCCTCATGTAATCTCCTAACTACTGGGGTGACACACTGTAACAAACCCTCTCCTCATGTAATCTCCTTACTTCTGGGGTGCCACACTGTAACAAGCCTCCTCCTCATGTAATCTCCTTACTACTGGGGTGACACACTGTAACAAACCTCCTCCTCATGTCATCTCCTTATTACTGGGGTGACACACTGTAACAAACCCCCTCCTCATGTAATCTCCTTACTACTGGGGTGACACACTGTAACAAGCCTCCTCCTCATGTAATTTCCTTACTACTGGGGTAACACACTGTAACAAACCTCCTTCTCATGTAATCACCTTACTACTGGGGTGACACACTGTCATCTCCTTATTACTGGGGTAACACCCTAATAAACCTCCTCCTCATGTAGTCTCCATACTACTGGGGTGACACACTGTAACACACATCTTCCTCATGTAATCTCTTTACTACTGGGGTGACACACTGTAACAAACCCCCTCCTCATGTAATCTCCTTACTACTGGGATGACACAATGTAAAAACCCTCCTCCTCATGTAATCTCTTTACTACTTGAGTGACACACTGTATCCACAGCATCACACAGGTCCTTCAGCCACCATCTTTCCTCTCCACCACAGCTAAGCTCCGCCCCCAACATGTGATGGTGACATCATCACAGGTTCTACATCTCCAGCATCTAGCAGTCCGGACAAGGGGAGAAGACGGAGGCAGGGTAAGAACAGAGGTCGGTCCTGCAGGACTAATGTAACAGGGACGGCGTTCCTCCTCTTGAAAAAGCAAAGGAATGCTGTTTCTGTGTGTTCCTGCAGGACTCAAGTCCTGTTTATATTCAGAGAGTGCAGTGCGTGGCAGTATTATATTCAGATAATGCAGTGTGTGGTGGTATTATATTCATGTGCACAGTGTGTTGTACTATTATATTTAGAGAGTATGGTGTATGGTACTATAATATTCAGAAAGCCCAGTGTGTGTTACTATTATATTAATAAGGTACAATGTGTGGCACAGTTATAAAAATTATTGTTTTCATATACTGTAGAAGATCAGAATTGACAAAGTGAGGAGCCAATGTTCTCTGGGTGTCACTTCTGCAGAGAGATGATCTGGAACAAGAGGAACAAGTCATGGCGGTATGTGTACCATGTGAATTATATAGTTAGTACGGTTGAAAAAAGACATACGTCCATCAAGTTCAACCAGGGTATTGAAGGGTAGGGGTGTGGCGCGATATTGGGGAAGGGATGGGATTTTATATTTCTTCATAAGTATTAATGTTATTTTGTTCCAGGAATGTATCTAACCCTGTTTTAAATTTATTAATCGTTCCTGCTGTGACTAGTTCCTGAGGTAGACTGTTCCATAAATTCACAGTTCTTATGGTAAAGAAGGCTTTGCCTCTTGAGATTAAACCCTTTCTTCTCCAAACGGAGGGAGTGCCCCCTTGTCCTTTGAGGGGGCTTAACCTGGAACAGTTTTTCTCCAAATGTTTTGTAAGGGCCATTAATATATTTATATACGTTTATCATATCCCCCCTTAAACGTCTCTTCTCAAGACTAAACAATTGTAACTCCTTTAATCGCTCCTCATAGCTAAGATGTTCCACGCCCCATATTAGTTTAGTCGCGCGTCTCTGCACCCTTTCCAGCAACACAGTGTCCCTTTTATGGACTGGTGACCAAAACTGAACAGCATATTCCAGGTGAGGCCGTACCAATGCTTTATAAAGGGGGAGTATTATATCCCTGTCCCTTGAGTCCATGCCTCTTTTGATACATGACAATATCCTGCTGGCCTTGGAAGCAGCAGCCTGATATTGCATGCTATTCTGTAGTCTGTGATCTACAAGTACACCCAGATCCTTCTCTAGCAGTGACTCTTCAAGTTTAACACCCCCTAAGACATACGATGCATGCAGGTTATTAGCACCCAGATGCATAACTTTACATTTATCCACATTGAACCTCTTTTGCCAAGTGGATGCCCAGACACTTAGTCTATCCAAGTCATCTTGTAACCTATACACATCCTCTATAGACTGTACCATGCTACAAAGCTTAGTGTCATCTGCAAAGATAGAAACAGAGCTGTTAATGCCATCCTCTATATCATTGATAAATATATTAAACAACAGCGGTCCCAGTACTGAACCTTGGGGCACACCACTAATAACCGGGGACCAATCAGAGTACGAATCATTGACCACCACTCTCTGGGTACGATCCATGAGCCAGTGTTCAATCCAGTTACAAACTAAAGTTTCCAAACCCAAAGACCTTAATTTACCTGTCAGACGTCTATGAGGGACAGTATCAAACGCTTTAGCAAAATCCAGAAACACTATATCCACAGCCATTCCTCTGTCAAGGCTTCTACTCACTTCTTCATAAAAGCAAATTAGAGGTTTGACAACTTCTATCCTTAGTAAACCCATGCTGGCTATCACTTATAATACAAATATCCCCTATGTATTCCTGTATGTAATCCTTCAAACAATTTACCCACAATGCACGTTAAACTTACCGGTCTATAGTTTCCTGGGGAAGACCTAGAGCCCTTTTTGAAGATTGGCACCACATTTGCCTCGCGCCAGTCCCTTGGCACAATACCAGACACCAGTGAATCTCTAAATATTAGATGAGGGAAGACTATAGAGAAGTCACCTGTAATCACTGGCTCAATATGTCACATCAGAGCTGTAGTCATTTCTATGTTCCACAGTTATAATGAGTGAAACTACAACTCCCAGCATACCCTTACACCCCTGCTTAGGTCATACTGGGAGTTGTAGTTTTACATGGTAAAAACTTATTTAGCCACTGCAAACTCGCTCTGTGCGTAATGATGGGCGATACAGGGGCCGGAGCTTCGTGATGTCATGGCTCTGCCCCTTGTGATGTCATGGCCCGCCTTCTCAATACAAGTCTATGGGAGAGGCCATGGTGGCAGTCACGCCCCCTCCCATAGACTTGAATTAAGGGACTGGGCCGTGACTTCACAAGGGGCGGAGCCGATGTCAAAATGCTCCGGCTCCTGTATCGCCCATCATTACGCACTGAGCCAATTTGCTCTGTGTAGTAATGACAGAGGGGTGCTGCAGCTGAGATCCCGGGGGTCCTTTGGATAGGGGATAAGATGTCTAGGGCCGGAGTACCCTTTAAGACAACAAGGCAGACAGAAGCAGTCCAAGAACCATGATTGTCTTCAAGAAGAAGCTATTCTAGGGAGGGAAGGATCCTGCACAATGATGCTGGAATCACACCACCTATAATGGGCAAAAGACTATGCCTGCTTGCCTGCCTGGCTGTAAACCTCTTCAGATTTCTGGGCCTGCTCTGTGATTTAAGGGAAATATTCACTGGAGCAAATTCAAATACTCCCAGATGTTTTCTTTCTCAATCCAAGAAGATCTTGTCTCTGGTCAGTCATAGATGACTTAATCGACAAAGGATTCCAAGACCACATCATACTCCACGGAGGATAACAGGGCGCTGCCAATGAGGTAGTCCAATGGATATTTAAAATGATTTATTAAACGTACTACCCAATTAGAAACCAGACCGGTTTCATAAAGCGTAGTACGTTTTAATAAAGAAGACTTAACCCCTTCAGGACCAAGCCCATTTTGGCCTTAAGGACCGGAGCGTTTTTTGCACTTGTGACCACTGTCACTTTAAACATTAATAACTCTGGAATGCTTTTAGTTATCATTCTAATTCCAAGATTGTTTTTTCGTGACATATTCTACTTCAACATAGTGGTAAATTTTTGTCGATACTTGCATACTTTCTTGGTGAAAAAGCCGTAAATTTGATGAAAAATTTAAAAATTTTGCATTTTTCTAACTTTGAAGCTTTTTGCTTGTAAGGAAAATGGATATTACGAATCCATTTTTTTTTGGTTCACATATACAATATCTCTACTTTATGTTTGCATCATAAAATTGATGAGTTTTTACTTTTGGAAGACACCAGAGGGCTTCAAAGTTCAGCAGCAATTTCCCGATTTTTCACAAAATTTTCAAACTCAATATTTTTCAGGGACCAGTTCAGGTTTGAAGTGGATTTGAAGGGTCTTCATATTAGAAATACCACATAAATGACCCCATTATAAAAACTACACCCCCCAAAGTATTCAAAATGACATTCAGTCAGCGTTTTAACCCTTTAGGTGTTTCACACGAATAGCAGCAAAGTGAAGGAGAAAATTCACAATCTTCATTTTTTACACTCGCATTTTCTTGTAGACCCAATTTTAGAATTTTTACAAAGGGTAAAAGGAGAAAATTTTTACTTGTATTTGTAGCCCAATTTCTCTCGAGTAAGCACATACCTCATATGTCTATGTAAAGAGTTCGGCGGGCGCAGTAGAGGGCTCAGAATGGAAGGAGCGACAAGGGGATTTTGGAGAGTACGTTTTTCTAAAATGGTTTTTGGGGGGCATGTTGCATTTAGGAAGCCCTTATGGTGCCAGAACAGCTAAAACCCCCCACATGGCATACCATTTTGGAAACTAGACCCCTCGGGGAATGTAACATGGGATAAAGTGAGCCTTTATACCCCATAGGTGTTTCACGACTTTTGCAAATGTAAAAAAAAAAAAAAAAAATTTTTTCCAAAAATGCTTGTTTTCCCAAAAATTTTACATTTTTAAAAAGGGTAATAGCAGAAAATACCCCTAAAAATTTGAAGCCCAATTTCTCCCGATTCAGAAAACACCCCATATGGAGATAAAAAGTGCTCTGCTGGCGCACTACAGGTCTCGGAAGAGAAGGAGTCACATTTGGCTTTTTGAAAGCAAATTTTGCTCTGGGGGCATGCCGCATTTAGGAATCCCCTATGGTGCCAGGACAGCAAAAAAAAAAACACATGGCATACCATTTTGGAAACTAGACCCCTCAGGGAACATAACAAAGGGTTAAGTGAACCTTTATACCCCACAGGTATTTCCCGACTTTTGCATATGTAAAAAAAAAAAATTTTTTTTTACCTAAAATGCTTTTTTTCCCAAAAATTTTACATTTTTAAAAAGGGTAAAAGCAGAAAATACCCCCCAAAATTTGTAACACAATTTCTCCAGAGTACGGCAATACCCCATATGTGACCCTTAACTGTTGCCTTGAAATACGACAGGGCTCCAAAGTGAGAGCGCCATGCGCATTTGAGGCCTAAATTAGGGACTTGCATAGGGGTGGACATAGGGGAATTCTACGCCAGTGATTCCCAAACAGGGTGCCTCCAGCTGTTGCAAAACTCCCAACATGCCTGGACAGTCAACGGCTGTCCGACAATACTGGGAGTTGTTGTTTTGCAACAGCTGGAGGCTCCATTTTGGAAACAGTGGCGTACCAGACGCTTTCATTTTTATTGGGGAGGGGAGGGGGGCTGTGTAGGGGTATGTGTATATGTAGTGTTTTTTACTTTTTATTTTGTGTTAGTTTAGTGTAGTGTTTTTAGGGTACAGTCCCACGGGCGGGGGTTCACAGTAGTTTCTCGCTGGCAGTTTGAGCTGTGGCAGAAAATTTGCCGCAGCTCAAACTTGCAGCCAGATACTTGCTGTAAACCTCCGCCAATGTGAGTGTACCCTGTACATTCACATTGGGGGGGGGGGGGGGAGGGGGAACATCCAGCTGTTGCAAAACTACAACTCCCAGCATGCGCTGACAGACTGTACATGCTGAGAGTTTTAGTTTTGCAACAGCTGTAGGCACACTGGTTATGTATCACTGAATTTGTGACCTTACTCAGTGTTTCAAAACCAGTGTGCCTTCAGCTGTTGCAAAACTACAACTCTCAGCAGTCACCGACAGCCAACGGCATGCTGGGAGTTGTAGTTATGCAACCAGCAGATGCACCACTACAACTCCCAGCATGCACTTTAGCTGTTTGTGCAAGGTGGGAGTTGTAGTTATACAACAGCTGAAGGTACACTTTTCCATAGAAAAAATGTGCCTCCAACTGTTGCAAAACCATAAGTCCCAGCATGCCCACAAGGGAGTTGTGGTGGTCTGCCTCCTGCTGTTGCATAACTACAGCTCCCAGCATGCCCTTTTTGCATGCTGGGAGCTGTTGCTAAGCAACAGCAGGAGGCTGTCACTCACCTCCAACGATCCACGCCGCGCAGGTCAGTCCCTCGTCGTCGCCGCCGCCGCTCCTGGGGCCCCGATCCCAACATTAACGCCGGGGATCGGGGTCCCCAGCACACTTGGTGCACGTCCCGCACCCGCTCACGTCCTCCGGAAGAGGGGTGGAGCGGGTTGCGGGAGTGACACCCGCAGCAGGCGCCCTGATTGGTCGGCTGGTAATCCGGCCGACGAATCAGGGCGATCGTGAGGTGGCACCAGTGCCACCTCACCCCTGCAGGCTCTGGCTGTTCGGGGCCGTCAGAGACGGCCTTCGATCAGCCAGTAATACCGGGTCACCGGGTCACTGGAGACCCGATTGACCCGGAATCGCCGCAGATCGCTGGACTGAATTGTCCAGCGATCTCCGGCCATCGCCAACATGGGGGGGGGGGGCATAATGACCCCCCTGGGCGATATGCCGGGATGCCTGCTGAACGATTTCAGCAGGCATCCGGCTCCGGTCTCCAACCGGCTAGCGGTGGGGACCGGAATTCCTACGGGCGTATGGATACGCCCTCGGTCCTTAAGGACTCGGAATGCAGGGCGTATCCATACGCCCTATGTCCTGAAGAGGTTAAAGGGGTACTCTGGTGGAAGACATTTGTTTTTTAGGTCTCTATAAGTCAACTGGAGCCAAAAAGTTAAACAGATTTGTAAATTACTTCTATTAAAAAATCATTACCCTTCCAGTACTTTTTAGCAGTTGTATGCTACAGAGTAAATTCTGTTATTTTTGAATTTATTTTTTGTCTTGTCCACAGTGCTCTTTATTGACATCTGATGTCCGTATCTGGAACTGTCCAGAGCAGCATAGGTTTGCAATGAGGATTTTCTCCTGCTCTGGACAGTTCCTGATATGGGCATCAGGTGTCAGCAGAGAGCACTGTGGACAAGACAAAAAAGAAAATCAAAAAGAACAGAACTTCCTCTGTAGCATACAGCTGCTTAAAAGAACAGGAAAGGTAAATATTTTTTAACCCCTTAAGGACCCAGCCAATTTTCACTGTAGGACCCGGCCATTTTTTGCACATCTGACCACTGTCCCTTTAAACATTAATAACTCTGGGATGCTTTTACCTTTCATTCTGATTCTGACATAGTTTTTTCGGGACATATTCTACTTTATGTTAGTGGTAAAATTTGGTCGATAATTGCATAATTTCTTGGTGAAAAATTCCAAAATTTTATGAAAAAATTGAAAATTTTGAATTTTTTTTCCTTTGAAGCTCTCTGCTTATAAGGAAAATGAATATTCCAAATAAATTATATATTGATTCACATATACAATATGTCTACTTTATATTTTCATCACAAAGTTGACATGTTTTACTTTTGGAAGACATCAGAGGGCTTCAAAGTATAGCAGCAATTTTCCAATTTTTCACGAAATTTTCAAAATCAAAATTTTTCAGGGACCAGTTCTGTTTTGAAGTGGATTTGAAGGGTCTTCATATTAGAAATACCCCATAAATGACCCCATTATAAAAACTGCACCCCTCAAAGTATTCAAAATGACATTCAAAAGGTTTGTTAACCCTTTAGGTGTTTCACAGGAATAGCAGCAAAGTGAAGGAGAAAATTCAAAATCTTCATTTTTTAAACTGGCATGTTCTTGTAGACCCAGTTTTTGAATTTTTAGAAGGGGCAAAAGGAGAGAAATCTTCCTAAAATGTGTAACCCAATTTCTCTCAAGTAAGGAAATACCTCATGTGTGTATGTCAAGTGTTCGGCGGGTGCAGTAGAGGGCTCAGAAGGGAAGGAGCAACAGTGGGATTTTGGAGAGTGAGTTTATCTGAAATTGTTTTTGGGGGGCATGTCACATTTAGGAAGCCCCTATGGTGCCAGAACAGCAAAAAAACAAAAAAAACCACATGGCATACTATTTTGAAAACCAGACCCCTCAAGGGGTCTAGTGAGTCTTAACACACCACAGGTGTTTCACAACTTTTTGTTAAAGTTGGATGTGTAAATGATTTTTTTTTTCACTAAAATGCTAGTTTTCCCTCAAATTTTTTATTTTTACAAGGGTTAATAGGAAATAATGCCCCCCAAAATTTGTAACCCCATCTCTTCTGAGTATGGAAATACCCCATGTGTGGACATCAAGTGCACTGCGGGCGCACTACAATGCTCAGAAGAGAGTCACATTTGGCTTTTGCAAAGTAAATTTAGCTGCAATGGTTTTTGGGGGGCATGTCCCATTTAGGAAGCCCCTATGGTGCCAGGAGAGCAACAAAAAAAAAACACATGGCATACTATTTTGGAAACTACACCCCTCAAGGAACATAACAAGGGTTACAGTGAGCCTTAACACCCCACAGGTGTTTGACGACTTTTCGTTAAAGGGGTATTCCAGGCAAAAACTTTTTTTATATATATATCAACTGGCTCCGGAAAGTTAAACAGATTTGTAAATTACTTCTATTAAAAAATCTTAATCCTTCCAATAGTTATTAGCTTCTGAAGTTTTCTGTCTAACTGCTCAATGATGATGTCACGTCACGGGAGCTGTTCATGATGGGAGAATATCCTTTGCATGATGGGAGACTATCCCCATAGGAGCTGGACAGCTCCCGGGACGTGAGTAATCAGAAAGCAGTTAGACAGAAAACAGCAACTCAACTTCAGAAGCTAATAACTATTGGAAGTATTAAGATTTTTTAATAGAAGTAATTTACAAATCTGTTTAACTTTCCGGAGCCAGTTGATATATAAAAAAAAAGTTTTTGCCTGGAATACCCCTTTAACCCCTTAAGGACCCAGCCATTTTACACCTTAGGACCCGGCCATTTTTTGCACATCTGACCACTGTCACTTTAAACATTAATAACTCTGGAATGCTTTTAGTTATCAATCTGGTTCCGAGATTGTTTTTTCGTGACATATTCTACTTTAACATAGTGGTAAAATTTTGTGGTAACTTGCATCCTTTCTTGGTGAAAATCCCAAAATTTTATGAAAAATTTGAAAATTTAGCATTTTTCTAACTTTGAAGCTTGTAAGGAAAATGGATATTCCAAATAATTTTTTTTATTCACATATACAATACGTCTACTTTATGTTTGCATCATAAAATTGACGAGTTTTTACTTTTGGAAGACACCAGAGGGCTTCAAAGTTCAGCAGCAATTTTCCAATTTTTCACAAAATTTCCAAACTCACTATTTTTCAGGGACCAGTTCAGGTTTGAAGTGGATTAGAAGGGTCTTCATCTTAGAAATACCCAACATATTACCCCATTATAAAAACTGCACCCCCCAAAGTATTCAAAATGACATTCAGTCAGCGTTTTAACCCTTTAGGTGTTTCACAGGAATAGCAGCATAATGAAGGAGAGAATTCACAATCTTCATTTTTTACACTCGCATGTTCTTGTAGACCCAATTTTTTAATTTTTACAAGGGGTAAAAGGAGAAAATTTATACTTATATTTGTAGCCCAATTTCTCTCGAGTAAGCACATACCTCATGTGTCTATGTTAAGTGTCCAGGGGGCGCAGTAGAGGGCTCAGAAGCGAAGGAGCGACAAGGGGATTTTGGAGAGTACGTTTTTCTGAAATGGTTTTTGGGGGGCATGTTGCTCTTAGGAAGCCCCTATGGTGCCAGAACAGCAAAAAAAAAAAAACACATGGCATACCATTTTGGAAAAAAGACCCCTTGAGGAATGTAACAAGGAATTAAGTGAGCCTTAATACCCGATAGCTGTTTCACGACTTTTGCATATGTAAAAAATGTTTTCTTAAATTCACTAAAATGTGTTTCCCCCCAAATTTTACATTTTTGCAAGGGTTAATAGCAGAAAATACCCCCCAAAATTTGTAACCTCATCTCTTCTCAGTATGGAGGTACCCCATAAGTTGACCTAAAGTGCACTATGGGCGAACTACAATGCTCAGAAGAGAAGGAGTCATATTTGGCTTTTTGAGAGCAAATTTTGCTCGGGGGCGTGTCGCATTTAGGAAGCCCCTATGGTGCCAGGAGAGAAAAAAAAAAACCACATGGCATACCATTTTGGAAACTAGACCCCTTGAGGAACGTAACAAGGGGTACAGTGAGCATTTACCCCCCACTGGTGTCTGTCAGATCTTTGGAACAGTGGGCTGTACAAAAATTTTTCATTTGCACAGCCCACTGTTCCAAAGATCTGTCAGACACCAGTGGGATGTAAATTCTCACTGCACCCCTCATTACATTCTGTGAGGGGTGTAGTTTCTGAAATGGGGTCACATGTGGGGTTTTTTTTGGGGGGCGTTTGTCAAAACCGCTGTAACAATCAGCCACCCCTGTGCAAATCACCTCAAATGTATATGGTGCACACTCCCTTCTGGGCCTTGTTGTGCGCCCCCAGAGCACTTTGCGCCCACATATGGGGGGGTATCTCCATAGTCAGGAGAAATTGCATTACAAATTTTGGGGGGCTTTTTTCCCCTTTTACCTCTTGTGAAAATGAACAGTATAGGGCAACACCAGCATGTTAGTGTAAAAAATTTATTTTCAATTCACCTTTTCATAAGGGGTGAAAGGAGAAAAAGCATAGGTGTGGACATAGGGGTATTCTACGCCAGTGATTCCCAAACAGGGTTCCTCCAGCTATTGCAAAACTCCCAGCATGCTTGGACAGTCAACGGCTGTCCGGCAATACTGGGAGTTGTTGTTTTGCAACAGCTGGAGGCTCCATTTTGGAAACAGTGGCGTACCAGACGTTTTTCATTTTTATTGGGGAGGGGGGCTGTGTAGGGGTATGTGTATATGTAGGGTTTTTTACTTTTTATTTTATTTTGTGTTAGTGTAGTGTTATTGGGGTACAGTCACACAGGCGGGGGACTACAGCGAGTTTCCCGCTGCGAGTTTGAGCAGTTGCGCAAAATTTGCTGCATCGCAAACTTGTAACCTGTACCCTGTACCTTGCAGCCTGTACCCTGTACATTCACAGGGGTGAACCTCCAGCTGTTGCAAAACTACAACTCCCAGCATGCATGGTCTATCAGTGCATGCTGGTAGTTATAGTTTTGCAACAGCTGGAGGCACACGGGTTGGGAAACACTGAGTTAGGAAACAGACAATGTTTCCCAACCAGTGTGCCTCCAGTTGTTGCAAAACCACAACTCCCAGCATGCCCAGACAGCCGAAGGGCATATTCGGAGTAGTGGTTATGCAACAGCTGGAGGAGAACAGTTTGGGGACCACTGTGTAGTGGTGTCCAAGCTGTAGCCCTCCAGATGTTGCAAAACTACAACTCCCAGTATGCCAAAACTGTCCAGGCATGCTGGGAGTTGTAGTTCCGCAACATCTGAAGGGCCAGATGTTACAGAACTACAACTCCCAGCATGCCTGGACAGTAAGGGCATGCTGAGGATGTGTAGTTTAGCAACATCTGGAAGGGCACAGTGGTCTCCAAACTGTGGACCTCCAGATGTTGCAAAACTGCAACTCCCAGCATGCCCAGACACCAAGGGCTGTCTGGGCATTCTGGGAGTTGTAGTATACAGCAATGCATGTCGCTTTACGGCGACGTGCATTGCTGTAAAGGGCCCGACCGCGGCTAAAGTTCCACCCACCTGTCGCCGCCGCCGTCTTCATCGCCGGGATCCGGGTCTTCAAGGACGAGGTAAGTACCGCATTTAGGAAGCCCCTTTGGTGCCAGGATAGCAAAAAAAAAAAAAAACACACATGACATACTATTTTAGAAACTACACCCTTCAAGGAACGTAACAAGGGGTACAGTGAGCTTTAACACCCCACAGGTGTTTGATAAATATTCATGAAGTGGGATGTGAAAATGAAAAATTTTATTTTTTTACACTAAAATGCTGGGGTTACCCCAAATTTTTCATTTTCACAAGTGATAAAAGGAGAAAATGTAATTGTAAATTTGTAAATACATTTCTTTGGAGTAAGGACATACCTCATATCTTGGTGTAAACAGCATGCACACCGGTCTCAGAGGTGCCGGAGATCAGTCAGGGTCCTTGAGCTTTGGCTTTCTCCTATGGAGCCAGAACAGTGGGACCCCCCCCCCTCAAGGGGCATTACATGGGGTAAATAACTGGGGTACACTAAATAACTAAAATGGGGTACAGTGGGACATAAAATTATAAATTATGTTCCCAGAATGATGACCCAGAGCATAGCCAAAACTAAAATATATGCCCATCCCAAACACTATGCTCTGAATCATCATTCTGGGAATGTGATGTGTGTGGCTGTCCCTAACCTGTTGCCTCAAATGCGCACCCCGCTCAGGTGGAGAGAGAGCGCTGCGCATTTGAGGCAACATAAAAAGTCCCCGTGACCCATGACCCTTTTTTTTTTTTTTTTTTTAAATACCCCCAGAGGTCTTATCAGTTTTTTTTTTGTTTGTTTTTTCAGATGAAACATTATTTTGGGCAATTTAGTGGTTTACGGGGTTAAAACTTGGAATGTACTCTGGACTTGGTACGTTGGGGTAAAATTATGGAAAATTAAAATGAGAAGGGAAAATTTAGTACTCCATGGAAGTGTGATGATCGGGGTAAGTGTCACATTGAGTGGTGGTGTCCTTCTGAATCCCCCTCTTGTAACACACTGCATCTTTTCTGGGTTCGTCCCTTCTTTCCAGTGTGAGGGACTTCACCTGGAAAGTGTTGGCCTGGGACGATCCTGGCACCTATAATTCCAGTTCCTTCGGAACTCCGGCCTGCTCTTTCCCGGTTGCCAAAGATCAGGACCTTTAGGACTTCTTCTTGGAACTGGAGGAATGTCCCTGTGTTGCCAGCGTGCTGGGACAGTACAAAATCGTTGTACATGGCAACCTGTACCAAGTAGACCGCAACTTTTTTGTACCATACCCGTGTTTTGCGCATGGCCATGTATGGCTTAAGGACTTGATCAACTCCCCCCATATACCGATTGTAGTCCAGAATACAATCGGGCTTGAGGACCGGTGTTGTGGTACCTCGCACAGGGACAGGTGAGCTGCTGTTACCATGAATAGTGGTCAGCATAACATCCCTCTTATCCTTATAAGTTTCCCGCTAACACCCAGAGTTGGGGAACAATCTGGGGGTTCAATACGGGAATCTCATCCCTCATACACTCTAAACTTGTAAGTGTACCCGGAGGTACTCTCACAAAGTTTATAGAGCTTCACGCCATACCGCGCCAGCTTTGAGGGAATATACTGGTGGAAGAGGAGTCTCCCCTTAAAACTGATAAGAGACTCATCGACCGAGAGCTCCCTGAGCAGTACGTAGGCCTCAAAAAATGTGGCCCCAAAGTGATCGATGACCGGCCTCACTTTGTAAAGCCGGTCATAGGTGGGATCACTTCGGGGTGGACATGCCGCATTATCTGCATAATGCAGGCATTTCCGAATGGCATGTCATGGCGTGTCATGGCAATACTGTAAAGCGGGGTCTTGTATAGGATGTCCCCGCTCCAGTAGTGCCTGACACTAGGCTTTTTGACCAGGCCCATATGCAGCAAGAGGCCCCAAAATGTCCTCATCTCTGCTGCATCAATGGCGTACCATTCATTGGACCTGGCCAAAAAAGAATCAAGGTGGTGGGCGATGAACTGCCTGGTGTACAGATTCGTCTGCTCCACCATTAGATTGACCAGGCCATCACTGAAAAAATTATTAAAATAGTCAATTTCAGTGAACCCGGCCGTGTCAATACGGATTCCGGAGTCGCCAACAAACTCCGGAAACCCGTGGCTGACAACCCTCTGGGGGTCTACAGACAGGTTCACCGGAAGGGGGCTCCGGTAAACTTATCTGGGGGCTCGGACTCCTAGTACCAGCGGCATTGTCGCTTGTACTAGTGCCGGCCACTGGGCCACTATCATGGGGGGTGCGTGGCCTCGCCTGGCGGCGTCTCCGCCACCGTACAGGGGACTCATCATCACTGCTAGATGATGAGGAGGACTATGAAGAACACAGGAATGTAGGATCTTCATCGTCCTCACTGGCAGATTCGGAGTCGGTGGGCAAGAAAAGCGTATGCCTCCGCTGCCGAAAATGCCTGGCGAGCCATCGCCTTTTTTATACGGTGGCGGGGGGGGTGGCGGTGTCGGGGGGGGGGGGGGAGGGTGTGTGTGTGTGTGTGGGGGGGGGGGAGTATGTACTGTGTGTGATTGGTGTAACTATAAACTGTATGGGGGGGAAAGCCCTGCGGCCCAAAAAAAATGGGGGGCCAAATGCAGCGCCCTGAATCCCTAATAGGGTCCAGATCACACTGAAAAATTGCGGCGGACCCTTGGGGACCTATTATGGGGTCAGGGGGGGGGGGAATTTATTTTTACTTTTTTAAACTTTTTTTAAACTTTTTACCCTACCTTTCCCTGGGCTGTATTCTTTCCCTGATCTATGGGGGGCTTCTTTTCTTCTGTGGGGGCTCCAATCTCAGCAGAGGGGGGGGGGGGGGTCCCGGTCTTCCTCCAGCAGCTCTGACCAGTGACTGAACCCAGCCAGCCGCGGGAGCTGCAGGAGGATGCGGTTAACCCCTCCCCGATCGTCCAGCTAATAGCAGCGATCCTGGTTGGTGACGAAATCGCCACCTCCCCATAGATACAGGAGGTGATTGGAGGTGTATCCTACACCCCCGATCACCTTGTATCTCCGGGTCAGCGGGTCACTAGTGACCCGCATCACCGGAATCGCAGCGATTCACAAGTGTGAATTCACTTGTGTTTTTTTGCGATCGCCGACATGAGGGGGTCTAATGACCCCCCTGGGCGTTTGCACGGGATGCCTGCTTAGCGGGGACTGGAATTCTCCATGACGTACGCATAAATTTAAAGGGCCAATACACCCATAATTACTGTCACACCTGTCACCACATTATAAAGTTCCTGCACCTCCCCCACTTCCCTGCCAGATCTTGAGTGCCCCTAGCCTTAGATTAAGCGTTCCATATTGCCTGTCTGCCTTATCCGTGTATCCAGACCTTCCCTCTACGTTATAGATTTCACAACTTTGCTGCCTGCCTTGACCCTCTGCTACGTCTGACTATGCCACTGCCTTATCCTTCAGTACCTCAACTTGCCCAGCTACCTGTGTGGTCGAGCCGTGTCGGGGGTAGCTACCTGGGTGACGCCAGCCGCAGCATGCCTATCCTGCCTTGCGGCGGGCTCTGGTGAAGACCAGCGGCACCTTAGACTCTGCTCCCCGATACGGTCCGTGTCATCAGCCACACAGGTTAGTGGATCCACGTCCAGCTTCGTTACAGCAAGATCCAGCCATGGATCCCGCTAAGATTCCTCTGCCAGATAATCCGGATCTCGCTTCCATCGTGGTGTTCCAGTCACAGCAGTTGGCCCAGCAGGCACAGCAGTTGAGCAAGTTGTCCACCATGATGCAGCAGTTACTCACTACACAACAACGGCCTTGGGCAACTCTGCTTTGGGATCGCAGTGATGCTCTCACTACTAATCTCCAGGCATTCCTGTCGGAATTTTGAGGTGTATTCAAAGAACCAGCCCGAGCTTCCTCCGCTGAGTCGGCATTGGCGAGTCTATCTCAGGGCAACTCCTCTGTGGGCTTGTATGCCATACGGATTCGCACTCTTGCATCGGAATTGTCATGGAATAATGATGCTCTTTGTGCCACCTTCAAGAGAGGATTATCAAGCCAAATGAAGGATTTCCTCGCTGCCCGGGAATTGCCATCTAACCTGAGTGAACTTATACACTTGGAATCCCGGATTGATATCCGTTTCTCTGAGCGACGTGAGGAACTACGCCAAGAAAGGGAGTCGGCACGACTTCGGCACCTTCCTCGTCTGGCACCTGTCTTCCAGCAACCCTTGCAAACTTCTACGTCGCCTCTAGCAGTGGAGGCTATGCAAGTGGATAGGCCTCGCCTGACCCTGCAGGAAAGAACTTGCTGACGAAATGAGAATCTATGCCTATACTGCGCCAGTGCAGATCACTTCCTCAAGGATTGTCCTCTGCGTCCTCAGTCACAGGGAAACGCTCGTACCTAGGGTTTGTGGGAGAGGCCTTCCTAGGTGTGAACACCACCTCTCCATGCTTAAAGAGGCACTGTCATTGTTAAAATCTTTTCATATATTGCCGGACTCATTATAATATGACATTTCACAATATACACCTGTTAAAAAAAATTTACATTTTCACCTGAAATTCAAGCTCAAAATAGCCGCCACTATGGGTCGCCTGTCTTTTAGCCAGAGAGACTAGTCTAGATTATACAGCATACTGGATACCGGCCGTAAAGAATACCGGTATCCAGTATAGGAGATTTCTATTGAGTGTATGCAAAACTACAGATAAAGGATATGTGGACATGCTGGGAGCTGTAGTTTTACAACAGCTGGAGGCAACACTGCTCTAACACAGTTATTTACAAGCATTGCAGCTTCAGTTGTTACTAAACTACAACTCCCAGCATGCTGAAATAGTCAAAGCTTTCTGGGACTCCTGAATGACAAAGAAGTTGATCAGCCATTCAGGAGTCTGTGAAAGATGAATGACACACATAGTGACAGCTATGCTGATTAGCATCCAGCTTTACTAGGAGAAGATAAAACAGATAGAACATGTATTCATGAAAATGCTGTACTTTTATCTAAAAAATCCTTGCACTAATTTTTTATAAAGATCTATTCTTATTTTTATACATTTTATTCTGTTATGAATTCACCATAATGTCTCTGATTACTGCAGGCAAGCTCCAAGTATCTGTTACGCCGAGCGCTCCGGGTCCCCGCTCCTCCCCGGAGCGCTCGCTTCACTCTCCCCGCGGCATCGCTCCGGTCACGTCCTCTGACCCGGGGCGCTGCGATTCCGCTGCCAGCCGGGATGCGATTCGCGATGCGGGTAGCGCCCGCTCGCGATGCGCACCCCGGCTCCCCTACCTGACTCGCTCTCCGTCTGTTCTGTCCCGGCGCGCGCGGCCCCGCTCCCTAGGGCGCGCGCGCGCCGGGTCTCTGCGATTTAAAGGGCCACTGCGCCGCTGATTGGCGCAGTGGTTCCAATTAGTGTGTTCACCTGTGCACTTCCCTATATCACCTCACTTCCCCTGCACTCCCTTGCCGGATCTTGTTGCCTTAGTGCCAGTGAAAGCGTTCCTTGTGTGTTCCTTGCCTGTGTTTCCAGACCTTCTGCCGTTGCCCCTGACTACGATCCTTGCTGCCTGCCCCGACCTTCTGCTACGTCCGACCTTGCTTTTGCCTACTCCCTTGTACCGCGCCTATCTTCAGCAGCCAGAGAGGTGAGCCGTTGCTAGTGGATACGACCTGGTCACTACCGCCGCAGCAAGACCATCCCGCTTTGCGGCGGGCTCTGGTGAAAACCAGTAGTGGCTTAGAACCGGTCCACTAGCACGGTCCACGCCAATCCCTCTCTGGCACAGAGGATCCACTACCTGCCAGCCGGCATCGTGACAGTAGATCCGGCCATGGATCCCGCTGAAGTTCCTCTGCCAGTTGTCGCTGACCTCACCACGGTGGTCGCCCAGCAGTCACAACAGATAGCGCAACAAGGCCAACAGCTGTCTCAACTGACCGTTATGCTACAACAGTTACTACCACAGCTTCAGCAGTCATCTCCTCCGCCAGCTCCTGCACCTCCTCCGCAGCGAGTGGCCGCTCCTGGGATACGCTTATCCTTGCCGGATAGATTTGATGGGGACTCTAAGTTTTGCCGTGGCTTTCTTTCCCAATGTTCCCTGCATCTGGAGATGATGTCGGACCTGTTTCCCACTGAAAGGTCTAAGGTGGCTTTCGTAGTCAGCCTTCTGTCCGGAAAAGCCCTGTCATGGGCCACACCGCTCTGGGACCGCAATGACCCCGTCACTGCCTCTGTACACTCCTTCTTCTCGGAAATCCGAAGTGTCTTTGAGGAACCTGCCCGAGCCTCTTCTGCTGAGACTGCCCTGTTGAACCTGGTCCAGGGTAATTCTTCCGTTGGCGAGTATGCCGTACAATTCCGTACTCTTGCTTCAGAATTGTCCTGGAATAATGAGGCCCTCTGCGCGACCTTCAAAAAAGGCCTATCCAGCAACATTAAAGATGTTCTGGCCGCACGAGAAATTCCTGCTAATCTACATGAACTTATTCACCTAGCCACTCGCATTGACATGCGTTTTTCCGAAAGGCGTCAGGAACTCCGCCAAGATATGGACTCTGTTCGCACGAGGCGTTTCTTCTCCTCGGCTCCTCTCTCCTCTGGTCCCCTGCAATCTGTTCCTGTGCCTCCCGCCGTGGAGGCTATGCAGGTCGACCGGTCTCGCCTGACACCTCAAGAGAGGACACGACGCCGTATGGAGAACCTCTGCCTGTACTGTGCTAGTACCGAACACTTCCTGGGAGATTGTCCTATCCGTCCTCCCCGCCTGGAAAGACGTACGCTGACTCCGCACAAAGGTGAAACAGTCCTTGATGTCTACTCTGCTTCTCCACGTCTTACTGTGCCTGTGCGGATGTCTGCCTCTGCCTTCTCCTTCTCTACAGTGGCCTTCTTGGACTCTGGATCTGCAGGAAATTTTATTTTGGCCTCTCTCGTCAACAGGTTCAACATCCCGGTGACCAGTCTCGCCAGACCTCTCTACATCAATTGTGTAAATAATGAAAGATTGGACTGTACCATACGTTTCCGCACGGAGCCCCTTCTTATGAGCATCGGATCTCATCATGAGAGGATTGAACTTTTGGTCCTCCCCAATTGCACCTCGGAAATTCTCCTTGGACTTCCCTGGCTTCAACTTCATTCCCCTACCCTGGATTGGTCCACTGGGGAGATCAAGAGTTGGGGGTCCTCTTGTTCCAAGAACTGTCTAAAACCGGTTCCCAGTAACCCTTGCCGTAACTCTGTGGTTCCTCCAGTAACCGGTCTCCCTAAGGCCTATATGCACTTCGCGGATGTTTTCTGCAAAAAACAAGCTGAGACTCTACCTCCTCACAGGCCTTATGATTGCCCTATCGACCTCCTCCCGGGCACTACTCCACCCCGGGGCAGAATTTATCCTCTCTCTGCCCCAGAGACTCTTGCCATGTCCGAATACGTCCAGGAGAATCTAAAAAAGGGCTTTATCCGTAAATCCTCCTCTCCTGCCGGAGCCGGATTTTTCTTTGTGTCCAAAAAAGATGGCTCCCTACGTCCTTGCATTGACTACCGCGGTCTTAATAAAATCACGGTTAAGAACCGCTACCCCTTACCCCTCATCTCTGAACTCTTTGATCGCCTCCAAGGTGCCCACATCTTCACTAAATTGGACTTAAGAGGCGCCTATAACCTCATCCGCATCAGAGAGGGGGACGAGTGGAAAACGGCATTTAACACCAGAGATGGACACTTTGAGTATCTGGTCATGCCCTTTGGACTGTGCAACGCCCCTGCCGTCTTCCAAGACTTTGTCAATGAAATTTTTCGTGATCTGTTATACTCCTGTGTTGTTGTATATCTGGACGATATCCTAATTTTTTCTGCCAATCTAGAAGAACACCGCCAGCATGTCCGTATGGTTCTTCAGAGACTTCGTGACAACCAACTCTATGCCAAAATTGAGAAATGTCTGTTTGAATGCCAATCTCTTCCTTTTCTAGGATATTTGGTCTCTGGCCAGGGACTACAGATGGATCCAGACAAACTCTCTGCCGTCTTAGATTGGCCACGCCCCTCCGGACTCCGTGCTATCCAACGCTTTTTGGGGTTCGCCAATTATTACAGGCAATTTATTCCACATTTTTCTACCATTGTGGCTCCTATCGTGGCTTTAACCAAAAAAAGTGCTGATCCCAAGTCCTGGCCTCCTCAAGCAGAAGACGCCTTTAAACGACTCAAGTCTGCCTTTTCTTCGGCTCCCGTCCTCTCCAGACCTGACCCTTCCAAACCCTTCCTATTGGAGGTTGATGCCTCCTCAGTGGGAGCTGGAGCTGTTCTTCTACAAAAAAATTCTTCCAGGCATGCTGTCACTTGTGGTTTTTTCTCTAGGACCTTCTCTCCAGCTGAGAGGAACTACTCCATCGGGGATCGAGAGCTTCTAGCCATTAAATTAGCACTTGAGGAATGGAGGCATCTGCTGGAGGGATCAAGTTCTCCTGTTATTATCTACACCGACCACAAGAACCTCTCCTACCTCCAGTCTGCCCAACGGCTGAATCCTCGCCAGGCCCGGTGGTCTCTGTTCTTTGCCCGATTTAATTTTGAGATTCACTTTCGTCCTGCCGATAAGAACATTAGGGCCGATGCTCTCTCTCGTTCCTCGGATGCCTCAGAAGTTGAACTCTCTCCGCAACACATCATTCCACCTGACTGCCTGATCTCCACTTCTCCTGCCTCCATCAGGCAGACTCCTCCAGGAAAGACCTTTGTTTCTCCTCGCCAACGCCTCGGAATCCTCAAATGGGGTCACTCCTCCCATCTCGCAGGTCATGCGGGTATCAAGAAATCTGTGCAACTCATCTCCCGCTTCTATTGGTGGCCGACTCTGGAGACGGATGTTGTGGACTTTGTGCGAGCCTGCACTATCTGTGCCCGGGATAAGACTCCTCGCCAGAAGCCCGCTGGTTTTCTTCATCCTCTGCCTGTCCCCGAACAGCCTTGGTCTCTGATTGGTATGGATTTTATTACTGATTTACCCCCTTCCCGTGGCAACACTGTTATTTGGGTGGTCGTTGATCGATTCTCCAAAATGGCACATTTCATCCCTCTTCCTGGTCTTCCTTCTGCGCCTCAGTTGGCTAAACAATTTTTTGTACACATTTTTCGTCTTCACGGGTTGCCTACGCAGATTGTCTCGGATAGAGGCGTCCAATTCGTGTCTAAATTCTGGAGGGCTCTCTGTAAACAACTCAAGATTAAATTAAATTTTTCTTCTGCATATCATCCCCAGTCCAATGGACAAGTAGAAAGGATTAACCAGATCTTGGGTGATTATTTGCGACATTTTGTTTCCTCCCGCCAGGATGACTGGGCAGATCTCCTCCCATGGGCCGAATTCTCGTATAACTTCAGGGTCTCTGAGTCTTCCTCCAAATCCCCATTTTTCGTGGTGTACGGCCGTCACCCTCTTCCCCCCCTCCCTACTCCCTTGCCCTCTGGTCTGCCCGCTGTGGATGAAATTTCTCGTGACCTTTCCATCATATGGAGAGAGACCCAAAATTCTCTCTTACAGGCTTCATCACGCATGAAGAAGTTCGCGGATAAGAAAAGAAGAGCTCCCCCCGTTTTTTCCCCTGGAGACAAGGTATGGCTCTCCGCTAAATATGTCCGCTTCCGTGTCCCTAGCTACAAGTTGGGACCACGCTATCTTGGTCCTTTCAAAATTTTGTGTCAAATTAATCCTGTCTCTTATAAACTTCTTCTTCCTCCCTCTCTTTGTATCCCTAATGCCTTTCACGTCTCTCTTCTCAAACCACTCATCCTCAACCGTTTTTCTCCCAAATCTGTTCCTCCCACTCCTGTTTCCGGCTCCTCGGACATCTTCTCGGTCAAAGAAATTTTAGCTGCCAAAAAGGTCAGAGGGAAAAATTTTTTTTTAGTGGACTGGGAGGGTTGTGGTCCTGAAGAGAGATCCTGGGAACCTGAGGACAACATCCTAGACAAAAGTCTGCTCCTCAGGTTCTCAGGCTCTAAGAAGAGGGGGAGACCCAAGGGGGGGGGTACTGTTACGCCGAGCGCTCCGGGTCCCCGCTCCTCCCCGGAGCGCTCGCTTCACTCTCCCCGCGGCATCGCTCCGGTCACGTCCTCTGACCCGGGGCGCTGCGATTCCGCTGCCAGCCGGGATGCGATTCGCGATGCGGGTAGCGCCCGCTCGCGATGCGCACCCCGGCTCCCCTACCTGACTCGCTCTCCGTCTGTTCTGTCCCGGCGCGCGCGGCCCCGCTCCCTAGGGCGCGCGCGCGCCGGGTCTCTGCGATTTAAAGGGCCACTGCGCCGCTGATTGGCGCAGTGGTTCCAATTAGTGTGTTCACCTGTGCACTTCCCTATATCACCTCACTTCCCCTGCACTCCCTTGCCGGATCTTGTTGCCTTAGTGCCAGTGAAAGCGTTCCTTGTGTGTTCCTTGCCTGTGTTTCCAGACCTTCTGCCGTTGCCCCTGACTACGATCCTTGCTGCCTGCCCCGACCTTCTGCTACGTCCGACCTTGCTTTTGCCTACTCCCTTGTACCGCGCCTATCTTCAGCAGCCAGAGAGGTGAGCCGTTGCTAGTGGATACGACCTGGTCACTACCGCCGCAGCAAGACCATCCCGCTTTGCGGCGGGCTCTGGTGAAAACCAGTAGTGGCTTAGAACCGGTCCACTAGCACGGTCCACGCCAATCCCTCTCTGGCACAGAGGATCCACTACCTGCCAGCCGGCATCGTGACAGTATCTTTCTCTGTGTAACATGACACAGCATAATACCAGAGAGGAAAGGGTTACAGAGTAGAGAGTACTAATTGGCTGACTGCCCAGGCTTGCTCCTGTGAGGGAGACTGACTGACACGCCCCCTCCAGCCTGCACAATGAAAAAGTAACTCACCAGCAGATAAATGCTTATATCTCTGGATATATAGGTCAGAGACACATAACAATTATATGCACATGTTCAGGATTGGGTCCTGAGTAACATATCACTTTTTTAATTTTTTTTGCACTATGAAAGGTAAGCTTTAAATATGACTGTCCAGCTTTTTCTACCCTACAAAGAGATCAACTCCGTTCTTGCCTTTCTGGACTCTGGCTCAGCGGGAAACTTTATTGATGCCTCCCTAGTTCATAGGTATCATCTGCCTGTGTCCCGCCTGTTAAAGCCTCTGTACACCTCGACGGTCAATGGAGAAAAACAGGACTGTACTGTGCTATTTCGCAAGGAATCTTTGTCAATGCAGGTCGAAATCTGGCATAAGGAGAACTTGTCCTTCTATGTACTACCCCATTGTACTTCTCCTCTCTTGCTTGGTCTACCATGGTTGCAGCTCCATGCCCTGCAGCTGGATTGGAAGACTGGAGAAGTTCTTCGCTGGGGTCTGTATTGCAACAGCCACTGTATTCATATACGTTTGTAAGTTGGAACAATTATCTTCTTGTCCTTTGTCCAGTTTGCCTTCGTTCCTCCAGGATTTTGCTGATGTCTTCAGTGAAAAACAAGCTGAAGTGTTACCACTACATCGTGCCAACGATTGTCCTATTGACTTACTGCCCGGCACCACTCCTCCCATGGGCAGAATTTACCCTTTGTCAGTCCCTGAAACTCTGGCCATGTCTAAATATATCCAGGAGAACCTTCAGAAGGGGTTTATCAGGAAGTCCTCTTGCCCTGCCGGAGCCGGGTTCTTCTTAGTGGAAAAAAGGACAGGTCCTTGCGACCTTGCATTGACTAGCGAGGCTTGAATAAAATTACAGTAAAGAACCGCTACCCACTTCCTTTAATCTCAGAGTTATTTGATCGTCTGCGAGGTGCCAGGATTTTCTCTAAACAAGACCTTTGTGGAGCCTATAATTGAATTTGTATACGTGAAGGGGATGAATGGAAGACTGCGTTTAATACTCGTGACGGACATTTTGAATATCTTGTGATGCCATTCGGACTCTGTAATGCTCCAGCAGTTTTCCAGGAGTTCATCAATGATATTTTCCGTGACCTCCTGTACTCCTGTGTCGTTGTCTATTTGGATGACATACTCATCTACTCCCAATTTCCAGTCTCATCGCTCTCACCTCCGCCAAGTGTCTCTGTGAAAATCATCTCTATTCTAAATTGGAGAAGTGTAGTTTTGAAAAGACTAGCCTCCCTTTTCTGGGCTACATTGTTACCAGTCAAGGTCTACAAATGGAGTCCAACAAGTTATCCGCAGTACTGGACTGGCCAAAACCTGGTCTGAATGCAATTCAGCACTTCCTCAGCTTTGTCAATTACTATAGGCAATTCATTCCTCACTACTCCACTGTGGTAGCTCCCATTGTTTTCCTTACCAAGAAGACTGCTAATCCTAAGGTTACTATTTATACAGCTCACAAGAACTTCCTCTTTCTACAGACTGCTTATCGTCTTAACCCTCTTCAGGCTCGCTGGTCTCCGTTCTTCTCCAGATTTGACTTTTTTATTCACTTCCGTCCAGCAGAGAAGAATCTTCGGGTGGATGCTCTGTCTAGATCCTACGATGTATAATCTCATCCTCAACATATACCTCCTAATCATCTCATTTCTGCAGCACTGGCAACCCTTCAGCACCTGCCTCCTGGAAAGACATTCGTAATTCCTCGTCTCAGACTTTGAGTCTTGAAATGGGGTCATTCTTCATTGTTGGCCGGTCATGCCGGTATCCGTAAATCCTTACAACTGGTATCCCGACAGTATTGGTGGCTAACTTTATAACAGGACATCGTTGACTTTGTACGTTCCTGTTCGATGTGTGCCTGGGACAAGAGCCCTCGCTCCAAACCTGCAAGATTTCTACAACCTTTGCCAGTTCCAGAGCGACCTTGGACCGATATTGCTTTGATGGACATTATTCCCGACCTTTCTTCCTTTGGCGGCAATACAGTCATTTGGGTTGTAGTTGACCGATTCTCTAAAATGGCTTATTTTGTGCCCCTGCCAGGATTACGATCGCCACCGCAGCTTGCTAAACTTTTTCTCCACCACATCTTCCGCTTACATGGACTGCCTACCCATATTGTATCCAACCGGGGAGTTCAATTTGTCTCAAAATTCTGGAGGGCCCTCTGCTCACGTCTCTAAGTCAAATAACATTTTTCTTCAGGTTATCACCCTCAATCTAATGGACAAATCAAAAGGGTGAACCATCTGGAAGAAGGCTCGGCTCTCCCTCTTATATGCCACGACCCGTATAAAAACTCAAGTGGACAAGAAAAGGCGTTCTCCCGAATTCTCTCCTGGAGACAGAGTTTGGTTGTCATCTAAATATCTGCTTCAAAGTACCCTGCTATAAACTGGGTCCTCGCTATTTGGGTCCCTACAAGGTCAAGAAACATCTAAATCCAGTGGCTTATTTTCTGTATCTGCCTTCCTCCCTCCGGATCCTGAATTATTTTCACGTCTCCCTCTTGAAACCTGTCATCCATAACCGCTTCTCTAAGAAAGACATTTCTCCTACTCCCACCTCAGGTACCCCCGATGTTTTTACTCTCAAGGAAGTTCTGGACTCCAAACGTATCAGAGGAAAATGTTTCTTCCTTGTAAATTGGGAAGGATTTGGACCGGAGGAAAGGTCTTGGGAGCCACAAGATAATATTCTAGACCGTGACCTAACCCAGAAGTTCTTGTCCTCCAAAAAGAGGGGGAGGGTACTGTTACACTTTGCGCTTTGGCCGCAAGCACTGGCCATGAGCGTAGAGTCCCTGACATGCCCGCATGCAAATCCCAACCCGTCACTCCCCATGCTCCGTTGCTGCCCCCTCCCGTGTCTCGGCTCCATCGCGCGTATCCCCGTCTCCTAGGGCGCGCACGTGCCAGAGCTCTGAAATTTAAAGGGCCAGTATGCCCATAATTACTGTCAACCCTGTCACTACATTATAAAATTCCTGCACCTCCCCCACTTCCCTGCCGGATCTTCAGTGCCCCTAGCCTTAGATTAAGCATTCCAAATTGCCTGTTTGCCTTATCCGTGTATGCAGACCTTCCCACTACGTTATAGACTTTGCACATTTGCTGCCTGTCTTGACCTTCTGCTACGTCTGGCTACGCCACTGCCTTATCCTTCGGCACCTCGCCTTGCCCAGCTACCTGTGTGGTCGAGCCGTGTCGGGGTAGCGACCTAAGTGTCACCTGCCGAAGCAAGCCCATCCTGCCTTGCGCCAGGCTCTGGTGAAGATCAGTGGCACCTTAGACTCCATGTCCAGCTCCATTACACCTTTTTTCCGAGAGCTGTATATATATATATTTTTTTATATACAGACAATGTTCAATGTTGTGTGATAGAAATTTTTTTCCATGAGGAGTTGATGTTTTTAATGGTGCAATTTTGGGGTACATGATCACTTTTATTTTAGTTTTTCAGAGGCGCCATTGATATAAAGCCATAAATGTGGCAAGGTTTTTATGAATTTTTTTTTACGGCGTTCATCATGCGGGTTCAATAATGTGATAGTCTTATTGCTTGGGTTGTTATGGACGCGGCGATACCAAATATGTGTATATAATTTTTGGGGGGAGGGAAAGGGAGATTGCATATGTTCATTTATTTTTATTATTTTATTTATTATTTATATTTATAGTTTATTTATTTACTGTATTTATTTTTTATTTAATGTTTTTTTTTTTACTGTCCCACTAGTGGACTTGACACTTTTAATACATTGCTGTGCAGATCTGTACTGCAATGCATTATCCCTATCAGTGTAACACTGACTGCCAGTTTAACATATCATCTCTGTCAAAGCATTTCAGAGACAAACATGATGGAGATGTGACCTCACTAAAAATTAATGTGATTGAAAGGGTTGGAAACAATATCAGAGGTGGTGATTTACGGAGAAGACTGCTCAACAGTAAATCTTATTGGATTTTTTTGCTTGATACTAGAGAACCATCTGGGATGAATCTCAGACATGATCTTATTCTCACATATTAGCTATTTATATTATTACTCATTTATTTTTTTGTTTCCCTGCTGAGCAGTTTTCTTTCTATAAAACCTCCCCCTCCCTTCCCCCCCCTCTCCCCCCTTCTCATCCCCCTTTCCCCCTTAAAGTTGAATGTGTAAATGAAAAATGTGATTTTTAACACAAATTTACCATTTTTACAAAGGGTAATGGGAGAAAATGCCCCCCAAAATTTGTAACCCCATCTCTTCTGAGTATGGAAATACTCCATGTTAGGGCATAAACTGCTCTGTGGGCGAACTACAATGCTCAGAAGAGATGGAGTCACAATTGGCTTTTGGAAAGCAAATTTTGATGAAATGGTTTTTGGGGGGCATGTCACATTTAGGAAGCCCCTATGGTGCCAGAACAGCCTTAGCATCCCACAGGTGATTGACGAACTGTCGTTAAAGTGGGACGTGAAAATGAAAAATGTGATTTTTAACACTAACTTTTCAGGAGTAATAGGAGAAAATGCACCACAAAATTTGTAACCCCATTTCTCTTGAGTAAGGAAATACCTCATATGTGGATGTAAAGTGATCTGCGGGTGCACTAGAGGGCTCAGAAGGGAAGGAGCGACATTGGGCTTTTGGAGAGCAAATTTTGCTGAAATTGGGGGCATGTCGCCTTTTTGGGGGCATGTCGCATTTAGGAAGCCCCCATGATGCCAGAACAGTAAAAAAAAAAAAAAAAAAACACATGGCATACTATTTTGGAAACTACACCCATCATAGAATTTAATAAGGGGTGCAGTGAGCATTTACACCCCACTGGCATTTGACAGATCTTTGGAACAGTGAGCTGTGCAAATGAAAAATAAAATTTTTCATTTTTACAGATGTCTGTTCAAAAAAACTGTCAGACACCTGTGGGGTGTAAATGCTCACTGCAACCCTTATTACATTACGTGAGGGGTGTAGTTTCCAAAATGGCGTCACATGTGGAGGGGGTCCACTGTTCTGGCACCATGGGGGCTTTGTAAACACATATTGCCTTCAATTCCAGCTTAATTCTCTCTCAAAAAGCCCAATGGTGCTCCTTCTCTTCTGAGCATTGTAGTTCGCCCGCAGAGCACTTTACATCCACATATGGGGTATTTACATACTCAGAAGAAATAGGGTTACAAATTTTAGGGACTTTTTTCCTATTACTCCTTGTGAAAATGAAAAATTTGGGGTAACGCCAGCATTTCAGGGGAAAACAATAATTTTTTATTTTAATGTCCAACTTTAACGTAAATTTGTCAAAGATCTGTAGGGTGTTAAGGCTCACTATACCCCTTGTTAAATTCCATGAGGGGTGTAGTTTCCAAAATGGGGTCACATGTTTTTTTTGTTTGCGTTCATGTCTGAACCGCTGCAACGATCAGCCACCCCTGTGCAAATCACCAATTTAGGCCTCAAATGTACATGGCGTTCTCTCACTCCTGAGCCATGTAGTTCGTCCGCAGAGCATTTTACGTACACATATGGGGTATTTCCTTACTCAGAAGAAATTGCGTTAGAAATTTTGGGGGTCTTTTTCTCCTTTTACATCTTCTGAAAATGAAAAGTATGTGGCAACACCTTCATGTTAGTGTAAAAATATTACCTTGGAGGTCCTTGCCTTAAGCTTGCAGCCTGAGTCCCTTTTACCCCCTTATAAGGGGTAAAAGGAGAAAAATCCCCCCAAAATTTGTAACGCAATTTCTCCCGAGTACGGAAATACCCCATATGTGGCCCTACACTGTTGCCTTGAAATACGACAGGGCTCTGAAGTGAGAGAGCACCATGCGCATTTGACCCCGAAATAAGGAATTTGCAATAGGAGCGGACCCGGTTACAAGGATGGGACTTGTCTCCACCAAAACCCCACAGCAGTGTTTCCCAAACAGGGTGCCTCCAGCTGTTGCAAGACTCCCAGCCTGCCAGGACAGTCTATGGCTGTCTGGCAATACTGGGAGTTGTGGTTTTGCAACAGCTGGAGGCTCCGTTTAGGAAAACTGCCATGTGAGACGTTTTTCATTTTTATTGGGGGGGGGGGGGGACAGGGGGGGACGTGTAAGGGGATGTATATGTAGTGTTTTACTTTTTAGTATGTGTTAGTGCAGTGATGTGTAGTGTAGTGTTTTTAGGTTACATTCACACAGTTGGGTTCACAGTAAGTTTTCCGCTGGGAGTTTGAGCTGCGGCGGAATATTTGCTGTAGCTCAAACTTATGGAAGGAAACCCATTGTAAACCCACCTGTTTGAATGTACCCTATACATTCACAATGGGGGGGCACCCCAAACCTTCAGCTGTGGCAAAATGACAACTCCCAGAATGCACTGACAGACCGTACATGCTGGAAGTTGTAGTTTTACAACAACTGTCAGCACACTGGTGGGGAGTCAGTTAGAAAACAGACTCTAGCTCAGTGATTCCAACCCGTGTGCCTCCAGCTGTTGCAAAACTACAACTCCCAGCATGTACGGTCTGTCAGTGCATTCTGGGAGTTGAAGTTTTGCAACAGCTTGAGGCACACGGGTTGGAATCACTAAGTTAGGAAACAGACTCAATCTCAGTGTTTCCCAACCAGTGTGCCTACAGCTGTTGCAAAACTACAATTCCCAGCATGGCCAGACAGTCAGGAATGCTGGGCGTGTAGTTCTGCAATATCTGGCCCTTCAGATGTTGCAGAACTACAACTCCCAGCATGCCTGGACAGTCTGGGCATGCTAGGAGTTGTAGTTATGCAACAACTGGGGAAGAACAGTTTGGTGACCACTAAGTAGTGGTCTCCAAACTGTAGCCCTCCAGTTGTAGCAAAACTACAACTCCAAGCATGCCCAGACTGTCCAGGCATGCTGGGAGTTGTAGTTCTGCAATATATGAAGGGCCAGATATTGCAGAACTACACGCCCAGCATTCCTGACTGTCTGGCCATGCTGGGAATTGTAGTTTTGCAACATCTGGAGGGCTACAGTTTGGAGACCAACGTATAGTGGTCTCCAAACTGTGCCACTTCTGATGTTGCAAAACTACAACTCCCAGCATGCCCAGTCAGTGCATGCTTTCTGAACGCTGCACTTTCAGGCCGCACTCCTCCTGCGTCGATGCCGCCGCTGCTCCAAGATGCCGCCTTCAACGGTCCGGGTAAGCCGGCAACGTTCCCCCCTCGCCGCCAATGTTCCCCCCCATGCTCTGCCTCGACTTCGATTGGTGGGCAGAGCAGGGGAAATTAACTCTAAACCCCCCCCCCCCCTCCGGCAATTGGTCGTAAGCCTGATCAACCAATGGCAGGGGATAGGAGGGGGTGGCAACACTGCCACCTCGCTCCTATCCTTTAGCTCCGATCATTCTTATTTTGACCCGATTGGCCTGGATCGCCGCAAATCGCAGATCTGAATAGACCTGCGATTTGCTGTGATCAGCGACACGGGGGGGGGGGTTGGGGAAGCATAAGAGCAGTGTTTCTCAACCTTTAAAAACACAAATTAAGCCACATTGTGGTCAGATGCTTGTTTGGAGTCTTTGTTGGTAATTTCTTCACATGTGATGGAAAAAATTAAGATTAGTGCAACATGCAGTGCTACGGTTCCAGGCAAAATTATGCACCCTACTATAAGTTAATGGGATTCTTTGGGCAGCACTGGTGTCTGTTGTGTGATAGCACTGGTACTGTGTCACTGCTTGTGCTCAGATAAAGGGAATAAAAACACACCTCCACAGTCATTGCTGTAAATGTTGGTACCCCTGAAATCTTTCAAGAAAATATTGTATTTCTCACAGAAAAGAACTACAGTAACACATGTTTTGCTATACACGTGTTTATTCCCTTTGTGTGTATTGGAAATAAACCAAAAAAGCAAAAAAGGGAAGAAAAAACAAACAAATTGGACATAATCCCACCAAGCTCCAAAAATGGGCAGGACAACATTTTTGGCACCCTTTCAAAATTGTGGAAAAATAAGATTGTTTCAAGCATATGATGCTCCTTTAATCTCACCTGGGGAAAGTAACATGTGTGGGCAATATAAAAATCACACCTGAAAGCAGATAAAAAGGAGAGAAGTTCACTTAGTCTTTGCAATGTGTGTCTGTGTGTGCCACACTAAGTATGGGCAATAGAAAGAGGAGGAGAGAACTGTCGACTTGAAAACTGAAATTGTGGAAAAATATCTAGATTTGCCTTTGTCCACAGTACGCAACATTATCAAGAAGTTTGCAACCCATGGCACTGTAGCTAATTTCCCTGGGCGCTGATGGAAGGGAAACATTTATGAAAGGTGTCAACGCAGGATAGTCCGGATGGTGGATAAGCAGCCCCAAACAAGTTCCAAAGATATTCAAGCTGTCCTGCAGGCTCAGGGAGCATCAGTGTCAGCGCGAACTGTCCATCATCGACATTTAAATTAAATTAAACTCTATGGCAGGAGACCCAGGAGGACCCCACTGCTGACACAGAGACATAAAAAAGCAAGACTACATTTTGCCAAACTGAACTTGAGTAAGCCAAAATTCTTCTGGGAAAATGTCTTGTGGGCAGATGAGACAAAGAGTTTTTTGGTAAAGCACATCATTATACTGTTTACCGAATATGGAAAGAAAAGAACACAGTACCTACAGTGAAATATGGTGGAGGTTCAATGATGTTTTGGGGTTATTTTGCTGCCTCTGGCACTGGGTGCCTTGAATGTGTGCAAGGCATCACGAAATCTGAGGATTACCAACAGATTTTGGGTTGCACTGTACAGCCCAGTGTCAGAAAGCTGGGTTTGCGTCCAAGTTCTTGGGTCTTCCAGCAGGAAAATGACCCCAAACATACGTCAAAAAGCACCCAGAAATGGATGGCTCAAAGTGCTGGAGAGTTCTGAAGTGGCCAGCAATGAGTCCAGATCTAAATTCCATTGAACACCTGTGCAGAGTTCTTAAAATTTCTGTTGGGAAAAGGCCTTTACAATAAGAGGGACCTGGAGCACTTTGCAAAGGAAGAGTGGTCCAACATTCCGGCTGAGTGGCAAAGAAGCTTAAAGGGGTTATCCACCATAAGGTGATTTTAGTACGTACCTGCCAGACAGTAATGGACATGCTTAGGAAGGATCTGTACTTGTCTTGGGGCTAAATGGCTATGTTGTGAGTCCACCATAACATTGTGGCTAGCTTTTTGTGAACTGGTATTTCCTGTTTGAGTTTTTCCTTTTTTGCCTACAAATCCCATAAATACACACTGCTCCGACCGCAAGCACCGGCCGTGAGCGCAGTGTCCCTGTGTCCTCGGCACCCGCATGCGAATCCCAGCCTGTCTCTCACCACGCTCTGCACCTGTAGCTCCTACTGTCCCTCAGCTCTGGCACGCGCGTCTCCGTCCCTTAGGGCACGTGCGTGCCGGGGCTCTGAAAGTTAAAGGGCCAGTACGCCCATAATTAGTGAATACACCTGACACCACATTATAAGTTGTTTGCACTTACCACTCTTCCCTGACGGATCTTCAGTGCCTATTGCCTGAGAGAAAGAGTTCCTATTGCCTGTTGCCATACCCGTGTATCCAGACCTTCCTGCTACGTTTTTTGACTACGAACCTTTGCCGCCTGCCTTGACCTTCGGCTACGTTGACTACGCTACTGCCTCTTTCTTCAGTACCTTGCCCAGTTACCTGTGTGGTCAAGCCATGTCGGGGGTAGCAACCTGGGTGTTGCCTGCTGCAGCAAACCAATCCTGCCTTGCGGCGGGCTCTGGTGAAGACCAGCGGCACCTTAGACTCCACTCCCCGATATGGTCCGAGTCATCAGCCACACAGGTAGAGGATTCACATCCAGCTCCGTTACAAGCTGCTTCAAAATACCAGTGGTTTTCAATTAAGGTGCCTACAGCTGTTGCATTAATTGCAAATTGATCTCTCTTCCACCAAGCGATCGCTCCACCCATTGAAGCAGACTGGCTCCCTGTCATCAGCTGACTAGTGAGGTCAGGTCTCGACCGCTTTGCAACCTGGGAAAAATCTGAGACAACAGTCATTTTGTATGCTGTTAAAAATCAATATTGGGGTGAAAATCACATAATAATTGTGAGAAAACCATCACACACAGGTACAGACACTATATTTTGAACTACACTAACTTTACAGCCCCTGTAGCATAGTCAAATAAAAAGAAATCCTGGAAATCGGGCGGGCATCGGACCGGAATGCCTGCTGAAATCATTCAGCAGGCATCCCGTGCAAACGCCCAGGGGGGTCATCAGACCCCCCCATGTCGGCGATCGTGGCAAATCGCAAGTGAATTCACACTTGCGATTTGCGTGATTACGGGTCATTATGGGTCTATAGTGACCCGGAATATAAGGGGGATCGCGGTTGTCTAAGACACCCACGATCCTCCCTGCTATTGGTGGTCTAGACGCGACCACCAATAGCAGATCGGGGGCGGGGGGTTAACTTTTGTTTTCCCCGTCCTGCCCACTCACAATAGGTGGGGCAGGACGGGGAAACGACAGGGACCGGCGCCGAAGATCCACTTACCGATCCGGGCAGGGGACGGAGGCTGCGGGCGACGGAGATTGGCGGGCGGCGATGACGTGCAGCTGGATCCAACGGAAGCCGGTTAGTTGCCTAGCAACATCTGGAGGGTACAGTTTGAGACCATTATACAGTGGTCTCTAACTGTAGCCCTCCAGATGTTGCAAAACTACAACTCCCAGCATGCCCAGACAGCTGTTTGGGCATGCTGGGAGTTGTAGTTTTGCAACAGCTGGAGGGCTACAGTTTGAGACCACTATATAGGGGTCCCTAAACTGTAGCCCTCCAGATCTTGCAAAACTACAACTCCTAGCATGCCCAAACAACTGTTTGCTGTCAGGGCATGCTGGAATTTGTAGTTTTGCAACAGCTGGAGGACCACAGTTTGGAGATCACTTTGCAGTGTTCTCTAAAACTGTAGCCCTCCAGATGTTGCAAAACTGCAAATCCCAGCATGTCTAAACAGCAAACAGCTGTCTCGGCATGCTGGGAGTTGTAGTTGCGTACCTCCAGCTATTGCATAACTACATCTCCCAGCATGCCCTTCGGCGATCAGTACATGCTGGGAGTTGTAGTTTTGCAACAGCTGGAGGCACACTGGTTGGAAAATACTGAGTTAGGTAACAGAACCTAACTGAAGGTTTTCCAACCAGTGTGTCTCCAGCTGTTGCAAAAGTACAATTCCCAGCATGCACGGTCTGTCAATACATGTTGGGAGTTGTAGTTTTGAAACAGCTGGAGGTTTGCTCCCCCATGTGAACGTACAGGGTACATTCACACGGGCAGGCTTACAGTAAGTTTCCTGCTTCAAGTTTGGGCTGCGGCAAATTTTTCACCGCAGCGCAAACTCCTAGCGGGAAACTCACCGTAACACGCCAGTGCGAATGTACCCTAAAAACAGTACACTACACTACACTAACACATAATAAAGGGTAAAACACTACATATACACCCCCTTATACTGTCCCCCCAATAAAAATGAAAAACGTATTGTATGGCAGTGTTTCCAAAACGGAGCCTCCAGCTGTTGCAAAACAACAACTCCCAGCATTTCCGGACAGCCACTGGCTGTCCAGGCATGCTGGGAATTTAGCAACAGCTGGAGGCACCCTGTTTGGGAATCACTGGCATTGAATACCCCTATGTCCACCCCTATGCAATCCCTAATTTAGTCCTCAAATGCGCATGGAGCTCTCTCACTTCGGAGCCCTGTCGTATTTCAAGGAAACAGTTTAGGGACACATATGGGGTATCTCCGTACTCGGGAGAAATTGCACTACAAATTTTAGGGGGCTTTTTCTCCTTTTACCCCTTATGAAAAGGAAAAGTTGGGGTCTACACCAGCTTGTTAGTGTAAAAAAAAAATTTGACACTAACATGCTGGTGTTGCCCCATACTTTTTATTTTCACAAGCATTAAAAGGAAAAGAAGACCCCCAAAATTTGTAACGCAATTTCTCCTGAGTACGGAAATATCCCATATGTGGGCGTAACATACCCCATATGTGGGCGTAAAAGGCTCAGGAGTGAGAGCGCACTATGTACATTTGAGGCCTAAATTGGTGATTTGCACCGGGTGTGGCCGATTTTACTGCGGTTCTGACATAAACGCAAAAAAATAAATACCCACATGTGACCCCATTTTGGAAACTACACCCCTCACGTAATGTAATAAGGGGTACAGTGAGCATTTACGCCGCACAGGGGTCTGGCAGATTTTTGGGACAGTGGTCCGTGAAAATTAAAAATTAAATTTTTCGTTTGCACAGCCCACAGTTCCAAAAAATCTGTCAAACGCCAGTGGGGTGTAAATACTCACTGCACCCCTTATTAAATTCTGTGAGGGGTGTACTTTCCAAAATAGGGTCACATGTGGGGGGGGGGGTCCACTGTTCTGGCACCACGGGGGGCTTTGTAAACGCACATGGCCCCTGACTTTCCAAAAAAAAAAATCCCAAAAGCTCAATGGCGCTCCTTCTCTTCTGAGCATTGTAGTTTGCCCGCAAAGCATTTTACGTCCGACAAGGAGTATTTCCATACTCAGAAGAGATGGGGTTACAAATTTTGGGGGTCATTTTGTCCTATTATCCCCTGTAAAAAAAAAATTATTTGAGGGAAAACTAGCATTTTAGTGAAAAAAAAATGTTATAATTTTCACATCCAACTTTAACAAAAAGTCGTCAAACACCTGTGGGGTGTTAAGGCTTACTGGACCCCTTGTTACGTGCCTTGAGGAGTGTAGTTTCCAAAATAGTATGCCATGTGTTTTTTTTTTTTTTTTGCTGTTCTGGCACCATAGGGGCTTCCGAAACGTGACATGCCCCCCAAAAACCATTTCAGAAAAACTCACTCTCCAAAATCCCACTGTCGCGCCTTCCATTTTGAGCCCTCTACTGCGCCCGCCGAACACTTGACATACACTTATGAGGTATGTTCTTACTCGAGAGAAATTGGGTTACATATTTTAGGAAGATTTCTCTCCTTTTACCCCTTGTAAAAATTCAATTGGGTCTACAAGAACATGCGAGTGTAAAAAATGAAGATTTTAATTTTCTCCTTCAATTTGCTGCTATTCCTGTGAAACACCTAAAGGGTTAACAAACCTTTTGAATGTCATTTTGAATACATTGAGGGGTTCAGTTTTTATAATGGGGTCATTTGTGGGGTATTTCTAATAAGAAGGCCCTTCAAATCCATTTTAACCCCTTAAGGACCAAGGGCGTACAGGTACGCCTTTGCTCCCTGGTACTTAAGGACCAAGGGCGTACCTGTACGCCCGTGGGAATTTCGGTCCCCGCTGCGTGCCGGGCGGGGATCGTGCCGGGGTGACTGCTGATATCTATCAGCAGGCACCCCTCGCAAATGCCCAGGGGGGTCATTAGACCCCGCCATGTCGGCGATCGGCGCAAATCGCAAGTGAATTCACACTTGCGATTTGCGCCGATTCCGGGTCATGCGGGTCTATGGTGACCCGGAATAGAAGGGGGATCGCGGGTGTCCTAGACACGATCCCCCTGTAGCGATAGGAGTGAGGTGGCAGGGTTGCCACCCCTCCTATCTCTGCTATTGGTGGTCTAGACGCGACCACCAATAGCAGATCGGGGGCGGAGGGGTTTACTTTCGGTTTCCTCGTCCTGCCCACCCACAATAGGCGGGGCAGAACAGGGAAACCTACAGGGACAGGCGCCGAAGATCCACTTACCCATCGCGATGGCAGCGGAGCGACGATCAGCGGCGGCAGCGGGCGACGATCGGCGGAAGAAGAGGACCACGACGCAGCTCCCTGGATCCAACGGAAGCCGGTGAGTTACTTAGCAACACCTGGAGGGCTACAGTCTGAGACCACTATAGTGGTCTCTAAACTGTAACCCTTCAGATGTTGCAAAACTACAACTCCCAGCATGCCCAGAGAGCTGTTTAGGCTTGCTGGGAGTTGCAGTTTTGCAACAGCTGGAGGTCTACAGTTTGAGACCACTGCAAAGTGATCTCTATACTGTGCACCTCCAGATCTTGCAAAACTACAACTCCCAGCATGCCCAGACAGCAGTTTGCTGTCTGGGCATGCTGGGAGTTGTAGTTTTGCAACATCTGGAGGTCCACAGTTTGGAGACCACTGTGCAGTGGTCTCTAAACTATAGCTCTCCAGATGTTGCAAAACTGCAACTCCCAGCAAGCCTAAACAGCAAACAGCTGTCTCTGCATGCTGGGAGTTGTAGTTGCGATCCCTCCAGCTGTTGCATAACTACATCTCCCAGCATGCCTTTCGGCGATCAGTACATGCTGGGAGTTGAAGTTTTGCAACAGCTGGAGGCACACTGGTTGGAAAATACTGAGTTAGGTAACAGAACCTAACTGAAGGTTTTCCAACCAGTGTGCTTCCAGCTGTTGCAAAAGTACAACTCCCAGCATGCACGGTCTGTCAGTACATGCTGGGAGTTGTAGTTTTGAAACAGCTGGAGGTTTGCCCCCCCATGTGAACGTACAGGGTACATTCACACTGGCGGGTTTACAGTAAGTTTTCTGCTTCAAGTTTGGGCTGTGGCAAATTTTTCACCGCAGCGCAAACGCCTAGCGGTAAATTCACTGTAAACCCGCCAGTGTGAATGTACCCTAAAAACAATACACTACACTAACACATAATAAAGGGTAAAACACTACATATACACCCCTTACACTGTCCCCCTAATAAAAAATAAAAAACGTATTGTACGGCAGTGTTTCCAAAACAGAGCCTCCAGCTGTTGCAAAACAACAACTCCCAGCATTTCCGGACAGCCACTGACTGTCCAGGCATGCTGGGAGATTAGCAACAGCTGGAGGTACACCCTGTTTGGGAATCACTGGCGTAGAATACCCCTATGTCCACCCCTGTGCAATCCCTAATTTAGTCCTCAAATGCGCATGGCGCTCTCTCACTTCAGAGCCCTGTCGTATTTCAAGGAAACAGTTTAGTGCCACATATGGGGTATCGCCGTACTCAGGAGAAATTGCACTACTAATTTTGGGGGCTTTTTTTCCTTTTACCCCTTATGAAAAAGAAAAGTTGGGGTCTACACCAGCCTGTTAGTGTAAAAAAAAAAAATTTTTTTACACTAACATGCTGGTGTTGTCCTTTACTTTTTATTTTCACGGGAGGTAAAAGGAAAAAAAGACCCCCAAAATTTTTAACGCAATTTCTCCTGAGTACGGAGATACCCCAGATGTGGACGTAAAATGCTCTGCGGACGCATAACAAGGCTCAGGAGTGAGAGTGCACCATGTACATTTGAGGCCTAAATTGGTGATTTGCACAGGGGTGGCTGATTTTACAGTGGTTCTGACATAAACACAAAACAATAAATACCCACATGTGACCCCATTTTGGAAACGAAAACCCTCACGGAACGTAACAAGGGGTATAGTGAGCCTGAACACCCCACAGGTGTTTGACAAATTTTCATTAAAGTTGGATGGGAAAATGAAAAAAAAAATTTTTTCACAAAAATGCTGGTGTCACCCTAAATTTTTCATTTTCACAAGGGAAAATAAAAAAAAGCCCCCCAAAATTTGTAACCCAATTTCTTCTGAGTAAGAGCATACCCCATATGTGGATGTAAAGTGCTCTATGGGTGCACTACAATGATCAGAAGAGAAGGAACACCATTGGGATTTTGAAGAGAAAATTTGTCCAGAATTGAAGGCCACTTGTGTTTACAAAGCCCCCATGGTATCAGAACAATGGACCCCCCCCCCATATGTGACCCCATTTTGGAAACTACACCCCTCATGTAATGTAATAAGGGGCGCAGTGAGCATTTACGCCCCACAGGTGTCTGACAGATTTTTGGAACAGTGATCCGTGAAAATGAAAAATTTAATTTTCCATTTGCACAGCCCACTGTTCCAAAGATCTGTCAAACGCCAGTGGGGTGTAAATGCTCACTGCACCACTTATTAAATTCTGTGAGGGGTGTAGTTTCCAAAATGGGGTCACATGTGGGTGGGGTCCACTGTTCTGGCACCACGGGGGGCTTTGTAAATGCACATGGCCCCTGACTACCATTCCAAACGAATTCTCTTTCCAAAAGCTCAATGGTGCTCCTCCTCTTCTGAGCATTGTAGTTCACCCGTAGTGCACTTCAGGTCCACTTATGGGGTACCTCCATACTCAGAAGAGATGGGGTTACAAATTTTGGGGGGTATTTTCTGCTATTAACCCTTGCAAAAATTTGAAATTTGGGGGGAAACACACATTTTAGTGAAAAAAAAAAATTTTTTTTTACATATGCAAAAGTCGTGAAACCCGTGTGGGGTATTAAGGCTCACTTTATTCCTTGTTACGTTCCTCAAGGGGTCTAGTTTCCAAAATGGTATGCCATGTGTTTTTTTTTTTGCTGTTCTGGCACCATAGGGGCTTCCTAAATGCGACATGCCCCCCGAGCAAAATTTGCTCTCAAAAAGTCAAATATCACTCCTTCTCTTCGGAGCATTGTAGTTCGCCCGTAATGCACTTCATGCCAACTTATGGGGTGCCTCCATATTCAGAAGAGATGGGGTTACAAATTTTGGGGGGTATTTTCTGCTATTAACCCTTGCAAAAATGTGAAATTTGGGGGGAAACACACATTTTAGTGAAATTTTTTTTAATTTTTTTTACATATGCAAAAGTCGTGAAACACCTGTGGGGTATTAAGGCTCACTTTATTCCTTGTTACGTTCCCCAAGGGGTCTAGTTTCCAAAATGGTATGCCATGTGGGTTATTTTTGCTGTTCTGGCACCATAGGGGCTTCCTAAATGCAACATGCCCCCCAAAAACCATTTCTGAAAAACGTACTCTCCAAAATCCCCTTGTCGCTCCTTCGCTTCTGAGCCCTCTACTGCGCCCACCGAACACTTTACATAGACATATGAGGTATGTGCTTACTCGAGAGAAATTGGGCTACAAATGTAAGTATACATTTTCTCCTTTTACCCCTTGTAAAAATTCAAAAATTGGGTTTACAAGAACATGCGAGTGTAAAAAATAAAGATTGTGAATTTTCTCCTTCACTTTGCTGCTATTCCTGTTAAACACCTAAAGGGTTAAAACACTTACTGATTGTCATTTTGAATACTTTGGGGGGTGTAGTTTTTATAATGTGGTCATTTGTGGGGTATTTCTAATGGGAAGACCCTTCAAATCCACTTCAAACCTGAACTGGTCTCTGAAAAAAAGCGAGGTTCAAAATTTTGTGAAAAATTGGAAAAGTGCTGCTGAACTTTGAAGCCCTCTGGTGTCTTCCAAAAGTAAAAACACGTCAATTTTATGATGCAAACATAAAGTAGACATATTGGAAATGTGAATAAAAAAAATATATATTTTGAATATCCATTTTCCTTACAAGCAGAAAGCTTCAAAGTTAGAAAAATGCTAAATTTTCAAATTTTTCATCAAATTTTGGGATTTTTCACCAAGAAAGGATGCAAGTTACCACAAAATGTTACCACTATGTTAAAGTAGAATATGTCACGAAAAAACAATCTCGGAATCAGATTGATAACTAAAAGCATTCCAGAGTTATTAATGTTTAAAGTGACAGTGGTCAGATGTGCAAAAAACGCTCTGGTCCTAAGGTGTAAAATGGCCTGGTCCTTAAGGGGTTAAAACAGAACTGGTCCCTGAAAAATTTTGATATTAAAAAATTGGAAAATTGCTGCTATAGTTTGAAGCCCTCTGATGTCTTCCAAAAGTAAAAACATGTCAACTTTATGATGGAAACATAAGGTAGACATATTGTATATGTGAATCAATATATAATTTATTTGGAATATTCATTTTCCTTATAAGCAGAGAGCTTCAAAGTTAAAAAAATGCAAAATTTTAAATTTTTTCATCAAATTTTGGAATTTTTCACCAAGAAATGATGCAAGTATCAACAAAATGTTACCACTAACATAAAGTAGAATATGTCACGAAAAAACAATCTCGGAATCAGAATGAAAGGTAAAAGCATTCCAGAGTTATTAATGTTTAAAGTGACAGTGGTCAGATGTGCAAAAAATGGCCGTGTCCTACAGTGAAAATTGACTGGGTCCTTAAGGGGTTAAAGGGGTACTCCGGTGGAAAACATTTTTTTCTTTTTTATGTCTTTATAAGTCAACTGGTGCCAGAAAGTTAAACAGATTTGTAAATTACTTCTATTAAAAAAATCTTTACCCTTCTTGTACTTTTTTAGCAGCTGCATGCTACTGAGGAAATTCTGTTCATTTTTCATTTCTTTTTTGTCTTGTCCACAGTGATCTCTGCTGACACCTGATGCCCGTATCAGGAACTCTCCAGAGCAGCATAGGTTTGCTATGGGAATTTTCTCCTGCTCTGGACAGTTCCTGACACTGACAGAGGTGTCAGCAGAGAGCACTGTGGACAAGACAAAAAAAAAAATCAAAAAGAACGGAATTTCTTCTGTATCATACAGCTGCTAAAAAGTACAAGAAGGGTAAAGATTTTTTAATAGAAGTCATTTACAAATCTGTTTAACTTTCTGGCACCAGTTCATTAAAAAAATAAAACGTTTTCCACCGGAGTACCCCTTTAACCCCTTAACCCCTTAAGGACCGGAGGTTTTTCCGTTTTTGCATTTTCATTTTTTGCTCCTTGCCTTTAAAAAATCATAACTCTTTCAAATTTACACCTAAAAATCCATATGATGGCTTATTTTTTGCGCCACCAATTCTACTTTGTAATGACGTCAGTCATTTTGCCCAAAAATCTATGGTGAAGCGGGAAAATAAATCATTGTGCGACAAAATTTAAAAAAAAAACGCTGTTTTGTAACTTTTGGGGGCTTCCGTTTCTACATAGTACATTTTTGGTAAAAATGATACCTGATATGTATTCTGTAGGTCCATACGATTAAAATGATACTCTACTTATATAGGTTTGATTTTGTCGGACTTCTGGAATAAATCATAACTACATGCAGGAAAATTAATACGTTTAAAATTGTCATCTTCTGACCCCTATAACTTTTTTATTTTTCCGTGTATGGGGCGGTATGAGGGCTCATTTTTTGCGCCGTGATCTGAAGTTTTTAACGGTACCATTTTTGCATTGATAGGACTTATTGATCACTTTTTATTCATTTTTAAATGATATAAAAAGTGACCAAAAATGCACTATTTTGGACTTTGGAATTTTTTTGCGCGCAAGCCATTGACCGAGCGGTTTAATTAATGATATATTTTTATAATTCGGACATTTCCGCACGCGGTGATACCACATATGTTTATTTTTATTTTTATTTACACTGTGTTTTTTTTTTTATTGGAAAAGGGGGGTGATTCAAACTTTTAATAGGGGAGGAGTTAAATGATCTTTATTCACTTTTTTTTTGCAGTGTTATAGGTCCCATAGGGACCTATAACACTGCACACACTGATCTTCTATTTTGATCACTGGTTTCTCATAAGAAACCAGTGATCAACGATTCTGCCGCATGACTGCTCATGCCTGGATCTCAGGCACTGAGCAGTCATTCGGCGATCGGACAGTGAGGAGGCAGGAAGGGGCCCTCCCGCTGTCCTGTCAGCTGTTCGGGATGCCGCGCTTAGCCGCGGCTATCCCGAACAGCTCGACTGAGCTAGTCGGGAACTTTCACTTTCACTTTTAGCCGCGAGGCTCAGCTCTGAGCGCGCGGCTAAAGGGTTAATAGCGCGCGGCGCCGCGATCGGCGCTGCGTGCTATTAGAGGCGGGTCCCGGCTTCACTATGACGCCGGGCCCGCCATGATATGACGCGGGGTTACTGTGTAACCCCGCGTTATATCAGAAGAGCAGGACCAAGGACGTACCGGTACGTCCTTGGTCCTTAAGGGGTTAAGGACGCAGCTCATTTTCACCTCACGGACGGAGCCCTTTTTTTGCAATTCTGACCACTGTCACTTTATGCATTAATAACTCTGGGATGCTTTTACCGATTATTCTGATTCCGAGAATGTTTTTTCATGACATATTCTACTTTAACATAGTGGTAAATTTTCGTCGTTACTTGCATCCTTTCTTGGTGAAAAATCCCAAAATGTCATGAAAATTTTTTAAATGTACCATTTTTTCTAACTTTGAAACTCTCTGCTTGTAAGGAAAATGGATATTCCAAATAAATGTTATACTGATTCACAAATACAATATGTCTACTTTATGTTGACATCATAAAGTTGACATGTTTTACTTTTAGAGAGAGGAAGGAAGGCGCCTCATGTGCGGGATCAGCAGATCTTGTTAGTGGGGGTGGGGGACGGTAATTCCCAAGCCGCTTACCAAAGTTGGTTGTGTGCCCACACACAACAAGGTAAAGTGTGGAATGAATATAAGTAAAGGTCCACTGCAGCCCTCCTGGGTAGAAGTAGAATCAAAACAGGGTGACCGTAAGTTCAGGAGTTAGTCCGGTGCAGAGAGGAACCATCAGGGAGCCAGATAAAATCAATGGATTTATTAGATGCAACATGTTTCGCTGCGCATGCGCAGCTTCATCAGGCATGTTTTTACTTTTGGAAGAAATCAGAGGGCTTCATATTATAGCAGCAATTTTCAAAATTTTCATGAAAATTTCAAAATCAGAATTTTTCAGGGACAAGTTAAGTTTGAAGTGGATTTGAGGGACCTTTCTGTGAGAAACACCCCATAAATGACCCCATTATACACCCCTCAAAGTATACAAAATGACATTCAGAAAGTTTGTTAACCCTTTAGGTGTTTCACAAGAATAGCAGCAAAGTGGAGAAAAATCAAAATCTGCATTTTTTTACACTAACATGTTCTTGTGGCCCCATTTTTTTCATTTTTAAAAGTGGTATTAAGTGGAAAAAAAATTGTAGCCCAATTTCTCTTGAGTATGGAAATACCTAATATGTTGACATAAAGTGCTCTGTGGGCTCACAACATGACTCAAGAGGGAAAGAGCAACTGTGAGATTTTTGAAAATAATTTTGCTGTCATGGTTTTTGGGGGCCATGTTGCATTAAGGAAGCCCCCAGGGTGCCAGAACAGCGAACAAAAACCACATGGCATACTATTTTGGAAACTACACCCCTCATGGAATGTAACAAGGGGTATAGTGAGAATTAACACCTCACAGGTGTCTGACGACTTTGCGTTGAAGTTGGACGTGTAAATGGAAAATTAGATTTTTAACACTAAATTGATGGTGTTACCCCAAATTTTCATTTTCACAAGGGGTAATTGGAAAAAATGGACCCCAAAATATGAAGCCCAATTTCTCCCCATTAAGAAAATGCCCCATATGTGGATGATAAGTGCTCTTCTGGCGCACCACAGGTCTCAGAACAGAAGGAGCGCCATTGGTCTTTTGAAGAGAGAATTTTGCTGAAATTGAAGTCGATGGTCATGTGCATTTTCAAACCTCCCATGGAGCCAGAACAGCAGAAACCCCCCACATGTGATACCATTTTGGAAACTAGACCCCTTCAGGAACGTAACAAGGTTACAGTGAGTACTTACACCTCACAGGTTTTTTTGAACAAAGGGCCATAAAAGTGAAACATTTTGATTTTTCACACTAAAATTATGGTGTTACTCCAAATTTTTCATTTTCACATGGTGTAATAGGACAAAATGGACCCCAAAATTTGAAGCCCAATTTCTCCCAATTAAGAAAATGCCCCATGTGTGGATGTTAAGTGCTCTGCTGGCGCACTACAGGTCTCAGAACAGAAGGAGCAACATTGGTCTTTTGAAGAGAGAATTTTGCTGAAATTGAAGTCGGGGGTCCTGTACATTTTCAAACCTCCCATGGAACCAGAACAGCAGAAAACCCCCACATGTGACAACATTTTGGAAACTAGACCCCTCCAGGAATGTAACAAGGGGTACAGTGAGTACTTATAACTCACAGGTTATTTGAACAGTGGGCCATAAAAGTGAAAAATGTGATTTTTAATACTAAATTGCTGGTATTAACAAAAAAATTTTTTGTTTCACAAGTAGTAAGAGAAAAAATGCTCCACAAAATTTGTAGCCCAATTTCTCCAGAATAAGAATATACCCCATATATAAGGCAGTAAAGCACTATGTGGGTGCAAAACAGGGCTTAGGAGTGAGACCACACTGATGAGATTTGAGGCCTAAAGTGGTGCTTTGCACTGCAATGGTTGAGGTTCTGATGTAAAAGCTAAAAAAAAAAAACCCCGGCAAGTGACCACAATTTTGAAACTACACCCCTCAAGGAAGGTAACAAGGGGTACAGTGAGTACTTATACCTCACAGGTTTTTTGAACAGTGGGCTGTAAAATGAAAAATTTGGTTTTTTTTTTACACTAAAATGCTGGGGTTACCCAATTTTTTACATTTTCACAAGGGGTAATTGGAGTAATTAGGTTACAAATTTTGGAGGGCTTTTTCTCCTGACTATGGAAACACATCCACATATGGGGTAACGTGCTGGGCAGGAGCACAACAAGGCTCAGAAGTTATAGAGGTCTGTTTGCATTTGAGGCCTATGGCATATCAGTAGATGACGGTTACATACATTCAGAGGAAAATACAAAAATGAAACACCCACAACTGAAACCATCACAGAAAGTACCCACCTTGAGGAATGGGTATAGGGGTAAAGAGGACATTTTGAACGCACGGGTGTTTCCTAAATTTATTTTCCAGGAATGGATGAAGGATAGCTTTTGAAAATTGCAATTTTCAACCTATGCTCTGCTTCATCTTTCTGGGAACAACTAACAAGTGACTCCGAATTGTCACCTGGGAATACGACAGAGCTCCTGAGCGAGAACTCTTCGCATTTGAGGTCGATGTTTGTTACGGACCTAACAGTTACATACATTCAGAGGAAAATACAACAAAGGAACACCCACATGTGAGCCTATTATAAACAGTACACCCCCTAGGGAAGGTGTATAGGGTGAAGTGGAAATTAGGAACAGATGGGTGTTCCCTAAATTTATTTTCCAGGAACGGATGAAGTGTACTATGGGGGGTGGGGGGGATGAAAATAGCAATTTTAATACTGATATGCCAATTCCCAGAATGATGACCCAGAGTATAGCCGAAAGTAAAAATGATGCCCGCCCCAAACCTTCATCATTCTGGGAATGTGATGTGTGTGGCCGTCCCTAACCTGTTACCTCAAATGCGCAACCTGCTCAGGTGAGGAGAGAGCGCTGCACATTTAAGGCAACTGCAAACCCCCAATGCTGTTGACTCTGTGTCCCATGACCCATTTTTTTTGTGTGTGTGGGGGGAGGGAAGATATCAGGGTTATTGGAAAAAAGGTTTTGGGATTTTTTTTTTTTTGGGGGGGGGGGGGTGTTTTGGTTTTTAAAATTTGGAAGACAATGTACTCTGGACTGGTGCATTGGAGTCAAATTCTGGGGAATGAATATCAGGTGAAGGGATAAAAAGTTTAGTACTCCATGGAAGTGTGATACTCCCTAAAGCAGTTTTTAATGCAGAGGCCCGGATGATCGGGGCAAGTGTTGCATTAAGTGGTCGTGTCCTTCCGAATCCCCCTCTTGTGACACACTCTGCATTTTTTCTGAGCCCACAGTTCCAGAGGTGCTCTGATCCGCTCTTTGGCGGTCACCAAAGATGAGGGCCTTTAGAACTTCCTCTTGAAACTGCAGGTATGTCCCTGTGTTGCCAGCTTACTGGGACAGTACAAAAGAGCTGTACATGGCATCCTGTACCATGTAAACCACAACTTTTTTGTACCATACCTTTGTTTTCCGCATGGCATTTTATGGCTTGAGGACTTGATCAGAAAGATCAACTCCCCCCATATACCGATTGTAGTCCAGAATACAATCGGGCATGAGGACCGGTCCCACGGTACCTTGCACAGGGACAGGGGTGTCCTGCCGTTCCCATGCATTGTGGTGAGCATAAGGACATCCCTCTTGTCCTTATACCTGACCAGCAACAGGTTTTCATGGGTAAGGGCACGGGACTCACCCCGGGGGATAGGAGTCTACAGGGGATAGGAAGGAAGGCCTCTTTGATTCTTCCGTATTGTCCCACAAGCAAGCGTGGATCTGGCGGTGAGGGATGTGAAGAGAGGCATACTAGTATAAAAGTTATCCACGTAAGGTGGTAACCTTTATCTAGCAATGGGTGCAAAAGGCCCCAAACGATTTTCCCGCTAACACACAGAGTGGGGGGACATTCTGGGGGTTCAATACGGGAATCTCGTCCCTCATACACCATAAACTTGCAAGTTTACCCTGAGGTACTCTCGCAAAGTTTATACATCTTCATTCCATACCGCACTCGCTTGGTAGGGATGTATTGCCGGAAGCTGAGTCTCCCCTTAAAGCTGATGAGAAACTCATCAATAGCGACCTCCCTTCCAGGGACATAGGCCTCCCAAAATTTGGCACCGAAGTGATTGATGACCGGCCTGATTTTATACAGGCGGTCATACGCGGGATCAGTTCGGGGGGGGGGGGGGGACATGCCGCATTATCAGCATAATGCAAACATTTCCGAATGGCCTCGAACCGGGTACATGCCATGGCCATATTGTAGAGCGGGGTCTGGTAAACACTGGGTTTCTTGACCAGGCCCATATGTAGCATGAGGCATCAAAATGTCCTCATTTTGGCTGCATCGACTGGGAACCAGCCATTTGGTCTAGCCAATAGTGAGCCCAGGTGTGCGGCGACGAACTGTTGGGCGTACAGATTCGTCTGCTCAACCATCAGATTGACAAAGTCGTCACTGAAAAAAAAACTGAAATAGTCAATTTCAGTGAACCCCACAATGTCAATCTTGATTCCTGAGTCGCCAACAAACTTAGGAATCACGGGCTCATGGTCCGCTGGCTCAGTCCAGACAAGTTCTCTGGTACGGGGCACCAGTGAACTTGGCCGGGGGCTTGACTAGTATGAGCGCCAGGGGGACTCATACTAGCATGGGGCACAGGGTCAGGAGCAGACGAGGTTTGCGGACCCGCTTGGCGGCGACTCCGCCACCTTGGTGGCTCATCATCAGAACTAGATGATGAGGAGGACAAGGAAATAAGGAAGGTGGGGTCTTCCTCGTCCTCTGACACACTTTCAGAGTTGGAGGCAAGTATGGCATATGCCTCCTCTGCTGAAAGCGCCCTGCGGGCCATTTCCCTACTCTAATGGGGGGTGAAGTGTATATATATGTGGGGGGAAAAACTTTATTTGTGTATGTGCTGCGTGTGGTGTGGTGCGCTAATACCTCCCTAACCTAACTAACTAAACCTGGCCTAACAGAAAAAATATAAAATAAAAAGGGAAAAAAAACTTTTTTTTTTAAAAGGACTTTTAGCGCAAAAAAAGCCCTGCACAAAAAAAATGGAAAGATGGAAGTTGAGGCTCTTGCCAGCAATCTGGAGAGTGTCTCTAAAGATAAGAGACAACTTGAGGAGGAAGTCAAGGCGAAGAATGCCCTTGCACATGCTCTTCAATCTGCTCGACATGACCATGACTTGCTCCGTGAGCAGTATGAGGAGGCCCTGGAACAAGTTGAGACTGCAACATGAAAACGAGAATTTGCAACAGGAGATCTCAGATCTCTCTGAACAGATTGGTGAGAATGGAAAATCTATCAATGAGTTAAGAGAAGACCAAGAAACAGTTGCTGGACAGTGAGAAGATGATCTCCGCAAAGCTCAAGAGTGAGCAGCTGAAATATATAAAGCTGGAAGATGACATGAAGATCTTAAAAGAGAGCCTGGAAGCGCAGAACGAAATGCGCAGAAGGTCCCACGTAGCTGCCTTGGTTTTGCTGGGAGCGCAACTCTACGAGCAGGTGGCTGTGCTGGTGGACAATGAACAGTTGAGGAAACAATTGATGTCTTCGGAAGATACTGTCAGGGACTTGACAGAGTTACTTGACAGTGAGAGGATGAAGTCTGCTAAGCTCCAGTGTAAGCAGCGGAACTATGAAAAAAAGGAAGAGGACCAGGAAGTCCTAAAAGAGAGCAGAGACCAAGCTATGGTGGAATTGGCTCAAGAAAGGCTTCTGGGGCAGAAGTTACGGGGTACAGGGAAGCTCGGTAAAAAGTGCTCTAATGCTAAGATTGAGGCGAAGCCCTGTAAGAAGTCCTCTGAAGCTAGGACTGAGCTGAAACCTGGTGTGAAATCCTCTGAAGTGGAGACTAAGGAGAAGTCAGGCGGGAAATCCTCTGAACCTGAGCAGACCAAAAATTCTGAAGGTAATGCTGACGCAGAGAAATCCTCTGAAGCAGAAGCTAAACCAGAATCAACCTCAAAAGCTGCGAGTAAAGAAAATGGCACAACTGAAGCTACAGGTGAAGAGAAGAGTAAGCCTGAAGAAGCTGCAGAGAAGAGCCAAACAGTAGTAGAAGCTGATTCTACACAAGAATCTGAAGGAGCCAAAGACTCTGAAGCCAAACTTGAGGATGCTGGTGCCCCTGAAGAGAAAGCTGGAAGGGATGAGGTGAAACCCTGTGAGAAATGCACTGAAGTCAAAACTGTGGTGAAACCAGGTGGGAAGTCCTCTAAAGTTGAAACTGAGATGGACCCGTGTTGGAGGTCCTCTGAAGCTACAGAGAACAAGACAGTGGTTGGTGAAGCCACTGAGGCCGAAAGATTCTCTGAAGCAGAGGCAGAGGTCTGGCAAGCCAGAAGAAGACAAAGGTTAGAAGCATATTTTGACACATAATTTTTTACCTTTAAGGATGTGTTTTATTTACAAAAACATGGAACCGCGATGGGGGCCGCCTGCGCCTCTTCGTACGCAAACCTCTTCCTCAGACACTGGGAGAGGGAGGCGCAGGGGGTCTCCCAGGTCCAATGCTGGTTTTGCCTACATTGACGACGTGCTGTTCATCTGGCAGGGGTCACCATCCCAGCTAGACTCATTTATGGGATATCTTAATCAGAATAATATTAATGTTAGACTCACAAGTGGAGTCCACAAACAATTGATTTTCTGGATATAAAGATTGACAGGACCAGATGGAAGCCTGTCAACCGATGTATTCAGAAAGGAGACTTCTACTAATGCTTTATTGTATGCCACTTCAGCGCACCCAGGGACTATGATCAAAGCGGTTCCTACTGGGCAATTTCTGAGGGTTCGGAGGATTTGTTCCTCAGACTCAAAGTTTGAGATCCAATGTGATTATCTGGAGGACCGCTTTCTGAGGAGAGGGTATAGTAGAAGGAATATTAAACAGACATACAAGAGAGAAAAAAATACTCAGAGAACAGATCTCCTTAAAAACCAACCCAGAAAAACAAAGACTGACAATAGAACACGATTTATATCGGCTTATAATTGCCAATGGTTAAGAATGAAGGACATAATGCAGAAACATTGGGGGATCCTTAAGACCGACCCCCAAATAGCTCCCTATATCACAGATAGAGTTTTGATGATGGCGAGGAAGGGTAAAAACATTAGACATGTTAGTGAGGAGAGATACATGTTGGTCTCACATCCAGAGAACTAAGAGTGAGAACACGCGAACATGTGAGGGATATAGTTACATAGTTAGTACGGTCGAAAAAAGACATATGTCCATCAAGTTCAACCAGGGAATTAAGGGGTAGGGGTGTGGAGCGATATTGGGGAAGTGATGGGATTTTATATTTCTTCATAAGCATTAATGTTATTTTGTTCCATGAATGTATCTAATCCTGTTTTAAAGCTGTTAATTGTTCCTGCTGTGACCAGTTCCTGAGGTAGACCGTTCCATAAATTCACAGTCCTCACGGTAAAGAAGGCGTGTCGCCCCTTGAGACTAAACTTTTTCTTCTCCAGACGGAGGGAGTGCCCCCTCGTCCTTTAGGGGGGTTTAACCTGGAACAGTTTTTCTCCATATTTTTTGTATGGGCCATTAATATACTTATATACGTTTATCATATCCCCCCTTAAACGTCTCTTCTCAAGACTAAACAATTGTAACTCCTTTAATCGCTCCTCATAGCTAAGATGTTCCATGCCCCATATTAGTTTAGTCGCGCGTCTCTGCACCCTTTCCAACTCCGCAGTGTCCCTTTTATGGACAGGTGCCCAAAACTGAACAGCATATTCCAGGTGAGGCCGTACCAATGCTTTATAAAGGGGGAGTATTATGTCCCTGTCCCTTGAGTCCATGCCTCTTTTGATACATGACAATATCCTGCTGGCTTAAGCAGCAGCACCCTGACATTGCATGCTATTCTGTAGTCTGTGATCTACAAGCACACCCAGATCCTTCTCTACCACTCTGCCAGTTTAATCCCCCCTAAGACATACGATGCATGCAGGTTATTAGTACCCAGATGCATAACTTTACATTTATCCACATTGAACCTCATTTGCCAAGTGGATGCCCAGACACTTAGTCTATCCAAGTCATCTTGTAACTTATGCACATCCTCTATAGACTGTACCGTGCTACAAAGCTTGGTGTCATCTGCAAAGATAGAAACAGAGCTGTTAATACCATCCTCTATATCATTGATAAATAAATTAAACAACAGCGGTCCCAGTACTGAACCTTGGGGTACACCACTAATAACCAGGGACCAATCAGAGTACGAATCATTGACCACCACTCTCTGGGTACGATCCATGAGCCAGTGTTCAATCCAGTTACAAACTACAATTTCCAAACCCAAAGACCTTAACTTACCTGTCAGACGTCTATGAGGGACAGTATCAAACGCTTTAGCAAAATCCAGAAACACTATATCCACAGCCATTCCTCTGTCAAGGCTTCTACTCACCTCTTCATAAAAGCAAATTAGATTGGTTTGACAACTTCTATCCTTAGTAAACCCATGCTGGCTATCACTTATAATACAATTATCCCCTATGTATTCCTGTATGTAATCCCTTATAAGTCCTTCAAACAATTTACCCACAATGCACGTTAAACTTACCAGTCTATAGTTTCCTGGGGAAGACCTAGAGCCCTTTTTGAAGATTGGCACCACATTCGCCTTGCGCCAGTCCCTTGGCACAATACCAGACACCAGAGAATCTCTAAATATCATGAACAGGGGTACAGATATTACTGAACTTACCTCTCTAAGAACTCTTGGGTGTAGTCCATCCGGCCCTGGGGATTTGCTTACATTTATATCACTTAACTTACCTTGTACCATCTCTACATTAAGCCAGTTCAGTACATTACATGATGTGTTACCAGCACTGACCTGGCCAATGTCAGTTCCTTTTTCCATAGTGTATACAGAACTAAAGAACCCATTCAGTAGCTCCGCTTTCTCTTGATCGCCTGTGACAACCTCCCCATTATCATTATTAAGGGGTCCTACATGCTCTGTCCTTGTTTTTTTTGCATTTATATATCTAAAAAAATATTTAGGATTAGTTTTGCTTTCTTTGGCCACCTGTCTCTCGTTTTGAATTTTTGCTGTTTTTATTACATTTTTACAGATTTTATTAAGATCTTTGTACTGTTTAAATGTTATCGCTGACCCATCAGATTTGTATTTTTTTTTAAGGCAATTTTTTTGTTGTTTATTGCTCTTTTAACATCATGTGTCAGGATTTAGTTTTAATAGTTTATATTTGTTCCCCTTTGGTATATATTTAGATGTATAGTTATTTAGAGTTGATTTAAAGATGTCCCATTTACCTTCTATATCATAGCGGCAAGGGAGGTAGATGACATCCATACCCTTGAAACAATTCCAAAACATGTTAAGCTTGTTCACAATGGAGATCCACAGGGACTGAAGATTAGAGGGATTGAGAGAGTACACACTGGCATCAGAGGAGGTGATGTGCGGAATTTACTAGCCAGGAAAGAGTGTCGATGGATAGTGGCACTCGGAACGCTGGCACCACAGGGTTTAAACGAACAACTAAGTTTTGTCTCCTTTCTGTGAAATGTATTCACCTGTAATATGATTTTAATTGTTCTGTGTTGAGACCCCTGAGGAAGGAGCGAAAGCGTGCTCGGGGTCCCGGAGCAAATCAAGCTACTGACATGGGTGAGTGATAACAGACCTTGATATTTAGCTGTAGTGACAGGAATGGTGGAAGCAACCCCCATATGGGGATAGGAATATGCCACATGGTGCCTCCCACGATGCCTAGTCTCTGAGTTATACCTGAGATACATGTTATCACCATATACAGATAATCTTATTCAGGTTTACAATATTGCAGCTGGTTTTTCGATTCTGGCATGTTTATGTCTGTAATTCTGACTTAAATAAATACTTTGAGATACTGTTTTTAAGTGTAATTTAATTAAAGATATTTTTTCTAACCCAAAATACTCTTTTACTGTGCAGGACACCAAGGAGGGCATTATTACAGTTTGTGGGCCTATAGATGGGGAGATTGTGCAGAGGTGGGGACGGCACTGAAAAAATGCAGAGTCTAACATGTTTGTTTGGCAGATGTTAAAAGATCGACATGGCGGTCTGATCCGGACAGAGAAGAAAAGGAAAGAGGACGCAGCCGATCAGAAAAGAAGTTATTGTGATTCCCTAGATGTAACTGTAATCACTTCTATGATGTACAGATCCTGTGTACAGCTGATATCTACTGCCATATGGTCCGGTATACAATCACTTATATTGTACATAGATCTCTGTACAGCTGATATCTACTGCAATATGGTCCTTTATATAATCACTTATATTGTATACAGATCTCTGTACAGCTGGTATCTACCGCTATATAGTCTTGTATATAATCACTTATATTGTATACAGATCTCTGTACAGCTGGTATCTACCGCTATATGTGCACTATATATAATCACTTATATAGCATATTGGTCTGCGTAAAGTGGTTTTATTTAGTACAGTATGGCGGTATTATCCAGTTATTGTGTGGTGGTATATATTTACTCCTTGTATACTGGTATTATTGGTCATGCAAAAAGATATTACCTACCTTAAAGTGTGTCTTATATATAACATTTAGTTTATTTTGTGTGTATGTGTGGTAGAGGGATTTGGGTTGAATAGGGGCAGAAGTGTGGCCAGCGCCAGAGCATCACAGGGGGCACTTGTTTTTTTTGGACCAGGGGCCCTGAGTATTGTTAGTCTGCCTGTCACGCCAAGCGCTCCGGGTCCCTGCTCCCTCCCGGAGCGCTTGTGACGCTTGTCTGCTCGCAGCGCCCCGGTCAGACCTGATGACCGGGAGCGCTGCTCTACTGTCACCGGTGGGGATGCGATCCACGTGGCAGGACACGACCGCCCGCGCATCACATCCCAGTCCTCTCACCTGCCCTGTTCCCCTGCTGTCATGTCCCGGCACACGCGGCCCCGCTCTCTAGGGCGCGCGCGCACCGGCTCTCTGAAATTTAAAGGGCCAGTGCACCACTAATTGGTGCCTGGCACAATCAGTGCTAATCACTCCCAAACATATAAAAACCCACTTCCCCTTCCTGTCCTTGCCGGATCTTGTTGCCTAGTGCCAGTGAAATCGTTCCCGTGTGTCCATTGCATGTGTATCCAGACCCTTGCCGTTGCCCTTGACTATGAACCGTTGCCGCCTGCCCTGACCTTCTGCTACGTCTGACCTTGCCTTTTGCCTAGTCCTTGTGTACCGTGCCTGACTCAGCAGTCAGTGAGGTTGAGTCGCTATTGGGTGGAACGACCTGGGGGTTACCTGCCGCAGCAAGTCCATCCCGCCTTGCGGCGGGATCTGGTGAAAACCAGTAACACCTTAGATTTCGTTCCCTTGGTACGGCCCACGCCATCACCTCACTGACATAGAGGATCCACTATTTGTGTCATCCCTGCATACCACTCCAGATCCTGATACTGCCCCTGCTTGCTAAACACAAACTTGTTAGGGACTATGGTTAGCAAATGATAAGGACAAGGATGCATTTTTTCAAACAATGATAAAGAATCTGAAGTAAATGTATGCCCTATCTGAATTAACAAAAGAAAGGCAGTGTCACTGTTGTAGACATCACCCTAATGCCAATTAATCTGGAGCTAAAGGACAATTAAAAGTTTAAAGTTTGGCGTGCGCACAGGGTGTGCCGGGTGTGCCCAGGCACACCCTAATCACCGCGGCCGTGGAGCAAAAGGGGCAGCTGCCCCGGGCCCCATGGGCCCTGATAAAGCTGATAAAGGCTGGCGGGCCAGGCGTCAGGGGCCCGGCCAAAATGTTAGTGGGAGGGGGCCCAGGGGGAAGGAGAGTGCCCGGGGGGGGGGGGGGGGTCGGGTTTGCGCCGCACGCTACCTTTTTATGTTCGCCGCCGTCGTCACTCATCCCCAGGCAGCCAGTACCGCAATGGCTGTCTGGGAGATGGTCACGTGACGTAACGTACGACGTCACGGGCGGCATCATAGAGAGGAGCGGAGCAGAGAGAGTCTCTCGCTCCTCTCAGTCCCCACACGGCCGCTTCCAGGATCCAGGCCGCATTAGGGGACCCACCGCCGGATATGTGAGTATGTATAGTGTGTGTGTGTGTGGGGGGGGGGGGTATTTATTATATAGTGTGTGTGCGTGCGTGTGTGTGTGTGTGTGTGTGTGTGGGGTGGGGGGGATTTATTATATAATGTGAGAGGGGGATTTATTATATAGTGTGGGGGGGGGATTTATTATATAATGTGAGGGGGGATTTATTATATAGTGTGGGGGGGATTTATTATATAATGTGAGGGGGGATTTATTATATAATGTGAGGGGGGATTTATTATATAGTGTGTGGGGGGATTTATTATATAATGTGACGGGGGATTTATTATATAGTGTGGGGGGGGATTTATTATATAGTGTGGGGGGGGATTTATAATATAATGTGAGGGGGGATTTATTATATAGTGTGGGGGGGATTTATTATATAATGTGAGGGGGGATTTATTATATAGTGGGGGGGGGATTTATTATATAATGTGAGGGGGGATTTATTATATAGTGTGGGGGGGGATTTATTATATAATGTGAGGGGGGATTTATTATATAGTGTGAGGGGGGGATTTATTATATAGTGTGAGGGGGGGATTTATTATATAATGTGAGGGGGATTTATTATATAGTGTGGGGGGGATTTATTATATAATGTGAGGGGGGATTTATTATATAGTGTGGGGGGGATTTATTATATAATGTGAGGGGGGATTTATTATATAGTGTGGGGGGGATTTATTATATAATGTGAGGGGGGATTTATTATATAGTGTAGGGGGGGATTTATTATATAATGTGAGGGGGGATTTATTATATAGTGTGGGGGTGGGGGGGATTTATTATATAATGTGAGGGGGGGATTTATTATATAGTGTGGGGGGGATTTATTATATAATGTGAGGGGGGATTTATTATATAGTGTGGGGGGATTTGTTATATAGTGTGGGGGGGGGGATTTATTATTTAATGTGAGGGGGGATTTATTATATAGTGTGGGGGTGGGGGGGATTTATTATATAATGTGCGGGGGGATTTATTATATAGTGTGGGGGGGATTTATTATATAATGTGAGGGGGGATTTATTATATAGTGTGGGGTGGGGGGGATTTATTATATAATGTGAGGGGGGATTTATTATATAGTGTGGGGGGGATTTATTATATAGTGTGGGGGGGGATTTATTATATAATGTGAGGGGGGATTTATTATATAGTGGGGGGGATTTATTATATAATGTGCGGGGGGATTTATTATATAGTGTGGGGGGGGATTTATTATATAATGTGAGGGGGGATTTATTATATAGTGTGGGGTGGGGGGGATTTATTATATAATGTGAGGGGGGATTTATTATGTAGTGTGGGGGGGATATATTATATAATGTGAGGGGGGATTTATTATAAAGTGGGGGGGGGATTTATTATATAATGTGAGGGGGGATTTATTATATAGTGTGGGGGGGATTTATTATATAGTGTGGGGGGGATTTATTATATAGTGTGGGGGGGATTTATTATGTAGTGTGGGGGGGATTTATTATATAGTGTGGGGGTGGGGGGGATTTATTATATAATGTGTGGGGGGGATTTATTATATAATGTGAGGGGGGATTTATTATATAGTGTGGGGGGGATTATATAATGTGAGGGGGGATTTATTATATAGTGTGGGGGGGATTTATTATATAATGTGAGGGGGGGATTTATTATATAATGTGAGGGGGGGATTTATTATATAATGTGAGGGGGGGATTTATTATATAGTGTGGGGGGGATTTATTATATAATGTGAGGGGGGATTTATTATATAGTGTGGGGGGGATTATATAATGTGAGGGGGGATTTATTATATAGTGTGGGGGGATTTATTATATAATGTGAGGGGGGGATTTATTATATAGTGTGGGGGGGATTTATTATATAATGTGAGGGGGGATTTATTATATAGTGTGGGGGGATTTATTATATAATGTGAGGGGGGATTTATTATATAGTGTGGGGGTGGGGGGGATTTATTATATAATGTGAGGGGGGATTTATTATATAGTGTGGGGGGGGATTTATTATATAATGTGAGGGGGGATTTATTATATAGTGTGGGGGTGGGGGGGATTTATTATATAATGTGAGGGGGGATTTATTATATAGTGTGGGGGGGATTTATTATATAATGTGAGGGGGGATTTATTATATAGTGTGGGGGTGGGGGGGGGGATTTATTATATAATGTGAGGGGGGATTTATTATATAATGTGAGGGGGGATTTATTATCTATTGTGGGGGGGGATTTATTATATAATGTGAGGGGGGATTTATTATATAGTGTGGGGGGGGATTTATTATATAATGTGAGGGGGGATTTATTATATAATGTGAGAAGGGAGGAAATTATACATGTGAGGGGAGGATAATAATGATTATTATAATCCTCCCCTCACATATATGTAACATCTCCCCTTCACATGTATAATCTGATAATCCCCTCCTCACATTGATAATCCCCTCCTCACATTGATTATCCCTTCACATATAATCTGAGTATGATATTATATATGTGAGGGGATTATCAATGTGAGGAGGGGATTATCAGATTATACATGTGAGGGGGAGATGTTACATATATGTGAGAGGAGGATTATAATAATCAATATTATCCTCCCCTCACATGCATAATCTGATAATCCCCTCCCCCGTACGTATCCTGTACTGATCCTGAGTTATATCCTGTATTATACTCCAGAGCTGTACTCACTATTCTGCTGGGGAGGTCACTGTGTACATACATTACTGATCCTGTACTGATCCCGAGTGTGTGTGGGATGGGGGACAGGGGGGACCAAAAAAAATAGCTTTCCCAGGGTCCAATGAAAATTAAAGACGGCCCTGTCCATTATACATACACTGTACAGCAATCATACATCCATTATACATACACTGTACAGCAATCATACCTCCATTATACATACACTGTACAGCAATCATACCTCCATTATACATACACTGTACAGCAATCATACCTCCATTATACATACAATGTACAGCAATCATACCTCCATTATACATACACTGTACAGCAATCATACCTCCATTATACATACACTGTACAGCAATCATACCTCCATTATACTTACACTGTACAGCAATCATACATCCATTATACATACACTGTACAGCAATCATACATCCATTATACATACAATGTACAGCAATCATACCTCCATTATACATACACTGTACAGCAGTCATACCTCCATTATACTTACACTGTACAGCAATCATACATCCATTATACTTACACTGTACAGCAATCATACATCCATTATACTTACACTGTACAGCAATCATACCTCCATTATACATACAATGTACAGCAATCATACATCCATTATACATACACTGTACAGCAAGCATACATCCATTATACATACACTGTACAGCAAGCATACCTCCATTATACATACACTGTACAGCAATCATACCTCCATTATACATACACTGTACAGCAATCATACCTCCATTATACATACACTGTACAGCAATCATACATCCATTATACATACACTGTACAGCAATCATACCTCCATTATACTTACACTGTACAGCAATCATACCTCCATTATACATACACTGTACAGCAATCATACCTCCATTATACATACACTGTACAGCAATCATACCTCCATTATACATACACTGTACAGTAAGCATACCGCCATTATACATACACTGTACAGCAATCATACCGCCATTATACATACACTGTACAGCAATCATACATCCATTATACATACACTGTACAGCAATCATACCTCCATTATACATACACTGTACAGCAATCATACATCCATTATACATACACTGTACAGCAATCATACATCCATTATACATACACTGTACAGAAAGCATACCACCATTATACATACACTGTACAGCAAGCATACCACCATTATACATACACTGTACAGCAAGCATACCACCATTATACATACACTGTACAGCAAGCATACATCCATTATACATACACTGTACAGCAGTCATACCTCCATTATACATACACTGTACAGCAGTCATACCACCATTATACATACACTGTACAGCAAGCATACCACCATTATACATACACTGTACAGCAATCATACCTCCATTATACATACACTGTACAGCAATCATACATCCATTATACATACACTGTACAGCAATCATACCGCCATTATACATACACTGTACAGCAAGCATACCGCCATTATCCATACACTGTACAGCAAGCATACATCCATTATACATACACTGTACAGCAATCATACCTCCATTATACATACACTGTACAGCAAGCATACCTCCATTATACATACACTGTACAGCAATCATACCTCCATTATACATACACTGTACAGCAAGCATACATCCATTATACATACACTGTACAGCAATCATACCTCCATTATACATACACTGTACAGCAAGCATACCTCCATTATACATACACTGTACAGCAATCATACCTCCATTATACATACACTGTACAGCAATCATACCTCCATTATACATACACTGTACAGCAAGCATACCTCCATTATACATACACTGTACAGCAATCATACCTCCATTATACATACACTGTACAGCAAGCATACCTTCATTATACATACACTGTACAGCAAGCATACCTTCATTATACATACACTGTACAGCAAGCATACCTCCATTATACATACACTGTACAGCAATCATACCTCCATTATACATACACTGTACAGCAATCATACCTCCATTATACATACACTGTACAGCAAGCATACCTCCATTATACATACACTGTCTGTGACTGTACAGCAATCATACATCCATTATACATACACTGTACAGCAATCATACCTCCATTATACATACACTGTACAGAAAGCATACCACCATTATACATACACTGTACAGCAAGCATACCACCATTATACATACACTGTACAGCAAGCATACCACCATTATACATACACTGTACAGCAAGCATACATCCATTATACATACACTGTACAGCAGTCATACCTCCATTATACATACACTGTACAGCAGTCATACCACCATTATACATACACTGTACAGCAAGCATACCACCATTATACATACACTGTACAGCAATCATACCTCCATTATACATACACTGTGCAGCAATCATACATCCATTATACATACACTGTACAGCAATCATACCGCCATTATACATACACTGTACAGCAAGCATACCGCCATTATCCATACACTGTACAGCAAGCATACATCCATTATACATACACTGTACAGCAATCATACCTCCATTATACATACACTGTACAGCAAGCATACCTCCATTATACATACACTGTACAGCAAGCATACCTCCATTATACATACACTGTACAGCAAGCATACATCCATTATACATACACTGTACAGCAATCATACCTTCATTATACATACACTGTACAGCAAGCATACCTCCATTATACATACACTGTACAACAATCATACCTCCATTATACATACACTGTACAGCAATCATACCTCCATTATACATACACTGTACAGCAAGCATACCTCCATTATACATACACTGTACAGCAATCATACCTCCATTATACATACACTGTACAGCAAGCATACATCCATTATACATACACTGTACAGCAATCATACCTTCATTATATATACACTGTACAGCAATCATACCTCCATTATACATACACTGTACAGCAATCATACCTCCATTATACATACACTGTACAGCAAGCATACCTCCATTATACATACACTGTCTGTGACTGTACAGCAATCATACATCCAATCCATTATTAATGGATTGGATGTATGATTGCTGTACAGTCACAGTGTATGTATAATGGAGGTATGATTGCTGTACAGTGTATGTATAATGGAGCCTCCAATCCAAAAAAAAGCCTCCAATCCAAAAAAAAGTTAATAAAGTTTTTCATTTTGTTTGTATTGATATTTATGAGTGTAGGTATGTTTATGTATGTGTGCATGCAAGCAAGAGTGTGTGTATATATATCACACACACGCGTGCGCTGCGTGAGTTTGTGCTTTAGGGTGCACACCCTAATGCAATAGGCTGCGCACGCCTATGGTTTAAACTGGCGGTAAAAGATAGTGAAAGGGTTAAATAATTTATAGTATCAATAGTCAGGGCCGCCATCAGGGGGGTACAGCCAGTACTACAGTAAGGGGCCCGAGCTCCCCCCCCCCCCCCCTTCAGCAGCCTGCAGCACCCAGTACAGAAACAGGAGACTGCTGTTTAAAGTGGTCTCCTGCTTCCAGGGGCAAACAGAGGAGGCCCGCTGCTACAAGAGACATTTTTCTTAAAACCTGTGGCATGTTGTACCTGTAATATCAGCGCAGGGGCCGACTTTGTGCTGACTATCTGGTACAAGAGCAGAGAAGGAGAGCAGAGAGGATGCCCCTCCCCTCCCCTCACACTATTGGTGGAGCAGGATCACATGATTTGTTTTTTCTTCTCCATGACCCTGACACTCGGTTGCCAATGGTAATTGGAAGACTTCCCATGCATCATAGTAAGTTACTTTCTGGAGAGGGGGGGGGGGGGGGGGGTTTGGGAGCCTGTAATTTGGGGATTAGTAGGAGATAAATAGGCAATATCTCATGCAACAGCTAGAGGCACCTTGGTTGAAAAACAATGATATAATTACCTCCATCTCATTGTTTCTCAACCAAGGTGCCCTCAGCTGTTACAAAACTACAACTCCCAGCATGTCTTTGGCTGTGTGGGCATGCTGGGAGTTGTAGTTTTGCAACAGCTGGAGGCCCTCTGTTTGGGAAACACTTTAATATCTATTTATCTGGCATGTCTTTCTCATATCTATCTATCTCATATCTATCATCTATCTATCTTTCATATCTATCTCTCATATCGGTGTGAAAACATATCTTGATATGGGAAAATAAAACTGCACTTTATTTGAATCGGTGTGCTGCCTAAACCAACTTTGGATATCTACTATACAGTCTGCGACTGTTCATCTTGGCTTGCACCCAGCTACTGCCGTCCACCTCTGTTGTGCTGTGTTGTGTAGCTATCTCTCATATCTATCTCATATCTATCTATCCATCTCTCATATCTATCTATCTCATATCTATATATATCTATATATATCTATATATATATATCTCATATCTATCTCTCATATGTATATCTATCTCATATCTACCTATCATTTCGAAAGTGGGGGAGGGGGGGACAGGCCTTGAGCCGTGTAAGGGGCCCTATAAATTCTGATGGCAGCCCTGTCAATAGTATCCATCTGGTTGGCCTAATCTCCAGGAGTCAGCACTGTACCTGGCAGCTGCAGAAAGCTAGGTGTTTCTATTAGATCTTTCTGCCAGCCAATAGGGAACAGTGTAGGGTAGAGCTTGATATGGCTGTTTACATCGCCCCAAGTCTGCTTGGGTATACTATACAGCCATGTCACTCCTGCACCACACAAGTTCATGTCACCCTCTGTCCCAGGTGGGCTCCTGTGCCTACAAACCACACAATGCAAATGTACGATGCTGAGGAGCTCCATCCTCCACCGCAACATGCAGCGCAAGCTAGGTGTGCAGCATCCCCGGTCACCGCTTTATTGGCGGGAAATCTGAGCGCTCTGGTCACGGCTTATTAACTCCTTGTGGTGATAGGTCCCCTGTTTCCAGGTACAACAAATGTCATAGCCTCTCCCGCCATCAGTAGGCTAAGCTGAGGTGACACCTCCGCCACACAGAGGGACCCGAATAGCCGGCATCTCGTGTCAGTAATAGGTTTTGTGCTCCAGTACCGCCTCCCTCGTTATGACGCTTAGGTAACTGCCTAATGTGAACTGATGGCAGCAGCGCCTACCCTTCTCTGGCACATCCCGGGGGGAGGGGGAGGCGCGGGCTCAAACGTGCTCATGTTGTCAAATCCGTGTTCAGTGCTTGTCAATCGGCTCGGATTGTGGAGACGTGTCTGGCTCCTCCGGCCCCAGTGCGCAGCCGCCAGCCCCCGCCGGGTGACATGCTCGTGGATGTAGGAAGGGGATTACCTCCTCATTCTCGCTCTCTCCAGCTTTCTCACCTACTTGTGTCTCGTGTCTCCCGGTTCTCGCGCACACCGCCACTGCCCAGGGACTAGCACTCCTCCGACTGCTTGGCCATCAGTCTATGCCCACTTGATTTCCCCGCCGCCAGTGCTAGGGGATGGCCTCTGTGTAGTAAGTGCCATTCGTTACTGCGAGTTCACGTCGGTTCACCCATCACAAATGCAGGGCGCTGTGTGATCGGATCTCCCCGTTGGTCACTTGGCAGCTCGGATGAGCAGGAGGCAAGGACTTGGTGGGCTTTATGAATGGCACTGATATGGAGGAAATACCGTTTCAGAAAGTCAAAACCAGAAGGAAGAAGTGCCGCTGCTCCCCCGCCCCCCCTCTGGATGCCATCGCATGCGAGGACGAGTTCGACTGCAAGGAGCTGGAGTCTCTGTTCCAGAACTACAACCTGAAGCTGGAGCAGACCTCGACCTTGAAGGCTCTGGCGGTGCTGATCATCATGACGGCCACCCTGGCCCTGGTGGAGCTGATGTCCGGCCCCAGCCTCAGCATCTCCAAGGGCTCGCACCCCGTGCACTGCATCATCTTCGTGTCCCTCTTCATCGTCACCAATGTCAAGTACCTGCAGGTAACGCAGCTGCAGCAGATCGTCAAGCTCACCTTGCTCTTCAGCTTCACTTTCTCCTTCCTGTGCTGCCCCTTCTCCCTGGGAGCCTATGGCTTGGAGCCCCCCACGTCTTCAGATCAAGGAATGTGGCAGCTGATGCTGGTGACGTTCGTGTCTTATGCCCTTCTGCCAGTGCGGACCCTGCTGGCCATCGTCTTCGGCTTCATGGTGTCCGTGTCTCACATCATAGTCACGGCCACGTCCGTCAGTGTCAAGAGGCACAAGCTCTGGAGAACGGTGAGTATTGGCCGGTACTGGAGGAGCCGTTCTCCACCTCATCCCGTATAATCCTATAGAGCAGTGGTCTCCAACCTGCGGACCTCCAGATGGTGCAAAACTACAACTCCCAGCATGCCCGGACAGCCAACGGCTGTCCGGGCATGCTGGGAGTTGTAGTTTTGCAACATCTGGAGGTCCGCAGGTTGGAGACCACTAGAGCATTACCCTGGCAGAGAGGTGGAGGGAGCTCAGCTGGTGAATGGTTGTTTGGGGGTTTCCCGCCACAGTCCCTGCTGGTGTCTGTAATGAAAGGAGTGGGAGCTTCTCTTCCCGGTAATTATTAGTTGTTATGGGGTCCCCGTCCTTACTACCACAGATCAGACAGCTGTTGTGTGCATTCATGGGGGTCTTTAACTAGAGTCAGAGTCTTTTCACACTGGTGGGATTTCCTCACCAATTCCACTTCCTTGGGTGGTTTCTGGCTCGTGCGGATTTTGTGTGAAATTGTGGAAATTCAGAAGTGTGGAATCCATAGAAGTCTACTGGGCTTTCTATTCACACAGCAGAATTTCACCGGAGATGAAAACCCCATACACTTCTATGGGTTTCCTCGCCATCGTTGACACTTCGGAATTTCTGCTTGCGAAATTCTGTCAATGGGACAGCGAAAACCCATAAGTGTATTGGACTTTCACTTCAGGCGGATTCTGCCATGTGTATAGCCCCTTATATCTACTGAACCCTCACTCCACTTAGAAAGTTTCCTTTGTTCTCTGGGGAAAAATAGCAAATACCCTATTACAACCACCTAAGGGTACATTCACATGTACAGGATCTGCTGCATATTTTCTGCAGCCGATTTTGCTACTTAATGTAGTTAATGGGTAGCAGAATCGGCTGCACAAAATATGCAGCAGATTCTGTACATGGGAAGTACCCTAATGGTAAATTTGCTGGGGCCAATTACGTGCTGAATTTCTGCAGTGTATTTGCTGCAGTGGATTTTGCCACAGTGGATTTTGCTATCATTGACTTTAGTAGGTCAGCAGAAAATCCGCAATAAAAGGCAGATTGGCAGATTTTCCATCTCAATGGTAGCAAACTCCGCTGCGGGTTTTCTGCAGCAAATACGCTGCAGAAATTCCACAGTTAATCTGCCTGTGTGAATATACCATACCATCACTCAGCAGTTTTTTAGCCAAAGCAAACAGAAAGTAATAGAGGGTATATTAAGACATCAACTTTTATCCTGCTTGAGTCCCTGGTTAAAGGGTTATGTTAACCATTTATGGCGCATCCACAGGAAATTGCTGGGAACCACATCAATCTTCAGACAAGGGACCCTGTCTAGCCTTGTGTGGGGGCTGCTGGTGCCCATGCCATTCAGGCAAGATCCAGGATTATGGAAATGGCCTAACTATATGTGTTCGGCTGTTTTTGTGCCTCTAGAAGAGAATTGGCGTTACAGATACAGTGAAGCACAACAAACTATATGGTTCCCAATTACTTCATCTGGAGATTGGTGCATGTCCCAGATGTGGGACCCATGGGGAGATTTATCAAAACCTGTGCAGAGGAAAAGTTGCTGCATCCTTGGTCACAAAGTAGATGGCTTAGGGCGCTTTCACACTATAAAAATGCATCCGTTATGAACGCCCGTTATAAAAAGAGGCGAAATCGGCAGTTATACGGCCGGTACCAAATCACTAACAGCTATTAGAAAATCCCATTATAGTCTATGGGATTTTTCTACTAGCCGAGCCGTTTTAACCCATTATCAATAACGTCCGTTATTTTGCGACGGGCAAATGAACGGGAGAAATAGTGCATGCAGGAATTCTCTCGTTACTATCGCCCATCACAAAATAATGGCCGTATAACTGCCGATTTCCCCTCTTTTTATAACAGGCATTCATAACGGGTGCATTTTTATAGTGTGAAAGCGCCCTTATAGAAATCCATGGCATCAGTTGTTACGTTGTATGGGCATGTGTAAATTACCAGTACAATGGGGGGAGATTTATCAAAACCTGTCCAGAGGAAAAGTTGCTGAGTTGCCCATAGCAACTAGAGATGAGCGAACTTACAGTAAATTTGATTCGTCACGAACTTCTCGGCTCGGCAGTTGATGACTTTTCCTGCATAAATTAGTTCAGCTTTCCGGTGCTCCGGTGGGATGGAAAAGGTGGATACAGTCCTAGGAGACTCTTTCCTAGGAATGTATCCACCTTTTCCAGCCCACCGGAGCACCTGAAGGCTGAACTAATTTACGCAGGAAAAGTCATCAACTGCCGAGCCGAGAAGTTTGTGACGAATCGCATTTACTGTAAGTTCGCTCATCTCTAATAGCAACCAATCAGATCCTTTATTTAATTTTTCAGAGGCCTTTTCAAAACTGAAAGAAGCGATCTGATTGGCAGCTCTGGGCAACTCAGCAACTTTTCCTCTGGACGGGTTTTGATAAATCCCCCTAATGTGCTCGTATTCCATTCAGAGCAATGCTGATTTATAAAGGGGAATGGTACGTTCTTCTGATGGTGGAAACATTTCTTGGCATTTACAGGTTGTGGCTTATAGTCAACACTGGATTGTTTGGTCTGATCATGGACTGATGGTAGTGTCTATGTTATGTTGTATATATCTGTGAGCTGTATGTATCAGTGTCCATAATAAGACATATAAGTAATACAGGCACCTGCTGGGAAAAGAGAGAGGAACTTCTTTATCCTGTCACCCATCAGAATAATCCTCTGTGATCATAGTGCGGACAATATCACATTTACCAGAAGAGACTGGGATTGCAGTGGGTTTCCGTACAGTGAGGTGGCAGTGGTACTTGGAAAGTCAGCAAACACGTTAACCCCTTAAGGACGCAGCCCCTTTTCACCTTAAAGGAGATATCCAGTGGTGATTCAGTGGTGAGCAACTTATCCCCTATCCTAAGGATAGGGGATAAGTTGCAGATCGCGGGGGTCCGACCGCTGGGGCCCCCTGCGATCTCCTGTACGGAGCCCCAACAGCCCGCGGGAAGGGGGCGTGTCGACCTCCGCACGAGGCGGCGGCCGACACGCCCCCTCAATACAACTCTATGGCAGAGCCGAAGCGCTGCCTTCGGCAATCTCCGGCTCTGCCATAGAGATGTATTGAGGGGGCGTGTCGGCTGCCGCTTCGTGCGGGGGTCGACACCCGCTATCTGGGCCGACAGCTGGGGCCCCGTACAGAGAGATCGCAGGGGGCCCCAGCGGTCGGACCCCCCGCGATCTCAAACTTATCCCCTATCCTTAGGATAGGGGATAAGTTTTTCACCACTGGACTACCCCTTTAAGGACTGAGCCCTTTTTCGCACTTCTGACCACCGTCGCTTTACGAATTAATAACTCAAACACTTTTACCGAATATTCTGATTCTGAGATAGTTTTTTCGTGACATATTCTACTTTATTTTGATGGTAAATTTTTGGCGTTACTTGCATCCTTTTTTGGTGAAAAATCCTCAAATTTCATGAAAATGTAGCATTTTTCTAACTTTGAAGCTCTCTACTTGTAAGGGAAATGGATATTCACATTAAATTTTTTATTTTTATTCACAAATACAATATGTCCACTTTATGTTGGCATCATAAAATGGACATATTTTTGCTTTTTGAAAAAATTAGAGGGCTTCAAAGTATAGCAGCAATTTTCAAAAATTTCATGAACAAAATCTGAAGGGACAGATGCTACAGAACTACAACTCCCAGCATGCCTGGGCAGTCTAGGCATGCTGAGAGTTGTAGTTTGGCAACATCTGGAGGGCTACCGTTTGGGCACCACTGTAACAGTGGTCTCCAAACTGTGACCCTCCAGATGTTGCCAAACTACAACTCCCAGCATGCCCAGACAGCCTTTGGCTGTCTGGGCATGCTGGGAGTTGCAGTTTAGCCTTCCTAGTGGTTGCCACAGTAAAGATCACTTTACTTTCACTTTCATTCCCCCCAACTTGGTTTCCCTACCTGAGCCAGGATCCAGCAGTCTCCAGCGACGATCAGGGGTCCCCAGGCATCTTCTCCCCACGTTCCCCTCGACATCCAGTGGTGGGCAGAACGGGGGGTTGCCATGGCAACCCACTGTCCTGCCCTGCCATTGGTCAGAATCAGTTCTGACCAATGGCAAGGGATAGGAGGAGATCGCAGCACTGTGACCTCGTTCCTATCCCTCAGGATGATCGGGGCTGTCACTTACAGCTCCGATCATCCCTATTTTCCAGGGGGATCGGGTCACCAGAGACCCGATCAGCCTGGAATAGCAGAAAATCGCATGTCTGAATTGAAATGCGATTTTCTGCGATCGCCGACATGGGGGGGGGGGTCAGGACCCCCTCGGCGATGTGCTGGGATGCCACCTGAATGATTTCAGCAGGCATCCCGGTCCGGTCCCCAACCGGCTAGCGGCGGGGACCGGAATTCCCACAGGCGTATGCATACGCCCCACGTCCTTAAGGACTCGGGATGCAGGGCGTATGCATATGCCCGGCGTCCTTAAAAGGTTAACAAACTATACATTCTATAAAATAAGTAGACACCAAGTATGTGAGTAATTGTTGTGTGGGGCAATGTATGCTATCTACCTCATATACTGTAGTTCTGCTGTCTCTTCATAGCAAATGCTGAAATACTCTAGTGAAAATATCATTTTTCTTGATGTGTTAATACCACTTATAGTTACTCTACAAAAATAAACTACTGGGTCTTATGAAATATTATTAGCCCCTTCCTGTCATATCATGTTGTGGTTTTTGGTGGTTGCTAGATATAAGTAGCTGTCTTTTCATGAAAACTTGTAAATGAAGACCACTAAACATTGCTAAATATGTGAAAAATTTGTGATCTTATGCAAATAAATCAGAAGAATCTTTTGGTTTTCATCAAAAGTTTTCCAGTGAAAAATAAAAGTAAGCTTATATACATCAGGGATGTGGAATTCCTATCGCCCGACACCCGGGACATGCAGTTCCGGGCATCAGGCAGGTGAATTTATCGGCCCTTAGTCCGGCTTCGGGCAAGCAGGGCCGGACCTGACAAGCACGGCGGCGCTCAGCAGTCTGTATGGAGCGGCTCCGAACTCCTGCCCGCTCCGTACTCTGCAGCCCCCAGCTGTTCTCAGTAGCTGGAGGCTGCCGCTAACAGACAGCATTTAGATCTAAAGGGACATGTGAATGCTCCCTGGTGGGGTGGATCCCCCCCCCCCCACAGTGCGTTTGCGGGGTTGGGGGAGATGGTGGGGAGTGGGGGGGGGGGGTCCACTATAGAGGTAGCCGGAGGGCTTACCTCTGTTCCCTGCTGTCCCGTGGCTCTGCCATTGATAAAGCCTGGCTGGACTTGGCTCTATCAATGGAGCGTAGAGCACACAGATCAATGGAGTTCAGTAGAACTCTATTGAGCTGTATGAGGAATCTAATGATTTCTCCTAAAAGTCTAATGAAGTATAGAAAAAAAAAATTGTAATAAAAGTTTAACCCCTTAAGGCCAATTTGGGCCTTAATGACGCAGACAATTTTATTTTTACATTTTTGTTTTTTCCTCCTCCCTTCAAAAAAAGCATAACTCTTTTATATTTTCATCCACAGACTAGTATGAGGGCTTGTTTTTTGTGTGGCCAGTTGTCCGTTGTAATGCCATCACTCACATTACCATAAAATGTATGGCGCAATAAAAAAATATATACTATTTGTATGGGGAAATTAAAAAGAAAACCGCAATTTTGCTCATTTTAGAAGGTTTCGTTTTCACACCGTACAATTTACGGTAAAAATTACATGTGTTCTTTATTCTTTCGGTCAATATGATTAAAATGATACCCATGAAAACATACTTTTCTATTACTGTTGCGCTTAAAAGAAACGCAAATTTTTTAACCAAATTTAGTACATTTAAAATCCCCTTATTTTTAAGACCTATAACTTTTTCATTTTCCTTATAGGCGGCGGTATGAGGGCTAATTTTTTACTCCGTGATCTGTACTTTTTATTGAAACCATATTTGCTTATATAAAACTTTTAATCCATTTTTTTATACATTTTTTGGGAATAAAATGTTATAAAAAAGCAGCTATTTTGAACTTTTTTTTTTTACGTTCACACCGTTCACCGTTCACCGTTCGGTATCATTAACATTTTATTTTAATAGTTCAGATTAGAGATGAGCGAACTTACAGTAAATTTGATTCGTCACAAATTTCTCGGCTCGGCAGTTGATGACTTATCCTGCATAAATTAGTTCAGCTTTCAAGTACTCCGGTGGGCTGGAAAAGGTGGATACAGTCCTAGGAGACTCTTTCCTAGGACTGTATCCACATTTTCCACCCCTCCGGAGCACCTGAAAGCTGAACTAATTTATGCAGGAAAAGTCATCAACTGCCGAGCCGAGAAGTTCATGACGAATCTAGTTCAGATATTTACGCACGCGGTGATACCAAATATTTATATAAAATATTTTTTGAACACTTTTTGGGGGTGAAATAGGGAAAATGGGACAATTTACGTTTTTATTGGGGGAGGGGGTTTTTCAAATTTTTTTTTTATTTTACTTTTTTTACTTTTATTTTTACACTTTAATAGTCCCCCATAGGGGACTATTTATAGCAATCATTCGATTGCTAATACTGTTCAGTGCTATTGGTCATCTTCTGCTCTGGTCTGCGGAAAGGCAGATCAGAGCAGAAGACGCCGGGAAGGCAGCGGAGGCAGGTGAGGGGACCTCCGGCTGCCATGCTGGATGATCGGATCACCGACCGCGATGCTGCAGATGCCGTGATCTGTATTAATCATGGCATCTGCGGGGTTAATGGCGGACATCCGCGGGATCGCGGATGTCTGCCATTACCGGCAGGTGCCTGGCTGCGATCAGCAGCCGGGACCTGCCGCGCATGATCTGGGTATCGCTCCGATGCTCGCGGTTATGCTTAGGACCTAAATGTACATCCTGGTGCGTTAAGTACCACCTCACCAGGACGTACAGTACAGACCATAAGTTTGGGCACACCTTCTCATTCAGAGTTTTCATTATTTTAATGACTATGAAAATTGTAGATTCACACTGAAGGCATCAAAACTATGAATTAACACATGTGGAAATATATACATAACAAAAAAGTGTGAAACAACTGAAAATATGTCATATTCTAGGTTCTTCAATGTAGCCACCTTTTGCTTTGATTATTGCTTTGCACACCCTTGGCATTCTCTTGTTTGAGCTTCAAGAGGTAATCACCTGAAATTGTTTTCATTTCACAGGTGTGCTGGTGTGGAGGAGGAGGTGTGATGGTGTGGGGGTGCTTTGCTGGTGACACTGTTGGGGATTTATTCAAAATTGAAGGCATACTGAACCAGCATGGCTACCACAGCATCTTGCAGTGGCATGCTATTCCATCCGGTTTGCATTTAGTTGGACCATCATTTATTTTTCAACAGGACAATGACCCCAAACACACCTCCAGGCTGTGTAAGGGCTATTTGACCAAGAAGGAGAGTGATGGGGTGCTGCGCCAGATGACCTGGCCTCCACAGTCACCAGACCTGAACCCAATCGAGATGGTTTGGGGTGAGCTGGACCACAGAGTGAAGGCAAAAAGGGCCAACAAGCATCTCTGGGAACTACTTCAAGACTGTTGGAAGACCATTTCAGGTAACTACCTCTTGAGTGTGTAAAGCAGTAATCAAAGCAAAAGGTGGCTACTTTGAATAACCTAGAATATGACATATTTTCAGTTGTTTCACACTTTTTTGTTATGTATATAATTCCATGTGTTAATTCATAGTTTTGATGCCTTCAGTGTAAATCTACTATTTTCATAGTCATGAAAATAAAGAAAACTCTGAATGAGAAGGTGTGTCCAAACCTTTGGTTTGTACTGTACATTTACGTCCTGCATTGTTAAGGGGTTAAAAGACGCACATTAACCCCTTCCATGTTAAAAGTTCAAATCGCCCCCTTTTCCTATATAAAAACATGTAAAAATATTAAACATATTTAGTATCACTGAGTGACTAATTGTATGAACTATTAAAATATAACATTATGTATCCTGTACAGTAAATGTAAAAATACCAAATCACAGAATTGCAATTTTTATAATATCCCAGAAAAAAAGCGATTTAAAAAGTCAGATCAATACCAAAATGGTACCGATACAAAAACAGATTATTGTGCAAAAAAATTAGCCCTCAAACAGCCTGGTATGCAATATTTTATTTTTTATTTTTTTATTTTTTAAAGCTACAGGGGTCAAAAAATTGCAATTCGAAAAAGTTCAGAATTTTTTAAAAATTAGTAAAACATGACAGAAACAAATACAAATCTGGTATATCTGTAATCAGGCCAGCCTAAAGTATCAAAACAACATGTTAGCTCAACCACAAGGCAAATGACATAGAAAAAAAAAATGAAAAACACCAAATTTGTATTAGTGCTGGACTGTATACCGGTTCATACCGAATACCGTCATTTTCTTCCTGCACGATATTAATTTTTCCCATACCGCAATACTGGTTTGGCCCCTCCCCCCTCTTGAATTAATGAATTACCAGCCACATCGGGGGAACTAATCATATGTGACCTTCCGACGCTCCCTGTTACCGGCCTCACGGTCTCTCCGCTGTGGTCCTGGGGATGGGAACGTCACAGAGCCGTCAGCCTATCACCGGCCGCAGTGATGTCCCGCCTCGGCCAGTGATAGGCTGAGCCCACTGTGATGTAAGGAGCCGGCCGGCTTCTTACATGACAATGCGCTCAGCCTATCACCGGCCTATCAGGTGAGTTAAAGTTTATTTTGTTTATTTTTGCAGCCCGGGCACAGGATAGTAAAGTACAGCGCAGCTGCTAATAATTATTGGGGGGGGGGGGAGAGAAGCAGCGCTTGTGGGTGACATATGATTGCTTCCCGATGTGGGGGATAGCGCAGCACTGGGCTGATAAAGTGGGGGGGGGGGGGAGAGCGTCCACAGGTCACATGACTGGAGGGGTGGAAAATACTGTTAAATACTGTGGAACCTCCATAACTTACAAAAATACCTTGATACAATTTTTTGGTCATACCGCCCAGCTCTAATTTGTGTGTGTATATATGTGTATATGTATATATATATATATATATATATATATATATATATATATATATATATATATTATATATAAATTATTTTTTTTTTTGGGGGAGAAAGTGTCATTATAGTAGGTAGTTATGGCTTTTGTAGGACGAGGAAAGAAAAAGTGTAAAAGCGAAAATTGGCCCGGACAAGTGGATTTTTCTCCATTTTTAGCACACTTTTAGGGTGCGTTCACTCGCTGCGAGTTACGCTACCATTAATTTGAATGGGTCCACAGACAGTCCGCAAATCTGACACTATTGCGGACTGTCTGTGGACCCATTTAAATCAATGGTAGCGTAACTCGCAGTGGGATTCCTGCAGCGGGAAACCCTCTGCACGTAAGTGTGATGCCTCTGGCGTCCTGCTCCGTTCCTCCAATCGTCTTCTGGAGCTGCAGCGGGACCTGTCATCAAAGCAATGTCTCGCCTCAACCTGCAATTTGCTGAGCAGCAGTATGACACATTGGGCCCATGGTTTTTCTCAGGGATGACAGCCACACTGCAGCTCAGAAAGACAAGGACACCGGGGGGTGGGGGAGCAGAACACTGGAGGGAGCGCTTGAGGTAAGTAAAGGTTTATTTTTTTTTATGTCCCACACAATGGCGATAGTTTTTTAAAAGAAAATCAAAACCCTCCCTCTGGATAACCCTTTTTACTAAACCTTTTTTAGGAAAAAGTGTTTTTAGGGAGATGTTCATAAAAGTCTGTCTACAATGTAATATAAAAGGCAATTACAAACAAAGGCCCTGATTTACTATTGTAAACCTGACATGTTTTGTCTGGTTGTGCGACAGATTCTGTTTCATTGCACCCAAATTTTGTCTCATTGCGCCAGAAATGAAAAAACCCCGACCAATTCTCCATTTTACTGAGAGAACCTGAAGAATGGGCCTGGTCACAGAAAATGTGGTGGAATTCAGCTGAGAAAACCCTACAGATCCAGAGAATATGTAAAAAAAAAAAAATGTATTACCGTATATACTCGAGTATAAGCCGACCCGAGTATAAGCCGAGACCCCTAATTTCAACCCAAAATCCCAGGAAAAGTTATTGACTCGAGTTTAAGCCTAGGGTGGGAAATACCTCATCCCCCCCTGTCATCATCCAGACCCGTCATTAACATCCTCATCATCATCCCCTTGTCATCATCCCACACATCCCCCCTTCATCATCCCCTTATCATCCCACACATCCCCCTTCATCATCCCCTTGTCATCATCCCACACATCCCCCCTTCATCATCCCCTTGTCATCATCCCACACATCCCCCCTTCATCATCCCCTTATCATCCCGCACATCCCCCCTTCATCATCCCCTTATCATCCCACACATCCCCCCTTCATCATCCCCTTATCATCCCGCACATCCCCCCTTCATCATCCCCTTATCATCCCACACATCCCCCCTTCATCATCCCCTTGTAATCATCCCCCCCCCCTTCATCATCCCCTTGTAATCATCCCCCCCCCCCCCCTTCATCATCCCCACACCCCCCCTTCATCATCCTCTTCTCATCATTCGCCCTCAGTGGTCTTCAACCTGCGGACCTCCAGAGGTTTCAAAACTACAACTCCCAGCAAGCCCGGGCAGCCATCGGCTGTCCGGGCTTGCTGGGAGTTGTAGTTTTGAAACCTCCGGAGGTCCGCAGGTTGAAGACCACTGCGGCCTTCAACATCATCCAGCCCCCCTCTCACCCCCTTTAGTTCTGAGTACTCACCTCCGCTCGGCGCTGGTCCGGTCCTGCAGGGCTGTCCGGTGAGGAGGTGGTCCGGAGATGAGGTGGTCCGGTGGGATAGTGGTTCCGGGCTGCTATCTTCACCGGGGGCGCCTCTTCTCCGCGCTTCCGGCCCGGAATAGATGCGTTGCCTTGACAATGACGCAAATGACGCACCTCTGCGTCGTTGTCACGGCAACGTGACTATTCTGAGGCCGGGCCCGAAGCGCTTAGAAGAGGCCTCCCCGGTGAAGATAGCAGCCCGGAACCACTATCCCACCGGACCACCTCCTCACCGGACAGTCCTGCAGGACCGGACCAGCGCCGAGCGGAGGTGAGTACTCAGAACTAAAGGGGGTGAGAGGGGGCTGGATGATGTTGAAGGCCGCAGTGGTCTTCAACCTGCGGACCTCCGGAGGTTTCAAAACTACAACTCCCAGCAAGCCCGGACAGCCGATGGCTGCCCGGGCTTGCTGGGAGTTGTAGTTTTGAAACCTCTGGAGGTCCGCAGGTTGAAGACCACTGCGGGTGGGGGAGTTCACTCGAGTATAAGCCGAGGGGGGTGTTTTCAGCACGAAAAATCGTGCTGAAAAACTCGGCTTATACTCGAGTATATACGGTAATTACTTTAAATTTTTTTGGGGGAAAAGTGCTAAATTTAGGTAAACCTTAGTAAATATCAAAATTGTAGGGGATTAAAACCCACAAAGAACTCCACTCCACTCTTAGTAAATCAGGGACAAAATGTTTTCAGTTTATGGCGTATTTAAGAATAAAATGACACATGCCTTACATAAATAATTTTTTCTGCTGTTTTCCGATATCCTTCTCCATAAAATTTATAAAAACACCAAGAAAAAGTTGCCATAAAATTAAGTGCATTTTTTATTATGAAAACAAGTAGACAACCCCGATCATCCTAAAGGATAGGAGCGAGGTAAAATCCCCTGCCATTGGTCAGTCAGGACTGACTGACCAATGGCAGGAGGAGGGCGGGGGATGTTAAAGTTTAGATCCCCCCCGCTCTGCCCACCCATAGAAGTCCGGGCAGAGTGTGGGGGGGGGGGGGGTACTGGAACAGGGCACGGGGGTCTTACCCGGCAGGAGCAGCAGCGGCAGACACAAGAAGAGTTGCGGAGTAGGAGACTGCGGGCGACAGTAAAGATCCTCTTTGGTGAGTGATCTTCTCTGTGGCCCGCTGGAAGTTACAAAACTACAACTCCCAGCATGCCCAGACAGCCTTTGACTGTGCATGCTGGGAGTTGTAGTTTTGCAACATCTGAAGGGCCACAGATTGGAGACCACTGTGCAGTGGTCTCCAAACTGTTGTTTCCAGAAGTTGCAAAACTACAACTCTCAGCATGCCCAGACAGTCCAGGCATGCTAGGAGTTGTATTTCTGTAACATTTGGCCCTTAAGATGTTGCAGAGCTACAACTCCCAGCATGCCTGGACAGTCTTGGCATGCTGGGAGTTGTAGTTTTGCAACATCTGGAGGGGCACAGTTTGAAGACAACTATACAGGGGTTTCTAAACTGTAGACCTCCAGATGATGCAAAACTACAATTCCCAGCATGCCCAGACAGTCAAGCATGCCGGGCGTTGTAGTGCTGCAACATCTGGCCCTTCAGATGTTGCCGAACTACAACTCCCAGCATGCCTGTACAGTCTGTACTTAGCGGTCTCCAAACTGTTCTTCCCCAGTTGTTGCATAGCTAAAACTCCTAGCATGCCTTTCGGCTGTCGGTGCATGCTGGGAGTTGTAGTTTTGCAACATCTAATGCACACTGGTTGGAAAACACTGAGCTAGAGTTTGTTTCCTAACTCAGTGATTCCAACCCGTGTGCCTCCAGCTGTTGCAAAACTACAACTCCCAGAATGCACTGACAGACCGTACATGCTGGAAGTTGTAGTTTTGCAACAGCTGGATGCACACAGGAAGCAGACTCTAGCTCAGTGATTCCAACCTAACTCAGTGGTTCGCGACCAGTGTTCCTACAGCTGTTGCAAAACTACAACTCCCAGCATGTACGGTCTGTCAGTGCATTCTGGGAGTTGTAGTTTTGCAACAGTTGAAGGCTAGCCCCCCCCCCCCCCCATGTGAATGTACATTCACATGGGTGGTGGTTTACAGTGAGTTTCCTTGTACAAGTTTAGGCTGCGGGAAAATTTTCCGCCGAAGCTCAGACTCTCAGCGGAAAACTCACTGTGAAGTCTCCCGCCTGTGTGAATGTACCTGAAAAACACTACACTACACCTACACAAAATAAATAGTAAAATACTGCATATACATATACCCTTACACGTCCACGTCCCCCCCCCCCCCAATAAAAATTTAGAACTTCTCATACGGCAGTGTTTCTGAAACGGAGCCTCCAGCTGTTGCAAAACAAAAACTCTGTTTTGCTAGACAGCCATTGACTGTCCTGGCAGGTTGGGAGTTTTGCAACAGCTGGAGGCACCCTGTTTGGGAAACACTGCCGTATGATTTTGGTGGAGACAAGCGCCAATCCGGGTCCGCCCCTATTGCAAATTCCTAATTTAATCCTCAAATGTGTATGGTGCTCTCTCACTTTGGAGCCCTGTCGTATTTCAAGGCAACAGTTTAGGGCCACATATAGGGTATTTCCGTACTCAGGAGAAATTGCGTTACAAATGGTTGTTTTTTCCCCCTCTTTTTACCCCTTATGAAAAGGTAAAGTTAGGGGCTACACCAGCATGTTAGTGTAAAAAAAATAAAAACATTTACACTAACATGCTGGTGTTGCCCCATACTTTTCATTTTCACAAGAGTTAAAAGGAGAGAGAGACTCCCAAAACTTGTAACGCAATTTCTTCCGAGTACGGATATACCACATATGTGGACGTAAAATGCATTTCGGATGGACAACAAGGCTCAGGAGTAAGAGTGCACTGAGAGCGCACTATGTACATTTGAGGCCTAAACTGGTGATTTGCACAGAGGGGGCTGATAGTTACAGCTGTTCTGACAAAGGCAGCAAAAAAAAAAAATGTGACCTCATTTTGTAAAAATTAGTTGTTTTTTTCCCTGATATGCTGGTGTTACCCCAATTTTTTCATTTTCACAAGGTGTAATAGGAAAAAAGCCCGACAAAATTTGTAACCCCATTTCTTCTGAGTAAGGAAAAACCCCATATGTGGATGTAAAGTGCTCTGCGGGCGAACTTCAATGCTCAGAAGAGGAGCACCATTTGGAGAATTTGTAATGACACCTTTCATTTTTCCATAACTTATTCTCTGAACATAATCTGAAAATTAGTTGTGTGGTGAAATTGAAAAAAAATATGCTAATTTTGAGGTTTTCTTTTTTTCGCCATTCACCTTGTGGTCAAATTTACATTTTATTTTGATACTTTATGTTGTCCTGATTACGCCAATACCAATACACCAGTGTGTGTGTGTATGTATGTGTGTGTGTATATATATATATATATATATATATATATGTGTATATATATATATATATATATATATATAATATAATTTTATTTTTTTTTATTTAAAAAAGAAAATCCCTTACCCCTATAATATTTTTATTTTTCCGTATACTGGGCTGTATAAGGGCTAATTTTTTCGGCCGTAATATGCTTTTTGTATCGGTACCATTTTGGTATTGATCAGACTTTTTTTTAACAATTTTTTTTTTTTACTTCATTTTTTCTGGGATATGATGTTATAAACCTAAAAGCAATTCTGTGATTTGGTATTTTATATACTGTAAATGGTTAACGCCATTTACAGTATATAAAATGGAATATAAAATGTTATTTTTTAATAGTTCAGTCAATTATGCATGCGCCAATACCAAATATGTTTATTTTATGTTCACATATTATTTTTATATGGAAAAGGTGGGGTGATATGAACTTTTAGTGTACGTTCACACTGGCGGATTTATTTGCGGGTTTCCCTCTGCGTATTTGTTGAAAGGGGGCAGGCTCTTCTCAGTTGTCTGCAGCAGATTTTCTGAAGCAGAATTTATGCTTCGGAAAATCCACCACAAGCCCCATTGAAGTCAGAAGGGTCTGCGGCAGATTTTCCGCAGTGGAAATTCCGCCGCAGAAAATCTGCTGCGGACAGCAGAGGAGAGACCGCCCCCTTTCAAAAACGCAGCAGGAAATCTGCAAATAAATCCACCCGTACCTCTAATATGGAAGGGGTTAATGGGTGTTTTTTAAACTTTTTATTTTTATTTTTTTTAATACACTATTTTAGGAGGAATCATTGAGATTCCTCATACAGATAAATGCAGTTTTATTGAACTCTATTGATCTGTGTTCATTTGGTTGAGCCAGCTCAAGGCAGGCTCAATCAAATGCAGATCTATGGGGGCAGCCTTGGATGCAGAGTTAAGCCCTCCGGCTACCTCCACAGGGGATGGCCCCCCCACGATCGCGCTGCAGGGGGGCGATCCAGACCACCAGAGATGGTTAAAAGATCCCTTTAGACACCGCTGTCAACTTTGGCAGCGGTGATCTAAAGGGTTAATAGCCTGCCACGGCGATCGCCGCATGCCGGGCTATTAGCGGCGGCCGGGGGCCGCCGGGTATGGAGCGGGCTGGAGTCAGGAGCCCGCTCCATACACCCTGAGAGTCGGTGTGAGGTGCAGACTTGCGTCCCATGCAAGTCTGCGCACGCTCCTCCCGTCAGTCTGCACCTCACACCGGCATTATAAAAATAAAGTCGCTCTGGCCCTGCTAGCCCGATACAGGGCTAAATGTATGAAAAATTCACCTGCCCGGGACTACATGTCCCGGGCGTCGGGCAATAGGATTTCCACATCCCTGAATTGGGTTAAAAATTTTGGAGGGCATTTTCTTCTATTACCCCTTGTAAAAATGAAAAGTTTGTGGTAACACCAGCATTTTAGTGTTAAAAAATCTAATTTTTCATTTTCACGTCCCACTTTAGCGAAAGTTTGTCAATCACCTGTGGGGTATAAAGACTAAATTTACCCCTTGTTACATTCCTTGAGGGGTGTAGTTTCCATTTTTTTTTATTATTCTGGCATCATGGGGGTTTCCCAAATGCACATGCCCCCCAAAAACCCTTTCAGCAAAATGCAGAATGCCATTGTCGCTCCTTCCCTTCCGAGCCCTCTAGTGCACCCACAGAGCACTTTACATCCACATATGAGGTATTTCCTTACTCGAGAGAAATTGAATTACAAGTTTTTGGGGGCCTTTTTACCTTTTACCCCTTGTAAAATGAAAAAAAGGGGCTACAATACCATGTTAGTGTAAAAATGGAGATTTTGATTTTTCTCTTCCATTTTGCTGCTATTCCTGTGAAACACCTAAAGGGTTAACAAACTTTTTGAAAGTCATTTTTTTTTTTAATCAATTCTTTGCTTAGGTTTTCAGGACATTAACATAATAACAAGCAACCGAGTACATTCACAGCTTAAATGCAATCATTTAGGCAAGACAAAAACAGATAAGGCTCGCAGGCCAAGGTCTTACAAATCTGACAATGACAGCGAAGCAATAAGACAATAAAGCATTTAAATGTAAACTCAGAACCCCGTTCCCCATTTGGAAGCAAGTTGAGATGTTAAGAAACAGTAGTAGGGACCACTGGGCCGCCTCAACCTTTATTCAAGTGGAACATAGAAGGAATTCCACTATGGTTGAGTCCTTCCTTTGTCATTTTGAATACTTTGAGGGGTGGAGTTTTCATAATGGGGTCCATTATAAGGGATTTCCAACATAAAGACCCTCGTATTCACTTCAAAACTTAACTTGTCCCTGAAAAATTCTGATTTAAAAATTTTCGTGAAATATTGGAAAATTGCTGCTATACTTTGAAGCCCTCTAATGTCTTCAAAAAGTAAAAACATGTCAACTGTATGATGCAAACATAAAGTAGACATATTGTATATGTGAATCAATATATAATGTATTTGACTTGTCCCCTTTCCTTACAAGCAGAGAGCTTCAAAGTTTGAAAAATGCAAAGTTTTCAAATTTTTCCTGAAATTTTCAAATTTTTTACCAAGAAATGATGCAAGTATCGACAAAATTTACCCTTAACATAAAGTTGAATATGTCATGAAAAATCAATCTCGGAATCAAATTTATAAGTAGAAGCATCCCAGAGTTATTAATGCTTAGTGACAGTGGTCAGATTTGCAAAAATGCTTCCGTCCTTAGGGTCATAATGGGCTCCGTCCCCAAGGGATTAAAGACTCAAAAATAATGCGCAATTGTTCAAAACAAAAAATAAAAAACACACAAATTCATACCACCTCTGACATCCTACAGTAAGTTCTGAGGTAATTCTTCTTTTGTGCAAAATTGATCAGTCTTGTGCCGTTTTGATAAATTTGGTGCACATAAGCCTAAAAGAACAGCAAAAAAAGGCTGTGAAGTGGTTGCACACAAACACACATATTGATAAACTTCCCCATATATGCTTTTATTTTGTGCCCAGCACAGTTTATTGTGCCCTAAATATGGGGGCACAGGTGCTGTGCCCATGTGATCACCTGCTGGGGGTATCTGTTACTGATGACCACCACCACATGGCGATGACTAGGATCAGAGCTAAGATACTTTGATCAATCATGATTTCAGCGTTACAATAAGTGTTGCTGGGGGTTATCGGTTTTGAAGGAACTGCCCTTGGCATGAGAGCTGTTGGCAAAGCGGATCCGTAAAAAATTATGATTGATGGACTAATGCTTACAGTAAACAGCAGATTGTACTCTCATCTATTCTTAAGAAGTCGAGAGAGTCGGCACCAGACCGCTTCTAGCACTTGCAGGTGACCCACCAGATTGCCAGTGCTGGTGCAATAGTCCCAAATGTAACGTATGGTCACAGCACAGAATACCAGAGAGCCAGAGTATAGAAGGCTCAGAAGTTTATTGTGCACCGCACAGTGTACAGATGCAATGTTTCGGCAGAGCGCCTTGATCAATGCTTGATAAAGACACTCTGCCGAATCGTTGCATCTGTACACTGTGCGGTGCACAATAAACTTCTGAGCCTTCTATACTCCGGATCTCTGGTATTCTGTGCTGTGACCATACCCTACATTTGGGACTATTCTACTCTAATTCAAAACAGTTAAAGAAAAACAGTTCTCATGCAAATCATATATTAGTGACTTGACGTATATATTCTTATAGGTTTCCCAAAGGGTCTTTCCATTTTAATGGTCTATTCACACGCACAGTATTCTGCGCATGATTTTCTGCTGCACATTTCAGTGTAAACTAGATGGCTGAACACCGATTGAAATCCTTTGCATCAAATCTACGCATCAAATCTACTGTATGGGGGAGATTTATCAAAACCTGTCCAGAGGAAAAGTTGCCCATAGCAACCAATCAGCTCACTACTTTTTTAACAAGGCCTCTGCAAAATGAAAGAAGTGATCTGATTGGTTGCTATGGGCAACCGGACAACTTTTCCTTTGCACAGGTTTTGATAAATCTCCCCCTATGTGTGTAGATACCCTACGAATGCTGTGCCATATATTTACAAGGTACTGGGGAGAGCTAATAAGTGACGTGACAAGTTCCCTTTAGGGTACGTTAATATGTACAGATTTTGCTGAATATTTTTGCTGCATATGTTGTGTAGGTGATTTTGCTACCCATTTACTTCAATCGGTAGCAAAATCAACTGCAAAAAATATGCAGCAGTTCCTGTACGTTTGAACATACCCTTAAGGGAACTAGTCATGTCCTCTATAAACTCTCCCCAGTACCTTGCAGATGTATGGCACAGCATTCAGATGCTCCCATAAGCTTCCTCTGATGCTGCACTATGTTGAAGGAAAAACTTAACTCCATATTTGCCTTTAAAGAAGTTATACACCATAAGCTGATTTTAGTACGTACTTGCCAGACAGTAATGTTGCGATTATTACGGCAAGGGACCTTCATTAACGTTCCCCAAGTTATTGGTAATGGCACGTGGTCATGACGCCAATATGACCTATGGTCACCAAGATGCAAAATATGTGACCTGATGAATTGCCAAAAATTGTAATAACAGAATTGTTTAGTTCATTGATTAGCGCTTGGTGGTACTCTTGAAACATCACTAAACAATACACAAGTATTCTAAAATATGCAAATTTATTATTTATGATTAATAAACATAGATGAGTATATAAACACAATTAGAGCTGAGCGAACTTACAGTAAATATGCTCATAGCGAACCTTGCAGATTGGCTGTTGATTACTTTAGTCTGCGTAAATTAGTTCAGCTTTCCAAAGGCTCTGGTTGCCTGGAAAAGTCCAGGGTGACAGTCTTTGGTCTCCTAGGTCTGTATCCACATTTTCCAGGCAACTGAAGCCCTTGGAAAGCTGAACTAATTTATGCAGGCTAAAGTAATCAACAGCCGAGCTGCGAGGTTCGCTACATGCTCAACTCAACGCAATGATTAAATGTATATATGATTCACCAATCAACTATGATCATATATATATAAAATATTAGTAAGCATTATAAGTTAATATTAGTAACTTCTACATGATATTTTTTAACCTCTTCAGGACACAGGGCGTATAGATACGCCCTGCATTCCGAGTCCTTAAGGACCGAGGGCGTATCCATACGCCCGTGGGAAATCCGGTCCCCACCGCTAGCCGGTTGGGGACCGGAGCCGGATGCCTGCTGAAATCATTCAGCAGGCACCCTGGCACATCGCCCAGGGGGTTCCTGAGACCCCCCCATGTCGGCGATCGGAGAAAATCGCATGGCAATTCAGACATGCGATTTTCTCCAATTCCGGGCTGATCGGGTCTCTGGTGACCCGATCACCCGGAAAATAGGGCTGATCGGAGTTGTCAGCAACAGCCCCGATCAGCCTAAAGGATAGGAGTGAGGTCGCAAACCTGCGATCTACTCCTATCCCCTGCCATTACTCAGAACGGAGTTCTGACCAATGGCAGCCAGCGCAGGACAGGGGGTTGCCATGGCAACCCCCCGTTCTGCCCGCCCCTGGATGTCGAGGGGCTCTGGGAAGAAGATGGAGGCCGTACCTGCAGGAGAAGATGCCTGGGGGGGGGACCTAGGATCTTCGCTGGAGCCTGCTGGATCCTGATCAGGTAGGGAATAGACAGTGGGGGCGGGGGGCCAAACTGCAACTCCCAGTGTGGCAACCACTAGGGGGGCCAAACTGCAACTCCCAGCATGCCCAGACAGCCAAAGGCTGTCTGGGCATGCTGGGAGTTGTAGTTTCGCAACATCTGGAGGGTCACAGTTTGGAGAGCACTGTTACAGTGGAGCCCAAACAGTAGCCCTCCAGATGTTGCCAAACTACAACTCTCAGCATGCCTCGACTACCCAGGCATGCTGGGAGTTGTAGTTCTGTAACATCTGTCCCTTCAGATTTAGCAATTTTAATGACATTTTTGAAAATTGCTGCTCTACTTTGAAGCCCTCTAATCTTTTCAAAAAGCAAAAATATGTCCATTTTATGATGCCAACATAAAGTGGACATATTGTGTTCGTGAAGAAAAATAAAATTTATTGTGAATATCCATTTCCCTTACAAGTAGAGAGCTTCAAAGTTAGAAAAATAAAAAAAATGTCAAAATTTTCCTGAAATTTTGGGATTTTCACCAAAAAACGATGCAATTAACGCCGAAAATTTACCACCAAAATAAAGTAGAATGTCACGAAAAAACAATCTCCGAATCAGAATATTCGGTAAAAGCGTTTTCGCGTTATTAATTCGTAAAGTGACGGTGGTCAGAACTGAGAAAAAGGGCTCAATCCTTAAAGGAGTAGTCCAGTGGTTTACAACTTATCCCCTATCTTAAGGATAGGGGATAAGTTGCAGATCGCGGGGGGTCCGACCCCTGGGGCCCCCCGCGATCTCCTGTACGGAGCCCCGACAGCCCGCGGGAAGGGGGCATGTCGACCTCCGCACGAAGCGGCGGCCGACACGCCCCCTCAATATAACTCTATGGCAGAGCCGAAGCGCTGCCTTCGGCAATCTCCGGCTCTGCCATTGAGATGTATTGAGGGGGCGTGTCGGCCGCCGCCTCGTGCGGGGGTCGACACCCGCTATCTCGGCGGAGAGCCGGGGCCCCGTACAGAGAGATCGCGGGGGGCCCCAGCGGTCGGACCCCCCGCGATCTCAAACTTATCCCCTATCCTTAGGATAGGGGATAAGTTTTTCACCACTGGACTACCCCTTTAAGGTGAAAAAGGGCTGCGTCCTTAAGGGGTTATCCAGGATTTTTATTTTTTTATATATAGCAACTGGTTCCAGAAAGTTAAATAGATATGATAGTTACATAGTTAGTATGGTTGAAAAAAGACATATGTCCATCAAGTCCAACCAGGGAATTGAAGTGAAGGGTGTAAGGGGATAAGGGGAAGGGATGTAGTTTTATAATTCTGCATAAGCATTAATGTTATTTTGTTCCAGGAATGTATCTAACCCTGTTTTAAAGCTGTTAATTGTTCCTGCTGTGACCAGTCCCTGAGGTAGACTGTTCCATAAATTCACAGTTCTTATGGTAGAGAAGGCGTGTCGCCCCTTTAGACTAAACCTTTTCTTCTCCAGACGGAGGGAGTGCCCCCTCATCCTTTGTGGGGTTTAACCTGGAACAGTTTTGTTCCATATTTTTTGTATGGGCCATTTATATACTTATATACATTTATCATATCCCCCCTTAAACGTCTCTTCTCAAGACTAAACAATTGTAACTCCTTTAATCGCTCCTCATAGCTAAGATGTTCCATGCTCCATATTAGTTTAGTCGCGCGTCTCTGCACCCTTTCCAGCTCCACAGTGTCCCTTTTATGTACAGGCGACCAAAACTGAACAGCATATTCCAGGTGAGGCCGTACCAATGCTTTATAAAGGGGGAGTATTATGTCCCTGTCCCTCGAGTCCATGCCTCTTTTTATACATGACAATATCCTGCCGGCCTTGGAAGCAGCAGCCTGACATTGCATGCTATTCTGTAGTCTGTGATCTACAAGTACACCCAGATCCTTCTCTACCAGTGACTCTGCCAGTTTAATCCCCCCTAAGATGTATGACGCATGCAGGTTATTAGTACCCAGTAGGGATCGACCGATTATCGGTATGGCCGATATTATCGGCCGATAATCACGATTTTGGGCATTATCGGTATCGGCAATTATCTTGCCGATAAGCCGATAATGCCCCACCCCCCCACCGCGACCGCCACCCCCTCGACCCGCCGCACCGCACCCCCGACCCACCGCACCGCGTCGCACCCCCCACCGTGATGCTAGGCGGTATACCGGTATGGATTTTTTCCCATACCGGTCGGGCCCCTCCCCCACCCTCCGAGTCAATAAAAAAATTAAACTTACCCGTAATGGGGGTTGTCCAGGCCATCCTTCCGTCATGTAGTGTCCGGGGGCGTTCCGTGTGGAGGGTAGTCCGGTCCGAGCTGTCCTTCTTCTCCCACGGTCTTCTTCTCCACTCCGGGCAGGCTCCGGCCTAGTACGCTGCATAGACGCCGCTACGCCGTGACGTCAGGTGCTTCGCTGCGCACGGGCGTCACTGCGCAGCGACGTCTATGCAGCGTACTAGGCCGGAGCCTGCCCGGAGTGGAGAAGAAGACCGTGGGAGAAGGACAGCCCGGACTGGACCACCCTCCACCCGGAACGCCCCCGAACACTACAGGAACGATGGATGGATGGCCCGGAGCACCCTGACAGGTAGGGGGAGAGAAGCGGGTGGTGGCGGCGGCGGTCTATGGCCCCGCAAAAGCCACTGCAGATCATTGATTTAAAGTGCCCGCTTTAAATCAATGATCTGCAGCGGTGTCGCAGGGGATTAAATAGCCGATAACTTATACCGGAATATCGGTATAAGTTATCGGCTATGGGCCCTAACCTGCACCGATTATCTGTATCTGCCCTAAAAAAACGATATCGGTCGATCCCTAGTACCCAGATGCATAACTTTACATTTATCCACATTGAACCTCATTTGCCAAGTGGATGCCCAGACACTTAGTCTATCCAACTCATCTTGTAACTTATGCACATCCTCTATAGACTGTACTGTGCTACAAAGCTTGGTGTCATCTGCAAAGATAGAAACAGAGCTGTTAATACCATCCTCTATATCATTGATAAATAAAACAGCGGGCCCAGTACTGAACCTTGGGGTACACCACTAATAACCGGGGACCAATCAGAGTACGAATCATTGACCACCACTCTCTGGGTACGATCCATGAGCCAGTGTTCAATCCAGTTACAAACTAAAATTTCCAAACCCAAAGACCTTAACTTACCTGTCAGACGTCTATGAGGGACAGTATCAAACTCTTTAGCAAAATCCAGAAACACTATATCCACAGCCATTCCTCTGTCAAGGCTTCTACTCACCTCTTCATAAAAGCAAATTAGATTGGTTTGACAACTTCTATCCTTAGTAAACCCATGCTGGCTATCACTTATAATACAATTATCCCCTATGTATTCCTGTATGTAATCCCTTATAAGTCCTTCAAACAATTTACCCACAATGCACGTTAAACTTACCGGTCTATAGTTTCCTGGGGAAGACCTAGAGCCCTTCTTGAAGATTGGTACCACATCAGCCTTGCGCCAGTCCCTTGGCACAATACCAGACACCAGAGAATCTCTAAATATCATGAACAGGGGTACAGATATTACTGAACTTACCTCTCTAAGAACTCTTGGGTGCAATCCATCTGGCCCTGGAGATTTGCTTACATTTATATTACTTAACTTACCTTTTACCATCTCTACATTAAGCCAGTTCAGTACATTATATGATGTGTTACCAGCACTGACCTGTCCAATGTCAGCTCCTTCTTCCATAGTATATACAGAACTAAAGAACCCATTCAGTAGCTCCGCTTTCTCTTGATCGCTCGTGACAACCTCCCCATTATCATTATTAAGGGGTCCTACATGCTCTGTCCTTGTTTTTTTTTGTATTTATATATCTGAAAAAATATTTAGGATTAGTTTTGCTTTCTTTGGCCACTTCTCTCATTTTGAATTTTTGCCGTTTTTATTACATTTTTACATATTTTATTAAGCTCCTTGTACTGTTTAAATGTTATAGCTGACCCATCAGATTTGTATTTTTTAAAACCTATTTTTTTTTGTTGTTTATTGCTCTTTTAACATCATTTGTCAGCCATGTAGGATTTAGTTTTAGTCGTTTATATTTGTTCCCCTTTGGTATATATTTAGCTGTATAGTTATTTAGAGTTGATTTAACATTTTCCCATTTACCTTCTGTATCAGTATTTGAGAACACCTCCCCCCAGTCTATGTCCTGTAGTGCAGCTCTCAGCCCAGGGAAATTTGCCTTTTTAAAGTAAGGCTGGGTTCACACTACGTTTTCTCCCATACGGGAGCGCATACGGCAGGGGGGAGCTAAAAGCTCGCGCTCCCGTATGTCACCGTATGCGCTCCCGTATGTCATTCATTTCAATGAGCCGACCGGAGTGAAATGTTCGGTCCGGTCGGCTCATTTTTGCGCCGTATGCGCTTTTACAACCGGACCTAAAACCGTGGTTAACCACAGTTTTAGGTCCGGTTGTAAAAGCGCATACGGCGCAAAAATGAGCCGACCGAACGTTTCACTCCGGTCGGCTCATTGAAATGAATGACATACGGGAGCGCATACGGTGACATACGGGAGCGCGAGCTTTTAGCTCCCCCCTGCCGTATGCGCTCCCGTATGGGAGAAAACGTAGTGTGAACCCAGCCTTATATGTTTTTGCCTTCCCCGTCTGTCTTTGTTTTCTACATTTTAAGTCAAAAGTAACTATATTGTGGTCGCTATTACCAAGGTTTTCCCGCACAGTTACATTACCAACCAGCTCTGCGTTGTTGGAAATGATCAGATCCAACAAGGCATCACTTCTTGTTGGGTCCTCCACAAACTGGCCCATAAAATTATCCTGCAATAAATTTAGGAATTTTCTCCCCTTTGTAGTTTTAGCCAACCCCTGACCCCAATCTATATCTGGATAGTTAAAATCTCCCATTTATTACCACTGTACCTGCCCGGGCGGCCCTCTCTATTTGTTTATGAAGCCGACCTTCTATCTCTTCAGTGATATTAGGGGGTCTGTAGATTACACCAAATACTATTTTTTCAGTATTTCCCTCCTTTTGTAATTCTACCCACAGTGATTCCACATCCTCAGAATCATCACACACTATGGCATTGTTCACACTGACTTTCATACCACTTCTTACATACAGACAGACTCCACCACCTTTTCTGTTCGTTCTGTCTTTGCGAAACAATGTAAACCCCTGCAGATTAACAGCCCAGTCATTAAAAAATCTTAATCCTTTCAGTACTTATGAGCTGCTGAAGTTGAGTTGTTCTTTTCTGTTTAAGTGCTCTCTGATGACACCTGTCTGGGGAACTGTCCAGAGTAGAAGCAGATCCCCATAGCAAACCTCTTCTACTCTGTGCAGTTCCTGAGACAAGCAGAGATGTCAGCAGAGAGCACTGTTGCCAGGTAAAAAAACAACTCCATTTCAGCAGCTGATAATTATTGGAAGCATTAAGATTATTTAATAGAAGTAATTTACAAATCTGTTTAACTTTCTGGAGCCAGTTGATATAAAAAAAAGTTTTTACCTGGAATACCCCTTTAACCCCTTAAGGACCATGGACGTGTATACACGTCCAGGCAGGATGCACGTTCCCGCACCAGGACGTGTATACTCTTCCATGGCTCTCGTGGGTGCTGCCCTGTGCACCCACGAGATCGTGACAGGGACTCTGCTGTAACACACAGCCGGGACCCTGCCGCACTGCCGGGCAGTTTAACCCGCTGGCTGTAAGTGTTATGACAGAGGGAGGGAGGTCCCTCTGTCTTCCCTGCAGCACCCTGCAGTGCGACCGCACTGCCGGGACTGAAGACAACTTCGGTCCCGGCAGTCTAACCCTTACAGCCACGGTCGGAAGTGACCGCGAGCTGTAAGGAGTTTTGACAGAGGGAGGGGACTCCCTCTGTTTCTCTCCTGTAGCACCCTGCAACGGGGTGCTGCTAGTTACCTGGGCAGCCGGGGGTCTTTACAAGGACCCCCCAGGTCTGCCCCGGTTATTTCCAGAGGCACGTCCTGATATGCTGACTGCTAGTGTAAGACTAGCAGGCAGCATATATCTGCAATGCTTTGGAATACTAAGTATTCCAAAGCATTAAAAAAAAAAGTAAAAAAAAAAGTGTAAAACAAGTGTAAAAATAATAATAAAGATACATTTATTAAATAAATATATATAATAATATATATAAAAATGTATAATGTGTAGGATCACACAGCGCACATCTGCAGCATATTACATGCTGTGAATGCCCGCCAACAGTCACAATAATGAGCTCCCTGCTGCGGCTGGGTAACTTTGTCCACTCCTAGCAGCGGATGTCCCGCCGGCAGTCATGAGCGGACACACTGAGCTACCCAGCCCCAGCAGTGATCTCGCCCTTGTGACTGCTGGGGGGCATCTGCGGTGTGAAATATGCTGCGGATCCGCTCTGTGACCCTACACTGCGTCCCGTTCATACTGCGTTTCTGCAGTGTTAGAGGTATCCATCAGCATCAAACAGAGTGATGCTGATGTATACTGTAGCAGCCCCATTCATTTCTGAATGAGACTGCTACAGTATACATTGGCATCACTTTTTTGACATGACAACGGACACCTATACTGTATAAATGCAGTATGAATGGGGACTATTCATATAATGTCCTGAAAGCCAAAGGGGGCTCCTCTCCTTCTTGGTCCTACCAGGCGGTCAGGCAACCAGATATAGCCTAAGTAGGGGTACTGCCCAGCCAGAGACGAACAGGGTTCTAAAATATGGGGCGTATTTCCTCCATTTCAAAAGCGACTTACAAAACAATATCCCACAAATAAAGAATTAGTGGAAAAAAAAGCTATTGCTATTATTTCCACTGACTTTGAAATAATTCTAGCCACACAATAGGGGCTCAACTTACTCACTTTTGCCCTAGGTGAATACTTTAGGGGCGTAGTTTCGAAAATGGGGTCACTTCTGGGGGAGCGGTATTGTTCTGACAGCTCGAATGCTTTGCAAGATGAAGTGCGGCCTATAATTTGTATAATGATATCCTGAAAGCCAAGATGTTTTTTTTTTCTAAGTGTTATAGCCCCCCTTGGGGGCTATTTCACTGCACGTACCGATCTCATACACAAATCATTGCCGTGCATTTACACGGCAAAGATCAGTGTAAATCGGCGGTCGATTGTTCAAGCCTGGATCTCAGGCTTGGAGCAATCAATCAATGATCGGACGCGACAGAGGCAGTGAGGGGAACTCCGCTCACTTTCTAGGTGATTGCAACATCGCGATTTCACCACGATGGTCCCGGTCAGCCCGATTGACCTGCCGGGAAGCTTTTAATTATTTTTTTTTTTTATATATCAACTGGCTCCAGAAGGTTAAACAGATTTGTAAATTACTTCTATAAAAAAAATCTTAAGCCTTTCAGTACTTATGAGCTGCTGAAGTTGAGTTGTTCTTTCATGTCTAAATGCTCTCTGATGACACGTGTCTTTTTACGGTGCATGTCCTTAAGGGGTTAGTTCCCTGTTAGAGTTCGAAAATTGGATGATGCCACAGTGGTGAATCTAGATTTCTGTTTACTAGGAGCAACCAAATTCCGGAGGATGCATCCCCTACGGAAGGTGAGTACAGGTTTGAGAGGAAGAATGCTACTCAAATAGTTACATTCATAGTTAGTATGGTTGAAAAAAGACATACGTCCATCAAGTCCAACCAGAGAATTGAAGTGAAGGGTGTAAGGGGATAAGGGAAAGAGATGTAGTTTTATAATTCTGCATAAGCATTAATGTTATTTTGTTCCAGAAATGTATCTAACCCTGTTTTAAAGCTGTTAATTGTTCCTGCTGGGACCAGTTCCTGAGGTAGACCGTTCCATAAATTCACAGTAATGAGGGTCTTTTAGTAAAATAGTCCAGTCTTTGTTGAGCACCTTCCTAAAGTTTCTGTGTTCTCTACAAAAGTGGGAAAAAAGTTAGTTGAGCAGTTCTGGGTGGGGTTTGTTGAAGGAGGAATGCACCAGGGAGGCAGGGTAGCCTTTGCCCTTAAATTGTGCTTTTAAGATGTTATTTTGGGCCCTAAAGTCCTCCTCCCTGGTGCAGTTCCTGTGGCTCCTCTTAAATTGCCCAAACGGGACATTACACAACCAATTCTTATACTGGGCGCTATTGAAGTTGAGATAGCTGTTACTATCCACCTGCTTGAAAAAGGTCTTAGTGTACAGTTTTTTGCCATTTTCGTTTGAGATGGTAACTAGAGATAAGCTAATCGTAGCAGACTAACCCAAATTCGTTAAGAATTTTAGGATTTATTGGAGTCACAATGAATGCGAATATTGGCGCAATTCTATCACGCAAATCCCTTAATTAAACTCCATTTCACAGCGTTCCAGGCTCCAGGACACCTAAAATGGCGGATCCACATGTCCGTACATGGGGAAGGGGATGCTGCTAAGCAACAGCAGGAGGCTGTCAATCACCTCCAACTGCTGCTCCACGCCGCCGCACACAGGTCAGTCCCTCGTCGTCGCCGCCGCTCCTGGGGGCCCGATCCCAACATAGACGCCGGGGCCGGGGTCAACTTCCCGCACCTGCTCACGTCCTCCGGAAGAGGGGCGGAACGGGTTGCGGGAGTGACACCCGCAGCAGGTGCCCTGATTGTTCGGCCTGTAAACCGGCTGACGAATCAGGGCGATCGTGAGGTGGCACCAGTGCCACCTCACCCCTGCTGGCTATGGTTGTTCGGGGCCCCGTTCAGCCAGTAATTCCGGGTTACTGGAGACCTGATTGACCCGGAATTCGCCATAGATCGCTGGGCTGAATTGTACCCCCCTGGGCGATATGCCGCGATGCCTGCTGAACGATTTCAGCAGGCATCGGGCACCGGCTCCGCTCCAGCTGGCTGCGGGGGGCCGGGAAAGCTCATGCCGTTCTCATACGTCATGAGTCCTTAAGAACTCTGAAATGAAGACGTATGAGAACGTCATGAGTCCTTAAGGGGTTAATATAGATTCGCCTCAAATAAATTCGTATTGAAACTAATTTTTTCGAAAAATTTGGTGAATCGGCCGAATCGAATTTTTCAAAAGTTAGCACATCTCTGATAATATCTAAGAACTCAGTGTGATTATTGAAAACAGATTGTGTGAACTCTCGAGACCAGTTGTTAGTGTTCAAGTCTGTAAGGAATGTGTCAAGATCTCCCCTGTCCCCCTTCCAAATAAAGAAAATGTCATCTATATAACAGCGATAGTAAACACAACTAGGGTGAGGGTATACAAATTTTTCTTCAAATAAGCAGACTTATGACAATTGGCTGCAGGAGAGATCGTGGGGGTCCCCAGCGGCGGGACCTCCACGATCAAACCTCTTATCCCCTATCCTTAGGATAGGGGATAAGATGTCTAGGGGCGGAGAACCCCTTTAAACCCTACTGAAAGAGTACACTTTTCACTCTTGAATATATACCTATTCTATGCATGATTATACGCTGATTTCGACCACTCTTTTCACAATGGCATCCTACATCTTACCAAGAACCATATCTGATCACAAACCTATCTCATAAACTTCTCCTTTTGATGTGAAAGAACAAAATTTGGAGGCTTCCACTCTATCTGCACGACTCCTCGGACTTTAGGACTTAACTCAAAACGCAATGGGAAAATGTAATTGACTTCACTCCCTTTTTGCTGGGGACTTCAAAGGCAGTGATCAGGTGTCACATGATCAGTTCTGTGAAAAGGAAAAGTCAAACTTTCCACTTTCAATCCCTGCTTACTTACTCGCCCTACTGACTTACTACTCGCCCAACAAACCATGCCACAGACGAGTCTAAATTGAAGTAGGTGGAGGCTAGATCACTCATGGATGTGTTTATCCATGGTCAGGTGAAATGGTCCCTTCTAGCACTTTAAAAGAAATATTATTCACAGGGGATCAGGATTGGATCTCTATTAGCCAAAATGACACATCCTTATTGCACACTGAAGCCCATTCTATCTTTGCACGATCCCATCACCACTCAAAGGTGGAGATATCTGACATCCTCACAAAAAATTACAAGGACCTCTATAGTGCCCCACCCATTAACACAGCTGCTCTTTCCTAGATTATGTCCCTATCCTTAGCCTCACGAAAGACCAAAACCAGTTCTTAGAACAAGACAAACCAGAAGTAGACATGTGGCTTACCATTGCATCTTTCTCTGCCCAAAAGTCACCCAGACTGGATGGTCTGACTGCTGAATATTACAAACTCCTCTCCCCCAGGACTGCCCCCCTATTTCACTGCTTTATACAACCAAGCATAAAAAAGACCTTATTACTGACCCCACCTTTGCAGAGGTCCGTACTATTATTATATTCAAAGCAAACATGAATCCCATACTTCCTCAGTCTTATTGAAGTTCATGTAATCATGATTAAAACATTCTCCAAAATCATGTCTCCAGACTTTCTTGCCCAGTGTTTTCTCGGACACTCAGCAGGGTTTTGTGCACTCTGTTGAAAATATACCAAAAGTAGTAGCCATGGTTTCCACATTAGACAAATCAAGGCCCCCTTTACGCCTCTTAGTTTGTTTGCAGAAAAGGGCATTCGATAATGTCTCCTGGCGTTTTCTAAATAAAACACTGTTGGATAGGAACTTTTTTATACTCCATTTACCTCCTACATATGCTACGTGAATGACCATGCCCATACAGTGTTCACGGTCAATGAAAAAAATACTCCTCCAATGTAATGGTTTTAGGACACCATCAGGGGTGTATTTTATCACCTCTTCCTTTAAATTTATTAATTGAGCCCTTGCCTAAATAAATTTAGGGCTCCCCTCTGTACCTTGGCATCCAAATATCCACAAAATACTCTAAAATAGATATGATATTCTCCTCATGCTATGCAAGCTGAATGGAAGGGGCCCTTGTCAGGCTACACTTTAAATGTAGTCAAATATGAGACAATTTTATTGAAAGGACCTAACAAATCCCAATGGACTGCTTCCAACCCATTGTGTTGGGACACAAAATCTCTTTGTTACCTGAGGTGGAGATAACGAGATTGCCTGCTTCTTTGTACTTAACAAACCCTTAAGCCTGTATCAAATCGTTGGAGCCCTCTCTGGCGGCTTGGGGGAAATTCTCCCTATCTTTCTCAAGTAGAGCCAACCTTTTGAAACAATTCAAAATACCCAAGTTACTTCTCTCTATTACAAGCGCTTCTTGTCTGTCTCCGCCTCAGGGATGAATAACTGATCAACTCCCTGTTCCACAGTTTCATACCTAACAACTAAAAACCTAAATTCTTTATCCTCATTCTTTAACAAACGAAACATCCTGGTGGCCTCAACTTTCCCAATATCTGCCTCCTAAAGCATGCGGCCCAATCCAGGATCAATAAGGACTGGCTTCATAACACCTCTATCCTCATTGACATCGACATAGACCTAGACTACATTTTGGTGCCTGTATTATCGCTCCATAACCTTTTACACATCCCACATGCAAAGCGCTCAGTGCTAATCAAGGATCTCTGCATACAAAATAGTCGCCTTAAATCAGTGAACCCACATAGATGCTTATTGGTCACCTTAGTTGGAAACCCTGGCTTTCAAAATGGCCATCCAGACAGAATCTTGAGACCACCCCCCGCCCCGCCCCCCCCCCCCCCCATGTCGGCGATCCGGAATTCGCCGGTCAATTTGCGGCGGTTCCATTCCCTGCTGCTCGCCGGGTGGGAATCAGAGCCGGATGCCTGCTGAAATCATTCAGCAGGCATCCCGGCAGTGTGCCGAGGGGGATCCTGGGCCGGTAAATACTAACAGGAGGTCTGCTGCAGAGCTCCGTACTGCAATCTCCCCCTCAGTGCTAAAAAAGTGCCCCCTTTCTTTCTTTTTTTTTTTTAAATGTATTTATTTCTTGGTGCACTGTCTGTAGGAGTCCGTAGCACCTTTAGCTCCGTGTCTCCGGCCCTAGAGGGTCGCTGCGGTAATTCCCCAAGCGTTTTCTCTGGGGGGCGCAGACCTTTTTTCCTTTTGCTAAACGTGTGGCGGGCCCCCTTAGCTATAAAAGAGCGGTCTGACACTGTTAGATAAAGCCCACCCTCCGCTGATCAGTCCCAAAGTACTGATCAGCGTTTTTTTTTGTGGTGAAGGCGCTTTTTTGGGTTATAGCATCTTTTTTTTTTATTTTTTGCACCTACAGTCGGTCAGTGCTACCAGTAACAGGCCTGTGCTGTGTGGACGGACCGTACCTGTGTGTGCGGCCTGCCCCACCGCTGTCAGTGATTTATCACTGATCAGCAGGTTTTTTTGGGTTCAGGCGGGTGCTTTTTTTCCCCCGGCTTTTAATCCTTTTTTTTTTTTTTTTTTTCAGGTTTTTTGTGTGGGGGTGTGTGTACGTGCCACCAGCCACTGTTCTTCTGGGCTGAGTGGCCAGACCCTCCACTGAGTTCTGCGCCACCTGCCGCCACCAAGCGTAATCAGTGTGCACACAACTGATTAGGTGAACATTTGTTTTTATTTTGGCGCAGGTTTTTTTTTGCGTTAGAAGTCTTTTTATTTTATTTTTTAAAGTTTCTTTTTACTTTTTAGTTTTTATTTTATATTTTTATAGGTTTGTTCTTAGGGCGGGTTAGTTAGTTAGGTTAGGTTAGAGCAGGTTAGGGAGGTAGTATCGCACCACACCACATGCAGCACACACACCAATAAAGTTTCCCCCCTCCCACATTTATACACTTCACCCCCCATTAGAGTAGGGAAATGGCTCACAGGGCACTTTCAGCGGAAGAGGCATATGCCATTCTTGTCTTCGACTCTGAAAACTTCTCAGAGGAGGAGGAAGACCCCACCTTCCTAATTTCCTCGTCCTCCTCCTTATCTTCTGATGATGAGCCGCCAAAGCGGCGGAGACACCGCCAAGCAAAGCCGCAAACCTCCTCTGCTCCTGACCCTGTGCCCTATGCTAGTATATGAGTCCCCTTCATACTAGGCAAGTCCCCCAGCCAAGTTCACTGGTGCCCCACACCAGCGAACTTGTCTGGACTCAGCCAGCGGACCACGAGCCCGTGATTCCTGAGTTTGTTGGCGACTCCGGTATCGTGACTGACATCGTCTGGTTCACTGAAATTGACTATTTCAGTTTTTTTTTCCCAGTGAATTTGTCAATCTGATGGTTGACCAGACGAATCTGTACGCCCAACAGTTCGTTGCTGCAAACCCAGGCTCCCTTTTAGCCAGATCAATGAGTGGGACCCAGTCAAAGTGGCCAAAATGAGCCTGACTAAGCGCCTCAGCGCGATAACGGCCCGTCGCTCAATACCCCTGCGTCCATGCCACCTGCCTCCCCGCACCATAAAGAAGCCGACCCTGCAATCTCTGATTGAGTGCTCCGTTTTCTTTGTTTGTCACATATGAACTGTCTATATATTTTCTGACGTTGTCTTCACCAGCACAGGAGGGCAGTGCTTGACATATGTGAGTAGTACCCCGCTGGGCTGATAACTAATTGGGGGGGAGCAGAACAGCGCTGCCGGGTAACATGATTGGGGGGAGCAGAACATCTCTTGTGGGTCACATGATTTTGGTGGGGGTGGGGGGGTGAAAGAAATACCGTTAAATACCGTGGAACCACCTAAGTTACAAAAATACAGTGATACACATATTTGGTCATACCGCCCAGCTCTACTTTCTGAATGTCATTTTGAATATGTTGATGTGTGTAGTTTCTATAATGGGGTCATTTATGGGGTATTTCTCACAAAGGCCCCTTAAATCCACTTAACTTAACTGGTCCCTGTGGTCCCTGTAAAATTCAGATTTTGACATTTTCGTGAACATTTTTAAAATTGCTGCTATACTTTGAAACCCTCTGATGTCTTCAAAAAGTAAAAACATGTCAACTTTATGATGTCAACATAAAGTAGACACATTGTATTTGTGTATCAATATAAATTTTTTTTGGAATATCCATTTTCCTTACAAGCAGAGAGTTAGAAAAATGCTAAATTTTCAACACTTTTATGAAATTTTGGGATTTTTCACCAAGAAAGGATGCAAGTAATGACAAAAATTTACCACTATGTTAAAGTAGAATATGTCTTATGAATCAGAATAATCGGTAAAAGCATCCCAGCGTTATTAATGCATAAAGTATAAATGGTCAGAATTGCAAAAAAGGGCTCAGTCCTTAAGGGGTTAAACCACCCCCTTCTTTCCTTTTCTTTTCCCCAGACTTGACCTTTTTTAATTACCAATCCTTGTACCCGTTTTCCCGCTGAACAGGACCCAGTTTTCTATTTCCTTATGACAAGCCCCACAGCTGGTAAGGGACAGATATCACTCATCCATAAATACCGTATATACTTGAGTATTAGCCATTCCGAATATAAGCCAAGGCCCCTAATTTCACCCCAAAAACCTAGGTAAACTTATTGACTCGAGTATAAGCCTAGGGTGGGAAATACATCATCCCCCCTGTCATCATCCCCCCCCCCCTCCTCTGTCATCATCCATCATCCAGACCTCCCTTTCGTTTACTTCTCACCTCCCCAGTTGTTGCTTTAGTAGCTGCAGGGACCGTCCAGGGAGGGTGAGCCGGGCCGTCCATCTTAACTTCAGGGACCGTCCGCATTCTGGTGGGACGGTGAGCTGGTACGGGGCATCCATCTTAACCGGGAGGCCTTCTTCTCTGTTCTGGGCCATCCTCGGACTAGTGACACGGCATTGACGCCACCACGCAGGGACGTTCCTTGCGCAGAAGTCGTCTGTGCGCAGGGACGCGCCTGACATCATATGTCATATGCCCAGCATGGATATCCTTGCACGGCAGCGTCAATGCAGCATCACTAGTCCAGGGATGGCCTGGAGCAGAGAAGAGTGCCTCCCGGTTAAGATGGACGGCCCGCACCAGCTCACCCTCCCCACCGGAATGCGGATGGTCCCTGCAGTGAAGATGGACGGCCCCCACCGGTATGCATAAAGTGATATATAATATTTTTTTTTCCACTCGAGTATAAGCCGAGGGGGGCGTTTTCAGCACGAAAAATTGTGCTGAAAAACTGCTTATACTAGAGTATATACAGTTCTTGAATACTCTTTTCAATTAGAGTGAGATTTCGCTCTCTAGACAGGCTCAATATTCTGTAACCTTCAATATACAGAAATTACTCTTAGGACCCTTCATAGAACGTACAGGGTCAGTATAGTATACCATTCACATTTATGTAAATATTTTATTATATATTTTCATGTAGCAGCACTGAAATTACACTCTGCTGCAATGTAAAGTAGTGAATGCACAGCCTGTACAATAGTGTTTAACCCCTTAAAGTGTAGCTCCCACCAAGTAATATATAATCTAATATGTCCCTACCTAGTAGTAATCTATCCCTAACCCCCTACCTAGCTTCAAATTTTTTTTCATCGCTTTAATAGAGCAGATTTAGTGCTTCTAAATCTGCTCTATAAATCAGGGCAGGAAGCAGCGCTTCCCAGCAAGCGCAACGTCACTGATGCCTTGCTGGGCGCTTGCTTCCGCCCTCAGATCGTCTATGCAGCGATCCTGTCGGGAGCGCGCATAGATGATCTGCCAATAGCACGGCAGGCAGTTCCGGGGTCTCCTCCTCCCTGTTTACCTGTGCATGTGCTATCCAGGGAGGAGGAGTAGAGGAGCATCGCCGGCCTGCCGTGCACGATATTACAGCCGAGACCCGGGACCGATTACAATAATGGTAGATATAATAAATAATAGCCAATACAATGAAAAACTTTAGAAACCCCACCAATGATCTAAATTATGCCCCTAAATAGTTTAGAAACGGCTGTAGGCACATTTATTATAGAAATACTGATGAATAATCATCATTGTTTCTAAACTACAACTACCAGCATTATATATATATATATATATATATATATATATATATATATATATATACACATATCTCTATATATCATATTTATCGGCGTATAACACGCACTTTTTAGGCTAAATTTTTTAGCCTAAAGTCTGTGTGCGTGTTATACGCCGATACACCCCCAGGAAAGGCAGGGGGAGAGAGGCCGTCGCTGCCCGCTTCTCTCCCCCTGCCTTTCCTGGGGTCTAGAGCGCTGCTGTAGGCCCTTTTCACCCCCTGGTTATCGGCGCCGCTGCCCGTTCTGTCCCCCTGACTATCGGTGCCGGCGCCGATAGCCAGGAGGAGAGAAGCGGCGCCGACAGCCAGGGGGAGAGAAGGGGCAG